>NC_053399.1:60510356-61165127 GCF_905171765.1 Bufo bufo
TACACAGCCTTGGAAAATTATGATTGATGTCCTGCTGGTGACCCTCAAAAACATTTGGGGCAAGGGCCTGCTGAACTAACCATCTAAAAAATTATGGGCGAGGGCCTGCTGCCGCTTTGTTGACTCTAGATAACCTGAGGCCGATTGCACGTCCCTGTGTTGACGACGATCCATTCAGATGTCTTCCCTATCAACTTTCGATGTTATTTTCAGCCCAAACCATGTAGACCATTGGTAACGGGGGAATCATGGTTCGATTCCAGAGAGGGAGCCTGAGAAAGAGCTACGGCTACCACATCCAAGCAAGGCAGCATGCGCGCAAAGGTATAATTAGGTGAGGTCCTGCAGTTGAGCTGACCCTGTAAAAGATTTTAGGTGCGGGCCTACAGTTGAGCTGACTCTATAAAAGATTTTAGGTGCGGGACTGCAGGTCAGCTGATGTCACGGATGAAGTTAGCAGAAAGCTGGAACATATAAATAAATGAGCGACTGGCTTGATCCCAAACTAAGGAGCTTATAGGTGAGCCCTATAAAACTCTAAGAGCTCTCCCTGACTGCTATGCACATGCAAGGGTCTGTATGGTAGACGATTGCATGCCTGCGTACCTAATACTGTGTGAAAACCCTATAATAGTGAGGGGACACGACCACCGGCTGCCTGCACTTAATACGGACGGAGTCAGGGTCACCTAGAATCAAACCAGCAAGGAAACACAATAAAGTAAAAGACTTATCTGTACAAACAGCAGAATCAGCCTCCAGCAGTGAACACCTCATCCAGGAAGTAGTATAAACCGCAAAGTGAGGCATTATGGGAGGGATTATAAAGGAAGACGATTAGTCGAAATAAGTGACACCTGGCAAAAGGAAAGGAGATGAGAAAGTGAAACCAAAACAAAGAACATCATACAAGAGGTAGAGAAAAACGTCTGCCAGATCTTCTCACAGAACTGGCGGTGACAGTACCCCTCCCTCTACGGGTGGACTCCGGACACTCAGAGCCCACCTTCTCAGGATGAGACCTATGGAAAACCCTGATGAGACGAGTGGCCTTAATGCCACTGGGATCCACATCCTCTCCTCAGGACCATAACCCTCCCAATGAACGAGGTACTGAAGAGAACCACGGATAATGCGAGAATCCACAATCCTAGAGACCTTAAATTCAAGATTACCATCAACAATAATCAGAGGAGGCGGCAAAGAGGAGAGTACAGTGGGTTGGACATAAGGTTTTAATAGGGACTTGTGAAAAACATTATGGATCTTCTAAGTCTGAGGAAGATCAAGACTGAAGGCAACGGGATTGATGAGGGACAAGATCTTGTAAGGCCCAATAAACTTAGGACCCAACTTCCAGGAGGGAACCTTCAGTTTGATATTCTTTGTAGACAACCACACCAGATCACCAACATTCAGGTCCGGACCAGGCACACGTCTCTTATCCGCCACACGCTTATATCTCTCACTCATCCTCTTCAGATTACCCTGAATCTTTTGCCAAATAAATGACAAAGACGAGGAAAATCTCTCCTCATCAGGTAAACCAGAAGACCCCTCTCCAGAGAATGTCCCAAACTGCGGATGAAACCCATATGCACCAAAAAATGGTGACTTATCAGAGGACTCCTGACGACGGTTATTTAAAGCCAACTCAGCAAGGGACAAAAAGAATACCAATCCTCCTGATTCTCAGCCACAAAACAGCACAGATATGTTTCCAGATTCTGATTGACGCGTTCGGTCTGACCATTCGACTGCGGGTGAAAAGCAGAAGAGAACGACAACTGAACCCCCAAGCGAGAACAGAAGGCCTTCCAGAATCTGGAAACAAATTGCGTGCCCCTATCAGAAAAGATGTCTGAAGGAATGCCATGCAATTTAACAATATGATCAACAAACGCTTGCGCCAGCGTCTTAGCATTGGGTAACCCAGGAAAGGAAATGAAATGTGCCATTTTGTATCACGGTCTTCCCTGAGGAAAGAGGCAGGTCCGTAATGAAGTCCATGGACAGATGCGTCCAAGAAATGGGTAACGGAAGGAGAGAACCCGATGGCCGTGAATGAGGGACCTTGGCACGAGCGCAGGTCTCGCAGGCTGCCACAAAACCCTCAACTGCCTTACAAAGAGCCGGCCACCAGAATCTACGAGCAATGAGATCCACTGTGGCTCTACTCCCCGGGTGCCCAGCAAGGACAGTATCATGGTGTCGTAAAGAGAGAGACACAAACAACCTCCCAGGAGGACAAAGATCAGGAGCCTCTGCCTGGGTTGCCTGAACCTCTGCCTCCAAATCAGGATAAAGAGCAGAGACGACCACCCCTTCAGCCAAAATGGGACCCGGGTCTTCAAAGTTCCCCCCTCCCGGAAAACAACGTGACAGGGGATCCGCCTTCACATTTTTAACCCCAGGGCAGAACGTAACAACAAAATTAAACCTAGTAAAGAACAAAGACCATCTGGCCTGTCTCAGGTTCAGACGCTTGGCCGATTCCAAGTAGGCCAGATTCTTATGGTCGGTAAACACGGTAATAGGGTGTCTGGCTCCCTCTAACCAATGGCGCCATTCCTCAAAAGCTAATTTGATGGCTAACAACTACCTATCTCCCACATCGTAATTTCTCTCTGCAGAGGATAGTTTCCTTGAGCAAAAGGCACACGGTCGTCATTTGGCAGGAGAGGGACCCTGAGATAAGACCGCACCCACACCCACCTCAGAAGCATCCACCTCAACAAAAAAAGGTAGAGAGACAGCAGGTTGTACCAAAATGGGAGCGGAAGCAAAACTCTCTTTAATATTAGAAAAGGCTTTAAGCTCATCTACCGACCACGAGGAAAAATCCACCCCCTTTTTAGTCATATCAGTGAGTGGCTTAACAACAGAGGAATAATTCAAAATGAACTTTCTGTAATAATTGGCAAAACCCAAAAACCGCATCAGCGCCTTCTGATTTTTAGGAAGCTCCCAATCAAGCACAGCGCGGACCTTCTCAGGGTCCATCCGAAAACCAGAAGCGGAGAGAAGAAAACCAAGAAATTGAATCTCCGGAACCGCAAACACACATTTTTCCAGTTTAGCGCATAATTTATTCTCCCGCAGAATCAGCAAGACCTGACATAGGTGGTCCCGATGAGTCTTGAAATCAGGAGAAAAAATCAAAATGTCATCTAGATACACCAGTACAAGTTTCCCCATTAAATGATAAAAAATGCTGTTCACAAAATGTTGGAAGACGGCCGGAGCATTCATCAAACTAAAGGGCATAACCAAATTCTCGAAATGACCCTCAGGGGTATTGAAGGCCGTCTTCCATTCGTCCCCTTCCCTGACCCTGACTAGGTTGTATGCCCCTCTTAAATCCAACTTAGAAAAAACTTTAGCTCTAACAATCTGGTTAAACAGGTCTGGGATCAGAGGAAGCGGATATGGGTCACGAAACGTGATACGGTTCAGCTCCCTGAAATCCAGACAAGGTCTTAAAGAAGCATCTTTTTTCTTAACAAAAAAAACCCAGCGGCAACAGGTGACTTTGAGGGTCGGATGTGTCCCTTTCTCAGGCTCTCAGAGAAATAAGTACGCATAGCAACTCTTTCAAGTTGGGAGAGATTGTATAGTCGTGATTTTGGCAGCTTGGCGCCTGGGATGAGATTAATAGGGCAGTCGTACTCCCAGTGAGGGGGCAACTCCTGGACACCACTCTCGGAAAACACATTCGAAAATTGAGAGAGAAAAGATAGCACAGTCTTGGTAGAAACCTCTGAAAGAGACGCCGTGAGGCAATTCTCTCTGCAAAACTCACTCCAACCATTTATTTGCCTTGCTTGCCAATCAATGGTGTGGTTATGTTTAGTGAGCCAGGGTAGCCCCAACACTAGAGGAGTAGGTAATCCGCTTAATACAAAACATGACATATCCTCAACATGAGCGTCATCCACAGTCAAACGGATATTGTGAACTATGCCCTTTAACGATCTTTGAGAAAGTGGAGCGGAATCGATAGCAAAAACAGGTATATCCTTTTCCAAAGTGCATACCTGGAAACCATGCGTTGTTGCAAATTGATTGTCAATGAGATTGACAGCTGCTCCACTATCTACAAAAATCTCACAAACAATGTTCTTGCTGTCTAGCGCCACCCTGGCAGGTAGGAGAAAACGGGAACTACAAGCAAACGGCAAACCTTCAATTTCCGCATCAACCATGCCAATAGTAGCAAATGGAAAGTTTTTTGAGTTTTTTTTTTTTTTTGTTTTGTTTTTATTACCTTCAGAATACGCCATGAATCTCCTAGAGGGGCAAACCTTAGCCAAATGATTTATACCCCCACAACAGAAACAAACCCTCCTCTGAGAGCTGAATCCTCTACTATCAGAGGCAAGCAAACCCAGCTGCATGGCCTCCTCCTCAGAGGGGATTGAGACAGACTGAGACCCCTGCGCACTGAATGAGACAGCCCCACTGTCCTTGGGCTGAATATGACAGGAAAGAGTAGTCTCCTCTCTCTCTCTAAGACGCCTGTCAATACGAACAGCTAGAGACATGGTTGACTCTAACGACGCTGGTCTCTCATGAAAAGCGAATGCATCTTTCAGTCTTTCCGAAAGACCATGGCAAAATTGACTTTGGAGTGCAGCATCATTCCAACCAGTATCAGCTGCCCATCTCCGAAATTCAGAACAATATATTTCTGCGGACTGTTTACCCTGGCATAAAAGACGCAGTTTAGATTCAGCCAGAGCAATACGATCCGGGTCATCATCATATATCTGCCCCAGGGCTACAAAAAATTAATCCACCGTTCGGAGGGGCCGTGCCCCCACCGGCAGCTAAAAGGCCCAAGACTGAGCGTTATCCCTGAGCAGCGAGATGATGATCCCCACCCTCTGCTCCTCATCACCAGAGGAATGGGGAAGTAGGCGAAAATGGAGTTAGCAAGCCTCTCTAAAGCGAACAAAATTCTCACTACCCCCCGGAGAACGCATCCGGGAGCGAGATCTTTGGCTCGGAACAAACTCCATTAATGCCAGCAGAACCAGTCACCTAAAACTGAGACACAGTTTTACGGAGATCTGCTACCTCCAGCGAAAGACCTTGCATGCGGTCAATCAAGGCTGAAACCGGATCCATGCTTAAGATGGTTATGGCGGTTTATAATGTCACGGATGAAGTTAGCAGAAAGCTGGAACATATAAATAAACGAGCGACTGGCTTGATCCCAAACTAAGGAGCTTATAGGTGAGCCCTATAAAACCCTAAGAGTAGGGATGAGCGAACCCGAACTGTATACATTTTCGTAAAAGTCCGGGTTCGGGTTCGGTGTTCGGCGCTTTCTTGGCGCTTTTTGAAAGGCTGCAAAAAATCCAGCGCCTAAAAAATAGGCCTAACATTTATATTCAGCTAAATCTGTGTTTATTGCTGAGGCTGGAAAATTCATTTAGTGTCCGCCAAAGCACAGTTTTTGTTCTGGGTTGAATACAATTCCCAACTTAGCAATTCCCTAAATAATTTTTTTATGCTGTATCAGGCCAAGTTTAAATCGATCCATAAAAGGGTATATTAGATTGAAGGTGCGGATAGGGTCATTCTCAATAACTTCACACGCTACCGTGCATTTCCAAGTCTAATTCTGTCCGTAAAAGGGATACCTGTCATCCAGGGCCTAAATACTAGGCCTACAATTTATATTCAGCTAAATCTGTCGTTACTGCTGTGCCTGTATTAGTGTAATACGGTACCTAAATAGATATCCAGATAGTGTTAGGTGCCTGTAAAAAAAGGCATGAATTTGAATTCAATACATTGGGCCAAATATTTTTCTTATTGTGGTGAATGGTAACAATGAGGAAAACATCTAGTAAGGGACGCGGACGCGGACATGGTCGTGGTGGTGTTAGTAGACCCTCTGGTGCTGGGAGAGGACGTGGCCGTTCTGCCACAGCCACACGTCCTAGTGAACCAACTACCTCAGGTCCCAGTAGCAGCCAGAATTTACAGCGATATTTGGTGGGGCCCAATGCCGTTCTAAGAATGGTAAGGCCTGAGCAGGTACAGGCATTAGTCAATTGGGTGGCCGACAGTGGATCCAGCACGTTCACATTATCTCCCACCCAGTCTTCTGCAGAAAGCGCACAGATGGCGCTTTGAAAACCAAGCCCATCAGTCTGTCACATCACCCCCGTGCATATCAGGGAAACTGTCTGAGCCTCAAGTTATGCAGCAGTCTCTTATGCTGTTTGAAGACTCTGCTGGCAGGGTTTCCCAAGGGCATCCACCTAGCCCTTCCCCAGGGGTGGAAGACATAGAATGCACTAACGCACAACCATTTATGTTTCCTGATGAGGACATGGAAATACCACCTCAGCACGTCTCTGATGATGACGAAACACAGGTGCAAACTGCTGCGTCTTTCTGCAGTGTGCAGACTGAACAGGAGGTCAGGGATCAAGACTGGGTGGAAGACGATGCAGGGGACGATGAGGTCCTAGACCCCACATGGAATGAAGGTCGTGCCACTGACTTTCAGAATTCGGAGGAAGAGGCAGTGGTAAGACCGAGCCAACAGCGTAGCAAAAGAGGGAGCAGTGGGCAAAAGCAGAACACCCTCCGCCAAGAGAGTCCGTCTGCTATTGGCCACCGCCATCTGGGACCCAGCACCCCAAAGGCAGCTTCAAGGAGTTCCCTGGCGTGGCAGTTCTTCAAACAATGTGCTGACGACAAGAGCCGAGTGGTTTTCACGCTGTGCCATCAGAGCCTGAAGCGAGGCATTAACGTTCTGAACCTTAGCACAACCTGCATGACCAGGCACCTGCATGCAAATCATGAACTGCAGTGGAGTAAACACCTTAAAAACAAGGAACTCACTCAGGCTCCCCCTGCTACCTCTTCTGCTGCTGCCGCCTCGGCCTCTTCCTCCGCCTCTGGAGGAACGTTGGCACCTGCCGCCCAGCAAACAGAGGATGTACCACCAACACCACCACCTCCGTCACCAAGCATCTCAACCATGTCACACGGCAGCGTTCAGCTCTCCATCTCACAAACATTTGAGAGAAAGCGTAAATTCCCACCTAGCCACCCTAGATCCCTGGCCCTGAATGCCAGCATTTCTAAACTACTGGCCTATGAAATGATGTCATTCAGGCTGGTGGACACAGACAGCTTCAAACAGCTCATGTCGCTTGCTGTCCCACAGTATGTTGTTCCCAGCCGCCACTACTTCTCCAAGAGAGCCGTGCCTTCCCTGCACAACCAAGTATCCGATAAAATCAAGTGTGCACTGCGCAACGCCATCTGTGGCAAGGTCCACCTAACCACAGATACGTGGACCAGTAAGCACGGCCAGGGACGCTATATCTCCCTAACTGCACACTGAGTAAATGTAGTGGCGGCTGGGCCCCAGGCGAAGAGCTGTTTGGCGCACGTCCTTCCACCGCCAAGGATCGCAGGGCAACATTCTTTGCCTCCTGTTGCCTCCTCCTCCTACTCGGCTTCCTCCTCCTCTTCCTCCACCTGCTCATCCAGTCAGCCACACACCTTCACCATCAACTTCAGCACAGCCCGGGGTAAACGTCAGCAGGCCATTCTGAAACTCAGATGTTTGGGGGACAGGCCCCACACCGCACAGGAGTTGTGGCGGGGTATAGAACAACAGACCGATGAGTGGTTGCTGCCGGTGAGCCTCAAGCCCGGCCTGGTGGTGTGCGATAATGGGCGAAATCTCGTTGCAGCTCTGGGACTAGCCGGTTTGACGCACATCCCTTGCCTGGCGCATGTGCTGAATTTGGTGGTGCAGAAGTTCATTCACAACTACCCCGACATGTCAGAGCTCCTGCATAAAGTGCGGGCCGTCTGTACGCGCTTCCGGCGTTCACATCCTGCCGCTGCTCGCCTGTCTGCGCTACAGCGTAACTTCGGACTTCCCGCTCACCGCCTCACATGCGACGTGCCCACCAGGTGGAACTCCACCTTGTACATGCTGGACAGACTGTGCGAGCAGCAGCAGGCCATAGTGGAGTTTCAGCTGCAGCACGCACGGGTCAGTCGCACTGCGGAACAGCACCACTTCACCACCAAAGACTGGGCCTCCATCCGAGACCTGTGTGCCCTGTTGCGCTGTTTCGAGTACTCCACCAACATGGCCAGTGGCGATGACGCCGTTATCAGCGTTACAATACCACTTCTATGTCTCCTTGAGAAAACACTTAGGGCGATGATGGAAGAGGAGGTGGCCCAGGAGGAGGAGGAGGAGGAAGAGGGGTCATTTTTAGCACTTTCAGGCCAGTCTCTTAGAAGTGACTCAGAGGGAGGTTTTTTGCAACAGCAGAGGCCAGGTACAAATGTGGCCAGCCAGGGCTTACTACTGGAGGACGAGGAGGACGAGGATGAGGAGGAGGTGGAGGAGGATGAGGATGAAGCATGTTCACAGCGGGGTGGCACCCAACGCAGCTCGAGCCCTTCACTGGTGCGTGGCTGGGGGGAAACGCAGGACGATGACGATACGCCTCCCACAGAGGACAGCTTGTCCTTACCTCTGGGCAGCCTGGCACACATGACCGACTACATGCTGCAGTGCCTGCGCAACGACAGCAGAGTTGCCCACATTTTAACGTGTGCGGACTACTGGATTGCCACCCTGCTGGATCCACGGTACAAAGACAATGTGCCCACCTTACTTCCTGCACTGGAGCGTGATAGGAAGATGCGCGAGTACAAGCGCACATTGGTAGACGCGCTACTGAGAGCATTCCCAAATGTCACAGGGGAACAAGTGGAAGCCCAAGGCGAAGGCAGAGGAGGAGCAAGAGGTCGCCAACGCAGCTGTGTCACGGCCAGCTCCTCTGAGGGCAGGGTTAGCATGGCAGAGATGTGGAAAAGTTTTGTCACCACGCCACAGCTAACTGCACCACCACCTGATACGGAACGTGTTAGCAGGAGGCAACATTTCACTAACATGGTGGAACAGTACGTGTGCACACCCCTCCACGTACTGACTGATGGTTCGGCCCCATTCAACTTCTGGGTCTCCAAATTGTCCACGTGGCCAGAGCTAGCCTTTTATGCCTTGGAGGTGCTGGCCTGCCCGGCGGCCAGCGTTTTGTCTGAACGTGTATTCAGCACGGCAGGCGGCATCATTACAGACAAACGCAGCCGCCTGTCTACAGCCAATGTGGACAAGCTGACGTTCATAAAAATGAACCAGGCATGGATCCCACAGCACCTGTCCATCCCTTGTGCAGATTAGACATTAACTACCTCCCCTTAACCATATATTATTGTACTCCAGGGCACTTCCTCATTCAATCCTATTTTTTTTTTCATTTTACCATTATATTGCAGGGCAACCCAAAGTTGAATGAACCTCTCCTCTGTCTGGGTGCCGGGGCCTAAAAATATCTGACAGTGGCCTGTTCCAGTGTTGGGTGACGTGAAGCATGATTCTCTGCTATGACATGAAGCCTGAATCTCTGCTATGGGACCTCTCTCCTCTTTCTGGGTGCCGGGGCCTAAATATCTGACAATGGACTGTTCCAGTTTTGGGTGACATGAAGCCTGATTCTCTGCTATGACATGAAGCCTGAATCTCTGCCATGGGACCTCTCTCCTCTGTCTGGGTGCCGGGGCCTAAATATATGACAATGGACTGTTCCAGTTTTGGGTGACGTGAAGCATGATTCTCTGCTGACATGAAGCCTGAATCTCTGCTATGGGACCTCTCTCCTCTGTCTGGGTGTCGGGGCCTAAATATATGACAATGGACTGTTCCAGTTTTGGCTGACGTGAAGCCTGATTCTCTGCTATGACATGAAGACTGATTCTCTGCTGACATGAAGCCTGAATCTCTGTTATGGGACCTCTCTCCTCTGTCTGGTTGCCGGGGCCTAAATATCTGACAATGGACTGTTCCAGTTTTGGCTGACATGAAGACTGATTCTCTGCTATGACATAAAGCCTGAATCTCTGCTATGGGACCTCTCTCCTCTGTCTGGGTGCCGGGGCCTAAATATATGACAATGGACTGTTCCAGTTTTGTGTGACATGAAGCCTGATTCTCTGCTATGACATGAAGACTGATTCTCTGTTGACATGAAGCCTGAATCTCTGCTATGGGACCTCTCTCCTCTGTCTGGGTGCCGGGGCCTAAATATATGACAATGGACTGTTCCAGTTTTGGGTGACGTGAAGCCTGATTCTCTGCTATGACATGAAGACTGATTCTCTGCTGACATGAAGCCTGAATCTCTGCTATGGGACCTCTCTCCTCTGTCTGGGTGCCGGGGCCTAAATATATGACAATGGACTGTTCCAGTTTTGGCTGACATGAAGCCTGATTCTCTGCTATGACATGAAGACTGATTCTCTGCTGACATGAAGCCAGATTCTCTGCTATGGGACTTCTCTCCTCTGTCTGGTTGCCGGGGCCTAAATATATGACAATGGACTGTTCCAGTTTTGGGTGACGTGAAGCCTGATTCTCTGCTATGACATGAAGACTGATTCTCTGCTGACATGAAGCCTGAATCTCTGCTATGGGACCTCTCTCCTCTGTCTGGGTGCCGGGGCCTAAATATATGACAATGGACTGTTCCAGTTTTGGCTGACATGAAGCCTGATTCTCTGCTATGACATGAAGACTGATTCTCTGCTGACATGAAGCCAGATTCTCTGCTATGGGACTTCTCTCCTCTGTCTGGTTGCCGGGGCCTAAATATCTGACAATGGACTGTTCCAGTTTTGGGTGACGTGAAGCCTGATTCTCTGCTATGACATGAAGACTGATTCTCTGCTGACATGAAGCCTGAATCTCTGCTATGGGACCTCTCTCCTCTGTCTGGGTGCCGGGGCCTAAATATATGACAATGGACTGTTCCAGTTTTGGCTGACATGAAGCCTGATTCTCTGCTATGACATGAAGACTGATTCTCTGCTGATATGAAGCCAGATTCTCTGCTATGGGACTTCTCTCCTCTGTCTGGTTGCCGGGGCCTAAATATCTGACAATGGACTGTTCCAGTTTTGGCTGACATGAAGCCTGATTCTCTGCTATGACATGAAGCCTGAATCTCTGCTATGGGACCTCTCTCCTCTGTCTGGGTGCCGGGGCCTAAATATATGACAATGGACTGTTCCAGTTTTGTGTGACGTGAAGCCTGATTCTCTGCTATGACATGAAGACTGATTCTCTGCTGACATGAAGCCTGAATCTCTGTTATGGGACCTTTCTCCTCTGTCTGGTTGCCGGGGCCTAAATATCTGACAATGGACTGTTCCAGTTTTGGCTGACATGAAGACTGATTCTCTGCTATGACATGAAGCCTGAATCTCTGCTATGGGACCTCTCTTCTCTGTGTGGGTGCCGGGGCCTAAATATATGACAATGGACTGTTCCAGTTTTGTGTGACGTGAAGCCTGATTCTCTGCTATGACATGTAGACTGATTCTCTGCTGACATGAAGCCTGAATCTCTGCTATGGGACCTCTCTCCTCTGTCTGGGTGTCGGGGCCTAAATATATGACAATGGACTGTTCCAGTTTTGGGTGACGTGAAGCCTGATTCTCTGCTATGACATGAAGACTGATTCTCTGCTGACATGAAGCCTGAATCTCTGCTATGGGACCTCTCTCCTCTGTCTGGGTGCCGGGGCCTAAATATATGACAATGGACTGTTCCAGTTTTGGCTGACATGAAGCCTGATTCTCTGCTATGACATGAAGCCTGAATCTCTGCTATGGGACCTCTCTCCTCTGTCTGGGTGCCGGGGCCTAAATATATGACAATGGACTGTTCCAGTTTTGTGTGACATGAAGCCTGATTCTCTGCTATGACATGAAGACTGATTCTCTGCTGACATGAAGCCTGAATCTCTGCTATGGGACCTCTCTCCTCTGTCTGGGTGCCGGGGCCTAAATATATGACAATGGACTGTTCCAGTTTTGGCTGACATGAAGCCTGATTCTCTGCTATGACATGAAGACTGATTCTCTGCTGACATGAAGCCAGATTCTCTGCTATGGGACCTCGCTCCTCTGTCTGGTTGCCCGGGCCTAAATATCTGACAATGGACTGTTCCAGTTTTGGCTGACATGAAGCCTGATTCTCTGCTATGACATGAAGCCTGAATCTCTGCTATGGGACCTCTCTCCTCTGTCTGGGTGCCGGGGCCTAAATATATGACAATGGACTGTTCCAGTTTTGTGTGACGTGAAGCCTGATTCTCTGCTATGACATGAAGACTGATTCTCTGCTGACATGAAGCCTGAATCTCTGTTATGGGACCTCTCTCCTCTGTCTGGTTGCCGGGGCCTAAATATCTGACAATGGACTGTTCCAGTTTTGGCTGACATGAAGACTGATTCTCTGCTATGACATGAAGCCTGAATCTCTGCTATGGGACCTCTCTCCTCTGTGTGGGTGCCGGGGCCTAAATATATGACAATGGACTGTTCCAGTTTTGTGTGACGTGAAGCCTGATTCTCTGCTATGACATGTAGACTGATTCTCTGCTGACATGAAGCCTGAATCTCTGCTATGGGACCTCTCTCCTCTGTCTGGGTGTCGGGGCCTAAATATATGACAATGGACTGTTCCAGTTTTGGGTGACGTGAAGCCTGATTCTCTGCTATGACATGAAGACTGATTCTCTGCTGACATGAAGCCTGAATCTCTGCTATGGGACCTCTCTCCTCTGTCTGGGTGCCGGGGCCTAAATATATGACAATGGACTGTTCCAGTTTTGGCTGACATGAAGCCTGATTCTCTGCTATGACATGAAGCCAGATTCTCTGCTGACATGAAGCCAGATTCTCTGCTATGGGACCTCTCTCCTCTGTCTGGTTGCCGGGGCCTAAATATCTGACAATGGACTGTTCCAGTTTTGGCTGACATGAAGCCTGATTCTCTGCTATGACATGAAGCCTGAATCTCTGCTATGGGACCTCTCTCCTCTGTCTGGGTGTCGGGGCCTAAATATATGACAATGGACTGTTCCAGTTTTGTGTGACGTGAAGCCTGATTCTCTGCTATGACATGAAGACTGATTCTCTGCTGACATGAAGCCTGAATCTCTGTTATGGGACCTCTCTCCTCTGTCTGGTTGCCGGGGCCTAAATATCTGACAATGGACTGTTCCAGTTTTGGCTGACATGAAGACTGATTCTCTGCTATGATATGAAGCCTGAATCTCTGCTATGGGACCTCTCTCCTCTGTGTGGGTGCCGGGGCCTAAATATATGACAATGGACTGTTCCAGTTTTGTGTGACGTGAAGCCTGATTCTCTGCTATGACATGTAGACTGATTCTCTGCTGACATGAAGCCTGAATCTCTGCTATGGGACCTCTCTCCTCTGTCTGGTTGCCGGGGCCTAAATATCTGACAATGGACTGTTCCAGTTTTGGCTGACATGAAGACTGATTCTCTGCTGACATGAAGCCTGAATCTCTGCTATGGGACCTCTCTCCTCTGTCTGGGTGCCGGGGCCTAAATATCTGACAATGGACTGTTCCAGTTTTGGCTGACATGAAGCCTGATTCTCTGCTATGACATGAAGCCTGAATCTCTGCTATGGGACCTATCTCCTCTGTCTGGGTGCCGGGGCCTAAATATATGACAATGGACTGTTCCAGTTTTGTGTGACGTGAAGCCTGATTCTCTGCTATGACATGAAGACTGATTCTCTGCTGACATGAAGCCTGAATCTCTGCTATGGGACCTCTCTCCTCTGTCTGGGTGCCGGGGCCTAAATATATGAAAATCGACTGTTCCAGTTTTGGCTGACGTGAAGCCTGATTCTCTGCTATGACATGAAGACTGATTCTCTGCTGACATGAAGCCTGAATCTCTGTTATGGGACCTCTCTCCTCTGTCTGGGTGCCTGGGCCTAAATATATGACAATGGACTGTTCCAGTTTTGGCTGACGTGAAGCCTGATTCTCTGCTATGACATGAAGACTGATTCTCTGCTGACATGAAGCCTGATTCTCTGCTATGGGACCTCTCTCCAATTGATATTGGTTAATTTTTATTTCTTTTATTTTTATTTTTATTCATTTCCCTATCCACATTTGTTTGCAGGGGATTTAACTACATTTTGCTGCCTTTCGCAGCCCTCTAGCCCTTTCCTGGACTGTTTTACAGCCTTTTTAGTGCCGAAAAGTTCGGGTCCCCATTGACTTCAATGGGGTTCGGGTTCGGGACGAAGTTCGGGTCGGGTTCGGATCCTGAACCCGAACATTTCCGGGAAGTTCGGCCGAACTTCTCGAACCCGAACATCCAGGTGTTCGCTTAACTCTATTCATCATATATCAGTATTTATTATGTTTTATTATACTATTCCAGCCATAGTGTACAGTACGGACCAAAAGTGTCCACACATGTGGAATTATATACATAACAAACAAGTGTGAAACAACTGAAAATATGTCATATTCTAAGTTCTTCAAATTAGCCACCTTTTGCTTTGATTACTGCTTTGCACACTCTTGGCATTCTCTTGATGAGCTTCAAGAGGTAGTCCCCTGAAATGGTTTTCACTTTACAGGTGTGCCCTGTCAGGTTTAATAAGTGGGATTTCTTGCCTTATAAATGGGGTTGGGACCATCAGTGGCGTTGAGGAGAAGTCAGGTGGATACACAGCTGATAGTCCCACTGAATAGACTGTTAGAATTTGTATTATGGCAAGAAAAAAGCAGCTAAGTAAAGAAAAACGAGTGGCCATCATTACTTTAAGAAATGAAGGTCAGTCATTCAGCCGAAAAATTGGGAAAACTTTGAAAGTAAGGGCTATTTGACCATACAGGAGAGTGATGGGGTGCTGCGCCAGATGACCTGGCCTCCACAGTCACCGGACCTCAACCCAATCGAGATGGTTTGGGGTGAGCTGGACTGCAGAGTGAAGTCAAAAGGGCCAACACGTGCTAAGCATCTCTGGGAACTCCTTCAAGACTGTTGGAAGACCATTTCAGCGGACCACCTCTTGAAGCTCATCAAGAGAATGCCAAGAGTGTGCAAAGCAGTAATCAAAGCAAAAGGTGGCTACTTTGAAGAACCTAGAATATGACATATTTTCAGTTGTTTCACACTTGTTTGTTATGTATATAATTCCACATGTGTTTATTCATAGTTTTGATGCCTTCATAGTCATGAAAATAAAGAAAACTCTTTGAATGAGAAGGTGTGTCCAAACTTTTGGTCTGTACTGTAGTTTCCAACAGCTCTATAAACCAGAAAATCTCCTTATCTTAGAATCACATATTCCAATGTGGAATACAATCTGCTCGTAATGCGCTCATTTCCACATGCCCCCTTATTGTCACTACCAGAGCTTTGAGACGTTCTCACAGCTCTGTTTCTCCACCCCTGTGATGATGTCACTACTAGAGCTTGGAGGAGTTCTCACTGCTTGGTTTCTCCGCCCCTGTGATGAGGTTTTTACTTTCTGTTTTCTTCCTCCCAGCTGTTCCTCCTGCGTTTGATTTCCCTGCCTTTAAATCACCCCTCCTCCTTTTGTAGGGTGTGGATTATATTTCTCATTTGAGTTGTAGCTCTTGCTTGAGTATCTTCACTTGTAAGCTATCATTTCACTGGACCTGTGTTCTGCTGCAGCAAGTACTCCGGATATTGCCAGCTGTCTTTGGATCCGTCTTCTCTTCTGCTCCTTCAGCTAAGTGTGCAGACATTGTAGTGTATCTGTTTATTTTCTGACTGGATCTGAGGCGACCACGGTTCCCTCCATATACTGAGCAGGGCACCAGTGGCCGTGCCCCTTCCACTATTGTAGGGGTTACAGTGGTCATCAGTCTTAGGTACGCGGGCATGCCTCGTTCCACCATTTGGATCCGGGCATGTGCTTTAGTAGCATAGGGAGAGCTTTGAGGGTCTGACAGGGGTCACCCTTTATCCTCCCTAGTTTGGGTCCGGTCAGTAGCTCTATTTACTGTGTATGCTCTTGTTGCTCACAAACAGCCGTGACATTTATGTTTTCATGTCCACTATGGTTTCGGACGTTTCTTCACGCAGCGCTGAAGCCGGCTGCTCCCACATGATCGGAAGTGTCCCTGTTGTGTCCCTGTTGCGTGGTGACGGCCGTCACGTGTGCCGGCCGCTCCCACATGATCGGAACCTTGATCACGTGCCCCCTAGTTACGTCACTGTGCGCTACCGATCGCCCGGTATGGACGATTGCAGGTGCCAGCCTCTCCCATGTGACGTTCTATCACGTGATTTCAACCACCAAGCTATATTTTATATACAGCTTTTGTATTTTTTATTGCATGATCCAATTATTGTCAGTCCCTCAAATATAGTGTCCCTATACACATATACTTCTGAAACAAGTATTGAGGGACATCAATTGTTTCAGAGGTCACTCCCCCTGACCCCAAACTGACGGTTTGTTTGTTTATAAATGTTTGTAGCTTATGTCCTTTGCATGTCTACAGCCTTGTGTACCTGATGAAGGGGAGTGATTCCCCGAAACGCGTTGTATTGCTGCAATAAATTACTTTGATTCCTGATCCTGGTGACCTGTGGTTGGTCTTTGCGCCGTGGGACGTTTATCTCTGCCAGAATGGTCAGACAGAGCACACTAACCAAAACGTGGAGACCTATTTGAGGTGTTTTGTTGCCGAGAACCAGGATGACTGGTCCTCGTTCTTGTCTCTAGTTGAATTTGCCTTGAATAACCGTAGACAGGAGTCCACTGATAAGTCACCATTTTTTGGCGCATTTGGTTTTAATCCACAGTTTGGTACTTTTTCTGGGATTGGATCTTCTGGGATGCCAGAAGAGGAGAGATTCTCTTCCGCCTTGTCATCTATCTGGCGGAAGATCCAAGTTAATTTGGAAAAGATGGGTGAAAGATATAAACGGATGGCTGACAGGAGACGTATGACTGGTCCGGACCTGTGTGTGGGTGATTGGGTGTGGTTGTCCACTAAAAACATTAAGCTGAAGGTACCATCTTGGAAATTGGGCCCAAGATTTATTGGCCCTTACAAAATCTCTGCTATTGTCAACCCGGTGGCGTTTCGTCTGGATCTTCCACAGACCTGGAAGATCCATAATGTGTTTCACAGGTCTTTATTGAAGAAAAATGTGGAACCATCTCCATTGCCACCTCCCCCTGTACTGGTGAATGGCAATTTGGATTTTGAGATCTCTAGGATTCTCGACTCACGTGTTCTTCGGGGTTCCCTTCAGTACCTGGTGCACTGGAAGGGATAGAAAGAATGTGGGTTTCGGCTATTGATGTTAGTGCTTAGCGCCTGGTGAGGGCCTCTCACAGGGCACACCCGGATAAAGTTGGTCTGGGGTGTCCGGAGGTCACCCGTAGAAGGGGGGGTACTATCACGCCTTGCCCTGTGAATGTGCGGAGGTCTGTCAGACTGGCTGCACATGTCTAACTTCTCTGTTTGTTTTGGTTTGGGTTTGAGCTGGATCCACCTTCCCTCAGGTGTACTGGGTTTGATTGTCATTGAGGCTATTTATCCCTCCTTCCCCCAGTGGCCTGTGCGGGTTATAGTTCTTTCCTGTGAGCTCTGAATGTGTGGTGGATCATCTGCTCCAGCTCTGCTCAAGATAAGTCCTCTCCGTTATTTCCCATTATGCTTCCTCAGTGTTTGTAGAAGCAGGTTGCCTCTTTGTTTTTCCCTACAGCTTACGGTTTGCCCAGGGTGTATAGGTTTAGGCACAAGGGCATGTGTATATCCACCATTAGGGTATGAACATGGGCACAGCAGTTTAGGGAAAACTTTTAGGGATCACTAGGAGGTGACCCTTTTCTCCCTAGCTTTTGGGCCTAGTCATTTGTTCTGTTTGTTTTCCTGTCTTTGGTTATTTCCCCGCTTACCTACCTATCGTGACACCTGATGAGGATTAACTGGCAGAGGAGGAGGAAGATGAGGACAAGGAGGAGGACATAACCACCCAGGAATTTTATACACAACTAAGTGGTCTATCTGCCCAAGAGACAAGAGAGGATCAGAGGGACCATGAAGAGCTAAAGGGCAACAACAAAAATAAGGCAGATGATCCCAACAGACCGTGGCAGTATGCAGTGGAGATGGAGGCAGGGAGTCCCTCCGAGTCTCTTGCACAAATAACCAGATGCATGTTTTCTTGTTTGTGTAGTGAAGGCCGCATTTTCAGAATTCTGGGGGATGACTACTGGCTATCTACATTGTTAGACCCTTGCTACCAATCAAAAATGGGGGCATTTTTTAGACCTTCTGAGAGGGTTGCAAAAATGGGCTACTATAGAGACTTGCTTTGTAGTCAGTTGGTCGCTGCCTACAAGCACCATTGCCTGTCCTCGGGATGGTCTGAGCAGGGGAACCCTCAGTGTTTACTCTCCACTGTCATGAATGGTGGAGGGGGTTCAGGAGTAGCACCAGCTCCAAAATCAGGAACTTAAGTCTGGCGTCTCTGATGAGCAGGTTTTTTCACCCGCCTTCTGAAGAAACCACCCAGCAGCAGCAGCAGCAGCAGTAGTGGGACATGCAGCAGAACTTCAACCAGAAAGTGGTGGCATACTTGAACTGTATCCTGTAACTCATGATCCAAGATCTCCTGGATTACTAGGCAAGCAAACTTGAAGTGTGGCTGCAACTGGACCAGTTTGCCATGGGCATGCTTTCCTGCCTGGCCAGTAATGTGGTATCCGAGTGGGTATTCAGTGCAGTGGGGGCATAGTTACCCCTAAGAGAACTCTCCTTTCCTCCCTAAATGTTGAGAGACTAACCTTTATAAAGATGAATCAGGTGTGGATTAACCAGGATTTCCAGATACTGGTGCCTAATGCAACAGAATAAATCATTCTGCTACTAGTGATCATACTGTAGCGTGCTCGCACACCGGAATATTGTGAAAAATGGGCCGCTACTTCTGGCCACATGCTGCTGCCACCATTCTGAGGCTGTCACCCACCGGATGCCTCTACTGCCATTCCTACTGTGCTGTATGCCACTAATCTGCTGCTACCCTTCCCACTCTGTCATGGAGCCACTATTGTCACTGTTACTGCCACATCTGCTGCCACCCTCCCGTCTCTGTCATAGGACCACTACTTGAATATTGGTGCACTACATGGTTATGTACACAGCAACAATTGTAGCAGAGTCTATAGTCCAGAAGTCTCCTGTACTGCAATTCACCTTTCAAGCTTTCACACTGAGATTGAGCCACCAAGTGTGAACAATATAATTAGTCATATTCCCTGTGATAAGATTGTAGGTGCCGGCCCTTTAAAAGCAGGTAGACCTGACAGAATGTGACCTGCAACAAAGGAACTCCATGGGATGCCCACAGTCAAACTTGTTGCAGGTGAGCAGAAGAGTGCAAAAGTGGCTGGACCCCCGGCACAGCAGAAGTGCGAATGAGTGGGGTAAGAAAAGTGGCACCTATGTCTACCCAGAGAAGCAAGAAAGTTGCAGGTAGTGATGGACGAACATCTGCCGGAGCAGTTCGCGAACGCGATCGCGTGAGCGCGATCAAATGTTCGTGAACCGCAAGTTCGCGGCGGGTCCCATTAATTTTAATGGCAGGCGAACCTGAAAAACCTTCAGCTCATATTTGCAGTCAAGAAATAATTACTAGAAGTGCACAAATAGTCCCACAACATGGACAGTGACATACCAGATGTATTATTCGAATTTGCGATCTCCATTCATTTTTGTTTTCAATGCGAAATATTGGCAATATAATTTTCGCGTACGCGCAAATGCACTATACAGTACCCAAATGCACTATAAAAAAAGTATATTGGTATATAACACCCCGCTTCAATCAGTTTTTTGGCGGGGCGACTGGTATATCACACCAGTAGAAATTATTTGTTCTACTAACGCTTGTCCCTCTATATACCTGCAGTATCGCAGCAGAACAGCACACAACTGCCGCACAATACAAATGCACTATATTATACTTTCTAACATAGAAAGTATATTATAACATTGTACAAGGAAGGCAATCCATTAGAATATACATGAAGATAAAACGTAACCTTTAATAATTTTACAATGAGGGTCCATTCACACGTCCGTAAGTCCGCAATGTGCAATCCGCAATTTGTGGACCGCACATCGCCGGCACTATAATAGAAAATGCCTAATCTTGTCTGCAATTGCGGACAAGAATAGGACATGTTCTATTTTTTTGCGGAAACGGAAGCACAGATGCGGAAGTGCGGATCCGCGGATGCGGACAGCACATTCCGGCCCCATTGAAAATGAATGGGTCTGCACCCGTTCCGCAAAATTGCTGAACGGATGCGGACCCATTTTGCGGACGTGTGAATGGAAAAGATATCCCTCAGAATGAAAATATATAAAATTATTGAAGTTAACCAAAAAGCATAGATGTGGTAGGCAATAACAAGTGCTCGGCGGCACTAAATTGGGTTCTCGGCGGCACCAAATCAGAAACCATATGTCCTACCACAATCCGGGGGGTTCCAGTGCACATCGATGAATCCAGGAGGGAAAGCAAAACACATCCATCCCTGATCCATGATGATGTGGTATTGAAGGACAGGGTGGGCAAAGAACTGTCCCTGATATTGCCCTACAGGGGGGTGCTTTTCTGGCCCTGATAGCCTAACCACAGACCACCCGCCCTGATAAGAGCAACCCCGTCCGGAACCTTACCCTATATAAAAATGGCCCTAGTAAGCCCCTAGCCCCTAGGCCCCTGACTTCCAGGTTATCACTATATAGATCTATGTGTTTTTGACTCATTATAAAAGTATATTCTAAGTATATCGCACTCCTCTGTGTATCACACATATAGATAGCACACCTATACTAGTGCTTAAAATGACTTTTGTAGCCCTATTTTATAGCGTTTGGTGTCCCTAACAGCCTGTCCCTGCTCGACACAGCAACCTCTCCCTTCACTGGCAAAACACTGAATGTAAAATGGCGGCCAGATCAGGTTTATTTATAAGGTAGGGGGTATGTCCATGTGCTGAAATGTCCCAATTGGCTGTTCTGTACCACCTGATGGATGTGTCATGGGTCAAAGTTCTTCACAATGTAAAAGAATATGGAGGGTGAGAATTTCTCCATATGTTCGCATGTTCGGCGAATTGCGAACAAGCAAAGTTCGCCGTGAAACGACCGCCGGGCAAACCGCAAGGCTATCTCTAGTTGCAGGCACAGGCCACCATCATAACATAGGATCTCCACCTAAAGGTTTCTTTAGTGGTTATAGGAAATTATGTGTTGTTAAAGTACATGGGGACTGATATGCTTTGAACTTCAGAAATAGAAGAGAGCTCTATTTGGTGCATGAAGATGTTGAGGTATCCAAGATGTTTGTATTCTTTGTCTTTAGTTGTATTTTCTTCAGAAGCAACAAGTTCTTTACTTATTCACTTTTAATATCCAGTATATCAGCACGGCTCAGTGACGTACCAGTTCTGAGGGTGAACGCAGTAATGAGGCTCTGAGGGACATTTCTTTTCATATTACTACTATGATGTGGTCTATTAACTGCGCAGTGTGACAGGAGCTGAAACAACAGGAATTAATAAGGTCCTTTCCAAGGGAAGGTCAAACTGCACAATAAGGTAGAACAAAAGTTTGCATTCAGTCTTTCCAACTTGTAGATGCGTAATCTTTTTAGAGCTTACAAGTAGAAATACATGTTATCTCCAGAGAAATTGTATTATTCTAATTTGGTCTGCCTGGACAATAATACGTTATATGCCGGTGAATTAGAGAGACTTAGCTGGAACATCTTGCTGTGTTTTGTGTGGTCTTCTAACCATCTCTAACAGACATGCACAACCTTTATTTTATTTTAATTTGTTTGGTTTGAGGGCCACGGTGTCAGATTGAAACAATTCCAAGGGCCACAAGAAAACGTAAATGGGCAATACCATATTAGACAAGGCAGATTGAAAGTACAGTATATGCCATGAATATCTGATAGGTGCCAATTCCACTTCTAGTACTCCTTCTATTAGGAATATGGGGTCCCCCTCTCTCCAGGATCGGCATTAGGGGGGAAAACTGGGCAATTGCCCAGGGCCCTCATGGTCTAAGGGGCCCCCTGCTTCAGTGCTGCTGTTCAGCTGAACGTCCGTGGAAGCAAACGGGCCGTGGAAGCAAACGGGCGGACAGCTGAAAAGCTGCACTTTACAATGCAGTGTAAGGTCCCCTCCCTGTACACATAACACAAATCATTACCACAGTGCTGCTGCAAACTGACAGCTCCGGACACCAGCAACACTCTTCTACTGGAGCTGTAGGACATGCCATGATGTCACCTGCAAGAGGTGGAGCTCAGCAGAGAAGAGGGGGATGAAGGACCTGCGATGACCTCACCATCATGTGGCCAGAACAGGAGGCGGAGCTATGCAGTAAAGTAGTAGAAGAACAAGACCAGTGATGCATGGGAAGAAGTGAAGGATTCAATGTAAGTTCCAGGGAAGTGCTGGGAGTGGTAGTCCTCTCCTCTTATAACTCCTGTTATGTAATATCAGAGTACATTACAAGATGAGGTATGAGGAGAGGACTAAAACTCCCAGCATGTAGAGATGTCACGAACATAAAATTTTCCGTTCGCGAACGGCGAACGTGAATTTCCGCAAATGTTCGCGAACGGGCGAACCGGGCAAACCGCCATAGACTTCAATAGGCAGGCGAATTTTAAAACCCACAGGGACTCTTTCTGGCCACAATAGTGATGGAAAAGTTGTTTCAAGGGGACTAACACCTGGACTGTGGCATGCCGGAGGGGGATCCATGGCAAAACTCCCATGGAAAATTACGTAGTTGACGCAGAGTCGGGTTTTAATCCATAAAGGGCATAAATCACCTAACATTCCTAAATTGTTTGGAATAACGTGCTTTAAAACATCCAGTGTGTGTATACGATCAGGTATGATGTTGTATCGATCAGGTAGTGCAAGGGTTTTGCCTGCTTCACAGTGACAGACCAAACTCCCCGTTTAAAGCACTGCAAACAACCGCAAACAGTCCATTTGCACAATCGCAAACTCCCCATTTGCACAAGGTTGGATACCAAGCTAGCCATGTCCCGTTCCTTGTCCTCACGGACGTCATTGAAGGTCTCTTCCTCCACCCAGCCACGAACAACACCAAGGGTCCCCGAAAGGTGACAACAAGCCCCCTGGGACGCCTGCTGTGGTTGGTCTTCCACCTCCTCAAAGCCACCTTCCTCCTCTGACTCCTCTTCTTCAGACTCCTCTCTCTGCGTTGCCGCAGGTCCAGCAATCGACGAAGACAAGGCTGCTTCTGGTGGTGATGGTGACCACAACTCTTCCTCTTGATGCTCATCTACGGCCTGATCCAGCACTCTTTGCAGGGCACGCTCCAGAAAAAACGCATATGGGATGAGGTCGATGATGTTGCCTTGGGTTTGACTGACCAGGTTTGTCACCTCTGCAAAAGGACGCATGAGCCTACAGCCATTGTGCATGAGCGTTCAGTAACGCGACCAAAAAATACCCAGCTCCGCAGAGGCTGTCCTCTTTTTTTATAAAAAAAATCTGTTCTTACCAGTTTAATCTCTGTTTTGTCCCCTATCAGGGGCCGGTGTGATGTATGGAATAGATTTTAGGAATCGGGAGATGGAAAAAGATGCTTGGTAGGTCCTCTTATTTCCAATTTGGGGCACTGCGCGTGCGCCGTGCAATGTACTGTGCTACCCGATATGAGTGGTACGTTAAGTAGTACTATTCCTATCAGTTTAATCCCTGTTACGTCCCCTATCAGGGGCCGGTGTATGGAATAGATTTTAGGAACCGGGAGATGGAAAAAGATGCTTGGTCGGTCCTCTTACTTCCAATTTGGGGCACTGCACGTGCGCCGTGTAATTTACTGTGCTACCAGATAGTAATAGTACTAGTTAACATACCACTCATATCAGTTTAATCCCTGTTACGTCCCCTATCAGGTGACGGGTATTGAATAGATTTTAGGAACCGGGAGATGGAAAAAGATGCTTAGTTGGTCCTCTTACTTCCAATTTGGGGCACAGCGCATGCGCCGTGCAATTTACGGTGCTACCAGATATGAGTGGTATGTTAAGTAGTACTATTCCTATCAGTTTAATCCCTGTTACGTCCCCTATCAGGGTACGTGTATGGAATAGATTTTAGGAACCGGGAGATGGAAAAAGATGCTTGGTTGGTCCTCTTACTTCCAATTTGGGGCACTGCACGTGCGCCGTGCAATTTATGGTGCTACCAGATATGAGTGGTATGTTAAGTAGTACTATTCCTATCAGTTTAATCCCTGTTACGTCCCCTATCAGGGTACGTGTATGGAATAGATTTTAGGAACCGGGAGATGGAAAAAGATGCTTGGTCGGTTCTCTTACTTCCAATTTGGGGCACTGCGTGTGCGCCGTGCAATGTACTGTGCTACCCGATATGAGTGGTATGTTAAGTAGTACTATTCCTATCAGTTTAATCCCTGTTACGTCCCCTATCAGGGGCCGGTGTATGGAATAGATTTTAGGAACCGGGAGATGGAAAAAGATGCTTGGTCAATCCTCTTACTTCCAATTCGGGGCACTGCGTGTGCGCCGTGTAATTTACTGTGCTACCAGATAGGAACAGTACTACTTAACATACCACTCATATCAGTTCAATCCCTGTTACGTCCCCTATCAGAGGACGTGTATTGAATAGATTTTAGGAACCGGGATATGGAAAAAGATGCTTGGTTGGTCCTCTTACTTCCAATTTGGGGCACTGCGCGTGCGCCGTGCAGTTTGCTGTGCTAACAGATATGAGTGGTATGTTAAGTAGTACTATTCCTATCAGTTTAATCCCTGTTACGTCCCCTATCAGGGGACGTGTATTGAATAGATTTTAGGAACTGGGAGATGGAAAAAGATGCTTGGTTGGTCCTCTTAGTTACAATTTGGGGCACTGCGCGTGCGCCGTGCAATGTACTGTGCAATCCCAATGTGAGTGGTATGTTAAGTAGTACTATTCCTATCAGTTTAATCCCTGTTACGTCCCCTATCAGGGGACGTGTATGGAATAGAGTTTAGGCAACCGCAAAGAGTTGACACACTCATGACATAAATTTTATTCCTCTATTCGTCAATCTTGGTGTAGTGATGACTGTGCTCGTGCACACGTTTGTGAGATTGCAGTCGATGGCGGTTTTTCAAAGCCTATAGTCGTGCTGAGGTAGTTCAGTGACAGTTAAGTGACCCAGAAAACAATGATTCTGCAGTGTGGGCCCATTGTTGGCCTAATAGGCTTTAATGATCACCTTAAAAGATCACAAAGAAAATTAATGTTTTTTCTATGCAAAATTATCCAGCCGATTGCTTTTGGTCTGTTCACAATGAAGCAACGACCTTATCATCTGGGGTGTGCCAACATTGCTATTGCCAACACACTCATAATGGTGATCGCTTCATTGTGATACGCAAGCCCCTTCACCACAACAAGGTAACGATCACGAAGGGGAATTGACACATGTATGTGCCTTTTTTTTTGTTTTGTTTTTGCAGCCACAGTGCAGCACCAGAGGCCAGAAAAATTAAGCATGTACAGTCGTGGCCAAAAGTTTTGAGAATGACACAAATATTCGTTTTCACAAAGTTTGCTGCTAAACTGCTTTTAGATCTTTGTTTCAGTTGTTTCTGTGATGTAGTGAAATATAATTACACGCACTTCATAGGTTTCAAAGGCTTTTATCGACAGTTACATGACATTTATGCAAAGAGTCAGTATTTGCAGTGCTGGCCCTTCTTTTTCAGGACCTCTGCAATTCGACTTGGCATGCTCTCAATCAACTTCTGGGCCAATTCCTGACTGATAGCAGCCCATTCTTTCATAATCACTTCTTGGAGTTTGTCAGAATTAGTGGGTTTTTGTTTGTCCACCCGCCTCTTGAGGATTGACCACAAGTTCTCAATGGGATTAAGATCTGGGGAGTTTCCAGGCCATGGACCCAAAATGTCAACGTTTTGGTCCCCGAGCCACTTAGTTATCACTTTTGCCCTATGGCACGGTGCTCCATCGTGCTGGAAAATGCATTGTTCTTCACTAAACTGTTGTTGGATTGTTGGAAGAAGTTGTTGTTGGAGGGTGTTTTGGTACCATTCTTTATTCATGGCTGTGTTTTTGGGCAAAATTGTGAGTGAGCCCACTCCCTTGGATGAGAAGCAACCCCACACATGAATGGTCTCAGGATGCTTTACTGTTGGCATGACACAGGACTGATGGTAGCGCTCACCTTTTCTTCTCCGGACAAGCCTTTTTCCAGATGCCCCAAACAATCGGAAAGAGGCTTCATCAGAGAATATGACTTTGCCCCAGTCCTCAGCAGTCCATTCACCATACTTTCTGCAGAAGATCAATCTGTCCCTGAATTTTTTTTTTGGAGAGAAGTGGCTTCTTTGCTGCCCTTCTTGACACCAGGTCATCTTCCAAAAGTATTTGCCTCACTGTGCGTGCAGATGCGCTCACACCTGCCTGCTGCCATTCCTGAAAAGGGTGAAGAATTAAAATGTAAATAAGCACCATATGAAACATTAAAAAGAGGTACTATAATAATTCATAAGAGATAAATATCATAATTCATGTGGATCTAAAATACTTAGTAGATCATAAATTCATGATTTACACTAATACATATCATATTAAACATCAAGTGAGTCTCAGTGAGACTGTGCATGTTAATATTCAAAGTAGTATTATGTAGGAAAATTAATCCCAACAAAATAGTGAGTGTATCTTACTAATACTCTTAGTGGTAACATGACCAGTGCACCACAACAAAGGTGGCTGCAATAATCATGATAACATATCCACACCAAAAAATACACATCTCCCCCATAAAATATACTGGACCTCAAAAATCCACTGGACCTCAAAAAAGTGGGGCGAGAGTGTCAGGGGCGGCCGCACCTGCGGCAAAAGCCGCCCATGGGGTCGACCAAGACACTCCCGACCCACCATACATAGAAAAATCGTAGACCAATGGTCCATACAAAAACAGTCCCCAGCAATTTTAAATATCACGAGCTGACAGTACAGAAGCTATCCCCAACCAAATTAGCAAGAGTGACCCCAATGGTGATATGGGGAGTATATACACTCAATACATATAGTTCTCCATATGATACATTCTCCTATATGTATGTTGTTTGATATTCGTTTCAGGTCGTGTCTTTCATCCCGAATATGTCTTCCCCTAGTTACTTACTGGATCCATCACCACCATATCCCAGATGTGAAGAAATGATTAATCTCGAAAAAAGAGAGAAAGAATGTTATAATAAAGAATTAAAGAATACTAAATATAAAAAGAAGAGTGCTGTACCCTGCTGATTAAAATTTGCGCTGTTCTTATAGGAAGGAGGAGAAGCTATTAGACTCATTCAGGCCGTACGGGGTTACAGTGTCCAGGGTGACTATCCATTTAGTTTCTCTACGAAGTAAAGCCAATTTGATGTTACCACCCCTAGATCCTAGGTTGACTCTATCAATGCCTCTCACTGTGAGACCCCGTGGATCAGACCCATGAAATCTATGGAAATGTCGTGGAACTGCTTGTAATGTTTCCCAGTCTTTCTCAGATACCTCTGAAGCTGCATGAATTTTACTAATATGTTCCAACACCCGAACCTTAAGGTCCCTAGTTGTCATACCAATGTAAATAAGATTACATGGGCATGTAATGAGGTATATCACTGCCTTTGTGTTGCAATTGATGTTATGTACAATCTTAAAGTTCTTTTTCCCTGCTGGTAAGTAAAATCAAAGCAAAGGATAATAGGAACTCAGGGGTTAGATTTATTACCCCATTTAACAATAAATGGCAGTTTATTCAGAATATCTTGCGTAGGCACTGGCCGGTTCTACAAACAGATGGGAATCTGGCAGTATGCCTCACTGCATACCCCCAGATTACATGGAGCAGGTCACGCAACTTGCAGGACATCCTGACCAAGAGTCATTACGTTCCCAACCAAGCAGGAGGCATATTTGGTAGAAAGGGCCCCAGATGGGGATCATTTTCTTGTGGAGCATGTGTTGCATGTAAATACATGGTCCGCTCCACTAAGGTATCTGAGAAAAACTGGGAAACATTACAAGCAGTTCCACGACATTTCCATAGATTTCATGGGTCTGATCCACGGGGTCTCACAGTGAGAGGCATTGATAGAGTCAACCTAGGATCTAGGGGTGGTAACATCAAATTGGCTTTACTTCGTAGAGAAACTAAATGGATAGTCACCCTGGACACTGTAACCCCGTACGGCCTGAATGAGTCTAATAGCTTCTCCTCCTTCCTATAAGAACAGCGCAAATTTTAATCAGCAGGGTACAGCACTCTTCTTTTTATATTTAGTATTCTTTAATTCTTTATTATAACATTCTTTCTCTCTTTTTTCGAGATTAATCATTTCTTCACATCTGGGATATGGTGGTGATGGATCCAGTAAGTAACTAGGGGAAGAAATATTCGGGATGAAAGACACGACCTGAAACGAATATCAAACAACATACATATAGGAGAATGTATTATATGGAGAACTATATGTATTGAGTGTATATACTCCCCATATCACCATTGGGGTCACTCTTGCTAATTTGGTTGGGGATAGCTTCTGTACTGTCAGCTCGTGACATTTAAAATTGCTGGGGACTGTTTTTGTATGGACCATTGGTCTACGATTTTTCTATGTATGGTGGGTCGGGAGTGTCTTGGTCGACCCCATGGGCTGCTTTTGCCGCCGGTGCGGCCGCCCCTGACACTCTCGCCCCACTTTTTTGAGGTCCAGTGGATTTTTGAGGTCCAGTATATTTTATGGGGAGATGTGTATTTTTCGGTGCAGATATGTTATCATGATTATTTGCAGCCACCTTTGTTGTGGTGCACTGGTCATGTTACCACTAAGAGTATTAGTAAGATACACTCACTATTTTGTTGGGATTAATTTTCCTACATAATACTACTTTGAATATTAACATGCACAGTCTCACTGAGACTCACTTGATGTTTAATATGATATGTATTAGTGTAAATCATGAATTTATGATCTACTAAGTATTTTAGATCCACATGAATTATGATATTTATCTCTTATGAATTATTATAGTACCTCTTTTTAATGTTTCATATGGTGCTTATTTACATTTTAATTCTTCACCCTTTTCATTATTTATTGTTTTTGGGTATTTATTATGGCCGATTATGTATCATATCACCTGCCATTATGTGGATCGGCGGTATGGTTCCGCCTATATACGAATGTATGCTGGACTTGTGCTCTGTTTGTGGGTATTGCGATGCACGTGGATTATCGTGGGACCAATATGGATGTTCCTTATGCACATATAGTGTTTTCCCCTCTTCTTTTCCCCGCTTGGCACCCGTTATATGGATTATGCGATTTGCAGTTCATTCTGCAGTCTTCCCTCAATAGGATCCATCCGCTGGTGTTTGCGGGTCACCTGCGTTCCATTGGGTCGCGGATCACGCATGCGCTGCACGGCATCATCTCTAAGTGCTCTGTGACGTCTGTATGTGCCGCGCATGCGCGGTATGCAGGCAGAGACGCGCCGAGAGATGGCTCCGTGGATCATGATGTTCCCGCGCCCGTTTCATTGGACCGCAGGTGTTCACAACCCAGGTAAATCCCTCCCACCCTTACCTAGACTATATATACCCTGCCACTATATCATTTAGTACCTCCTGACGAAGCCGCTGAGGTGAAACGCGCGTCGAGGTCTTGCGCTTAGGGTCCAGTATTCTCTTGTGTTCACCATGTCTTCAGGTACGTCCTGTGTTTAGTATAGCTCGACACCTTCATATGGTATTTCCACACATCCATATTGGGTCTTAGATATTTTCTAGACCATCGCTATACCTTGGGATTTAGTCATTGACCAGATTTGAGATATTTTGTATTACACTTGTCAGTCTTGGCTGCCTATGATCCCTGGACGCTATGGGATAACTCACGGACATCCAGTTATTCACTATTTTCTGCAATACACTATATAGCCCATATGGGGTGATTATTATTATTGTTATGCAGATCTGGTTGCCCTTTAATTATAGCCCTTTTTTTTACCTGACAGCCACCTAGTGCTTATTGCCTTGTGGATATACATGTGAATGCAATTGTACTAACTGCCCTTTGCTTCTCTGTACACTGTGTACTATCCTGTCTTTTCCCCATATTTTATATTTGATAATAAATTGATACTTTGATATATTATCTCCACTTGCTTGTTTGATACTATATTGGATGCCGTACAGGTGGAACGATTTGCTGTCTAGTCTAGACAGAGAGGTTTTTGTAGGTTAATTAATTTTAACCCAATCAGCCTGACATAATGATCTCCAGCCTTGTGCTCGTCAACATTCTCACCTGAGTTAACAAGACGATTACTGAAATGATCTCAGCAGGTCCTTTAATGACAGCAATGAAATGCAGTGGAAAGTTTTTTTTTTGGATTAAGTAAATTTTCATGGCAAAGAAGGACTATGCAATTCATCTGATCACTCTTCATAACATTCTGGAGTATATGCAAATTGCTATTATAAAAACTTAAGCAGCAACTTTTCCAATTTCCAATATTTATCTAATTCTCAAAACTTTTGGCCACGACTGTACACATGCCCGAAAAATTAGGTATTGTTGCAGCCGATGCTGCATTGCGGCTTGAACCCTAGTTGGTGGCGGAGAAGTCACGCAAGTCATCCGGCATGCAGAGATTAAATACAGCAGCGTGTGGACCATTTTATAGCCCAAGGCATCTCATCAGGCCTTTTTTAGTCAAATGCATCCCCCACTGTCAGTCCCTTCGGGATCCATGCCTCATTCATCTTAATAAAGGTGAGATAATCTAGACTTTTTTGACCTAGGCGACTTCTCTTGACAATACCTCCTGCTGCACTTAAGGTCCTTTCTGACAGGACACTTGAAGCGGGGCAGGACAGAAGTTCTATTGGGATAGCTCAGGCCACAGTTCAAGCTTGCACACACAGTAGTCAAGGGGTTCATCGCTCCTCAGAGTGTCGATATCTGCAGTTAAGGTGAAGTAGTGTACTACCTGTCGGTCGAGTCGTTCTCTGAGGGTGGACCCCGAAGGGCTGTGGCGATGCGTAGGACTTAAAAAGCTCTCCATGTCCTCCATCAACAACACGTCTGTAAAGCGTCCTGTCCTTGCCGGCGTGGTCGTGGTAGGAGAAGGATTACTTTCACCTCTTCCCCTGTTAGATTCCCATTGTGCTGTGACATCACCCTTATATGCTGTGTAAAGCATACTTTTTAACTTGTTTTGGAACTGCTGCATCCTTTCCGACTTCCGGTAATTCGGTAACATTTCAGGCACTTTCTGCTTATACCGGGGGTCTAGTAGCATGGCCACCAAGTACAGGTCGTTCTCCTTCAGCCTTTTTATACGAGGGTCCCTCAAAAGGCATGACAGCATGAAAGACCCCATTTGCACAAGGTTGGATGCCGAGCTACTCATGTCCCGTTCCTCGTCCTCACTGATCTCATTAAAGGTCTGTTCTTCCCCCCAGCCACGTACAACACCACGGGTACCAGATAGGTGACAACGAGCACCCTGGGATGCCTGCTGTGGTTGGTCTTCCTCCTCCTCAAAGCCACATTCCTCCTCTGACTCCTCTTCCAGCGTTGCCGCAGGTCCAGCAAGTGATGCTGATAAGGCTGTTTCTGGTGGTGATGGTGACCACAACTCTTCCTCTTCACGCTCATCTACGGCCTGATCCAGCACTCTTCGCAGGGCACGCTCCAGGAAGAAAACAAATGGGATGATGTCGCTGATGGTGCCTTCGGTGCGCATGAGCCTACAGGCATGAGCCTACAGGCATTGCGCATGAGCGTCCAGTAACGTGGCAAAAAAATACCCAGCTCCGCAGAGGCTGTCCTAGCACCCCGGTCATACAAATATTTGTTGACGGCTTTTTCTTGTTGGAGCAGGCGGTCGAACATTAGGAGTGTTGAATTCCAACGTGTCGGGCTGTCGCAAATCAAGTGCCTCACTGGCATGTTGTTTCGCTGCTGAATATCGGAAAAGTGTGCCATGGCCGTGTAGGAACGCCTGAAATGGCCACACACCTTTCTGGCCTGCTTGAGGACGTCCTGTAAGCCTGGGTACTTATGCACAAAGCGTTGTACGATCAGATTCAACACATGTGCCATGCATGGCACATCTGTCAACTTGCCCAAATTCAATGCCGCCAACAAATTGCTTCCGTTGTCACGCACCACTTTGCCGATCTCCAGTTGGTGCAGAGTCAGCCACTGATCCACCTGTGCGTTCAGGGCGGACAGGAGTGCTGGTCCGGTGTGACTCTCTGCTTTCAGGCAAGTCAACCCCAAGACGGCGTGACACTGTCGTAACCGGGATGTGGAATAGCCCCTGGGGAGCTGGGGGGATGCAGTTGATGTGGAGAAAGATGCAGCAGCAGAAGAGGACTCAGCCGAGGAGGTTAGCGAAGAGGATGGAGTAGGAGGAGTAGAGGAGGTGGCAGCAGGCCTGCCTGCAAGTCGTGGCGGTGTCACCAACTCATCTGCAGAGCCACACATTCCATGCTTGGCAGCCGTCAGCAGGTTTACCCAATGCGCAGTGTACGTGATATACCTGCCCTGACCGTGCTTTGCAGACCAGGTATCAGTGGTCAGATGGACCCTTGCCCCAACACTGTGTGCCAGACATGCCATGACTTCCTTTTCCACAATAGAGTACAGGTTGGGGATTGCCTTTTGTGAAAAAAAAATCTGGCCGGGTACCTTCCACTGCGGTGTCCCAATACAAATTTTTTGAAGGCCTCAGACTCCACCAGCTTGTATGTTAAAAGCTTGCGGCCTAAGAGTTCCCACAAGCCAGCTGTCAGACGCCGGGCAAGGGGGTGACTCTGTGACATTGGCTTCTTACGCTCAAACATTTCCTTGACAGACACCTGACTGTGGGCAGATGAACAGGAACTGCTGAAGGTGAGAGGCGGAGCGAGACCAGGAGGAGGATGGTGGCTTTGAGTTTGTGTGCTGCTTGTACTCATCATGTGTTGATCCCATAGGCGTTTGTGATTTGAGATCATGTGCCTTCGCAAAGCAGTTATACCTAGGTGGGTGTTGGACTTCCCATGACTCAGTTTCTTTTGGCACAGGTTGCAAATGGCATCGCTGTTATCAGAGGCAGACACACAAAAAAAATGGCACACTGCTGAGCTTTGCAATGACGGCATTCTGGTGGTGGCAACAGCAAGCGTTGATTGGCGTGCTGTCTGGCTTACCCCGGGTGCCGATACATGCTGTCTGACTGTGCCACTAGCTTCTTGCGACGACCTCCCCCTGCTTCCAACTCGTCTCCTTCTCCTCTCTGTCTCCCCATTTGAACTTTCCCCCTGTTCTTCTTCTCTTCGAGCGGGCACCCACGTGACGACCACGGACACATCGTCATCATCAACCGCTTCACTTGTATCTGACAACTCAGCAAAGGAAGCAGCAGCGGGTACAACATCATCATCACCACACCATACTTCCATGTGTGTAATGCTGCCTGACTGAGACATATCCCTGTTATCTACATCCTCTGGCAATAATGGTTGCGCATCACTCATTTCTTTCAAGTGATGTGTAAATAACTCCTCTGACAGATCAAGTGAAGCAGCTGTGGTGCTAGTGTTGGTGGTGTCGGCAGGCGGGCGAGTGGTAACTTGAGAGGTGCCCGAAGCTGAGCTGGAGGAGGATGGTGCGTCAAGGTTCCGAGCGGAAGCTGTAGAAGATTGGGTGTCCTGTGTAAGCCAGTCAACTATGTCCTCAGAACTTTTCGAGTTCAGGGTACGTGGCCTCTGAACACTGGGCATTATTCTAGGGCCAAGGGAAATCACAGCACCACGACCACGACAGGACCTGCCTCTGCCTGTCATTTTTTTTCCGATTAGTTGTACTATGCGTGCAAACTACTGTGACACCAAATATGAGTGGTGCAACTGGGCACTGGCAGTAGTGGGCACAGTACACGCTGTAGGCCTGACACACACGCTTGCAGGCAACTGTAATTATATTACAGTGAAAAATGTGTTTTTTATTTTTAAATGCAAGCTACTGTGATGCCAGATATGAGTGGTGCAACTGGGCACTGGCAGTAGTGGGCACAGTACACGCTGTAGGCCTGACACACACGCCTGCAGGCAACTGCAATTAATTTGCAGTGAAAATGTTTTATTTTTTTTTTAAATGCAAGCTACTGTGACACCAGATATTAGTGGTGGCACTGGGCACTGGCAGTAGTGGGCACAGTACACGCAGTAGGCCTGACACACACGCTTGCAGGCAACTGCGATTAGATTACAGTAGAAAAATATATTTTTTTTTTAAATGCAAGCTACTGTGACACCAGATATGAGTGGTAGCACTGGGCACTGGCAGTAGTGGGCACAGTACACGCTGTGGGCCTGACACACACGCTGGCAGGCAACTGCAATTAGATTACAGAGAAAAAAAAAAAAAGCAGACTGATGTACTAGCCCTAAAAAGGGCTTTTTGGGGTGCTGTCAGGATGCTGTCCTTACAGCAGATCACATGAAGCGTGATTATTGAATCCAACTCTAAATCAATGGTGATGGGGGGTGAGGATGGTGACTTGTGGACCATAGTTTGACAATTGTGTTTGGTAGGGGAAAAGGATGTGGGGGGAAGGTTGAGAGGTGCACAACTAGAAAGGGTTTCTAGGTCAAACCCCTGGGCAGTGATTGGGCTGGGAAATTCCAAACCGGTAGTCTTGGATAAGGACTCCAGGTCTACACTCCCCTCTACACTGCCAGAGCGTCCCTGTTGCTCAGCAACGGCTTCCACGTGATCCGGCCCGACATCACGTGACGAAGCCGGAACACACAACACGCCTTCATACAGCAGACAGCTCCCCTACCATTGGAGCGTCTCTGTAACCTTGACAATGGCCCCCACGTGACCCGACCCCGCTCATGTGATGCGGGTCCGGAACATCCAGTATCATCACAATATTACATCATTAGTAAGCACGGATTTGGGCGCATCGGATGCGCACTTTGATGTGCCTCTAATTGCTTTCCACCCTAGGGCCAGTCTTTTTAGTGGGCGCCGTCATGTCATGTGATTGTGAAAGTTTTATTAAATAAGTATGTAGCATTGTGAATTTCTGTTCCACAACGTGTGAGCACATTTAGTTTGTGTATACCAGCAGTCCGTTTTGAGGACTTGCTGATTTACACATTATATTTGCCGTATATCCATCCAGGAAACACCCCCTCTGACCTTGTGACCCCCTCGATACCTTGTATGTATAAATATGTGTAGCTTTGTGCTGTTTAAGTTGTGCAGCTTCTTTGTACCTGATGAAGGGGAGTGATTCCCCGAAACGCGTTGTATTGCTGCAATAAAAGATTCTTATCCTGATCCTGGCGACTGGTTGATGGTAATTCGCGCCGTGGGACGTATTTGTCTTTTCCTGTGCCAATCATCTTCTTGGGGACTCCAGGCATCTCCACTTAGAAGATTCTCTGTGATCCCATGGACACCATCACATTCAGGCGTCCAGACTTACCACACAAACTCTCATTAGTCTTGTGCCTACATTTGCACAACCACGTAAGGTGAGCCTTGCAAGTTATTTCCTTTATACTTTTGTACTCACAGAATTACCCTATGGTGCGCACATCAGTTTTTTTACAGTTTTACCCAGGCTGTTATATCGCAAATAGTAACATAGTAACATAGTACATAAGGCCGAAAAAAGACATTTGTCCATCCAGTTCGGCCTGTCATCCTGCAAGTTGATCCAGAGGAAGGCAAAAAAAAACCCTGTGAGGTAGAAGCCAATTTTCCTCACTTTAGGGGAATAAAAAATTCCTTCCCGACTCCAATCAGGCAATCAGACTAAGGGTCCATTCACACATCCGTGTGTGTTTTGCGGATCCACGGATCCGCAAAACACGGACAGCGGCAATGTGCGTTCTTGTGGGCCGCACATTGCCGGCACTAAGAGAATATGCCTATTCTTGTCCGCTATTGCGGACAAGAATAGGACATGTTCTATTTTTTTCAGGATCGGAATTGCGGACCCGGAAGTGCGTGTCCGCAATTCCGTATCGGGGATGCACGTTGTGCGGCCCCATAGAAATGTATTTGCGGATGTGTGAATGGAGCCTTACTCCCTGGATCAATGACGCCTCTCTAGTAGCTATAGCCTGTAATATTATTACGCTCCAGAAATACATCCAGGCCCCTCTTGAATTCCTTTATTGTACTCACCATCACCACCTCCTCAGGCAGAGAGTTCCATAGTCTCACTGCTCTTACCGTAAAGAACCCTTTTCTATGTTTGTGTACAAACCTTCTTTCCTCCAGACGCAGAGGATGTCCCCTCGTCACAGTCCTGGGGATAAATAGATGATGGGAGAGATCTCTGTACTGACCCCTGATATATTTATACATATTAATTAGATCTCCACTCAGTCATCTATTTTCTAAAGTAAATAACCCTAATGTTGATAATCTTTCAGGGTACTGTAGTTGCCCCATTCCAGTTATTACTGTAGTTGCCCTCCTCTGGACCCTCTCCAGCTCTGCTATGTCTGATTGTTTACAGGAGCCCAGAACTATACACAGTACTCCATGTGTGGTCTGACTAGCGATTTGTAAAGTGGTAGGACTATGTTCTTATCACGGGCATTTATGCCCCTTCTGATGCAACCGATTATCTTATTGGCCTTGGCAGCAGCTGCCTGACACTGGTTTTTGCAGCTTAGTTTGCTGTTTATTAAAATTCCTAGATCCTTTTCCATGTCAGTGTTACCGAGTGTTTTACCATTTAGTATGTACGGGTGACTTGCATTATTCCTTCCCATGTGCATAACTTTACATTTGTCAGTGTTAAACCTCATCTGCCACTTATCTGCCCAAGCCTCCAGTCTATCCAGATCCATCTGTAGTAGTATACTGTCCTCTTCAGTGTTAATGACTTTACACAGTTTTGTGTCATCTGAGAAAATATATACTTTACTATGCAAGCCTTCTACAAAATCATTAATAAATATATTGAAGAGAATAGGGCCCAATACTGACCCCTGAGGTACCCCACTAGTGACAGTGACCCAATCTGAGTATGTACCGTTAATAACCACCCTCTGTTTTCTATCATTGAGCCAGTTACTTACCCACATACAGACGTTTTCTCCCAGTCCGAGCATTCTCATTTTATATACTAACCTTTTATGTGGTACAGTGTCAAATGCTTTGGAGAAGTCCAGATATACGACATCCATTGATTCGCCGCTGTCAAGTCTAGAACTTACCTCCTCATAGAAACTGATTAAATTAGTTTGACATGACCGATCCCTCATGAAGCCATGCTGATATGGCGTTATTTTCTCATTTCCGTTGAGATGCTGTAAGATAGCATCTCTCAGAAAACCTTCAAACAGTTTACCCACAACAGATGTTAAACTTACCGGCCTATAGTTTCCAGGCTCTGTTTTTGGACCCTTTTTGAATATTGGCACCACATTTGCCATGCGCCAATCCTGTGGAACATTCCCTGTCAGTATCGAGTCCGCAAATATCAGAAATAAGGGTCTGGCTATGACATTACTTAATTCCCTTAGGATACGGGGGTGTATGCCATCCGGTTCTGGCGATTTGACTATTTTAATCTTTTTAAGTCGCTAATGTACTTCTTCCTGGGTCAGATAGGACACTTTTAATGGGGAATTTATTTTTACATTCTGCATGTCATCTGACAGTTTATTTTCCCCAGTGAATACATTGGAGAAAAAAATATTTAACAGCTTTGCTTTGTCCTCGTCGCTCTCTGCGACTCCCCCCTCATTACTCTTTAAAGGGCCGACACCTTCAGATTTATACTTTTTAACATTTATACAAACCGGATTCCAAAAAAGTTGGGACACTATACAAATTGTGAATAAAAACTGAATGCAATGATGTGGAGATGGCAAATGTCAATATTTTATTTGTAATAGAACGTAGATGACAGATCAAACGTTTAATCCGAGTAAATGTATCATTTTAAAGAAAAAATACGTTGAGTAAAAATTTCATGGTGTCAACAAATCCCTAAAAAGTTGGGACAAGTAGCAATAAGAGGCTGGAAAAAGTAAATTTGAGCATAACGAAGAGCTGGAAGACCAATTAACACTAATTAGGTCAATTGGCAACATGATTGGGTATAAAAAGAGCTTCTCAGAGTGGCAGTGTCTCTCAGAAGCCAAGATGGGTAGAGGATCACCAATTCCCACAATGTTGCACAGAAAGATAGTGGAGCAATATCAGAAAGGTGTTACCCAGCGAAAAATTGCAAAGACTTTGCATCTATCATCATCAACTGTGCATAACATCATCCGAAGATTCAGAGAATCTGGAACAATCTCTGTGCGTAAGGGTCAAGGCCGTAAAACCATACTGGATGCCCGTTATCTCCGGGTCCTTAAACGACACTGCACCACAAACAGTAATGCTACTGTAAAGGAAATCACAGAATGGGCTCAGGAATACTTCCAGAAACCATTGTCAGTGAACACAATCCACCGTGCCATCCGCCGTTGCCAGCTGAAACTCTACAGTGCAAAGAAGAAGCCTTTTCTAAGCAAGATCCACAAGCTCAGGCGCTTTCACTGGGCCAGGGATCATTTAAAATGGAGTGTGGCAAAATGGAAGACTGTTGTATGGTCAGACGAGTCACGATTCAAAGTTCTTTTTGGAAATCTGGGACGCCATGTCATCCGGACCAAAGAGGACAAGGACAACCCAAGTTGTTATCAACGCTCAGTTCAGAAGCCTGCATCTCTGATGGTATGGGGTTGCATGAGTGCGTGTGGCATGGGCAGCTTGCATGTCTTGAAAGGCACCATCAATGCAGAAAAATATATTCAGGTTCTAGAACAACATATGCTCACATCCAGATGTCATCTCTTTCAGGGAAGACCCTGCATTTTTCAACAAGATAATGCCAGACCACATTCTGCATCAATCACAACATCATGGCTGCGTAGGAGAAGGATCCGGGTACTGAAATGGCCAGTCTGCAGTCCAGATCTTTCACCTATAGAGAACATTTGGCGCATCATAAAGAGGAAGGTGCAACAAAGAAGGCCCAAGACGATTGAACAGTTAGAGGCCTGTATTAGACAAGAATGGGAGAGCATTCCTATTTCTAAACTTGAGAAACTGGTCTCTTCGGTCCCCAGACGTCTGTTGAGTGTTGTAAGAAGAAGGGGAGATGCCACACAGTGGTGAAAATGGCCTTGTCCCATTGTTTTTTGGGATTTGTTGACAGCATGAAATTCTGATTCAACATATTTTCCCCTTAAAATGGTACATTTTCTCAGTTTAAACTTTTGTTCTGTGATTTATGTTCTATTCTGAATAAAATATTAGAAGTTGGCACCTCCACATCATTGCATTCAGTTTTTATTCACGATTTGTATAGTGTCCCAACTTTTTTGGAATCCAGTTTGTATAATTGAAGAACATTTTAGGGTTAGATTTACTCTCTTTGGCAATTAATCTCTCAGTCTCTAGTTTGGCCGCTTTTTTTTACATGTTCTATTTTTTTCCTTATAGTTTTTCAGTGCTTCCGTGCTACCCTCCTGTTTTAGTGATTTATATGCTTTCTTTTTGCCATTTATTGCTTTCTTTACAGTTTTATATATCTACATTGGTTTCTTTTTGTTCCTTAACCTTTTATTCCCAATGATACATACTGCTTTGCGGCCACACGTCCAAACACCGCTCGTACTGCTAGTGTTTCATAGCAGGGGCAGTGAATTGCAGTAGCGTCATGCTTCAGTAAATAACCCTTTCCTTACTGTTGGTATGATAATCAGTAAGTAACCCTTTCATTACTGTTGCTATAGTAGTCAGAAGTTGTACACAATTGCAGGATCTCTGCAATACAGTAGGTTATGTAAAGAAGCGGAGGGGATGTTGATTCATATTAACCTAGCAGGCTGATGCACCCAATAAGTAATAGGTAGAGTTGAGCGGACACCTGGATGTTCGGGTTCGACGGGTTAGGCCGAACTTCGGAAAAAAGTTCGAGTTCGGGACCCGAACTTGATCCGAACTTGACCCCGAACCCGAACCCCATTGAAGTCAATGGGGACCCGAAACTTTTGAGCACTAAAATGGCTGTAAAAATGTCATGGAAAGGGCTAGAGGGCTGCAAATGGCGTCAAAATGTGGTTAAGAGCATGGCAAGTGCTCTGCAAACAAATGTGGATAGGGAAATGACTTTAAATAACATAAAATATGTAAAAATATAAAATAATAATCTTGATCTAGGAGGATCAGGTCCATATGGAGTAGGAGGTTGAGGAGGCGGTGGATGTGGCGGTGTCAGTGGAAGCGGCGGTGGAGGAGGAGGTAGCCTACACTGGTTTTTGGTTTTAAATTTTATTTTTAAAATTAGGGTACACCCCAAAACATTGGGAAACATAACCTGTGATAACCCCCTTCAGTCGTGCTAAACACACGTTCAGACAATACACTGGCTGCAGAGCAGGCCAGCACCTCCAAGGGGTAAAGGGCAAGCTCAGGTCATGTGCCCCATTTGGAGACCCAGAAGTTGCAGGGGCTGACCCCTGTCAGTCAGTTCGTGTAGGCGTGTGCACACATACTGCCCCACCATGCCGCACGTCCCGTGATGTTCACGATCCAATTTGATATCTGCTCTATCAACTTTTGATGTTCTTTTATGCGCCTACCATGGTGATTACGGTTGGCGGGGAATCAGGGTTCCAGGCTGGATAGGGAGCGTAAGAAAAAGAGACCAAATTTAAGGGAGGATCCATTTTTTCAAATTTCAAATTAGAGTTGAAATATGGGAGAGATTTTTAAAGCATAAAAGTGTGACAAGTTTTCAAAGTTTAAGCATTGAATGTAAGGATGTGGTGAGCATTAATTACTGAATAATATATTACATTTTATTCCCTGTCACCTATGCATAGCAGGTGTTTATTCACGTCTAAAATTGTATAATGTCAACCCAAGAATGTAACAGAAAAATTATTGAAATTTATTAAGCTGTCAACTAGGTAGAGGAGGGGTATATTACACCCAAAAATTGGTTAATTTCACCAAAAAATGTAACTAACAATTTTTTTTTTTTTTGTCTACTAGGTAAATTGGTGAATTTCACCAGAATATATAACTGACAATTTTTTTTTTTAACCGGCCTACTAGGTATAGCAGTGGTACTATACACCCAAAAATTGGTTAATTTAATCTGAAAATCTCTTTCGGTGACGTCATCGGTGCAGGCGCACTAAGGGAGTGCTGAGGAGGCGAGCCTCCTTCTCTCAGAGCGCCTGCGCCGAATGAAGACAGGCGCGGGATTTGAAATGATGACAGGGCCAGCCGGAGGAAGAGAGCAATGGCTGGCCCTGTCAATCAACTGGAGGAGGTGGCAGTTTTTTGCGGCGGCTACCAGCAAGTAGACGCCCTAATTGCTGGTAGTGAAGTGATTTGCATATTTTAAAAGATCGTTTTTTAAGGAAAAGAAGCCACAGCCAAAGGTAAGAGCCCTATGTAGAGAATAGTCGTTATAAAAGGATTTTAACAAGCCCCCCCCCCCCCCCCAAAAAAAAGGGTTTTGGGGGTGACTGAAGCCCTTTAAATTCAAGTTTAATATATACAGCTTTCATTTTCTGTTACCAAAAAAATACTTTTTGGGCAATCTACAACATCTGTGTTAGTCAGTGTGCAATTTAAGCTAGAAATACACCCATCATTTTCTGGGGTTTGAAAAACACACTTTTTTTTTCAAAAAACTGTATTTTCCAGATCTGCAAGTGTTAATTTCAAGTTTAATATATACAGCTTTCATATTCTGTTACCAAAAAAAGACTTTTTTGGCAATCTACATCTGTATTAGTGAGTGTGCAATTTAAGGTAGAAATACACCCATCATTTTCTGTGGTTTGAAAAACACACTTTAAAAATAAAAATAAAAAGTATTTTCCAGATCTGCAAGTGTTAAATTCAAGTTTAATATATACAGCTTTCATATTCAGTTACCAAAAAAATACTTTTTTGGCAATCTACAACATCTGTATTAGTCAGTGTGCAATTTAAGGTAGAAATACACCCATCATTTTCTGGAGTTTGAAAAACACACTTTTTTTTTTTTCAAAAAACTGTATTTTCCAGATCTGCAAGTGTTAATTTCAAGTTTAATATATACAGCTTTCATATTCTGTTACCAAAAAAATACTTTTTTGGCAATCTACAACATCTGTATTAGTGAGTGTGCAATTTAAGGTAGAAATACACCCATCATTTTCTGGGGTTTAAAAAACACACAATTTTTTATTTTTTTTAAAAAGTATTTTCCATATCTGCAAGTGTTAAATTCAAGTTTAATATATACAGCTTTCATATTCTGTTACCAAAAAAAAAGACTTTTTTGCCAATCTACAACATTTGTATTAGTCAGTGTGCAATTTAAGGTAGAAATACACCCATCATTTTCTGGGGTTTTAAAAGCACACTATTATTTTTTTTAAAAACAGTATTTTCCAGATCTGGAAGTGTTAAATTCAAGTTTAATATATACAGCTTTCATATTCTGTTACCAAAAAAAGACTTTTTGGGCAATTTACAACATCTGAATTAGTCAGTGTGCAATTTAAGGTAGAAATACACCCATCATTTTCTGTGGTTTGAAAAACACACTTTAAAAATAAAAATAAAAAGTATTTTCCAGATCTGCAAGTGTTAAATTCAAGTTTAATATATACAGCTTTCATATTCAGTTACCAAAAAAAGACTTTTTTGGCAATCTACATCTGTATTAGTGAGTGTGCAATTTAAGGTAGAAATACACCCATCATTTTCTGGGGTTTGAAAAACACACTTTTTGGACAAAAAACTCTATTTTCAGACATTGCAGCATCAGCATGTGTGAAATTACAGGCTTACATACTTCTGTCAAATTCAGTTGTTAAACAAACACTCGTTTGGGCACAAAAAATTTTGTTGGCAGTCTTTGATGCAGATGTCATTGTGAGATACACCCTTAATAAATTTGGGTTACATTCAGAGATTTTAAATACCGCCATTTGGTCCACCAATATTGAATTCAGGCCTACACTGGTTCAGGCCCTGTGAGATACCCCCTACATACAGGGGTTTGAATCAGGGATTTGAAATACAGCCATTTAAAATACAGCCATTTTGGGCAAAGAAATATTTTCTTCAGGCCTACACTGGTTCAGACCGTGTGAGATACCCCCCTACTTACAGGGGTTTGAATCAGGCATTAGAAATACATCCATTTTGTGCAAAGATATATTTACTTCAGGCCTACACTGGTTCAGGCCCTCTGAGATACTACCTCTACATACAGGGATTTGAATAAGGAATTTGAAATACAGCCATTTTGGGCAAAGAAATATTTACTTCAGGCCTACACTGGTTCAGACCGTGTGAGATACCCCCTCTACATACAGGGGTTTGAATCAGGCATTTGAAATATATATTTTATATTTAAAGCAAAACATTTTTTTTACAAATGTATATTTAGCAAAAAGAACATTATAAATGTCTGTTTAGCACCATTGATACACAAATACACATCACATAAAGCGGTCAGAGCAGATTACAACGCATGGGGAGATAATTAAGTAAACATCCATGGTCTATAATCAACATTCAGACCATGCGGGCACAAAGTATTTCATTTAGTAATCCATTGAATCTCTTGCCTCTTCTGGCTGGTTATCCTATTCCCTCCTTTGCAGGAAACAGGAATGTGATCGAACAACATGCACTTTAAGTCACTCTCTCTGTGTCCACAGTCCGAAAAATGTGGTTATTCAATCTTGTTTTAAAGTCAAAACTTGTTTCTCTCACATACGGTATAACAGTGGGCAAGGACACCACAATACATAAATGACATATGTGGAATCACATGTCAAAAAATAATTTATCCTGTGTTGTTTCAAAGATAACGGATTGGTGAAGACATTCCCTCTCTGTATATATTTGCAATTAACACAGTTAAAGCAAGGAAAACAACCCTTTTTCTGTACTGATAGAAATGTCTGGCGTATAGTTTTTGGGGGACCAATGACCACGCGAACCAGTTTGTCACGCAAATTAGGTGTTCTCCGATAAGACATTAATGGCCGATTACCAAATTCCTTGACCTCCTCGAGGCCATTTTTAACAATGGACCAATGTTTTTGAATAATTTTACTAATGTTAGGACTGTGTCGGGAATACGTCGTCACTAAGAGGATCTTATCCCTCTATTGTGGCCTATCCTTTTTCTTGAATAAAGAAGATCTATCAATTGTTTTTATCTTGTTTAAATGTGAAGTCAAAACTGCATCTGGGAAACCCTGATCCCTAAATGTCTGCACCATTGTACCCAATGATTTGTCCAAACAGTCATCGTCACTCACTATACGTTTGGCCCGTGTGAATTAGCTAAGAGGAAGTGATTTCACCATTGTACGTGGGTGTGCACTATCATAGCGTAGAATAGTATTTTTATATGTGGGTTTCACATAGACATCAGTATGAATCACATTGTTCCTCAAGGTAATCAGAATATCTAGGAAGTGAATTTCACTCCCGAGTACTCTAATGTAAACTTTATGTCATCAACAATAGTGCGGTTGTGGTTATGGACACCTCATTGTATACCGAAGAAGCGTATAGACAATTAAATAATCTATCTGTATATAAAAAATTAGGACACTAGGTGTGATATAGAAAGAAGGATACGGGATATTTTACAAACAGCTTTACAGGCAGGATATATTGATAAAAAGCTAAAGGATTTCTTAACTATAACATGCCCAGTAAAACCACTGTTGTACTTATTCCAAAAAATACATAAGAGTCTATCCAAACTACCCGGAAGGCCGATTGTTTCGGGGAGGGGTTCTCTATTAAAGGTAATCTGTCACCTGGTTTGAGCATATTAAGGTACTACTGCCATGTACAATAAAATACCTTATTTCTTGCTGCAGTCTTAATTTTTTGTTTCATGGTTTCATTAGGAGCTTCTACATTGCGCAGGCAGTCCACTCTACTGCGCCTGCGTGAGATTTCACATAGTGGAGGAGGGCGGCGGCAAAGAGTTCGGGTGTGGGCAGTTACTTATGCTGGAAGAGGCGTAATTGGGCTCTAAAGGAAGCCGGGCTGGGCACTGTAGGGGGAGTTACTGGGCTCCAGAGAAGGATAATAACGCCCCTCTGGGCACCTTGGACACTCATTTGCATAATATAAAAAGTGGATTTTATCGTTAATAAAACCATGAAACAAAAAAGGAAGACTACAGCAAGAAATAAGGTATTTTATTGTAGATGGCAGTAGTAACACCCCTTTTTTGATCAAACCAAGTGACAGATTCCCTTTAAGCAATATTTCTATTTTTTTGGATAGAGTCTTACGTATTTACGCTATTACTGCTAAATCATACATTCAAGGTTCAGCAGATTTTCTTAAAAAATTGGGTGGAGTGACCATTTTGGCATCCCTGGATATTGCGAGCCTATACACCTCTATCCGACATGAGTTTGTTTTAGAGATGGTAAAAAATGTGCTCAGAGATTCGCAATATTCACCAGGTTGTCAAGATTTTTTGTTGACTTTATTGCATACAGTACTCACGTGTAATTATATTTTATTTGGTGATTATTACTATATGCAAATGAGGGGTCGCCCGCTTGGAGGAGACGTACGTCTATGTATCCCACCACTTCAAACATGTATTGAGGTGGTGGCAGTACATCGAAGATATCTTCTTCATCTGGATTGGTATGGAAGCGGACTTACTTAGCTTTTTTTTCGTTCCTCAATACTATTGATGATGACCTAAAGTTTACACTAGAGTACTCGGGGAGTAAAATTCACTTCCTAGATATTCTGATTACCTTGAAGAACAATGTGATTCATACTGATGTCTATTCTACGCTATGATAGTGCAGGTACATTGGTGATATCACTTCCTCTTAGCCAATTCACACGGGCCAAACGTATAGTGAGTGACGATGACTGTTTGGACAAATCATTGGGTACAATGGTGCAGACATTTTAAGATCGGGGTTTCCCAGATGCAGTTTTGACTTCACATTTAAACAAGATAAATTCAATTGATAGATCTTCTTTATCAAGAAAAAGGATAGGCCACAATAGAGGGATAAGATCCCCTTAGTGACGACGTATTCTCAACACAGTCCTAACATTAGTAAAATTGTTCAAAAACATTGGTCCATTGTTAAAAATGGCCTCGATGAGGTCAAGGAATTTGGTAATCGGCCATTAATGTTTAATCGGAGACCACCTAATTTGCGTGACAAACTTGTTCGTGCGGACATTGGTCCCCCAAAAACTATACGCCAGACATTTCTATCAGTACAGAAAAAGGATTGTTTTCCTTGCTTTAACTGTGTTAATTGCAAATATATACAGACAGGGAATGTCTTCACCAATCCGGTATCTTTGAAACAACACAGGATAAATCATTTTTTGACATGTGATTCCACATATGTCATTTATGTATTGTGGTGTCCTTGCCCACTGTTATACCGTATGTGGGAGAAACAAGTTTTGACTTTAAAACAAGATTGAATCAGCACAGGTACACCATGCGAAAAGGACGGATGGATCTACCTGTACCAAAACATTTTTCGGACTGTGGACACAGAGAGAGTGACTTAAAGTGCATGTTGGTTGATCACATTCCTGTTTCCCGCAAAGGAGGGAATAGGATAACCAGCCAGAAGAGGCAAGAGATTCAATAGATTACTAAATGAAATACTTTGCGCCCGCATGGTCTGAATGTTGATTATAGACCATGGATGTTTACTTAATTATCTCCCCATGCGTTGTAATCTGCTCTGACCGCTTTATGTGATGTGTATTTGTGTATCAATGGTGCTAAACAGACATTTATAATGTTCTTTTTGCTAAATATACATTTGTAAAAAAAATGTTTTGCTTTAAATATAAAATATACTAATACTATTTAATTTCTCTTTCACAGAATTTATGGACAGCAGAGGTATTACTTGGAAATTATCTACATAACAAGAATGTATTTCTTTTTGATATATGGCGTTGTTTTTGGTCTCCTTGTGCATACTATGGGTGCCTAGAAGAAGATGATGTAATTGATAAACTAATAATTGTATATTGTATATTGGACAGTGGGAGAATTATTAGGAGTTGGATGTTATTACTTTTGTACTTTACTGTTGGGGAAGGATTGGGACACAAGTGGGGACACAGATACATGAACGGTACCTGTGTCCATTGTGCCCTCTCTATATTCCCTGTATTTTTATACATTGGAGAGTGAGAAGTTGCAGGGCGGGATTTGGTGTCCAGCAATTGGATACTGAACCGCCTTTGTACTTATTCCCCATGTCTGTCTTTATATAACAATGTGATGGTACATGGGGTTCTCCGATTTTCCTGAATCCATCTATATATCCATATGTCTTCTTTTTCTCCCCTTGATCAGTTAAATATGGCATACTTCATTAAGGCATTTTGCCTATGTAATTATCATCGTGTTTTTTAGTGCGCGCACCATTGTATATTCATTGGGACTAGAGAATAATGCTATGGTTCGTAATGTGCCTATAAGGCTGTCATGTGGTGTTATGCGCTCACGTCAGGTGATGGCTTTGTGTGCATCCACCCCGTCATGGCTTCCTGCAATCCATGTCCATTTAATTTATCTTGGAGCATGCGCAGTCGGGTTTTCCTGATGCCGATTACATCGTGTAGTGGGAATAACTGAGACATGGCTGGATGATAGCTATGACTGGACGGTTAATGTACAAGGTTACAGTGTGTTTAGAAAGGATCGTCAAAACCAGAGAGGGGGAGGGGTCTGCCTTTATGTAAAGTCCTGTCTAAAGCCCACAGTCTGAGAAGATATAAGTGAGGGACATGAACATGTGGAGTCACTGTGGGTAGAGATACATAGAGCTAAAAACAATAATAAATTACTAATAGGAGTTTACTATAAACCACCTAATATACCAGAGTCCACAGAAAATCTACTACTAAACGAGATAGACAAGGCGGCAAATCATAATGAGGTGGTTATTATGGGGGACTTAAACTACCCAGATATAGACTGGGAAACTGAGACCTGTACATCTCATAAGGGAAACAGGTTCTTGGCAATAACCAAAGACAATTACCTCTCCCAACTGGTTCAGGACCCGACTAGAGGGACGGCCATACTGGACTTAGGCCTGACAGAACAACAGACGTGCAGGTTGGTGGACGCCTGGGAAATAGTGACCATAAAGTAATAACCTTCCAATTATCATTCAAAAGAGCGTTTCTACAGGGAGGAACAAAAATACCAAACTTCAAAAAAGCTAATTTTAGCCACCTAAGAGAGGCCATAGGCCTAACTAACTGGGACAAAGTCCTCAAAAATAAAAATACAGCCACAAAATGGGATATCTTTAAAAACATCTTAAAATCTCATTGTGAGAGGTACATACCGTATGGGAATAAAAGGTTAAGGAACAAAAAGAAACCAATGTGGATAAACAGAACTGTAAAGAAAGCAATAAATGACAAAAAGAAAGAATATAAATCACTAAAACAGGAGGGTTGCACGAAAGCACTGAAAAACTATAAGGAAAAAAATAGAACATGTAAAAAACAAATAAAAGCGCCCAAACTAGAGACCGAGAGATTAATTGCCAAAGAGAGTAAAACTAACCCTAAAATGTTCTTCAATTATATAAATGTTAAAAAGTGTAAATCTGAAGGTGTCGGCCCTTTAAAGAGTAATGAGATGGGAGTCGCAGAGAGCGACGAGGAGAAAGCAAAGCTGTTAAATATTTTTTTCTCCAATGTATTCACTGAGGAAAATAAACTGTCAGATGACATGCAGAATGTAAAAATAAATTCCCCATTAAAAGTGTCCTGTCTGACCCAGGAAGAAGTACATCAGCGACTTAAAAAGATTAAAATAGACAAATTGCCAGGACCGGATGGCATACACCTCCGTATCCTAAGGGAATTAAGTAATGTCATAGCCAGACCCTTATTTCTGTTATTTGCGGACTCTATACTGACAGGGAATGTCCCACAGGATTGGCGCATGGCAAATGTGGTGCCAATATTCAAAAAGGGTCCAAAAACAGAGCCTGGAAACTATAGGCTGGTAAGTTTAACATCTGTTGTGGGTAAACTGTTTGAAGGTTTTCTGAGAGATGCTATCTTAGAGCATCTCAACGGAAATAAGCAAATAACGCCATATCAGCATGGCTTCGTGAGGGATCGGTCATGCCAAACTAATTTAATCAGTTTCTATGAGGAGGTAAGTTCTAGACTTGACAGCGGCGAATCAATGGATGTCGTATATCTGGACTTCTCCAAAGCATTTGACACTGTACCACATAAAAGGTTAGTATATAAAATGAGAATGCTCGGACTGGGAGAAAACGTCTGTATGTAGGTAAGTAACTGGCTCAATGATAGAAAACAGAGGGTGGTTATTAACGGTACATGCTCAGATTGGGTCACTGTCACTAGTGGGGTACCTCAGGGGTCAGTATTGGGCCCTATTCTCTTCAATATATTTATTAATGATCTTGTAGAAGGCTTGCATAGTAAATAATCAATTTTCGCAGATGACACTAAACTGTGTAAAGTAATTTACACTGAAGAGGACAGTATACTACTACAGATGGATCTGGATAGATTGCAGGCTTGGGCAGATAAGTGGCAGATGAGGTTTAACACTGACAAATGTAAAGTTATGCACATGGGAAGGAATAATGCAAGTCACCCGTACATACTAAATGATAAAACACTCGGTAACACTGACATGGAAAAGGATCTAGGAATTTTAATAAACAGCAAACTAAGCTGCAAAAACCAGTGTCAGGCAGCTGCTGCCAAGGCCAATAAGATAATGGGTTGCATCAGAAGGGGCATAGATGCCCGTGATAAGAACATAGTCCTACCACTTTACAAATCGCTAGTCAGACCACACATGGAGTACTGTGTACAGTTCTGGGCTCCTGTAAACAAGGCAGACATAGCAGAGCTGGAGAAGGTCCAGAGGATAATAACTGGAATGGGGCAACTACAGTACCCTGAAAGATTATCAAAATTAGGGTTATTCACTTTAGAAAAAAGACGACTGAGGGGAGATCTAATTAATATGTATAAATATATCAGGGGTCAGTACAGAGATCTATCCCATCATCTATTTATCCCCAGGACTGTGACTGTGATGAGGGGACATCCTCTGCGTCTGGAGGAAAGAAGGTTTGTACACAAACATAGAAAAGTATTCTTTACGGTAAGAGCAGTGAGACTATGGAACTCTCTGCCTGAGGAGGTGGTGATGGTGAGTACAATAAAGGAATTCAAGAGGGGCCTGGATGTATTTCTGGAGCGTAATAATATTACAGGCTATAGCTACTAGAGAGGGGTCGTTGATCCAGGGAGTTATCTGATTGCCTGATTGGAGTCGGGAAGGAATTTTTTATTCCCCTAAAGTGGGGGAAATTGGCTTCTACCTCACAGGTTTTTTTTTTGACTTCCTCTGGATCAACTTGCAGGATAACAGGCCGAACTGGATGGACAGATGTCCTTTTTTGGCCTTATGTACTATGTTACTATGTTACTATGTAAGAAAGTCCATGCTGGTCATAATCTGCAATGTCCTTAACTTTGTTTTTAATAAGGTGTGCACATGAATTTTTAATATAACTAATTAGGACATTTTATGGTTTTATGTGGTTGGTGGATATAATGATGTTATATGAATATTAATGGAGTTCATGTATCACAATATTGTATCGATGAGAATTATCACATATTTATATATTAACCCCTTTGGGACACAGCCTTATTTCACCTTAAGGACCAGGCCATTTTTTGCAAATCTGACCAGTGTCACTTTAAGTGGTGATAACTTTAAAACGCGTTCACTTATCCAGGCCATTCTGAGATTGTTTTTTCGTCACATATTGTACTTCATGACACTGGTAAAATGAAGTAAAAAAAATTCATTTTTATTTATAAAAAAATACCAAATTTACCAAAAATTTGTAAAAAATTGCAAATTTCCAAGTGTTAATTTCTCTACTTCTATAATACATAGTAATACCTACAAAAATAGTTATTACTTTACATTCCCTATATGTCTACTTCATGTTTGGATCAATTTGGGAATTATATTTTATTTTTGGGGGATGTTACAAGGTTTAGAAGTTTAGAAGCAAATCTTGAAATTTTTCAGAAATTTTCAAAAACCCACTTTTTAGGGACCAGTTCAGGTCTGAAATCACTTTGTGAGGCTTACATAATAGAAAACACCCAAAAAATTACCCCATTCTAGAAACTACACCCCTCAAAGTATTCAAAACTGATTTTACAAATGTCGTTAACCCTTTAGGTGTTCCACAAGAGTTAATGGCAAATGGTGATAAAATTTCAGAATTTAGATTTTTTTAGGGCAAATTTTCAATTTTTTCCAGTAACAAAGCAAGGGTTAACAGCCAAACAAAATGCTACATTTTTTGCCCCGATTCTGTAGTTTGCAGAAACACCCCATATGTGGCCATAAACTACTGTACGGGCACACAGCAGGGCGTAGAGGGAAAGGTGCGCCGTATGGTTTTTGGAAGGCAGATTTTGCTAGACTATTTTTTTTGACACCATGTCCCATTTGAAGCCCCTCTGATGCACCCCTAGAGTAGAAACTCCAGAAAAGTGATCCCATTTTAGAAACTATGGGATAGGATGGCAGTATTGTTGGTACTAGTTTAGGGTACACATGATTTTTGGTTGCTCTATATTACACTTTTTGTGAGGCAAGGTAACAAGAAATAGCTGTTTTGGCACCGTTTTAATTTTTTGTTATTTTCAACATTCATCTAACAAGTTATATCATGTAATATTTTTACACAGCAGGTTGTAACGGATGCGGCGATACCTAATATGTATACAATTTTTTTATTTATGTAAGTTTTACACAATGATTTCATTTTTGAAACAAAAAAAATCATGTTTTAGTGTCTCCATAGTCTGAGAGCCATAGTTTTTTCAGTTTTTGGGCAAATATCTAGGGTAGGGTATGATTTTTGCGGGATAAGATGATGATTTGATTGGCACTATTTTGGGGTGCGTATGACTTTTGATCACTTGCTATTACACTTTTTGTGCTGTAAGGTGACAAAAAATAGCTTTTTTTACAACGTTTCTTTATTTTTTATATTTTTTTAACGGTATTCACCTGAGGGGTTAGGTCATGTGATATTTTTATAGAGCAGGTTTTTACGGACGTGGTGATACCTAATATGTATACTTTTTTTTATTTATGTAAGTTTTACACAATTATTTCATATTTGAAACAAAAACAAAAAAATCATGTTTTAGTGTCTCCATATTCTGAGAGCCATAGTTTTTTTTATCTTAGGTAGGTCTCATTTCTTGCGGGATGAGGTAATGGTTTGATTGGTACTATTTTGGCGTACATATGACTTTTTTGATCACATTTATTACCTTTTTTGGGAAGTAAGGTAGGCAAAATTTCAATTTCATCATAGTTTTTAATTTTTTTATTTTTATTTTTATGGCGCTCACCGTTCGGATAAAGTAACATGACCGTTTTATAGATCAGGTCGTTACGGACGCGGTGATATCAAACATGTGTAGGGAATTTTTTTTTTTTTCATTTTTAATCAGTGATAAATGTGTTTTTTGATGTTTACTTTTTTTTCACTTTTTTTTTTAACCAGACCCACTTGGTTCTTGAAGATCCAGTGGGTCTGATGTCTGTATAATACAGTACAGTACACTATATAGTGTACTGTACTGTATTTTCACTTTACAAAGTCTGATTAGACTTCTGCCTTTAGCAGAAGTCTAATCAGCACCATGGACAGCCTCTGATCAGTACCATGGACAGTTGGACGCCTGTGAAGGCGTCCGGTTGCCATGGTACCCATCACTCGCTGCCACAGCAGAGCAGTGGGTGATGGGGAGGGAGGGGGGCCCCCCTCTTTTTCCCATCGGGGGCTGAAAAGGCACAGCAGCCCCCGATGGCAGAGGGAGGGTGCTCCATCCCTTTTAACCTTTTCCATACAGCGGTCCCTACGGACCGCGGCATGGAAGGGGTTAAACGCATGGCATCTGTGCCAGCACAGATGTCAGGCGTTTCGAGCAGAGTGTCAGCAATGTGCTGACACTCTGCAAACCGCTCGGCCATCCTGAGAGAGGGAGCGGCAGATGATCGCATGCCTGCCCGCCCCCCAATCACCGCCTGCACCGCCGCCCGCCCTCCCCGTAGCACTCCCTGCACCTCCCCCGCTGCGCCCGCCGGCAGATAACAAAGAGGGCAGCAGGAGGGGGGGTTAAACATGGAAATAAAGCTTATTCGATCCCCGGTTCGCTGTGATCGCTGACATAAGGGGGTCACAGGACCCCCCGGCGCATCTAGCCAAGGTGCCTGCTCAATGATTTGAGCAGGCACTAGTTTCCGATCACCGCCCGCCGGGCGGCAGTGATCGAAACCATACATGACGTACCGGTACGTCATGTGTCCTTAAGTACCAGGACAACATGACATACCGGTACGTCATGTGTCCTGAAGAGGTTAATATTGAAATTATGTTTTTGATGATTTTTTTTGCTAATCACATATCATTATCAATTATTTATTTTACCTATATATATGTACCCAGCACCATTTGTGTGTATCACTGCTTGAGAAAAGTCCCAGTGAGAGGACTGAAACGTCACGTAGTTCATTAAAGAACACTTTTTTTAAACTATAATCTGTGGGAGTGCAGTGGAATTTCATATATATATATATATATATATATAGAGAGAGAGAGAGAGAGAGAGAGAGATAAACCTGTTGCAGATTTTATATTTAATGAAAATTTAAAGGCTCTCTTACACATTCTGAGAACATACTTTGCATGAAAACTCTAAATTTGTAATTGTGCTTGCAATCTGGTACAAAGGAGTTAATATGGTGTAGGCACTAGCAGGGTCACTAGATATTGGCAAATATGTTTGTGTTTGTGTCTGCACTCATTTACTGATTTGTACAGCAGTAATGCCTTATTTATAAGATATTTGATGATATAACACAAATGAACTCTCAAATACAGACTCAAGATTGCAATCATGTAGAGTGTAATTATTCCCTTGTTGTACACTACCCAATGATGAGTGATAGCTTTTACCAACCAACTTCTTTTGGTTTACATATAAAAAGCATTGCAAATAAACAGGTTCTGCAGGCAAATAAGTCCAATATTTTATGCATTTATCAGATCCTGGATCCTATATAAAAATATTCAAAACTAAATAACAATAAAAGGGATTAAAGCTGGATATTATTATAAACAGAGCTGTGTATACAGATGGCAGTGGATGATGTGGTTAGGTAAAGGTATTTAGAATGGATATAATAGTGAGCTCAGTTGATATGTATGTGATATGGGTAACATACAAATAACATGGTGCACTGCTCACCTCTAAATGTGAAGGAATGAACAGTTTAAAGGGTGTGAGGCTCTTGAGATTTTATGTTTAATCTGTTTTTATTAAAATTTTTAGCTAAGGACAGCAGAACAGTACAGTAATACACATAAAGAAGGCATACAACAAGACTGAAAAAAAAACATGGAGCAGTGGGGAAAGTATTACAGTTCTTTTATAGAAATGACTAAAGCCGTGGAAGTTCGGGTTTGCCAGGTTCGGACAAACTTTAGGTCAAAGTTCGGATTCGGGACATGAACTTGACCCCAAACCCGAACCCGATTGCAGTCAATAGGGACCCAAACTTCACTTTATTATTTTCCATTATAACATTGTTAAATCGGAAAATAATAGCATTCTTAAGACAGAATGCAAAACAATATGACCATTTAGGGGTTAAAAAACAACAACCCACCTCATCCACTTTTTTTTCAAAAAACTGTATTTTCCAGATCTGCAAGTGTTAAATTCAAGTTTAATATATACAGCTTTCATATTCTGTTACAAAAAAAAAAGACTTTTTTGCGAATCCACAACATCTGTATTAAGGTAGAAATACACCCATCATTTTCTGGGGTTTTAAAAACACACTATTTATTTTTTTAAACATTTTTTTCCAGATATGCAAGTGTTAAATTCAAGTTTAATACACTGCTCAAAAAAATAAAGGGAACACAAAAATAACACATCCTAGATCTGAATTAATTAAATATTCTTCTGAAATACTTTGTTCTTTACATAGTTGAATGTGCTGACAACAAAATCACACAAAAATAAAAAATGGAAATCAAATTTTTTAACCCATGGAGGTCTGGATTTGGAGTCACCCTTAAAATTAAAGTGGAAAAACACACTACAGGCTGATCCAACTTTGATGTAATGTCCTTAAAACAAGTCAAAATGAGGCTCAGTAGTGTGTGTGGCCTCCACGTGCCTGTATGACCTCCGTACAACGCCTGTGCATGCTCCTGAAGAGGTGGCGGACGGTCTCCTGAGGGATCTCCTCCCAGACCTGGACTAAAGCATCTGCCAACTCCTGGACAGTCTGTGGTGCAACGTGACGTTGGTGGATAGAGCAAGACATGATGTCCCAGATGTGCTCAATTGGATTCAGGTCTGGGGAACGGGCGGGCCAGTCCATAGCATCAATGCCTTCATCTTGCAGGAACTGCTGACACACTCCAGTCACATGAGGTCTAGCATGGGGTCTGAGGATCTCATCTCGGTACCTAATGGCAGTCAGGCTACCTCTGGCGAGCACATAAAGGGCTGTGCGGCCCTCCAAAGAAATGCCACCCACACCATTACTGACCCAATGCCAAATCGGTCATGCTGGAAGATGTTGCAGGCACCAGAACGTTCTCCACAGCGTCTCAAGACTCTGTCACGTCTGTCACATGTGCTCAGTGTGAACCTGCTTTCATCCGTGAAGAGCACAGGGCGCAAGTGGCGAATTTGCCAATCTTGGTGTTCTCTGGCAAATGCCAAACGTCCTGCACGGTGTTGGGCTGTAAGCACAACCCCCACCTGTGGACGTCGGGCCCTCATATCACCCTCATGGAGTCTGTTTCTGACCGTTTGAGCAGACACATGCACATTTGTGGCCTGCTGGAGGTCATTTTGCAGGACTCTGGCAGTGCTCCTCCTGTTCCTCCTTGCACAAAGGCGGAGGTAGAGGTCCTGCTGCTGGGTTGTTGCCCTCCTACGGCCTCCTCCACGTCTCCTGATGTACTGGCCTGTCTCCTGGTAGCGCCTCCATGCTCTGGACACTACGCTGACAGACACAGCAAACCTTCTTGCCACAGCTCGCATTGATGTGCCATCCTGGATAAGCTGCACTACCTGAGCCACTTGTGTGGGTTGTAGACTCCGTCTCATGCTACCACTAGAGTGAAAGCACCGCCAGCATTCAAAAGTGACCAAAACATCAGCCAGGAAGCATAGGAACTGAGAAGTGGTCTGTGGTCGCCACCTGCAGAACCAGTCCTTTATTGGGGGTGTCTTGCTAATTGCCTATAATTTCCACCTGTTGTCTATCCCATTTGCACAACAGCATGTGAAATTGATTGTCACTCAGTGTTTTTCTTCCTAAGTGGACAATTTGATTTCACAGTAGTGTGATTGACTTGGAGTTACATTGTGTTGTTTAAGTGTTCCCTTTATTTTTTTGAGCAGTGTATATACAGCTTTCATATTCTGTTAGCAAAAAAAGACTTTTTTGCAATCTACAACATCTGTATTAGTCAGTGTGCAATTTAAGGTAGAAATACACCCATCATTTTCTGGGGTTTGAAAAACACACTTTGTGGACAAAAAACACTATTTTCAGGCCTTGCAGCATCAGCACGTGTGAAATTACAGGCTTATATACTGCTGTCAAATTCAGTTGTTAAACACTCGTTTGGGCACAAAAAATTTAGTTGGCATCCTTTGATGCAGATGTCATTGTGAGATACACCCTTAATACATTTGGGTTGCATTCAGAGATTTTAAATACCGCCATTTGGTGCACTAATATTGAATTCAGGCCTACACTGGTTCAGGCCCTGTGAGATACACCCTCTACATACAGGGGTCTAAATCAGGGATTTGAAATACAGCCATTTGAAATACAGCCATTTTGTGCAAAGATATATTTACTTCAGGACTACACTGGTTCAGACCGTGCGAGATACCCCCCTACATACAGGGGTTTAAATCAGGGATTTGAAATACAGCCATTTGAAATACAGCCATTTTGGGCAAAGATATATTTTCTTCAGGCCTAGACTGGTTCAGGCCCTGTGAGATACCCCCCTACATACAGGGGTTTGAATCAGGCATTTGAAATACAGCCATTTGAAATACAGCCATTTTGTGCAAAGATATATTTACTTCAGGCCTACACTGGTTCAGACCGTGTGAGATACCCCCTCTACATACAGGGGTTTGAATCAGGCATTTGAAATATATATTTTATATTTAAAGCAAAACATTTTTTTTTACAAATGTATATTTAGCAAAAAGAACATTATAAATGTCTGTTTAGCACCATTGATACACAAATACACATCACATAAAGCGGTCAGAGCAGATTACAACGCATGGGGAGATAATTAAGTAGACATCCATGGTCTATAATCAACATTCAGACCATGCGAGCGCAAAGTATTTAATTTAGTAATCCATTGAATCTCTTGCCTCTTCTGGCTGGTTATCCTATTCCCTCCTTTGCGGGAAACAGGAATGTGATCGAACAACATGCACTTTAAGTCGCTCTCCCTGTGTCCACAGTCCGAAAAATGTGGTTATTCAATCTTGTTTTAAAGTCAAAACTTGTTTCTCTCACATACGGTATAACAGTGGGCAAGGACACCACAATACATAAATGACATATGTGGAATCACATGTCAAAAAATGATTTATCCTGTGTTGTTTCAAAGATACCGGATTGGTGAAGACATTCCCTCTCTGTATATATTTGCAATTAACACAGTTAAAGCAAGGAAAACAACCCTTTTTCTGTACTGATAGAAATGTCTGGCGTATAGTTTTTGGCGAACCAGTTTGTCACGCAAATTAGGTGTTCTCCGATAAGACATTAATGGGCGATTACCAAATTTCTTGACCTCCTCGAGGCCATTTTTAACAATGGACCAATGTTTTTGAATAATTTTACTAATGTTAGGACTGTGTCGGGAATACGTCGTCACTAAGAGGATCTTATCCCTCTATTGTGGCCTATCCTTTTTCTTGAATAAAGAAGATCTATCAATTGTTTTTATCTTGTTTAAATGTGAAGTCAAAACTGCATCTGGGAAACCCTGATCCCTAAATGTCTGCACCATTGTACCCAATGTCTTGTCCAAACAGTCATAGTCACTCACTATACGTTTGGCCCGTGTGAATTGGCTAAGAGGAAGTGATTTCACCATTGTACGTGGGTGTACACTATCATAGTGTAGAATAGTATTTTTATCTGTGGGTTTCACATAGACATCAGTATGAATCACATTGTTCCTCAAGGTAATCAGAATATCTAGGAAGTGAATTTCACTCCCGAGTACTCTAATGTAAACTTTATGTCATCATCAATAGTGCGGTTGTGGTTATGGACACCTCATGGTATACTGAAGAAGCGTATAGACAATTAAATGATCTGTCTGTATATAAAAAATTAGGACACTAGGTGTTATATAGAAAGAAGGATACAGGATATTTTACAAACAGCTTTACAGGCAGGATATATTGATAAAAAGCTAAAGGATTTCTTAACTATAACATGCCCAGTAAAACCTCTGTTGTACTTATTGCCAAAATTACATAAGTGTCTATCCAAACTACCCGGAAGGCCGATTGTTTCGGGGAGGGGTTCTCTATTAAAGGGAATCTGTCACCTGGTTTGAGCATATTAAGGTGTTACTACTGCCATGTACAATAAAATACCTTATTTCTTGCTGCAGTCTTAATTTTTTGTTTCATGGTTTCAGTAGGAGCTTCTACATTGCGCAGGCAGTCCACTCTACTGCGCCTGCGTGAGATTTCACATAGCGGAGGAGGGCGGCAGCAAAGAGTTAGGGTGTGGGCAGTTACTTATGCTGGAAGAGGCGTAATTGGGCTCTAAAGGAAGCCGGGCTGGGCACTGTAGGGGGAGTTACTGGGCTCCAGAGAAGGATAATAACGCCCCTCTGGGCACCTTGGACACTCATTTGCATAATATAAAAAGTGGATTTTATCATTAATAAAACCATGAAACAAAAAATGAAGACTACAGCAAGAAATAAGGTATTTTACATGGCACTGGCAGTAGTAACACTTTAATATGCTCAAACCAGGTGACAGATAGTGTTGATCACGAATATTCGAATTTTGAATTTTTATCGTTAATATAGGTACTTAAAAAATTCGCGAATATTTTGAGTATAGTTATATATATTCATTTTCGAATATTCGAAAAAAATATTAGATTTTTTTTTTTTTTATTAGATTTTTTTTTTTTATCAGTACACATGATCCCTCCCTGCTTCTAGCTTGTGGACCAATAAGAAGGCTGCAATATACTTGACTTTAGGAGTAGTAGTAATTTTGCTCTATATTTGTTTTTTTCGAATATTCGCTATATTGCTATATATTCTTGTTTTAGAATATTACGAATATTCGAAAAAACTAAGTTATAGCAATATAGCGAATATTTGAAAAAAAATAATATAGAGCAATTTAGCTAATATAGTGCTATAATCTTTTTTTTATAGTTGTAATTTTTTTCCAATCTGAACTTCAGATGAGAAAAAAATTACAGCTATTAGACAAAGAAGATTCTAGCACTATATTAGCTAAATTGCGAATAAACGAATATTCAAAAAAACGAAGTTATAGCAATATAGCGAATATTCGAAAAAATCGAATATAGAGCAATTTAGCTAATATAGTGCTATAATCTTCTTTGTCTAATAGTTGTAAGTTGAAAAATTTGCAATAAAAAAATTTGAATCCGAAAATTCGAATTACGAAAATTCGCATATTACACAATCATTACCATGTCGATTTTTCGAGTATATAAAATAGTAAATTTTCGAATTTGTGAATATTCTACGAATATTCTACAAAATATTCGCGAAATATTGCGAATTCGAATATGACCCCTACCGCTTATCACTAGTGACAGATTCCCTTTAAGCAATATTTCTATTTTTTTGGATAGAGTCTTACGTATTTACGCTATTACTGCTAAATCATACATTCAAGATTCAGCAGATTTTCTTTAAAAATTGAGTGACCATTTTGGCATCCCTGGATATTGCGAGCCTGTACACTTCTATCCGACATGAGTTTGTTTTAGAGATGTTAAAAAATGCGCTCAGAGATTCGCAATATTCACCAGGTTGTCAGGATTTTTTGTTGACTTTATTGCATACAGTACTCACGTGTAATAATTTTTTCTTTGGTGATTATTACTATATGCAAATAGGGGTCGCCCGCTTGGAGGAGACGTACGTCTATGTATCCAACCACTTCAAACATGTATTGAGGTGGTGGCGGTACATCGAAGATATCTTCTTCATCTGGACTGGCACGGAAGCGGACTTACTTAGCTTTTTTTTCGTTCCTCAATACTATTGACGATGACATAAAGTTTACACTAGAGTACTCGGGGAGTAAAATTCACTTCCTAGATATTCTGATTACCTTGAAGAACAATGTGATTCATACTGATGTCTATTCTACGCTATGATAGTGTACGTACATTGGTGAAATCACTTCCTATTAGCCAATTAACACGGGCCAAACGTATCGTGAGTGACGATGACTGTTTGGACAAATCATTGGGTACAATGGTGCAGACATTTTGGGATCAGGGTTTCCCAGATGCAGTTTTGACTTCACATTTAAACAAGATAAAAACAATTGATAGATCTTCTTTATCAAGAAAAAAGATAGGCCACAATAGAGGGATAAGATCCCTTTAGTGACGACGTATTCCCAACACAGTCCTAACATTAGTAAAATTATTCAAAAACATTGGTCCATTGTTAAAAATGGCCTCGATGAGGTCAAGAAATTTGGTAATCGGCCATTAATGTTTAATCGGAGACCACCTAATTTGCGTGACAAACTTGTTTGCGTGGACATTGGTCCCCCAAAAACTATACGCCAGACATTTCTATCAGTACAGAAAAAGGGTTGTTTTCCTTGCTTTAACTGTGTTAATTGCAAATATATACAGAGAGGGAATGTCTTCACCAATCCGGTATCTTTGAAACAACACAGGATAAATCATTTTTTGACATGTGATTCCACATATGTCATTTATGTATTGTGGTGTCCTTGCCCACTGTTATCCCGTATGTGGGAGAAACAAGTTTTGACTTTAAAACAAGATTGAATCAGCACAGGTACACCATCCGAAAAGGACGGATGGATCTACCTGTACCAAAACATTTTTCGGACTGTGGACACAGGGAGAGCGACTTAAAGTGCATGTTGGTTGATCACATTCCTGTTTCCCGCAAAGGAGGGAATAGGATAACCAGCCAGAAGAGGCAAGAGATTCAATGGATTACTAAATGAAATACTTTGCGCCCGCATGGTCTGAATGTTGATTATAGACCATGGATGTTTACTTAATTATCTCCCCATGCGTTGTAATCTGCTCTGACCGCTTTATGTGATGTGTATTTGTGTATCAATGGTGCTAAACAGACATTTATAATGTTCTTTTTGCTAAATATACATTTGTAAAAAAAAATGTTTTGCTTTAAATATAAAATATACTAATACTATTTAATTTCTCTTTCACAGAATTTATGGACAGCAGAGGTATTACTTGGAAATTATCTACATAACAAGAATGTATTTCTTTTTGATATATGGCGTTGTTTTTGGTCTCCTTGTGCATACTATGGGTGCCTACAAGAAGATGATGTAATTGATAAACTAATAATTGTATATTGTATACTGGACAGTGGGAGAATTATTAGGAGTTGGATGTTATTACTTTTGTACTTTACTGTTGGGGAAGGATTGGGACACAAGTGGGGACACAGATACATGAACGGTACCTGTGTCCATTGTGCCCTCTCTATATTCCCTGTATTTTTATACATTGGAGAGTGAGAAGTTGCAGGGCGGGATTTGGTGTCCAGCAATTGGATACTGAACCGCCTTTGTACTTATTCCCCGTTTCCGTCTTCATATAACAATGTGATGGTACATGGGGTTCTCCGATTTTCCTGAATCCATCTATATATCCATATGTCTTCTTTTTCTCCCCTTGATCAGTTAAATATGACATACTTCATTAAGGCATTTTGCATATGTAATTATCATCGTGTTTTTTAGTGCGCGCACCATTGTATATTCATTGGGACTGGAGAATAATGCTATGGGCCGTGATGTGCCTATAAGGCTGTCATGTGGTGTTATCCGCTCACGTCAGGTGATGGCTTTGTGTGCATCCACCCCGTCATGGCTTCCTGCGATCCATGGCCATTTAATTTATCTTGGAGCATGCGCAGTCGGGTTTTCCTGACGCCGATTACATCGTAAGAAAGTCCATGCTGGTCAGTAATCTGCAATGTCCTTAACTTTGTTATTAATAAGGTGTGCACATGATTTTTTAATATAACTAATTAGGACATTTTATGGTTTTATGTGGTTGGTGGATATAATGATGTTATATGAATATTAATGGAGTTCATGTATCACAATATTGTATCGATGAGAAGTATCACATATTTGTATATTAATATTGAAATTATGTTTTTGATGATTATTTTTTTTGCTAATCACATATCATTATCAATTATTTATTTCACCTATATATATGTACCCAGCACCATTTGTGTGTATCACTGCTTGAGAAAAGTCCCAGTGAGAGGACTGAAACGTTGCGTTGTTCATTAAAGAACACTTTTTTTTAAACTATAATCTGTGTGAGTGCCGTGGAATATATATATATATATATACACTCACCTAAAGAATTATTAGGAACACCTGTTCTATTTCTCATTAATGCAATTATCTAGTCAACCAATCACATGGCAGTTGCTTCAATGCATTTAGGCGTGTGGTCCTGGTCAAGACAATCTCTTGAACTCCAAACTGAATGTCAGAATGGGAAAGAAAGGTGATTTAAGCAATTTTGAGCGTGGCATGGTTGTTGGTGCCAGACGGGCCGGTCTGAGTATTTCACAATCTGCTCAGTTACTGGGATTTTCACGCACAACCATTTCTAGGGTTTACAAAGAATGGTGTGAAAAGGGAAAAACATCCAGCATGCGGCAGTCCTGTGGGCAAAAATGCCTTGTGGATGCTAGAGGTCAGAGGAGAATGGACCGACTGATTCAAGCTGATAGAAGGGCAATGTTGACTGAAATAACCACTCGTTACAACCGAGGTATGCAGCAAAGCATTTGTGAAGCCACAACACGCGCAACCTTGAGGCGGATGGGCTACAACAGCAATAGACCCCACCGGGTACCACTCATCTCCACTACAAATAGGAAAAAGAAGCTACAATTTGCACAAGCTCACCAAAATTGGACTGTTGAAGACTGGAAAAATGTTGCCTGGTCTGATGAGTCTCGATTTCTGTTGAGACATTCAAATTTTAGAGTCCGAATTTGGCATAAACAGAATGAGAACATGTATCCATCCTCTGATGGCTACTTCCAGCAGGATAATGCACCATGTGCATTATCTCGAATCTTTTCAAATTGGTTTCTTGAACATGACAATGAGTTCACTGTACTAAAATGTCCCCCACAGTCACCAGATCTCAACCCAATAGAGCATCTTTGGGATGTGGTGGAACGGGAGCTTCGTGCCCTGGATGTGCATCCCTCAAATCTCCATCAACTGCAAGATGCTATCCTATCAATATGGGCCAACATTTCTAAAGAATGCTATCAGCACCTTGTTGAATCAATTCCACGTAGAATTAACGCAGTTCTGAAGGCAAAAGGGGGTCCAACACCGTATTAGTATGATGTTCCTAATAATTCTTTAGGTGAGTGTATATAGAGAGAGAGAGATAAACCTGTTTCAAATATTAATATTTAATGAAAATTTGAGGCTCTCTTACACATTCTGAGAACATACTTTGCATGAAAACTCTAAATTTGTAATTGTGCTTGCAATCTGGTACAAAGGAGTTAATATGGTGTAGGCACTAGCAGGGTCACTAGATATTGGCAAATATGTTTGTGTTTGTGTCTGCACTCATTTACTGATTTGTACAGCAGTAATGCCTTATTTATAAGATATTTGATGATATAACACAAATGAACTCTCAAATACAGACTCAAGATTGCAATCATGTAGAGTGTAATTATTCCCTTGTTGTACACTACCCAATGATGAGTGATAGCTTTTACCAACCAACTTCTTTTGGTTTACATATAAAAAGCATTGCAAATAAACAGGTTCTGCAGGCAAATAAGTCCAATATTTTATGCATTTATCAGATTTGGATCCTATATAAAAATATTCAAGACTAAATAACAATAAAAGGGATTAAAGCTGGATATTATTATGAACAGAGCTGTGTATACAGATGGCAGTGGATGATGTGGTTAGGTAAAGGTATTTAGAATGGATATAATAGGGAGCTCAGTTGATATGTATGTGATATGGGTAACATACAAATAACATGGTGCACTGCTCACCTCTAAATGTGAAGGAATGAACAGTTTAAAGGCTGTGAGGCTCTTGGGATTTTATGTTTAATCTGTTTTTATTAAAAATTTTAGCTAAGGACAGCAGAACAGTACAGTAATACACATAAAGAAGGCATACAACAAGACTGAAAAAAAAAACATGGAGCAGTGGGGTAAATATTACAGTTCTTTTATAGAGATGACTGAACCCGTGGAAGTTCGGGTTTGCCAGGTTCGGACAAACTTTAGGTCAAAGTTCGGATTCGGGACATGAACTTGACCCCAAACCCGAACCCCATTGCAGTCAATAGAGACCCAAACTTCACTTTATTATTTTCCATTATAACATTGTTAAATCGGAAAATAATAGCATTCTTAAGACAGAATGCAAAACAATATGACCATATAGGGGTTAAAAAACAACAACTCACCTCATCCACTTGATCGCACTGCAGCAGCTTCTTCTGTCTACACTGAAGAGGACCTGCCAAAGGACCTGCGATATGCATGATGATCAAACCATGTGGGAGAGCACGGTGACCTTTGGTAGGTCCTGTTCAGTGACGATAGAAGAAGCTGCTGCAGCACCATCAAGTGGATGAGGTGAGTTGTTTTTGTTTTTTTTAACCCCTAAATGGCAATATTGTTTTGCATTTTGTTTAACCACCTCAGCCCCCCTAGCTTAAACCCCCTTAATGACAATACCACTTTTTACAATTCTGCACTACACTACTTTCACCGTTTATTGCTCGGTCAAACAACTTACCACCCAAATGAATTTTACTTCCTTTTCTTCTCATTAATAGAGCTTTCATTTGGTGGTATTTAATTGCTGCTGACATTTTTACTTTTTTTGATATTAATCAAAATTGACCGATCTTTTTGCAAAAAAATGACATTTTTCACTTTCTGTTGTAAAATTTTTCAAATAAAACTACATTTCTATATAAATTTTTCTCTAAATTTATTGTTCTACATGGAAAAAATGCAATAAGTGTATATTTATTGGTTTGGGTAAAAGTTATACCGTTTACAAACTATGGTGCAAAAAAATTAACTTACGCACTTTGACTTTCTGAGCACCTGTCATGTTTCCTGAGGTTCTACAATTCCCAGACAGTAGAAACACCCCACAAATGACCCCATTTCGGAAAGAAGACACCCTAAGGTATTCGCTGATGGGCATAGTGAGTTCATGGAAGTTTTATTTTTTGTCACAAGTTAGCGGAAATGGAATTTTGTGACAAAAAATAAAATTTTAAATGAACTCACCATAATCCTCACGGAATACCTTGGGGTGTCTTCTTTCTAAAATGGGGTCACTTGTGGGGTATTTATACTGCCCTTGCATTTTAGGGGCCCTAAAGCATGAGAAGTAGTTTGGAATCCAAATGCGTAAAAATGCCCTGTGAAATCCTTAAAGTACTCATTGGAATTTGGGCCCCTTTGCGCACCTAGGCTGCAAAAAACTGTCACACATGTGGTATCGCCGTACTCAGAAGAAGTAGGGCAATGTGTTTTGGGGTGTATTTTTACATATATCCATACTGTGTGTGAAAAATATCTCTATAAATGACAACTTTTTAATTTTTTTTATACAAAGTTGTCAATTTACAGAGATATTTCTCTCACCCAGCATGGGTATATGTAAAAATACACCCCAAAACACATTGCCCTACTTCTTCTAAGTACGCCGATACCACATGAGTGACACTTTTTTGCAGCCAAGTTGCGCAAAGGGTCCCAAATTCCAATGAGAACCTTTAGAATTTCACAGGGCATTTTTACGCATTTGGATTCCAGACTTCTTCTCACGCTTTAGGGCCCCTAAAATGCCAGGGCAGTATAAATACCCCACATGTGACCCCCATTTTGGAAGGAAGACACCCTAAGGTATTCCGTGAGGGGCATGGCGAGATCATAGAAGTTTTTTTTTTTTGGCACAAGTTAGCGGAAAATGATTATTATTTTTTTTCTTACAAAGTCTCATATTCCACTAACTTGTGACAAAAAATTAAATTTTACATGAACTCGCCATGCCCCTCACGGAATTTGGGCCCCTTTGCGCATCTTGGCTGCAAAAAGGTGTCACACATGTGGTATCGCTGTACTCTGGATGGAGAAGTAGGGCAATGTGTTTTGGGCTGTATTTTTACATATACCCATACTGTGTGTGAGAAATATCTCTGTAAATGACAACTTTTTACATTTTTTTATACAAAGTTGTCAATTTATAGAGATATTTCTCTCACCCAGCATGAGTATATGTAAAAATACACCCCAAAACACATTGCCCTACTTCTCCTGAGTACGGCGATACCACATGTGTGGGATTTCACAGGGCATTTTTACGCATTTGGATTCCGTGAGGGGTATGGTGAGTTCATGTAAGATTTTATTTTTTGTCACAAGTGAGTGGAATATTAGACTTTGTAAGAAAAAAAATAATAAATTCAATTTCTGCTAACTCGTGGCAAAAAAAAAAAAATCTATGAACTCGCCATGCCCCTCAAAAGTGATCTTTATAGCGCCTCTGCTATTTTACGGTGTTTTTGCAGTGATCAGAAAAAAAAATATTTCTGTCACTGCGGTGAACGCAAGTGTGCGCACAAGATCAGGCCTGATCGGGCGAACACTGCGTTTTTTGTAGAGACTATAGAACATGTCCTATTCTTGTCCGCAATTGTGGACAAGAAAAGGCATTTTCTATATAGTTCTGGCAATGTGCGGATCCGCAAAATGCGGAAAGCACATTGCCGGTGTCCGTGTTTTGCGGATCCGCGGATCCGTGGATCCGCAAAACACATGCAGATGTCTGAATGGAGCCTTACAGGGGGGTGATCAATGACAGGGGGGTGATCAGGGAGTCTATATGGGGTGATCAGGGGATAATAAGGGGTTAATAAGTGACAGGGGGCGTGTAGTGTAGTGTGGTGATTGGTGCTACTTACAGAGCTGCCTGTGTCCTCTGGTGGTCGATCCAAGCAAAAGGGACCACCAGAGGACCAGGTAGCCGGTATATCAGACGCTGTTAACAAAACAGTGTCTAATATACCTTTCTGGGGTTAAAAAAATCGCATCTACAGCCTGCCAGCGAATGATCGCTGCTGGCAGGCTGTAGATCAACTCATTTACCTTGCGATCCTGTGAACGCGCGCTCCTGTGAACGCACGTTCACAGGAGCGCGCGTTCACAGGAAATCTCGGCTCTCGCGAGATGACGCGTCGATGCGTCAAGGAGGAATAACCCGGCCGCCCGCAGGACGCATCCCTGCGTTAGGCGGTCGGGAGTTGGTTAAGAAATGTAATTAGTTTCCGATATAACCATGTTATAATGGAAAATAATAAAATTACCCAAACACCAAAGCCAGACTTCAGTGAAAAAGTTCAGGTTCGGTTCCGGGTACCCAAACTCGCAAAGTTCGGTACAAACCTTTGCAGTCCGGGTTTGCTCACCCCTATTAATTTAGAATCCACTTCAAAAATCTATGCAAGTATAAACTGGCTAACAAATAAGTGCTATGTGGATATATATCCACATAGCACTTATTTGTTAGCCAGTTTATACTTGCATAGATTTTTGAAAGGACGGAAGGAAGGACGGAATAAACAGCTAAGAGGGACAACAGATAACAATACGAGAAAAGAGAAAAAGGAGATTAGAGAAGAAAGAGGGATGAAGAGAAAGAGAGAAGAAAAAAGAGTGGAGAGAAGGAAGGTTTGTTTATAAGTAGCTCCTTGAATTCAGTTGAGGTTTGAAAAGTAATTGAAGGTTGCCATAGGTTTAAACATTTAAACAAGGATGAGTGGAGACTTCCACTGCTAGTTTCTCCAGCCTTATGATGACATTTACCCCCTGTCTCCACTCTACTGTAACGGATTGCAGGTTTCTCCAATTTTTAGGAACAATTGCACATGCGGCTGCAAAAAAAGGCCACAGTAAACCTTTTCTAAAGGCCGATAAGGAGCCTGAAATAAAGGAAAACAGTGCAATTAGAGGAGTTACAGCAATATCACAACTGCTTACCATTCTATAGGTCAGAAAGCTTGGATTTCAAACACTCTCAGGTACTTCGGGTTTTAGTCAAATACAGTAAAAAGAGTGTAATTAGTGATATAAGAAAAATATAATTGCTTGTACAAATGTCAAAGTGTCTCTCCCGTTCACTGATATGGAATTTGTGCGCTAATCGTTATGATTCACCCAATCATCTTGCTTTAAAATTTGTCTTCTTCAAAAGATAGGAACTCAACATCTGGGGTCACTCTGAACAGACATTTTATTTGTAAAACCACATCATTAATATAAATTAATAAAATATGAAATATAATAAAATCTGTAAAATAAAAAATGTGACTCAGAAAAATTAGGAATAGCACTCCTAGCACTTTGTAACAGGTTTTTCTGTGGTATGTGATGTAATGACACACTCCATAGACGTGACATCTCACTAATCGATGATTTTTTTCACTACTGAGTGCTATTCCTAATTTTTTTTTACAAATAAAATGTGTATTCAGAGTGACTCCAGATGTTAAGTGTCTATCTTTTGAAGTAGACAAGAAAAATATAATGTTATATAACTGATTGCAGAAGAAGGGCAAGAGTTGTGTGAGGTAAGGGGCTGTTCACATCTCGTTTTTACTGTACGTCAAGTGTATACATTTGTAAACAGTAAAAACATTATGAAATGCATTGAAGTACCCATAAACTATAATTGGGCAAACATAGTTCAAAAGTACATTTTTTGACTCTGTTAGTGACTGTTTATGTAGTTTTTTAAGGACAGATTTTACATTGCAGTGAATGAAATATAGATGAAAACATAAGAATCCAGTGTGTATTAGGTGAGAAGAAAAGACAAACCACACATGTAAAGATATGCAAAGATGTTGCTGTCTCTGTGCATGTCTAAACATGTGGTGGTCAAAAGCCACACAGCCTTAAAGGTTATATTTCAAGTTACTTGCAAAATTGTGAAGCTATTGGCAAGAAAATTTGGCCTGGGTTTTAGCTGCACATGTACATGGCAATGTCTACCTGCACCCTCAAGATTTCTTCTAGAGTCATCTAAGGCATTATATCTGTCAGCTGTAGGAAATTAAAATGGCAGGCCTACTTTTTAAATTTGACAGCAAGCCACCATATATTTAATGTACACTGGTAAATTGTTGCATGTCAGCTATTCTAGTAATTTCCTAATGGTTTAATTAAAAAAAAAGCTGATCAGAAAAATAATTTAGAGTGATGAGACGATGAGATTTTCCGAGACAGTGTTTAGGTCTGCCATAGATATTTATAGTTAGCAACTTGTTATAGAAGATAGAGAGGCGAAAAATTTTGTGTTGAAAATTTCGATTTACTTGGAAGGTTGTGCTTGACTGTGGTAACGTTCTTCAGAGAATGGCAATCATTCACATCTTTCTGCCAAGTATCTATAACGAACAGAAACACAGAAAATAAAACCCAACATCACTGTTCAAAAACTCTAAATGCTGCCTTGCTGTGGGACTATAAGTTTACTCTTACCAGGGTGTCACTGAATGCTGTGGCCACATTTGCTCTATTGCCATCTAGGCACTCAGTAACTGAGGATCTTCAGTAAGCCAGGACTTCATGTAAATAAATATATTTCCTGTTCATAAGTACAGTGCTCTTAATCTGGTTTCAAACTCCTTTCAATGTTCATGTTTTTAAACTTGAATGTGAGAATATGTTGCTTTTCTGCATTAATACATTTCAAGCCACCCTCTTTTTTCATTGAGCAAAGATAAGCTGTTTAAACTTGTAGAAAATCATGATTTATGTCAATGAGATATCTGCCTAAACTTGCACCCACTGTGCCAACAGTGTACATGGTTCAATAGATGTTTGACTCTTATGTTTCCTATGTAAAAACAAAAAGATCACAAGATTTTTGGTTAGAGCTTAAAACTAAAATAGAGAAATTTGCTCTGGGGCAGTTGTGTCAGATATTCACATTTTGGTATCGACTTATCTGGGGGAATTAAATTATTTATTTTCATTTTTTGAGGTAAGTGGTAAATTTAATTAGTCAAACCATGTTTATTCTCTCTCACATAGTTTATTGAAAATATTCATGTTTCATCAGCACTCTTGTAATTATATCAATAAAACTCCCAATTTATCATTACAACAGCCAGTTTTCTTTTGTCACACAAACATAAATACAGTAGAGATAAATGATTTGTTGCAATTCATTTCGGGTCCAATGATAACTAATCAGTTACAAGATAAGATTCAGGTACGAATACATTGAAAGTGCTTTAATTAGCCTGAACATTTGTCTATGACACTCTGAGGGTCTCCTAGGCAGGGCAGCATTTGCCTTTGAGGGGGGAGGCAGTTCAGCCTCATTGGCTGCAGGACACTAGGCCTGAAGCCTTGGAAGCAGGAGAATGGCACAAGAGGTCACAATGACATCATTGCGACCTACTGCGCTGGGTCTCAGGTGGCATGATCACGTGGTCACAAATGCCTGCATCCTGATGCAGGTATTCATGATCACGTTATTGTGCTTCCTGAGACCTGGTTCAGGAGGTTGTTGTGATGTCAATTGCAACCGCTGATGCTGGGACGTGGCTCCTCTAGCCACAGACCGGAAGATACCTGTGGCCTGCTTGGTAGATTGCAGCAGGCAAAATGAGTCAGGTGAGCATTTATTTATACATGTAACATAGATTGTGAGCTCCTTTGGAGACAGAAAATGATAAAAAAAAGTCTATAAATCATTCTGGAATACGTCAGTGCTATATAAGTGAGTAAAATAAAAATCAATACATGTCAGCTTTATTATGGGTACTACAAGGGGGGTACTACAGTACTAAAAGGGCAATATAAAGACACAAAATACAGGAGGCACACAAGGTGCAATATAATACAGGGGGTACTACAGCACTACAAGTGCAATGTAATACAGGGGCATTATAATACAGGCGGCACTACAGGGGGTATTATAATACAGGTAGCACTACTGCATTACAGGAGGCAATATAACAGTTTACAGTTTTATTGACAGTTCCTTTAATTTCTCAATCCATTAGCCCCCTTTTCCCTTGTTTCTTCCAGACCCATTTGCACCTATCAATGCCCAGTCTATTTACTTTTGTCTTATAACTCCAAATCACCTGTTTCCAATCTACTGTCCACTGTTCATACTTTTTTGCAAACTCAAGCCAACGCTTCTTATGACAATATTGAAGTTGAGACTTCTTCAACTTTTTTCAGGCCACCATTCCAGACTTGTATAATGCACGTCACATGGTGCTTGCATGGAGATCTGTGATCTCACTATTATAATGCCTACAATCCACCTCCTGCGCCAGAACTGATAGATCTTGTGATGAGCCGACTCTAATGTTATGGACGGACTTCACATGAGTATGACTGGAGTACCACAGGAGACATTATAAATCAATGGGTACTACAGGGAACATTATAATAAAGGGGGCAATATGGGAGTCATTACAATACAAGCTGGAGCACTACAAGGGTCATTATAATACAAGTTACTACAGCGGTCCAAATATTATTCCTATGTTTGTATACACACATGGTGGTATTAGAAAAAGCATTGGCTTGCTACTGGGGACATAATAATACAAGCTAGAGCACTACAGGGGGTATTATAATACAGGGGCCACTATAGAAAGGGCATTATAATACAGTCTAGAGCACTACAGGGGGATTATAATACAGAGAACTACAGGGGGACATTAGTATACAAGCAGAAGCACTACATGCGGCATTGTAATACACAGGGCACTACGGGGGGCATCGTAATACTGGTGGCATTACAGGGGGCATTAGTATACTATGGAGGGACATTATATGTACTGTCGCTACAGGTGAGTATACTGCAGGTCATTATAACTACAAGGAGCACTGCTGGGAGGATTTATGAATACTGGAGCTACTACAGGAGGCCTTATACCTATTTGGAGCTACTACAAGGGGAATTGTAAATTCTGGGGCCACTATAGGGGACATAACTAATGGGGACACTATAGAGGGCCTTTTTACTACTGTGGGATCTACAAGGGTATGTTATAGGGGTACTTTATTACTGGGGGCACTATTGGGGTCCTTATTTCTACTGTGGGTATCGTGGAGAATAATTACTAAGCAGGGAGGAATCATGTGTACTGTTCATTTCAGATGGATGATGAAAAATTACGAATATTCTAAAAAACGAATATATAGGACTATATTCAATATAGTGCTATGTATTCGTTTTTTAGAATATTCGTCATTTTTTTCCATCTGAAGTTATGATTCCTCCCTGTTTAAGTTGCTTGTGAAGCAACTTAAGCAGGGAGGAATCATGACTAGAGTTGAGCGGACACCTGGATGTACGGGTTCGGCAGGTTCGGCCGAACTTGAAAAAAAGTTCGGGTTCGGGACCCGAACTTGACCCGAACTTGACCCCGAACTCGAACCCCATTGTAGTCAATGGGGACCCGAACTTTTGGCCACTAAAATGGCTCTAAAATAGTCCTGAAAAAGGCTAGATTGCTGCAAAAGGCATCAAAATGTGCTTAAGAGCATGACAATTGTTCTGCAAACAAATGTGGATAGGGAAATGACTTAAAATAACATCAAATACTGAAAAATAGAAAATAAAAATCTGGATCTAGGAGTAGGAGGTTGAGGAGGCGGTGGATGGGTGGATGTGGCGGTGTAGGTTGACGTGGCGGTGTAGGTGGAAGCGGCGGTGAAGGAGGAATAGGTAGCCAACACTGATTTGTGTTATTTTTTATTTTTAAATTGGGGTATCCCCCAAAATATTGGGACATATAACAAAATAAAACAAAGAATAAGTCCACTTGAGTACAAGAATGGATGGTTGAGGCTGCTATAAATGTCTATTCTGCACAAGGTACGGACAAGTCCTGTGGGATCCATGCCTGGTTCATTTTAATAAACGTAAGCTTGTCCACATTGGCTGCGGCCTGTGATAATGCTCTCTGCCGTGCTAAACACACGTTCACACTATACACTGGCTGCAGGGCAGGTCAGCACCTCCAAGGCTCACAAAGCTTTTCCACATTTTGGCCATGCTAACCCTGCCTTCTCAGGTGCTGGCGGTGCCCCAGCTGCGTTGGCGACCTCTTCCTCCTCCTCTGCCTTCGCCTTGTGCTTCCACTGTGCCCCCGCTGTCAGGTGGGAATGCTATCATCAGCGTGCGCTTATGGTCGCGCATCTAACCCAGTAACAGATGTTTTCACTAAATTTAGTTCCCTGTCAGCAATGCAGAGCAGGGGTTCATTCACGGCAAAAGGGGGTTCATGTCACCCAGCAATAGAACAGAGGATTTTGAGAGAACGAGGCCCATGTCACCCAGGCACAGCAGGGGTTCATTCACGGCAAAAGGGGGTTCATTTCACCCAGCAATAGAACAGAGGATTTTGAGAGATTTAGGCCCCTGTCACCCAGGCACAGCAGGGGTTCATTCACGGCAAAAGGGGGTTCATGTCACCCAGCAATTGAACAGAGGATTTTGAGAGATTTAGGCCCTGTCACCCAGGCACAGCAGGGGTTCATTCACGGCAAAAGGGGATTCATGTCACCCAGCAATAGAACAGAGGATTTTGAGAGATTTAGGCCCCTGTCACCGAGGCACAGCAGGGGTTCATTCACGGCAAAAGGGGGTTCATGTCACCCAGAAATAGAACAGAGGATTTTGAGAGATTTAGGCCCCTGTCACCCAGGCACAGCAGGGGTTCATTCACGGCAAAAGGGGGTTCATGTCACCCAGCAATAGAACAGACTTTTTTTTAGAGATTTAGGCCCCTGTCACCGAGGCAGAGCAGGGGTTTGTATACGCCAAAAATGGTAAAATGTCACCCGACAATTGAAAATAATAAGGTTTGTGAGATGGAGAGCTGAACGCTTCCGTATGACATGGTGGAGATGCTTGGTGACGGAGGTGGTGTTGGTGGTGGCACATCCTCTGTTTGTTGGGCGGCAGGTGCCAACGTTCCTCCAGAGGCGGAGGAAGAGGCCGAGGCAGCAGCAGAAGATGGAGCAGGAGGGGCCTGAGCCCTTTCTTGGCTTTGAAGGTGCTTACTCCACTGCAGCCCGTGTCTCGCATGCAGATGCCTGGTCATGCAGGTTGTGCTAAGGTTCAGAACGTTAATGCCTCGCTTCAGGCTCTGATGGCACAGTGTGCAAACCACTCGGGTCTTGTCGTCAGCACATTGTGTGAAGAAGTGCCATGCCAGGGAACTCCTTGAAGCTGCCTTTGGTGTGCTCAGTCCCTGTTGACGGTGGCCAGTAGCAGGCGAACTGTTTTGGCGACGGCTGCTCTGCTTTTGAACCCTGCTCCCGCTTTTGCTACGCTGTTGGCTCGGTCTCACCACTGCCTCTTCCTCCGAACTCTGAAAGTCAGTAGCACGACCTTCATTCCATGTGGGGTCTAGGACCTCATCGTCCCCTGCATTGTCTTCCACCCAGTCTTCCTGACCTCCTTTTCGGTCTGCACACTGCAGAAATACGCAGCAGTTGGCACCTGTGTTTCGTCATCATCAGAGACGTGCTGAGGTGGTATTCCCATGTCCTCATCAGGAAACATAAGTGGTTGTGCGTCAGTGCATTCTATGTCTTCCACCACTGGGGAAGGGCTAGGTGGATGCCCTTGGGAAACCCTGCCAGCAGAGTCTTCAAACAGCATAAGAGACTGCTGCATGACTTGAGGCTCAGACAGGTCTCCCGATATGCACAGGGGTGATGTGACAGACTGATGGGCATGGGTTTCAGACGCCACCTGTGCGCTTTCTGCAGAAGACTGGGTGGGAGATAATGTGAACGTGCTGGATCCACTGTCGGCCACCCAATTGACTAGCGCCTGTACTTGCTCAGGCCTTACCATCCTTAGAACGGCATTAGGCCGGACAAAATATCGCTGTAGATTCTGGCAGCTACTGGGACCTGAGGTAGTAGGTTCAGTAGGACGTGTAGCTGTGGCAGAACGGCCACGTCCTCTCCCTGCACCAGAGGCTCCACCAACACCACCACCACGATGTTTGCCTCATAGTTAGCGTTCACAAAGCAAAGTAAAAAGTGGTTAAGTATGTTAAAAATAATTAACTGCCAATATAAACCCTGATGTAGGGTATTGCACTCTATTTTCTAATTTTTAACTCTACATGACAGCAGTATTTGTGGCCTAAATGTGACAGTCACCTATGCACGTGTAATCACAGATGTGCACTATATCAGAGGTTTTTTTCACCACAGTATCCTAAAAGCCTTATTTGTGGCCTCAATGTGACACTCAACTATGCAAGTGTATTCACAGATGTGCAGTATATGAAAAAAAGTTTTTTTTAACAACAGTAACCTAATAGCCGTATTTGTGGCCTAAATGTGACAGTCACCTATGCACGTGTAATCACAGATGTGCACTATATCAGAGGGTTTTTTCACCACAGTATCCTAAAAGCCTTATTTGTGGCCTAAATGTGACAGTCACCTATGCACGTGTAATCACAGATGTGCAGTATACGAAAAAAAGGTTTTTTTTTCACCACAGTATCCTAATAGCCGTATTTGTGGCCTAAATGTGACAGTCACCTATGCAAGTTTAATCACAGATGTGCAGTATATGAAAACAAGATTTTTCACCACAGTATCCTAAAAGCCTTATTTGTGGCCTAAATGTGACAGTCACCTATGCACGTGTAATCACAGATGTGCAGTATATGAAAAAAAGTTTTTTTTCACCACAGTATCCTAAAAGCCTTATTTGTGGCCTAAATGTGACAGTCACCTATGCACGTGTAATCACAGATGTGCAGTATATGAAAAAAAAATAATTTTAACAGCAGTAACCTAATAGCCGTATTTGTGGCTTAAATGTGACAGTCACCTATGCATGTGTAATCACAGATGTGCACTATATCAGAGGGTTTTTTCACCACAGTATCCTAAAAGCCTTATTTGTGGCCTAAATGTGACAGTCACCTATGCAAGTGTAATCACAGATGTGCAGTATATGAAAAAAAGTTTTTTTTGCACCACAGTATCCTAAAAGCCTTATTTGTGGCCTAAATATGACAGTCACCTATGCATGTGTAATCACAGATGTGCAGTATATTAAAAAAAGTTTTTTTTGCACCACAGTATCCTAAAAGCCTTATTTGTGGCCTAAATGTGACAGTCACCTATGCATGTGTAATCACAGATGTGCAGTATATGAAAAAAAGGTTTTTTTTTCACCACAGTATCCTAAAAGCCTTATTTGTGGCCTAAATGTGACAGTCACCTATGCAAGTGTAATCACAGATGTGCAGTATATGAAAAAAAAAGTTTATTTTAACAACAGTAACCTAATAGCCGTATTTGTGGCCTAAATGTGACAGTCATTATGCACGTGTAATCACAGATGTGCAGTATATGAAAAAAATATGAAAAAAAAAATTGTTTGCACCACAGTATCCTAAAAGCCTTATTTGTGACCTAAATGTGACAGTCACCTATGCAAGTGTAATCACAGATGCGCATTATATGAATTTTTTTTATTTTTTTAACAACAGTTACCTAATAGCCGTATTTGTGGCCTAAATGTGACAGTCACCTATGCACATGTAATCACAGATGTGCAGTATATGAAAAAAAGTTTTTTTCTAACAACAGTAACCTAATAGCCGTATTTGTGGCCTAAATGTGACAGTCATCTATGCACGTGTAATCACAGATGTGCACTATATCAGAGGGTTTTTTCACCACAGTATCCTAAAAGCCTTATTTGTGGCCTAAATGTGACAGTCACCTATGCACGTGTAATCACAGATGTGCAGTATATAAAAAAAAGTTTTTTTTCACCACAGTATCCTAAAAGCCTTATTTGTGGCCTAAATGTGACAGTCACCTATGCACGTGTAATCACAGATGTGCAGTATATGAAAAAAAAAAATTTTTAACAGCAGTAACCTAATAGCCGTATTTGTGGCCTAAATGTGACAGTCACCTATGCAAGTGTAATCACAGATGTGCACTATATCAGAGGGTTTTTTCACCACAGTATCCTAAAAGCCTTATTTGTGGCCTAAATGTGACAGTCACCTATGCAAGTGTAATCACAGATGTGCAGTATATGAAAAAAAAATTTTTTTTAACAACAGTAACCTAATAGCCGTATTTGTGGCCTAAATGTGACAGTCACCTATGCATGTGTAATAACAGATGTGCACTATATCAGAGGGTTTTTTCACCACAGTATCCTAAAAGCCTTATTTGTGGCCTAAATGTGACAGTCACCTATGCACATGTAATCACAGATGTGCAGTATATGAAAAAAAGTTTTTTTTGCACCACAGTATCCTAAAAGCCTTATTTGTGGCCTAAATATGACAGTCACCTATGCATGTGTAATCACAGATGTGCAGTATATTAAAAAAAGTTTTTTTTGCACCACAGTATCCTAAAAGCCTTATTTGTGGCCTAAATGTGACAGTCACCTATGCATGTGTAATCACAGATGTGCAGTATATGAAAAAAAGGTTTTTTTTCACCACAGTATCCTAAAAGCCTTATTTGTGGCCTAAATGTGACAGTCACCTATGCAAGTGTAATCACAGATGTGCAGTATATGAAAAAAAAAGTTTATTTTAACAACAGTAACCTAATAGCCGTATTTGTGGCCTAAATGTGACAGTCATTATGCACGTGTAATCACAGATGTGCAGTATATGAAAAAAATATGAAAAAAAAAATTGTTTGCACCACAGTATCCTAAAAGCCTTATTTGTGACCTAAATGTGACAGTCACCTATGCAAGTGTAATCACAGATGCGCATTATATGAATTTTTTTTATTTTTTTAACAACAGTTACCTAATAGCCGTATTTGTGGCCTAAATGTGACAGTCACCTATGCACATGTAATCACAGATGTGCAGTATATGAAAAAAAGTTTTTTTCTAACAACAGTAACCTAATAGCCGTATTTGTGGCCTAAATGTGACAGTCATCTATGCACGTGTAATCACAGATGTGCACTATATCAGAGGGTTTTTTCACCACAGTATCCTAAAAGCCTTATTTGTGGCCTAAATGTGACAGTCACCTATGCACGTGTAATCACAGATGTGCAGTATATGAAAAAAAGTTTTTTTTCACCACAGTATCCTAAAAGCCTTATTTGTGGCCTAAATGTGACAGTCACCTATGCACGTGTAATCACAGATGTGCAGTATATGAAAAAAAAAAATTTTTTAACAGCAGTAACCTAATAGCCGTATTTGTGGCCTAAATGTGACAGTCACCTATGCAAGTGTAATCACAGATGTGCACTATATCAGAGGGTTTTTTCACCACAGTATCCTAAAAGCCTTATTTGTGGCCTAAATGTGACAGTCACCTATGCAAGTGTAATCACAGATGTGCAGTATATGAAAAAAATTTTTTTTTTAACAACAGTAACCTAATAGCCGTATTTGTGGCCTAAATGTGACAGTCACCTATGCATGTGTAATAACAGATGTGCACTATATCAGAGGGTTTTTTCACCACAGTATCCTAAAAGCCTTATTTGTGGCCTAAATGTGACAGTCACCTATGCACATGTAATCACAGATGTGCAGTATATGAAAAAAAGTTTTTTTTGCACCACAGTATCCTAAAAGCCTTATTTGTGGCCTAAATGTGACAGTCACCTATGCATGTGTAATCACAGATGTGCAGTATATTAAAAAAAGTTTTTTTTGCACCACAGTATCCTAAAAGCCTTATTTGTGGCCTAAATGTGACAGTCACCTATGCATGTGTAATCACAGATGTGCAGTATATGAAAAAAAGGTTTTTTTTCACCACAGTATCCTAAAAGCCTTATTTGTGGCCTAAATGTGACAGTCACCTATGCAAGTGTAATCACAGATGTGCAGTATATGAAAAAAAAGTTTATTTTAACAACAGTAACCTAATAGCCGTATTTGTGGCCTAAATGTGACAGTCATTATGCACGTGTAATCACAGATGTGCAGTATATGAAAAAAAAAATTGTTTGCACCACAGTATCCTAAAAGCCTTATTTGTGACCTAAATGTGACAGTCACCTATGCAAGTGTAATCACAGATGCGCATTATATGAATTTTTTTTATTTTTTTAACAACAGTTACCTAATAGCCGTATTTGTGGCCTAAATGTGACAGTCACCTATGCACATGTAATCACAGATGTGCAGTATATGAAAAAAAGTTTTTTTCTAACAACAGTAACCTAATAGCCGTATTTGTGGCCTAAATGTGACAGTCATCTATGCACGTGTAATCACAGATGTGCACTATATCAGAGGGTTTTTTCACCACAGTATCCTAAAAGCCTTATTTCTGGCCTAAATGTGATAGTCACCTATGCAAGTGTAATCACAGATGTGCAGTATATGAAAAAAAGTTTTTGTTTCACCACAGTATCCTAATAGCCGTATTTGTGGCCTAAATGTGACAGTCACCTAAGCACGTGTAATCCTAGATGTGCAGTATATGAAAAAAAGTTTTTTTTAACAACAGTAACCTGATAGCAGTATTTGTGGCCTAAATGTGACAGTCCCTTATGCACTTGTAATCCCAGATGTGCAGTATATCAGAGGAATTTTTCACCACAGTATCCTAAAAGCCTTATTTGTGGCCTAAATGTGAACATTTTTTAACCCCAATTAATGCAGCAAGGTGTAATAGAGTGGGTGTTCTTTTGGCCCCTGTATTCTCACTATCGTGTGGATAAAGTCTCTCTATTATATCCCTACACTATCTCGAAGCTGTCCCTGAACTGTTGAAAGCTAATATTTTTCAGATAAAGTCTTTCCTAATCACTTTCCCTAGCACTTGTCAAATCTGACCCTATGCTCAGTTCACTGGAAAATCGCTGAGACCGGGCAGGATGAGACTTTTTATAGAGCTGTGACATCACAGAGGCTGGTTATCTGTTGATTGTTTGACTGCATGGCATTATGGGTGATCCCTCATTCCTAAGCTTCTTACTTTCACTTTGTAACCTGTGCAGCAGACATGGTTACACAAATCCCTAGGAAATTCTGATTTGTGACAAATCAAATTTTTCCTGAAATTCGGATTGAATTTCACTTCATCAACTTTGATTCACTCAACACTAATCTTCATCAGCCATAATGAGTTTCAGCTTCGTCCCCTAGCTGTGCCTTGAAAACTCCATCTCCCTTTGCACCACAAGAAACCCCTCCTCCTTAATTTGTAGCTCTGCATTTTTGTTCTCCTACACTTCCTCCTCCATGAGACTTTGCTCATGTGGTCCCTAACAGCCACTGGGTCAAAGAGAAAGCTGTTCTTCTTGTGCCATCCCTTGTTGAACCAGTGTGAGAATTAGCTCAAATATGCCAATATTTTCCCTACTCATAAATCCAGTGGCCTGTTTGAAGGACCTGAGTACGCAATATACATCCCTGGAAAGGTGCAACTACATGAGCTCAAAATAACACATGCTCACAAAACACCCAATAGATGTAATATCGATGCTCTGTGCCTGCTGCCATCCTTCTATATGGGGTCGGCACAGGCATCGCTTTACTTAGATAGCATCTGTCCGGGGCTGGCTGTCAGACTTCTGTGTCCCATGCTGGCTGCTAGGTCTCTTTCTGTCTATTTATTGAGCCTCACCCTGCAGTACTGCTGTAACGGGGTGCCGAAGGCGCACTCAGTCTCCCATCAGCCGCAGACCTGCTGCTTAGCTTTGGAAGCGAGGATCTGTGTTTGACCTCGTTCCCAGGGCGGCATTGCTAGCTGGGAGGCTCCCTGCTCCTAGGTCTGCCTTGAGCACCGAGCTGATCACTCTGTGCTCGACTGGTCGGTCTGTCGGTAATGTGACGCTGGCCACGTCACATGACCCTCACTCCCCACTATAAATACAGGCAGCCTGCTGGCCACAGGTTGCCTGTTAATTTAGGTTCCTGGCGTTTGTTGGATACCTGTATACTTACCTGATCCTGTTCCATGACGATCCTTTGCCTGCTCCTCCTGTACTGCTGGTATTTTGACCTCGACTTCCACCTGACTATTCTTTGCGGACTCCTTTGGTACTTCTCGACTCTCCTGGTATTTATGACCCCGGCTTCTCCTGACCATTCTTTGTTTATCTTTCTGTACTGCGTTGTCCTCTTGGTTTTGACCCGGTCCGTTCACTATCCGTTATTTGTCTTGTCTGTCCTTCCCGCAGGTATTCTAAGTTAGGGACTGCCGTCCAGTTGTCCCCTGTCATCAGGACTTGTGAGGAAAGTAGGCAGGGCCAGGGGTGAGGGTGGAGCACAGTGGTCACTATCCTCCCTCCTGTGTGTGTGTGTACGTGACCGTTACAACTGCAAGGGTTAATTATCCTTTTTCTCTGTGTTCAACAGTTTTTAATAATGGGCTTATCTGCTCTCCTATATATGCTGTTAGTTCTACCCCTTGCCTGAGCAATCTATTTAGTTCTTTTTGTTGTTACATATTTTCTAGGCCCTGCAAATGCTATAATCCTTTGTCTATGTACCAACTTCTGCCTTTTTCCTGGATCTTGAATCTCTTTGGCCTGACCTGACCCTTGCCTGTTCACCTTACTGACCCTGAGCCACCTGCCCTGACCTCTGGACTGTTTCATGGATTCACATGTACTCTGCCAGCCCTGACCTTTGCCTGATCCCACAGTGCTTGGCATATGTATCTCTGACCCCAGTGGGTCAGCAGCCAACCACATTGCGACTATTTGAAGAAGAGGCAATCAGGCGGATCCACTATAGCAAAGGGGGAAAACCAATGAACTGCCAAGATAACGCCCTCAAGACTAGCCCAAAGTCAAACTGGTTGGTTGGCATAGTGGGTCCACACTCAATAGACAACAGACAAGTCAATTTTGTCCCTCTTGATTGTCTGTTAGGCTAAGTGAAAGGTATTTTGGGCAAGGCTGCCAGTCAGGGCCCTGTCTAGGGTTATTTGATCATCTGCATCCTGCTTGCCCTGTTTCCCACACTAGAGTACTGAATTGGATATATAAAATATCATGTAAAATAATATGTAAAATGTTGGAAACTTTTAGAGATTTGTTTTAACTTTGACATCAGAAAAATTCTATGGTCAATGTAAAAATGTCTAAATAATTCTAGCATAATTACCATAATTAATCATTAATCTTGTTATACTCATTCCATCATGATACAGTGTGTTTTGATCTGTTCAACTGATAAGTTGAACGTATTATGATCATTTTTTACCCACATTGACTTATGGTGAGACTATCAACTTTATATAATTTTTTTTACTAGATAGAATGGTAGTTTTGACTTGAAAAAAAAAAAGCTATGAAACTGAATGCAAAATAAAGTTCTGCTCACAATTGCATTTGGGGGATCCATCAGGGTAGAAATCAAGCCTTCCTTAATTTTTGAAAGCAAGAATTAATGCCCTAAAAGAATATGGCAGACCCTATTAATATTGATTATTATAAACATGAGACTAGTGTAAAGGAAGCCTACATAGACAAAAAAAATAACCTTATAATGATGGGTATGAAAATATACATAAACACAACTTAAAGATGCAAAATGAAAGTATTTGATAAGACTATTAAATTGCCCTCAGGACCTTGAATCACTGAGGACCCATAATCAAAAAGAGATGAAGTGATACTTAATGCAAAGTAAAGAAAAAAAAGCAGTTAGGTGATCTATGTAAGCAGCCAATACACTCGCACATACTGATATTTATCCACATCATTATAGTCAAACGATATGGATTTTTCTTTCTTCTTTCCTTTTATTAGGGGGTATTCTATTTTTTTCCATCTGATATATTACTTTGCTTAGTTGGTAACTGTAAATGCAAATTTATAGCATTACTTCCTAAAAGAAATTTATACAGAATATCTCTGGAAAATGGTAAATGTGTTGTGTTCTCTAGTCCAAGTGTTTAAAAGGATTTTTTCCACCTTCTTGCATAGGAATTGTCACTGAGAGAATAAAACTGAGTAGACTATACATTAAAATCACTTTAATCTCTGAGCTGTCATCTGGTGCTTCAAGAAATGCCAAGCCGCTATTGTTTAATGTCTGTCATTTAAAAAAAAAACTAAGTAGTTATCTATCCTGTAAAATTATTAACTGATGCTAAAATTGCCTTGTAAGTATTAGGACAATAGCAATTTCGTAACAGCTGGGACACTGCCAATGCAAGATAAGTACATTTCGCTCCATAGACTCATAAAGTGCTTTGAAATGGTTTATGAGTGATGGGAGGATGCATTTTCTAAGTGAGGAAAGCAATGTTTTATAGTACGGAAAGGCTTGAAAAGCTGACACATAGCCATGCAAATGCCATTCTTTTCAGTAAGTAATTTGCTTTTTCTTTCAAAAGCATAAATGGCATAGTTAGACACATTATTTTGTATATTGCATATAACAATACGAAATGCGCCAACCCAGTGAGCACATAACATTTCATATTGATAGATGAATCTTGGATGGCGTGTGTGATTAACATAAATGTATACACACTCCACTAATGCCTTCCACAGTGCAAAGTAAAGTGGAAAAAAGTTGGGATGACTTACAGTGTACCTAAGAAGACGTGCTAGTACTATCCTACAAGTAACTGCAGCTAAAATGTTGGGATGTGTGAAATAAAAACTGGGAATACCTAGAGCACTAGCAAGAGTAGTAAAAAATAAATAAATAAATATATATATATATATATATATATATATATACAGTACAGACCAAAAGTTTGGACACACCTTCTCATTCAAAGAGTTTTCCTTATTTTCATGACTATGAAAATTGTAGATTCACACTGAAGGCATCAAAACTATGAATTAACACATGTGGAATTATATACATAACAAACAAGTGTGAAACAACTGAAAATATGTCATATTCTAGGTTCTTCAAAGTAGCCACCTTTTGCTTTGATTACTGCTTTGCACACCATTGGCATTCTCTTGATGAGCTTCAAGAGGTAGTCCCCTGAAATGGTTTTCACTTCACAGGTGTGCATGTCAGGTTTAATAAGTGGGATTTCTTGCCTTATAAATGGGGTTGGGACCATCAGTTGCGTTGAGGAGAAGTCAGGTGGATACACAGCTGATATTCCTAATGAATACACTGTTAGAATTTGTATTATGGCAAGAAAAAAGCAGCTAAGTAAAGAAAAACGAGTGGCCATCATTACTTTAAGAAATGAAGGTCAGTCAGTCAGCTGAAAAATTGGGAAAACTTTGAAAGTAAGGGCTATTTGACCATGAAGGAGAGTGATGGGGTGCTGCGCCAGATGACCTGGCCTCCACAGTCACCGGACCTGTACCCAATCGAGATGGTTTGGGTGAGCTGGACCGCAGAGTGAAGGCAAAAGGGCCAACAAGTGCTAAGCATCTCTGGGAACTCCTTCAAGACTGTTGGAAGACCATTTCAGGGGACTAGCTCTTGAAGCTCATCAAGAGAATGCCAAGAGTGTGCGAAGCAGTAATCCAAGCAAAAGGTGGCTACTTTGAAGAACCTAGAATATGACATATTTTTAGTTGTTTCACACTTGTTTGTTATGTATATAATTCCACATGTGTTAATTCATAGTTTTGATGCCTTCATAGTCATGAAAATAAAGAAAACTCTTTGAATGAGAAGGTGTGTCCAAACTTTTGGTCTGTTCTGTATATATAATATATATTATATAAAACTGAGTGTGTGTGTATGTCCGCTAAAGGAATCCACATTGTCGCATTTACAATCACAAAATTTGGCACACAGGTGCATCAGGCGTCAAGGAAGGTTTTAGACCAGGTCTCAGGTCTCTAGGATGTACCATTCCCAAGTTATTGCCAAAAAATGTAAAAATTTGCCAATAGAAGCTTGGTCACATGACTCTTATCAGCCAATAGAAGCTCGCAGGTCCTCCAGTCTCCACATACACAGTTTTACACCAGGTTTCCATAACAACCTAGCCATTTATCTTCAATGCTGTAGGAGAGCTTTAAAGGAAATCTGTCACCAGGATAATAGCTATTGAAGTAAAGCCATGGCCTAATAGCACGTAGTACCTTATTTCAAGATGTGCCTTTGTTCCAGCAATAGATGTTTTAATCCTCTGAAAATCCAGTTTATTTGGTATGCAAATGAGCCAGTAAGGTGCCCAGAGAGGCGTCACTCTTGCAGGAAGGAGCCCAGACACGCCCCCTGCCACAATGTGTCCACCCTCAAAAGACTTAAAACTCCGCCCCCAGGTCCCACTAAGCATCGCCCTGATATGGTTAGGCCACGCCCCTCCACTCCTTAGCCGACCGGGATGGAAAAAATGAAGGTAAACATCAACTTCTGTTCACAGAATGGGGTGGCTCTACCAATCCGTAGGATAGAAAGGTGCTCACTATCTAAGTGTTAACTCCAAAAACACCAGAGAGTAAATAAAATTGTAAAAATGGAGATATGGCTCTCAATATCTGGAGGACTGCTCAAAGAAAATTACTTTATTATTACTACTAGTACAGTTCTCAAATATTAAAAAATTAATTAAAATGTCATACAAGATACGTAAATTGTACAGAAAACAAAAAGGATAAAACATCACAAATGACGGTAAGGTAAAAATCACTTGAGGTATAAATGTGTATATCAGACAGCTTATAGGTGCTTTCTGAATTTCTGATTAGTCCACCAGAGAAAAATTAGTTATCACTTATCAGCACTATATAGGCTGTTTGTCAATAATTCTCTGAGATTTTCGATAGTCACCAATTCTTCAGTTAGTAAAATAATAATCGATTCTTGTTGTTATAACGCAATGTTAGACTTTTCGATTAAATTATAAAATCTTAATTCTAATTTATGAGTCATGTTATTCTTATGTCACATTTGTAAAATTGTAGAAATTCGGGAATTATTAGCTCTAGGTGTCGTCCCACCTGTTATCAAGCTGCCTTATTCCCTTACCTCCAACCTCTGAGTGCGGCTTTTTCGTTTAATCGCCGTTCCTTCAGCGTCCCACGTGTTCAGCTTCTCATTAACTTCGATTAGGTGAAGAGTGGAACTGTGTCATTCCAGGAAGTTATCGAGCATAAGTCTTTATGTAGGACGAGTCAGTCATTTAAGAGGTTATCAAATAAGGAGGTAGAGTTGTAAATGTCCTTGCGTACGCCACAATGGTGGTAATGTGGGGTCCAGATTCCTCCCAGACGCATTTCGAAGTCCCAAAGGGTACTGACTTCTTCCTCAGTGGTGACCTGGCTCCCACTAAAAGAAATGAAGATAGTCACGGCACTCCAAAAGCTTCCTCAGTTAGTGTTCTTTATTCCACCAAAAGTACAGGCAGCAACGTTTCGACAATATAGTCTTTATCAAGCTTTATCATGTAGCTTGATAAAGACTATATTGTCGAAACGTTGCTGCCTGTACTTTTGGTGGAATAAAGAACACTAACTGAGGAAGCTTTTGGAGTGCCGTGACTATCTTCATTTCTACTGGTAACTTTGGGGGTCTCTGAGGCCGAGACCTGACGCCACGAGCACCGCCGCTAAGTATTTTTAAGCTTATTCAAGTAAATGGTGCTGTCCTACTACCTATTTTTTCTGGCTCCCACTAAACCACCTTTTTATATCCTCTTTCCTAATTGGTTCCAGATGTCCCAAAAACCAGTCCTGGATTAGGATTCAAATTTCACAGTGTCCAAAATCTGGTCTGGAGTATAACAATGTGGTATAATCAATAAAATCGATAAAAAGTGGAATTAAAATGAAATTAATCAGAAAATGGTACTTTTGTTTCTTCCATAGGTATACTACATCAAAAATCTTACTGTTTTTGAAAAAACCGCAGCTGCGGTATTGATGCGGTTTTCATGAGGTTTTTATGTACCGATGCATTTTTTTCAGAAAAGCTGCTGAATCTTTTGGGTGAAGGGTTTGATGTTATTTGCTTTCCTTATATCATTAAAATTAACTTAAGTTAAAATATATAAATGAATATAAAAATTACTTCTTAAAAAGTGATAATCACTACACTTTAGTCTATTTATAAACATATAGCAGTAAGTAAAATGAAGTAGATAAGTCTAAAAGGAGAAACTTGTCAGGTTGGATGGATGTGAGGTTGTGGTTAGATAAAAGTGGGTGCCTTCTATCGAGGCACGGTCGGACGTACGTAGCTAATATACCATCCGACCATGCATCAGTGGGAGGCACCCACCCCAGAGCATTCATATTTTACAGAAAGCTAAAAATTTCTAATTCGGCATTTAGGCCGTGTGGTATAAGGGTGTCCAGTTCAAAAATCCATCTCGATTCTATTCTGGACATTTTTTCCACATGGTTCCCTCCAGGGGCGTAGCTAGAAATGCATGGGCCCCATAGCAAAAAAAAATTATGCCCCCCCCCCTCTGTGCCATCCACAGATCCCCCTCCCCTAAATAGTGCCATACACAGATCCCCCCTCCCCTAAATAGTGCCATCCACAGATCCCCCTCCCCTAAATAGTGCCATCCACAGATCCCTCTCCCCTAAATAGTGCCATCCACAGATCCCCCCTCCCCTAAATAGTGCCATCCACAGATCCCCCTCCCCTAAATAGTGCCATCCACAGATCCCCCTCCCCTAAATAGTGCCATCCACAGATCCCTCTCCCCTAAATAGTGCCATCCACAGATCCCCCCTCCCCTAAATAGTGCCATCCACAGATCCCTCTCCCCTAAATAGTGCCATCCACAGATCCCCCTCCCCTAAATAGTGCCATCCACAGATCCCTCTCCCCTAAATAGTGCCATCCACAGATCCCCCTCCCCTAAATAGTGCCATACACAGATCCCCCCTCCCCTAAATAGTGCCATACACAGATCCCCCTCCCCTAAATAGTGCCATCCACAGATCCCTCTCCCCTAAATAGTGCCATCCACAGATCCCCCCTCCCCTAAATAGTGCCATCCACAGATCCCCCTCCCCTAAATAGTGCCATCCACAGATCCCCCTCCCCTAAATAGTGCCATCCACAGATCCCTGTCCCCTAAATAGTGCCATCCACAGATCCCCCCTCCCCTAAATAGTGCCATCCACAGATCCCCCTCCCCTAAATAGTGCCATCCACAGATCCCCCTCCCCTAAATAGTGCCATCCACAGACCCCCGTCCCCTAAATAGTGCCATCCACAGATCCCTCTCCCCTAAATAGTGCCATCCACAGATCCCTCTCCCCTAAATAGTGCCATCCACAGATCCCCCCTCCCCTAAATAGTGCCATCCACAGATCCCCCTCCCCTAAATAGTGCCATCCACAGATCCCCCTCCCCTAAATAGTGCCATCCACAGATCCCTCTCCCCTAAATAGTGCCATCCACAGATCCCCCCTCCCCTAAATAGTGCCATCCACAGATCCCTCTCCCCTAAATAGTGCCATCCACAGATCCCCCTCCCCTAAATAGTGCCATCCACAGATCCCTCTCCCCTAAATAGTGCCATCCACAGATCCCCCTCCCCTAAATAGTGCCATACACAGATCCCCCCTCCCCTAAATAGTGCCATCCACAGATCCCCCTCCCCTAAATAGTGCCATCCACAGATCCCTCTCCCCTAAATAGTGCCATCCACAGATCCCCCCTCCCCTAAATAGTGCCATCCACAGATCCCCCTCCCCTAAATAGTGCCATCCACAGATCCCCCTCCCCTAAATAGTGCCATCCACAGATCCCTGTCCCCTAAATAGTGCCATCCACAGATCCCCCCTCCCCTAAATAGTGCCATCCACAGATCCCCCTCCCCTAAATAGTGCCATCCACAGATCCCCCTCCCCTAAATAGTGCCATCCACAGACCCCCGTCCCCTAAATAGTGCCATCCACAGATCCCTCTCCCCTAAATAGTGCCATCCACAGATCCCTCTCCCCTAAATAGTGCCATCCACAGATCCCCCCTCCCCTAAATAGTGGCATCAACAGATCCCCCCTCCCCTAAATAGTGCCATCCACAGATTCCCCCTCCCCTAAATAGTGCCATCCACAGATCCCCCCTCCCCTAAATAGTGGCATCAACAGATCCCCCCTCCCCTAAATAGTGCCATCCACAGATTCCCCCTCCCCTAAATAGTGCCATCCACAGATCCCCCCTCCCCTAAATAGTGCCATCAACAGATCCCCCCTCCCCTAAATAGTGCCATACACAGATCCCCCTCCCCTAAACAGTGCCATCCACAGTATCAGGTGCCTCCCCCCCCCCCCAAACCCTTGTGCCAGTATCAGATGCCAACCCCCCCCAGGTGCCAGTATCAGGTCAGGTGCCAACCCCCCTCCCCCCATGTGCCAGTATCAAGTGCCCCCCGCTCTCCCCCCCATGGCAGTAACAGTCGGGTATTAAAAAAAATAAAATAAACACTTCTACTTACCTCCATGTCAGCAATGCGATGCAGCCTCTTCCTGTGTCCCTCCCTGTATGCCCATATATGGAGTCAGTGCTTGTATTTCAGAAAAGGTTTCTGCTGGGATTCGAACCCACGACCTTCTGTATCAGAGGCAGAGCATCTAACCTCAAGACCATAAGAGATGCCTTGCTGCTGACTGAAAAATTATGAGACTTCTACTGTTATAGCTGGCTAAGTGTACATCTATACACATGACAGCTGCTCATATATAGAGATATAGCAGAGCTGAGTGTGCTGGGATAGCTGTCATATAGAGATATAGCAGTGCTGGGTGTGTTGGGGCAGCTGTCATGTGTATAAGCCAGCTATAACAGTAGAAGTGTCAAATTTTTTCAATCAGTTGCAATGCCTTCTTTATGGCTGTGAGGGTTAATGCTTTGCCTCTGATACAGTGATACATTGGAGGTTGTGGGTTCGAATCCCAGACACATCAGGAGACTTTAGAATACAGTAAGATTAGAGCACATTAGCGAGGGGGCCTGAACATTAAGACTGCTGCTGTGAAGGGGCCCTGAACAGTAAAGACATCGATATTTAACTAACTTGAAAATAAACTGTTGGGCCCCGAAGCAGCTGCTTCCCCGGTAGTTACGCCACCTCCTGGCTGCCTGTGTGTAGTGTCAATAAAAAATAAAATAAAAAAATGAATGCGGTCGGACGGGCCCCATAGCCACCGCTATGGTTGCTATGGCGATCCCTACGCCACTGGTTCCCTCCTCTCCAGTCTGTCTCAACCTTCTCTATCGCTGCAAAGCTTAAGTTTGTTTGTTGACCATGTTGTTCCTTAAAGTGTTTTGAGAGTGGGTGATCCATGTGGCCTTTCCTAATATTATCAAGGTGCTCTGCAATCCTTTTCTTTAATGTTCGTTTTGTCCTTCCCACATACATTTTGTTGCATGGGCAGCTTATTATATAGATAATACTCGTAGTATTACAAGTGAGGTATTCTTTTATTTTGTATCTAAGTTGATTAGTCGGGGATATTATTTCGTGTGTTTTCCGCGGGAAATTTGTTGATCGGCAATTAATGCAGGTGCCGCATCTGTAAAAGCCTTTTATATCCAGCATTGTCTGTATCGTCGGTTTGTTGTTTTTTTTCTTTTTTATTGTTGGGGCTACCTTCAATCCTAAATTAGGGGCCTTGTTATATACAATCTGTGGTAATGTCGGGATCAGTGAGCCTATCAGTTTATCTTCCTTCAAAAAATGCCAGTGTTTTTTAACTATCTGTTGAATTTTACGATATTGGGCATTGAAGGGTAAGACCATTCTTATAGTCCCCTCATCTTTATTTTTTTTCTTCCTCACTTGAGTTGGATTAAAAAAAGATTTTCTATCCAATTCTCTTACTTTACTTAAAGATGAGTCTACTAGGGATTCAGGGTATTCTCTAGTTACAAATTGTTCTTTCATTTTACAGGCCTCCTCTTCAAATTGTTCGTCTTCAGTGCAATTTCGTTTTAGGCGTCGGAATTGTCCATACGGGATATTTAACAGCCATCTAGGTAGATGTCCGCTGGTATAGGGGATCAGGCTATGTTTAGCAACATCCTTCAGAAAGGTATTGCAGATTACTTTTTCACCCTCAATTCGGATATTTAAATCCAAAAATTCGATATTCCCATCATATATCTTGGATGAGAGGTGTATGTTTCTGTCATTACCATTCAATACGTCTATGAAGGAAGTTAACGAGCCTATGTCTCCATTCCACACCAAAATAATATCATCAATGTACCTATACTATAGCACCAATGTACCTATACCATATCACTGTCAACTGCAGAGGTGGGAGGGGAGGTGACTTTCTCCCTGCAGCTCACACTCAGACAGAACAGTGCTGCTGTCTTAGAGTGAGCTGTTCAAAAATACACCCCCTGATCCAATAAAGGCCACTGTTAAGGGGCAGGTCCCTGTGGAGGTCACTGTCAAGGGGTGGTATGCTGTGAAAGTCACTGTTAAAGGGGAAGGCTGTTGTAAAGGTCAAAGTTAAGGGGGTGGGCTGCTGTTGAGGTCCAATTTTAAAGGACGGGGCACTGTGGGGGGGTCAGTGTTAAGTGGTGGGGGGCTGTAGAGTTCACTGTTTTGGGGGTGCTGAAGATGTTACTGATATAGTGGATAGTGTTGATATCTTTTAACGACACACAGAAACATTAAATGAAATAGATTAAATATACCCGAGTGAAGCCGGGTCCTTTAGCTAGTGTGTGTATATATATATATACAAACCGGATTCCAAAAAAGTTGGGACACTATACAAATCGTGAATAAAAACTGAATGCAATGATGTGGAGGTGCCAACTTCTAATATTTTATTCAGAATAGAACATAAATCACGGAACAAAAGTTTAAACTGAGAAAATGTACCATTTTAAGGGAAAAATATGTTGAATCAGAATTTCATGGTGTCAACAAATCCCAAAAAAGTTGGGACAAGGCCATTTTCACCACTGTGTGGCATCTCCCCTTCTTCTTACAACACTCAACAGACGTCTGGGGACCGAGGAGACCAGTTTCTCAAGTTTAGAAATAGGAATGCTCTCCCATTCTTGTCTAATACAGGCCTCTAACTGTTCAATCGTCTTGGGCCTTCTTTGTTGCACCTTCCTCTTTATGATGCGCCAAATGTTCTCTATAGGTGAAAGATCTGGACTGCAGACTGGCCATTTCAGTACCCGGATCCTTCTCCTACGCAGCCATGATGTTGTGATTGATGCAGAATGTGGTCTGGCATTATCTTGTTGAAAAATGCAGGGTCTTCCCTGAAAGAGATGACGTCTGGATGGGAGCATATGTTGTTCTAGAACCTGAATATATTTTTTTGCATTGATGGTGCCTTTCCAGACATGCAAGCTGCCCATGCCACACGCACTCATGCAACCCCATACCATCAGAGATGCAGGCTTCTGAACTGAGCGTTGATAACAACTTGGGTTGTCCTTGTCCTCTTTGGTCCGGATGACATGGCGTCCCAGATTTCCAAAAAGAACTTCGAATCGTGACTCGTCTGACCACAGAACAGTCTTCCATTTTGCCACACTCCATTTTAAATGATCCCTGGCCCAGTGAAAACGCCTGAGCTTGTGGATCTTGCTTAGAAATGGCTTCTTCTTTGCACTGTAGAGTTTCAGCTGGCAACGGCGGATGGCACGGTGGATTGTGTTCACTGACAATGGTTTCTGGAAGTATTCCTGAGCCCATTCTGTGATTTCCTTTACAGTAGCATTCCTGTTTGTGGTGCAGTGTCGTTTAAGGGCCCGGAGATCACGGGCATCCAGTATGGTTTTACGGCCTTGACCCTTACGCACAGAGATTGTTCCAGATTTTTTGAATCTTCGGATGATGTTATGCACAGTTGATGATGATAGATGCAAAGTCTTTGCAATTTTTCGCTGGGTAACACCTTTCTGATATTGCTCCACTATCTTTCTGTGCAACATTGTGGGAATTGGTGATCCTCTACCCATCTTGGCTTCTGAGAGACACTGCCACTCTGAGAAACTCTTTTTATACCCAATCATGTTGCCAATTGACCTAATTAGTGTTAATTGGTCTTCCAGCTCTTCGTTATGCTCAAATTAACTTTTTCCAGCCTCTTATTGCTACTTGTCCCAACTTTTTTGGGATTTGTTGACACCGTGAAAATTGGAATCAACGTATTTTTCTTTTAAAATTATACATTTACTCGGATTAAACGTTTGATCTGTCATCTACGTTCTATTACAAATAAAATATTGACATTTGCCATCTCCACATCATTGCATTTAGTTTTTATTCACAATTTGTTTAGTGTCCCAACTTTTTTGGAATCCGGTTTGTAGGTTTTTACCCTCTAATCGTTTTATTTCCCTTTTCTTTGCAGGTTTGGTTTCTAAATTTTTTGTCATATTTTCCTTAACAGCCTGAGTAATAAGTTCATCCAAAAAAAACAATCCTATGTTTGTTTCTGACAGATACCAAAGGTGTCTGTTAGCAACTTTTTTTTTTACCTCTGCAGGTAAGTGCTCAGAAGCTGTAGTATATCCAAATCCTTTGTGGGGGCCCATCGACTTACAATTGCCTTGTGCAAAAAGCGAACATATATGAGGCTGACAAAATGTGCAACCCGTTTCATTCCTTTCAATTCTCGTTGAGGAATATTCAACTGTTTTAGTGAAGAGGACAATTTTAAGTGCATATATTGCCTTTGCCATCCACCTTGCTTGATGCAGAGCCCCTGGAATCCTGAAACTGAAGTCGTTTTTTAGACCAACCTCCTAGGTGCAGGAGTGAGAGTAGTAATAAAAGTGATCAATGTGTGTAACTCCTAAATAATATCCAATCTTCTTGAAATTTGGCATATATATTTTTTAAGGAAAAAAGGAAGAGTTTGGCACTCCGCTTGCAGAATCACTCTGATAAACAAGACTCAGTGGTCAACCACTGAGGAAGGAACAGTGTGAATGTTCCGAAACGCGTCTGGTGTTTAATTGCCCCCTATGAATGGACATTCTAAGATGAATCTTTTTTCATAATCAAACCTAAAAGTATATGGAGCGCTCCAGGATTGTTCCCATTTGAAGCAGAAAGACGGACTGTTGGCTTCTACACACCAAGTGGCACTCTGATTGTGCCACAATCAAGAGTACAAGTTTCCCCTTTCAAGTGCACGAGCCGAGCCTACTACTCACAGGCGGGAGGGAAGATTCAGAGGTAAGATCGCAACACCTAAGACCACGTGGGATGCCACGGCAGGCACTAAACTTCCATCCCTAAACAACAAAACAGTGAGTAAGGATACCAAACCAACTTGTGTACATATTACAGGAAAACACAGATTGTTCAGTTGAAACATTGGTCATTAACCCTTGAATGGATACCTATATAAAATCCACATATGGGAATATATGGGAATGACAGCGGATATAATCAACATATAACTAACACCCGTCTTATAGAAGAATATACACTGCTCAAAAAAATAAAGGGAACACAAAAATAAAACATCCTAGATCTGAATTAATTAAATATTCTTCTGAAATACTTTGTTCTTTACATAGTTGAATGTGCTGACAACAAAATCACACAAAAATAAAAAAATGGAAATCAAATTTTTCAACCCATGGAGGTCTGGATTTGGTGTCACACTCAAAATTAAAGTGGAAAAACACGCTACAGGCTGATCCAACTTTGATGTAATGTCCTTAAAACAAGTCAAAATGAGGCTCAGTAGTGTGTGTGGCCTCCACGTGCCTGTATGACCTCCCTACAACACCTGTGCATGCTCCTGATGAGGTGGCGGACGGTCTCCTGAGGGATCTCCTCCAAGACGACGTGGACTAAAGCATCTGCCAACTCCTGGACAGTCTGTGGTGCAACGTGACGTTGGTGGATAGAGTGAGACATGATGTCCCAGATGTGCTCAATTGGATTCAGGTCTGGGGAACGGGCGGGCCAGTCCATAGCATCAATGCCTTCGTCTTGCAGGAACTGCTGACACACTCCAGCCACATGAGGTCTAGCATTGTCTTGCATTAGGAGGAACCCAGGGCCAACCGCACCAGCATATGGTCTCACAAGTGGTCTGAGGATTTCATCTCGGTACCTAATGGCAGTCAGGCTACCTCTGGCAAGCACATGGAGGGCTGTGCGGCCCTCCAAAGAAATGCCACCCCACACCATTACTGACCCAATGCCAAATCGGTCATGCTGGAGGATGTTGCAGGCAGCAGAACGTTCTCCACCGCGTCTCAAGACTCTGTCACGTCTGTCACATGTGCTCAGTGTGAACCTGCTTTCATCATGATTTCAATCTTGGTGTTCTCTGGCAAATGCCAAACATCCTGCACAGTGTTGGGCTGTAAGCACAACCCCCACCTGTGGACGTCGGGCCCTCATATCACCCTCATGGAGTCTGTTTCTGACCGTTTGAGCAGACACATGCACATTTGTGGCCTGCTGGAGGTCATTTTGCAGGGCTCTGGCAGTACTCCTCCTGTTCCTCCTTGCACAAAGGCGGAGGTAGCGGTCCTGCTGCTGGGTTGTTGCCCTCCTACGGCCTCCTCCACGTCTCCTGATGTACTGGCCTGTCTCCTGGTAGCGCCTCCATGCTCTGGACACTACGCTGACAGACACAGCAAACCTTCTTGCCACAGCTCGCATTGATGTGCCATCCTGGATAAGCTGCACTACCTGAGCCACTTGCTACCACTAGAGTGAAAGCACCGCCAGCATTCAAAAGTGACCAAAACATCAGCCAGGAAGCAAAGGAACTGAGAAGTGGTCTGTGGTCACCACCTGCAGAACCACTCCTTTATTGTGGGTGTCTTGCTAATTGCCTATAATTTCCACCTGTTGTCTATCCCATTTGCACAACAGTATGTGAAATTAATTGTCACTCAGTGTTGCTTCCTAAGTGGACAGTTTGATTTCACAGAAGTCTGATTGACTTGGAGTTACATTGTGTTGTTTAACCACCTCAGCCCCCAGTGCTTAAACACCCTGAAAGACCTGGCCACTTTTTACACTTCTGACCTACACTACTTTCACCGTTTATTGCTCGGTCATGCAACTTACCACCCAAATGAATTTTACCTCCTTTTCTTCTCACTAATAGAGCTTTCATTTGGTGGTATTTCATTGCTGCTGACATTTTTACTTTTTTTGTTATTAATCGAAATTTAACGATTTTTTTGCAAAAAAATGACATTTTTCACTTTCAGTTGTAAAATTTTGCAAAAAAAACGACATCCATATATAAATTTTGCTCTAAATTTATTGTTCTACATGTCTTTGATAAAAAAAAAAATGTTTGGGTAAAAAAAAAAATGGTTTGGGTAAAAGTTATAGCGTTTACAAACTATGGTACAAAAATGTGAATTTCCGCTTTTTGAAGCAGCTCTGACTTTCTGAGCACCTGTCATGTTTCCTGAGGTTCTACAATGCCCAGACAGTACAAACACCCCACAAATGACCCCATTTCGGAAAGTACACACCCTAAGGTATTCGCTGATGGGCATAGTGAGTTCATCGAACTTTTTATTTTTTGTCACGTTAGCGGTAAATGATGATTTTTTTTTTTTTCTTACAAAGTCTCATATTCCACTAACTTGTGACAAAAAATAAAAAGTTCTATGAACTCACTATGCCCATCAGCGAATACCTTGGGGTCTCTTCTTTCCAAAATGGGGTCACTTGTGGGGTAGTTATACTGCCCTGGCATTCTAGGGGCCCAAATGTGTGGTAAGGAGTTTGAAATCAAATTCTGTAAAAAAATGACCTGTGAAATCCAAAAGGTGCTCTTTGGAATATGGGCCCCTTTGCCCACCTAGGCTGCAAAAAAGTGTCACACATCTGGTATCTCCGTACTCAAGAGAAGGTGGGGAATGTGTTTTGGGGTGTCATTTTACATATACCCATGCTGGGTGAGAGAAATATCTTGGCAAAAGACAACTTTTCCCATTTTTTTATACAAAGTTGGCATTTGACCAAGATATTTATCTCACCCAGCATGGGTATATGTAAAAAGACACCCCAAAACACATTCCCCACCTTCTCCTGAGTACGGAGATACCAGATGTGTGACACTTTTTTGCAGCCTAGGTGGGCAAAGGGGCCCATATTCCAAAGAGCACCTTTCGGATTTCACAGGTCATTTTTTACAGAATTTGATTTCAAACTCCTTACCACACATTTGGGCCCCTAGAATGCCAGGGCAGTATAACTACCCCACAAGTGACCCCATTTTGGAAAGAAGACACCCCAAGGTATTCCGTGAGGGGCATGGCGAGTTCCTAGAATTTTTTATTTTTTGTCACAAGTTAGTGGAAAATGATGATTTTTTTTTTTTTCATACAAAGTCTCATATTCCACTAACTTGTGACAAAAAATAAAAACTTCCATGAACTCACTATGCCCATCAGCGAATACCTTGGGGTCTCTTCTTTCCAAAATGTGGTCACTTGTGGGGTAGTTATACTGCCCTGGCATTCTAGGGGCCCAAATGTGTGGTAAGGAGTTTGAAATCAAATTCTGTAAAAAATGACGAGTGAAATCCGAAAGGTGCTCTTTGGAATATGGGCCCCTTTGCCCACCTAGGCTGCAAAAAAGTGTCACACATCTGGTATCTCCGTACTCGGGAGAAGTTGGGGAATGTGTTTTGAGGTGTCATTTTACATATACCCATGCTGGGTGAGATAAATATCTTGGTCAAATGCCAACTTTGTATAAAAAAATGGGAAAAGTTGTCTTTTGCCAAGATATTTCTCTCACCCAGCATGGGTATATGTAAAATGACACCCCAAAACACATTCCCCAACTTCTAATGAATACGGAGATACCAGATGTGTGACATTTTTTTGCAGCCTAGGTGGGCAAAGGGGCCCATATTCCAAAGAGCACCTTTCGGATTTCACTCGTCATTTTTTACAGAATTTGATTTCAAACTCCTTACCACACATTTGGGCCCCTAGAATGCCAGGGCAGTATAACTACCCCACAAGTGACCACATTTTGGAAAGAAGAGACCCCAAGGTATTCGCTGATGGGCATAGTGAGTTCATGGAAGTTTTTATTTTTTGTCACAAGTTAGTGGAATATGAGACTTTGTATGAAAAAAAAAATAAAAAATCATCATTTTCCACTAACTTGTGACAAAAAATAAAAAATTCTAGGAACTCGCCATGCCCCTCACGGAATACCTTGGGGTGTCTTCTTTCCAAAATGGGGTCACTTGTGGGGTAGTTATACTGCCCTGGCATTTTCCAGGGGCCCTAATGTGTGGTAAGTAGGTAAATGACCTGTGAAATCCTAAAGGTGCTCTTTGGAATGTGGGCCCCTTTGCCCACCTAGGCTGCAAAAAAGTGTCACACATGTGGTATCGCCGTATTCAGGAGACGTTGGGGAATGTGTTTTGGGGTGTCATTTTACATATACCCATGCTGGGTGAGAGAAATATCTTGGCAAAAGACAACTTTTCCCATTTTTTTATACAAAGTTGGCATTTGACCAAGATATTTATCTCACCCAGCATGGGTATATGTAAAATGACACCCCAAAACACATTCCCCAACTTCTCCTGAGTACGGAGATACCACATGTGTGACACTTTTTTGCAGCCTAGATGCGCAAAGGGGCCCAAATTCATTTTAGGAGGGCATTTTTAGACATTTGGATACCAGACTTCTTCTCACACTTTGGGGCCCCTAGAATGCCAGGGCAGTATAAATACCCCACATATGACCCCATTTTGGAAAGAAGACACCCCAAGGTATTCAATGAGGGGCATGGCGAGTTCATAGAAATTTTTTTTTTTGGGCACAAGTTAGCGGAAATTGATATTTTTAATTTTTTTTCTCACAAAGTCTCCTGTTCCGCTAACTTGGGACAAAAATTTCAATCTTTCATGGACTCAATATGCCCCTCACGGAATACCTGGGGGTGTCTTCTTTCCGAAATGGGGTCACATGTGGGGTATTTATACTGCCCTGGCATTCTAGGGGCCCTAAAGCGTGAGAAGAAGTCTGGAATATAAATGTCTAAAAAATTTTACGCATTTGGATTCCGTGAGGGGTATGGTGAGTTCATGTGAGATTTTATTTTTTGACACAAGTTAGTGGAATATGAGACTTTGTAAGAAAAAAAAATAAAAAATTCCGCTAACTTGGGCCAAAAAAATGTCTGAATGGAGCCTTACAGAGGGGTGATCAATGACAGGGGGGTGATCAATGACAGGGGGGGTGATCAATGACAGGGGGGGTGATCAATGACAGGGGGGTGATCAGGGAGTTTATATGGGGTGATAACCACAGTCATTGATCACGCCCGTGTAAGGCTTCATTCAGACGTCCGTATGCGTTTTGCGGATCCGATCCATCTATCAGTGCATCCGTAAAAATCATGCGGACATCTGAATGGAGCTTTACAGGGGGGTAATCAATGACAGGGGTGTAATCAATGACAGGGGGGTGATCAGGGAGTCTATATGGGGTGATAACCACAGTCATTGATCATGCCCCTGTAAGGCTTCATTCAGACGTCTGGATGCGTTTTGCGGATCCGATCCATCTATCAGTGCATCCGTAAAAATCATGCGGACATCTGAATGGAGCTTTACAGGGGGGTAATCAATGACAGGGGTGTAATCAATGACAGGGGGGTGATCAGGGAGTCTATATGGGGTGATAACCACAGTCATTGATCACGCCCCTGTAAGGCTTCATTCAGACGTCCGTATGCGTTTTGCGGATCCGATCCATCTATCAGTGCATCCGTAAAAATCATGCGGACATCTGAATGGAGCTTTACAGGGGGTTGATCAATGACAGGGGGGTGATCAGGGAGTCTATATGGGGTGATAACCACAGTCATTGATCACGCCCCTGTAAGGCTTCATTCAGACATCCGGATGCGTTTTGCGGATCCGATCCATCTATCAGTGGATCCGTAAAAATCATGCGGACATCTGAATGGAGCTTTACAGGGGGTTGATCAATGACAGGGGGGTAATCAATGACAGGGGGGTGATCAGGGAGTCTATATGGGGTGATAACCACAGTCATTGATCATGCCCCTGTAAGGCTTCATTCAGACGTCCGGATGCGTTTTGCGGATCCGATCCATCTATCAGTGCATCCGTAAAAATCATGCGGACATCTGAATGGAGCTTTACAGGGGGTTGATCAATGACAGGGGTGTAATCAATGACAGGGGGGTGATCAGGGAGTCTATATGGGGTGATCAGGGGCTAATAAGGGGTTAATAAGTGACGGGGGGGTGTAGTGTAGTGTAGTGGTGCTTGGTGGGACTTTACTGACCTACCTGTGTCCTCTGGTGGTCGATCCAAACAAAGGGGACCACCAGAGGACCAGGTAGCAGGTATATTAGACGCTGTTATCAAAACAGCGTCTAATATACCTGTTAGGGGTTAAAAAAAACACATCTCCAGCCTGCCAGCGAACGATCGCCGCTGGCAGGCTGGAGATCAACTCTCTTACCTTCCGTTCCTGTGAGCGCGCGCGCCTGTGTGCGCGCGTTCACAGGAAATCCCGGCTCACGCGAGATGACGCGTATATGCGTCGCTGAGCGCAGGGCTGCCACCTCCGGAACGCGAATCTGCGTACAGCGGTCCGGAGGTGGTTAAGTGTTCCCTTTATTTTTTTGAGCAGTGTATATATATATATATATATATACCTTTGACAAGTTTTTTGAATATTCTTCTTCAACTAGCGACTATATAATTGCAACTATTGTAACTAATTATTGACCATAGAAGATATGGAGGTGCTAGAAATGGTAACCAGTGTCTACAAAAGATAAGTGATTTTTTTTCTTCTTTATTTTGCAATGCATTCGTATGAAATAGTATTCTACTAGATATAATGTCAAGGCTGAAAAGCTATTTTCAACCCTAAAATCCCTTCTTTTACTTTGAATGAAATCTCTGTTGGCCACTACTTTGATGTTATTGGTAGCCATAGTGACAGATGTCACTGTGACATTCAGACTGCAGCTTCCCTACTTTCGTAATATGGGAGGGGGCTGCATTCTTATACTGGTCTTTTACTTATAAATAGAGATGAGCGAATTGAAGTTGACGAAGGAGCAAGGAACTCTGGGAACGCGGAATCACCAATAATGCCATGCATGCAGTCAATCAGCAGCCAGACAGCCCTGTCATGTCACAGCCCTATATATAGCCTTAGCCATCTTGGATTCTGCCATCCTTCAGCGTACTTAGTGCAGGGAGAGACATCAACAGGGCCTAGGGACAGTGCTAGGAAAAACTTCATTGTGCTAAAAAAAATATTTACAAGTTTAAGGAAAGATTATTCAAGGTGTAGGGAAAGGATAGGGAGGAATCATTCCACAGCATTTATGCAGAAAAGGGTTCAGTAGGGGAGGTTACAGCCTGGGTAATAGGAACAATCCTATTACACCTTGATGCACTGCCTGGGGATCCAAATTGCCATTATACAGCTCTGTAATTCCAGCAAACCGTTCTTGTTATTGCAGTGCAAGTGCTGTTTGATACAGCCATTAACAGAGTTTATTACAAGGAAATATTTCTACGTCTTATTTGCCCTTGTTCGGTGCAGTTATATGTTCTAAAGAATTTTTTGTCTTGTATTAGTGGGGGAAAAGGGGGCTTATTAGCCGTTGTGTGGTGAACTGCAAAAATTGCAGCCCTATTTGGCATGTATTAGTGGCACAAAAAAAATTATTTGCTGTTCAGGAGTGCAGTTATATGTTCTAAAGCCCTTTTTGTTGTGTATTAGTGGCAAAAGAAAAATATATTTGCCGTTCAGCGGTGCAGTTATATGTACTAAAGCCTTTTGTGGAGTGTATAAGTGAAAAAAATTAAAATAAATTTGCATTCAGCTGTGCAGTTTAATATTCTAAAGCCTTTTGTGAAGTGTATAACTGGAAAAAAGAAAAATATATTTACTGTTCAGCAGTGCAGTTATATGTTCTAAAGCCTTTTGTGTCGTGTATAAGTGGAAAAAAATAAGGGCCTATTTGCCGTTCAGCGGTACAGTTATATGTTCTAAAGCCTTTTGTGGAGTGTGTAAGTGGAAAAAAGAAAAATATGCCGTTAGTGATAGACGAACATCGGCTGGGACGATTTGTGAATGCGATCGTGAGAATGCGATCAAATGTTCGCGAACCGCAAGTTTACGGCAGGCCCCATTCACTTTAATGGGAGGAGAACTTGAAAAACCTTCAGATTATATTTGCAGCCACCAAATACTTAGTCGAAGTGCACAAATAGTCCAATATGGACAGTGACATACTAGAGGGAGATCAATGACAAAAATTCCCACAAAAAATATATATTTTAATAATGGGCCATTTTTATGTGTCTTAAAGGGAAATTCTCAAAAATGTGCCCTGCTGGAGCCTAGAATTTTTTTATTTTAGGCTATAGGAGTACGGGCCCTAAAAATTAGGCATTCACCTGACATAAAATAAATTGTGATTATGTGCCTCGAGGTGAATTACAATTTTACTGTAGCCCACTGGAGTACAGGCCCCAAATATTAGGCATTCACCATACAGAAAAGATCAAGTGATTATGTGGCTGGAGGTATATTAGACAGTCATTGGATATAAATTTTACTGCAGACCAGTGGAGTGCAGGCCCCAAACATTAGGTATTCACCGTACAGAAAAGATCAAGTGATTATGTGGCTGGAGGTATATTAGCCAGTCATTGGATATCAATTTTACTGCAGGCCACTGGAGTACAGGCCCCAAACATTAGGCATCACCGGACAGAAAAAATCAAGAGATTATGTGGCTGCAAGTATATTAGACGGTCATTGGATAAAATTTTTACTGCAGTCCAGTGGAGTACAGGCCTCAAAAATTATGCATTCGCCGTACATAAAAGAACAAGTGATTATGTGGCAAGAGGTATAATAGACGGTAAATGGATATCAATTTTAATGCAGGCCAGTGGAGTACAGGCCCCAAACATTAGGCATTCACCGTACAGAAAAGAACAAGTGATTATGTGGCTTGAGGTACATTAGAGGTCACCGTATAACAATTTTAATGTTGGTCAGTTAGATCACAGGCCCCAAAAATTATGCATTTACTGTACAGTATAGATCAAGTGATTATGTGGCTGGAGGTATATTAGACGGTCAATGGATATCAATTTTACTGCAGGCCAGTGGACTACAGGCCCCAGAAATTATTCATTCACCGGACAGAAAACATCAAGTAATTATGTGGCTGGAGGTATATTACATGGTCATTGGATATCAATTTTACTGCATGCAGTAGAAATTCATGTCAAATACATATGTTTAAAAGAACTAAAAATATAAAATTGGATTAAAAACATGGCTAACGAAATCCCCCCTCTTGAATAAACCCCAAATGATAATAGGTGAAATTCGATAACATGTGGTCGTCACAGGTGTTGAATTCCTCCGAGGCCCCAAAAATTAAGCATTCACCGTACAGAAAAGATCAAGTGATTATGTGGCTGGAGGTATATTAGACGGTCATAGGAAACCAATTTTACTGTAGGCCAGTGGAGTACAGGCCCTAAATATTAGGCATTCACCAGACAGAAAAGGCCTTTTATACCACTGTATTTACATAAGACAGGGACCATTCTTTGTTCTGGATGATGGCGGATATGTGTGGGCTGGCATGAGGAAATTCAATTAAACGTGGTCGGAACAGGTGTTGAATTCCTCTGAGATCCATGCCTCATTCATTTTTAGAAATGTGAGGTAGTCCACACTGTCATGAGCTAGGCGAGTGCGCTTATGGGTCACGATCCTCCCTGCTGCTCTGAACGTCTTTTCGGACAGGACACTCGACGAGTAGCAAGCCAAGAGTTCCATGGCAAATTGTACCAGCTCTGGTGACAGGTCAAGCCTGAGGTTCCTCACTTCTCGGATCGTCCCCACCCCGGTAACCCGATGTTGTCGGACACCTGTCGGTCTAGGCGTTCCCTGAGGCTGGATCTGGAGGGCGGCTGTCGATGGGTTGGTTGCAAGAATTATCTCATATCCGAAGTGACCAACAAATCTTCAAACCGTTCTCTTGCATGCGCGGTAGAATTGGTATCTGCAACTGTTTCTCTGTGGGTGGTAATTCCTCTGCCAGCGCTCGCAAAGGCAGAATGCAGAATCTACACCAGGGATAAAGAAAAGTTTAAAGCCTGCTCTTCTTGCTCCTCCTCCCCCCAGGCACCATGCTCCTCTGACTCCTCTTCAGACTCCTGCTGACTTGTCTCAGATGGAGCAGCCGCCCTGGGAATTCATTCAGCATTGTGACTTCCTCATCTTTCAGCTCCTGCTCCTCGATGGCTTAATCAAAGACACGACCCAATGCACCCTCAGAAAGAAGGCATAAGGTCCGATGTCACTGATGGAACCCTGGCTGCGACTGACCAGTTTCATGATCTCATCAAATGGGCGCAGAAGTCTGTATGAGCAGCCACTGGCGCAGTGAAAATAAACCAAGCTCCCCACAACCTGTCCTGCTGCAGAGTTCGTACAGGTAGTCGTTAACGGCACGTTGCTGCTTGAGCAGTCTATCAAGCATATACAAGGTGGAGTTCCAGGGCGTTGGGCTGTCACAAATCAGATGTCTGACGGACAGGTGGTGTCGCCGCTGAACGTCAGCATGGCGAGCCATGGCTGTGTAAGATATTCTAAAATGGCCAGAGATTTTCCTGGCCTGTCGCAAGACGGGGACCTTCCTGTCACGATCAGTGTGGGGGGAAAACTCCACACTAAACACAGGAGGGAAGGGGAACAGCAACTGGGCCTGGAAACTATGGAAGAAACAGGTCACCTCCTAATCAGCCCTAATCTGGGCACTAACTATCTATCAATATGAATAGACCCTGAAGGTAGGAATTTTGATATGCAGTATACCTAGGCCTTTATATCTCTATAAGGCCCTTGGAAGAAGGTTAGGACCAGAGACAATGCATTCCTCCCCAGATGGATGAATGGAAGTCTCTGTCTCAGGCCCAGATACAAACAACAAGGAATATAACAAACACAAACAAACGCCACACTTTACTTCTGTAGAGACGGACGAGCAGGAACACCTGAGACAAACTCACACCAGCTCAGCCAAACCCAAATGAAGCTATCTACTGCATAGTCAGAAGGGGTCAGACTTTAAAGGGTAGAAGTGATGACCACTGAGCAACAGCTGAGAAAAGGTAGGTGGTCATTAACCCTATCAACACGGTAGGGCTTTGTGGTGTGCTAATGGCCATACATTTTCTAAAGACCTCCGAGTCCACCAGTTTATATGTCAGTAGTTTGCGGGCTAGCAGTTCCGACAAGCCAGCAGTCAGCCATTGGGCAGGAGGGTTATCCGGCGTCAACTTTTTATGTTCGAACATTTGGGCCACGGAAGCCTGCCTTTTGCCAGATGAACGCGACAACGGCACGGTGGAAGGTGGAGTGGAGGACAAATGGGAGAAGAGAGGAGGAGGAGAAGAGGCAGGACGTTGAGCACCGGGAGTGTGGCTTTGTGGGTTCTGACCGTGTTGCTACCACTGGGCTCGGTGATGGGAGGCCAGGTGCCTTCTTAAGGCGGTTGTCCCTAGGTGAGTGTTAAACTTACCGTGACTTATGCGTTGACAGCACAAGCTACAGATGGCAACACTATTGTCAGCAGCTGACACATTAAAAGAATCCCACACTTCAGAGCCATGGTGGATGGCTCGCTCCAGATACATTTGCAGTTTGCTTTTTGCCTCCTGTGCACTGCAAGTTCTGCCTTCTTCTCCTCCTTCTATCCCCTATCTGCTGCTCTGTCTCTCCCTCTGAACTCTCCTCCTCTTCTTCTCTTGTGGGCACCCACATGACATCCATCGACACGTCATCATCCTCAACTTCACCACCACTGACATTATAGATCTCGGAGTAGGCAGCAACAGCGGGGACCTCCGTCCTTGGGCTGATCTGGGTACTGTCGTCAGACCGCTGGGTGGCGGCCGTTGCTACCTCCTCTTCCTGATCTGATGCCAAGAGTGGCTGCACATCGGTAAGGTCTGGGAATGGATGGGAAAATAATTCCTCTGACTTAAATGGAGGAGCTATGGTGATGGTGGTGGTGGTGTCTTTTGGGTGCACACAGTAGAAAATGAGGAGGGTGCTCATACAGAGGATGAGGAGGGTGCAGAAGCGGAAGGCTGAGTGAGCCACTCAACCAACTCTAGTGCGTCCTTTGACGTAATTGCACGCACCTTCTTCAACTTCCCACTTAAGCTCCTGTCTCATGCACCTGCTAGACCCCTACCATCCCTGCGGAATGGCCTGCCTCTTCCTTTGCCTGTTATTTTCAAAATGACCCTGTGACAAAGTCCTTATAGAGGAGCAGTATTTGTGGAAGCAGGTATATTGCAGGCCTCAATCAATATTTGGTGGAAGCCGGTATATCAATCCTCTCTATCAGTATTTTGTGGAAACAGGTATATAGAACCCCTTAATGAGTATTTGCTGGAAGCTGGCAAATCAAACACCTTAATCAATATTTGGTGGAAGCCGGTGTATCGCAGACCTTAATCAATATTTGGTGAAAGCCGGTATATCAATCTCCTCTATCAGTATTTTGTGGTAACAGGTATATAGAACCCCTTAATGAGTATTTGCTGGAAGAAGGTAAATAGGGTTATGCGAACCCGAACTTTAAAGTTCGGGTTCGTACCGAACTTTACGATTTTTTGACATTTCAGTAAAAGTTCAGGTTCGAGTTCGGTGTTCGGCAATTTAATGGCGTGTGTTAAAAATCTGCAGGGCAGCCAATCAACAAGTGTTTAACTCGTGTGCGCTTAGAAGCCATCACAGCCATGCCTACTAATGGCATGGCTGTGATTGGCCAGTGCAGCATGTGACCCAGCCTCTATATAAGCACGTCACAGCTCTTACTAGTGTAGGGAGAGGATGCGGCAGCTGTGAGGGAGAGATTAGGAAACAATTCACATATTTGTGTGTCCTAAAGCAAATTTTTCTCTTTCTGACACCGGCACTGCATATCTAACAGTCAAATAAAACCAGTAAATACTACTGTTACATTGTCGGTTGACCAATTCCCATTTTTTGTGCTAGAAAGTAAATTTTTGGGCCTGCGCTTCATTTCTGGCAGTCCAATAAAACCAGTAAAAACTGCTGTTATATTGTTGGTTGAAAAAAAATCACACTTTTTGTGCTAGATAGTACATTTGCGGCCTGCGGTGCATTTCTGGCAGTCCAATAAAACCAGTAAATACTACTGTTACATTGTTGGTTGACAAATTCACATTTTCTTTTGCTAGATAGTACATTTGCGGCCTGCGGTGCATTTCTGGCAGTCCAATAAAACCATCAAATACTGCTGTTACATTGTCGGTTGACAAATTCCCATTTTTTGGGCTAGAAATTAAATTGTTTGACCTGTGTTGCATTTCTTGCAGTCCAATAAAACCAGTAAAAACTGCTGTTACATTGTTGGTTGAAAAAAATCACACTTTTTGTGCTAGATAGTACATTTGCTGCCTGCGCTGCATTTCTGACAGTCCACTAAAACCGTTAAATACTCCTGTTACATTGTTGGTTGAAAAAAATCACACTTTTTGTGCTAGATAGTACATTTGCAGCTTGTGCTGCATTTCTTGCAGTCTAATAAAACCATTAAATACTGCTGTTATATTGTTGGTTGAAAAATTCTAATTTTTTTTGCTAGATAGTACATTTGCGGGCTGCAGTGAATTTCTGGCAGTCCAATAAAACCAGTAAATACTGCTGTTACATTGCTGTTTGACAAATTCAATTTTTTTCTGCTAAATAGTACATTTGCGGCCTGCGCTGTATTTCTGACAGTCCACTATAACCGTTAAATACTGCTGTTACATTGTTGGTTGAAAAAAGCACACTTTTTGTGTTAGATAGTACATTTGCGGCCTGCGCTGCATTTCTGACAGTCCAATAAAACCGTTAAATACTGCTGTTACATTGTTGTTTGAAAAAAGCCCACTTTGTGTGCTAGATAGTACATTTGCGGCCTGCGCTGCATTTCTGACAGTCCACTAAAACCGTTAAATATTGCTGTTACATTGTTAGTTGAAAAAAATCACACTTTTTGTGCTAGATTGTACATTTGCAGCCTGTGCTGCATTTCTTGTAGTCTAATAAAACCAGTAAATACTGCTGTTACATTGCTGTTTGACAAATTCAAATTTTTTCTGCTAAATAGTACATTTGCGGACTGCGCAGCATTTCTGACAGTCCACTATAACCGTTAAATACTGCTGTTACATTGTTGGTTGAAAAAAGCACACTTTTTGTGTTAGTAAGTACCTTTGCTGCCTGCGCAGCATTTCTGACAGTCCACTAAAACCGTTAAATACTGCTGTTACATTGTTGGTTGAAAAAAAGCACACTTTTTGTGCTAGATAGTGCAGTCGTGGCCAAAAGTTTTGAGAATTACATAAATATTGGAAATTGGAAAAGTTGCTGCTTAAGTTTTTATAATAGCAATTTGCATATACTCCAGAATGTTATGAAGAGTGATCAGATGAATTGCATAGTCCTTCTTTGCCATGAAAATTTACTTAATCCCAAAAAAACCTTTCCACTGCATTTCATTGCTGTCATTAAAGGACCTGCTGAGATCATTTCAGTAATCGTCTTGTTAACTCTGGTGAGAATGTTGACGAACACAAGGCTGGAGATCATTATGTCAGGCTAATTGGGTTAAAATGGCAGACTTGACGTGTTAAAAGGAGGGTGATGCTTGAAATCATTGTTCTTCCATTGGTAACCATGGTGACCTGCAAAGAAACGCGTGCAGCCATCATTGCGTTGCATAAAAATGGCTTCACAGGCAAGGATATTGTGGCTACTAAGATTGCACCTCAATCAACAATTTATAGGATCATCAAGAACTTCAAGGAAAGAGGTTCAATTCTTGTTAAGAAGCCTTCAGGGCATCCAAGAAAGTCCAGCAAGCGCCAGGATCGTCTCCTAAAGAGGATTCAGCTGCAGGATCGGAGTGCCACCAGTGCAGAGCTTGCTCAGGAATGGCAGCAGGCAGGTGTGAGCGCATCTGCACGCAGAGTGAGGCGAAGACTTTTGGAAGATGGCCTGGTGTCAAGAAGGGCAGCAAAAAAGCAACTTCTCTCCAAAAAAAAAATCAGGGACAGATTGATCTTCTGCAGAAAGTATGGTGAATGGACTGCTGAGGACTGGGGCAAAGTCATATTGTCCGATGAAGCCTCTTTCCGATTGTTTGGGGCTTCTGGAAAAAGGCTTGTCCGGAGAAGAAAAGGTGAGCGCTACCATCAGTCCTGTGTGATGCCAACAGTAAAGCATCCTGAGACCATTCATGTGTGGGTTTGCTTCTCATCCAAGGGAGTGGGCTCACTCACAATTTTGCCCCAAAACACAGCCATGAATAAAGAATGGTACCAAAACACCCTCCAACAGCAACTTCTTCCAACAATCCAACAACAGTTTGGTGAAGAACAATGCATTTTCCAGCACAATGGAGCATCGTGCCATAAGGCAAAAGTGATAACTAAGTGGCTCGGGGACCAAAACGTTGACATTTTGGGTCCATGGCCTGGAAACTCCCCAGATCTTAATCCCATTGAGAACTTGTGGTGAATCCTCAAGAGGCGGGTGGACAAACAAAAACCCACTAATTCTGACAAACTCGAAGAAGTGATTATGAAAGAATGGGTTGCTATCAGTCAGGAATTGGCCCAGAAGTTGATTGAGAGCATGCCCAGTCGAATTGCAGAGGTCCTAAAAAGAAGGGCCAACACTGCAAATACTGACTCTTTGCATAAATGTCATGTAATTGTCGATAAAAGCCTTTGAAACGTATGAAGTGCGTGTAATTATATTTCACTACATCACAGAAACAACTGAAACAAAGATCTAAAAGCAGTTTAGCAGCAAACTTTGTGAAAACTAAAATTTGTGTCATTCTCAAAACTTTTGGCCACGACTGTACATTTGCAGCCTGTGCTGCATTTCTGACAGTCCCCTAAAACCGTTAAATATTGCAGTTATATTGGTGTTTGAAAAAAGCTCACTTTATGTGCTAGATAGTACATTTGCGGCCTGCGCTGCATTTCTGACAGTACAATTAAACCATTAAATACTGCTGTTACATTGTTGGTTGACAAATTCACATTTTTTGTGACAGTGAAATAATTGTATTTAATTTGCCTATCACACTGTTGTGTGACCTCAAGAAAAAATTTCTCTTTATGACAACGACACTGCCTTACTGTCAGTGAACTTAATTGTTGACTATTGTTGGTTACATTGTCACCTGACATAAACCATCTGCTAGTTTTGTGTGTGAACGCAAAGAATGAGGAGAGTGTCAAATAAGGAACGTGGCCCTGGTCGTGGTGCTACTGGTGTTGGTGGAGCTCCTGTTGCAGCGAGAGGACGTGGTCGATCTGTGCCAGCTAAACGCACAAGTGAAACACGTTCCTCAGGTGCGAGTAGGCGACAGAACCTTCAGCGTTATTTGGTAGGCCCGAATGCCGCTCTACGAATGGTGAGGACAGAACAAGTACAGGCTATAGTAGATTGGGTGGCTGACAGTGCCTCCAGTTCCTTCACATTGTCTCCCACCCGGTCCCCTGCTGAAAACTCAGAGTTTGCACCTGCATCCCATGGCCATCTATCTTTCACCTCACCCCCTTGCCAAGAAGTATGAGCCCCAAGTCATGCAGCAGTCTCTTATTTTTTTATGACTTTGCTGGCAGGGTTTCCGTGGGTCATCCACATAGCCCTGCCCCAGAAGTGGAAGAGATTGAGTGAACCGATGGCCAACCATTTATGTTTCAGGATGAGGACATAGAAAGACCACCGCAGCACGTCTCTAATGATGACGAAATACAGGTGCCAACTGCTGCGGCTTTCTGTAGTGTGCAGACCGACAAGGAGGGCAGGGGTGAAGACTAGGTGGAAGATGATGTGGAGGATGATGAGCTCCTAGACCCCACATGGAATCAAGGTCATGCGAGTGACGTGTTCAGTTCGGAGGAAGTAGCGGTGGTTGCACAGAGGCACCAGCACAGCAAAAGAGGAAGCAGGGTGCAAAAGGGGACCGGCCTTCCCCTAGACAGTACGCCTGCTACTGCCCACCGCACCCAGGGACCGAGCACACCTGAAGCGAGGCATAAAGTTCTAAACCTGCAGTGGAGTAAGCACCTCAAAAACGATACACCTCCCATAGAGGATAGCTAGTCCTTGCCTCTTGGCAGCCTGGCACACATGAGTGACTACATGCTGCAGTGCCTGCGCAATGACTGCCAAGTTGCCCACATTCTAACTTGTGCTGATTACTGGGTGGCCAACCTGCTGGATCCCTGTTAAAAGGACAACATGCCGTCCTTAATTCCCTCACTGGAGCGTGATCGGAAGATGCACAACTACAAGCGCACGCTGGTAGACGAGCTGCTGAGGGCATTCCCAACTCACACCGGGGGCTCAGTGGAAGCACAAGTTAAAGGCAGAGAAGGAGGAAGAGGTCACCAACGCAGCTGGGGCACCGCCAGCACCTCAGAAGGCAGGGTTAGCATTGCCGAAATGTGGAAAAGCTTTGTCAGCACGCCACAACAACCAGCACCACCAGCTGATATGGAACGCCTTAGCAGGAGGCAGCATTTCAGCAACATGGTGGAACAGTATGTGTGCATATTCCTACACGTACTGACTGATGGGTCTGCCCCATTTAACTTCTGATTCTCCAAATTGGGCACATGGCCTGAGCTTGCCCTTTATGCCTTGGAGGTGCTGGCCTGCCCTGCAGCCAGTGTATTGTCTGAACGTGTATTTAGCACGGCAGGGGGCATTATCACAGACAAGCGCAGCCGCCTGTCCACAGCCAACGTGGACAAGCTCACGTTTATTAAATGAACCAGGCATGGATCCCACAAGATTTGTCTGTACCTTGTGCAGAATAGACATTTATGCCGGCCTTACCCAGCCATTGTGACACTCAAGTGCACTTATTCTTTGTTTTCTTTTTTTATATGTCCCAATATTTTGGGGGCTACCCCAATAAAAAAACTAAAAAAAAACTGTGTTGGCTACCTCCTTCACCGCCGCTTCCACCTACACCACCACGGTCACCGCCTCCTCAACCTCTTACTCCACATCCACCTCCTCCTCCTAGTTCAAGATTTTTTATTTTTTTTTTGTATTTTATATTATTTTAAGTTATTTCCCTATCCACATTTGTTTGCAGGGCACTTGTCCAACTTGCCTCTACTTTTATTCCTGTTTCTGCATTGGGACATTTTTCCCTAATAAGCCACAGACCAATGCAATTCCTAAATCAACTCCAATTGATTGATTGAACTCTTGATTGTCTACTCAATAAATATCATGCAGATGACGAGAGTCCTCCACTTAATGATGAAGGGACCAAGTGGAGTCCCGAAACGCATTTAAGAGTGTGGAGTATCACTGCTAACAAACAAGAAATATCCTCACCATCTCGTAGTCACGTGCGCGAGACGCGCTTGGATACCACGAGGGACGCCATGTGCCAGAGAGCCGAGCTACGAGAAGCACCTGCCCGTAAAACCGACGGAGGACATCCCTGTGTGGTGGGTAAGTAAATTCTGTACCCAAGACAGTACGGGATGTACTTGCTTGCAAAGACCTTTTACAATATTATACGCGACTGTATACACAAATAGACACTACTTTGCAGCGAGACATTTTCAAAAAGGAATACTCCACTATTACCAGTCACTGGGAAGGGAGACTACTCCACTGCATCCTATTGAAAAGCGCTATACAATAGAGATCGTTAGAAGCACTTACAGTTGTACGGCTAAGACAGCCATTTATCATTTTTACTACCTTTTTATCCATTTTTGTTTCCTATTTTAACCATCTATTTTTACATGGACTTAACTAAAAAAAATTTCACCAAAGTCTGGTACCAGCTACTATATCACACACCTACTATTTCTTTACCCCATCCGGTACACACATCCAGTGTCCGGAGTCCTATTTATTACACGCCTACTGTCAACCAAATATACAAGATTTTATACAAGTATTTAAAATAAAGCTATTTTATGTAATCCCATCTACGAGTGTGCCTGCTACCTTTCTTACCATATATTATATGTGTATCACACCCGTCATTGAGTTTTTTTTGGGGGGGCAACAGGTATATCACACCAGTTGCAATTAGTTACTTCAAACAGTGTTTGTCCCTCTATCAAGCTGCGGTATCTCAGCAGAACCGCACACAACTGCTGCACAATACAAATGCACTATAATATACTTTCTATGTTAGAAGGTATATTATAGGTATATCACACCCCTCAATCATTTTTTTTGGGGGGGGGCAACAGGGGGGGCGAACCGCAAGGCCATTTCTATTTGCCGTTCAGAGGTGCAGTTACATGTTCTAAAGTCTTTTTTGTCGTGAATTAGTAGCAAAAGAAAAATATATTTGCCATTCAGCGGTTCAGTTATATGTTCTAAAGCCCCTTTTTTGCGTGTATTAGTGGCACAAAAAAATATTTGCCATTGTGTGGTGAAGTGAGAAAATTAAAGCCCTTTTTGGCATGTATTGGGGTGTTTTAATTTCCTTTTCATTTATTTATCTGATCTAATAGTATGTCAGACAGAGAAGTGGCAGAGGCCTAAATGTTTTTGGCGCAGGCACAGGTCACAGCAGAGTAAGGGGGCGTGGCAGCAGGAGTCGCAGCGAGAGGTCTGAGCTCCCTGTTTCATCTAGTGGTCATGTCTTGACCAGCAATCCAGTGGTTCTTGAATGGTTGACTTGGTCATCCTCTTCGTCCCAAGTGACATCAGACACCCCCAGCCAAGAGTCGTGAGTTTGTAAGACACAACCCTTAGTTGGTATGGCCCAGGAGCAAGCCCTGTGCCCTCACCTGTCCTCAACCTGCCTCTGTCCTTCTCTGTTCCCTCAGCCAGAGAAGTATTATATGCTGTGGGCTCAGTCCCACTATACAGCGAGGACGAGCTACTAGAGGACAGTCAGCAGCTACTGGCCAGCCAAGATGTGGAGGAGACATCCGCCGCTTACTCCGCTAGATGGGCAAGTAGTGATGAGGAGAGTGGCGTGGGAGCTGGTGTTGCAAGCAGTGAGGCTCCTGACCCAGACGGTTGAGGAGGATATCAGTGACGTGCAGATAGTACTCGATGATGATGATGTACTAGATCACACTTGGGAGCCAGGTGAATTAAAGGCTTCATTATTATTGGGAGAAAAGGGTGGCAGCTTGCCCCAGAGGCAGAGGCGGGGCCAACAAGTCATTTTTGTGGCTGGGAGTCAGCAGGGTGGCAGCAGTGGGAGGTCTGGAGTCAAATGTGCCTGGGGTAGACCACCCACTTCCAGGAGCCTACCTGCCCAGAAAAGTAGTAATGCACTGGTTCACGAAAGCAGCGGCGGTAGCAGTCAGTCAGTCTGTAGTGTTTGGGGTAAAATCACTTACTCGGCGGTGTGGCAGTTTTTTGTTAAGCCGCAGGAGGAGGTGAACATGGCCATATTTAGATTCTGTGGGCAGAAGGTTGGCACCACGACCCTGCGTCAACATTAGTGTTGAGCGCGAATATTCAAATAACGAATTTTAATTGCGAATATCGGCACTTCGAGAATTCTCGAATATTTAGAATATAGTGCTATATATTCGTAATGACAAATATTGGTCATTTTTTTCCATCTGAACACATGATTCCTCCCTGCTTCTTGCTTGTGGGCCAATGACGTCATTGACCCAGAAGCAAGAAGCAGGGTGGAATTATGTGTTCATTTCAGATGGAAAAAAATGACAAATATTCTAAAAAAAATAATATATAGCACTATATTGAATATAGTGCTATATATTAGTTTTTTTAGAATATTCATCATTTTTTTTCCATCTGAAGTCATGATTCCTCCCTGCTTAAGTTGCTTGTGGGCCAATGACTCATTGGCCCACAAGCAAGAAGGTGCTAGCATACTTGGACAGTACTCTGCCACCCCACATGGAAGATTAGCTGACTACTGGGCAGCCAAACTAGATTTGTGGCCACAACTAGCAGAGTTTGCCCTGGAAATGCTGTCCTGCCCGGCCAGTAGTATGGCATCAGAGCGGGTGTTTAGTGTGGCGAGAGCCATAGTTACCCAAAGGAGAACTCGCCTGTCCACCCAAAATATGGAGAGACTGACCTTTGTCAAGATGAATCAGGCGTGGATCAGCCAGGATTTCCAACCACCAATTCCTGATGCATCAGACAAGATCATGCATGGTGCCACTAGTGATGAGCGGCAGGGGCTATATTCGAATTTGCGATATTTCATGAATATTTGGGCGAATTTGCAATTATTTTCTTGATTGCGAAAAATCGGCACTAATGGTGTGAATATTTTGCCTCAATACATGAAACTTCACATTTTTGCAGGTCTGCATGTACTGTATGTATGGACAGCAGAACCTATCACACTACCTAACACACTGCACTGCAACAGCTACACAATATCAGAATATAACCTACACTGACTATCTCCCACTAACTATCTGTATTATATATATAAGCTATCTAACTATCTATCTAATGTAGTGTGGAATGCACAGAGCACACCAATGACATTGCTGTCTCTCTCAGAACTTTAAAAAACTGTAGAAAATGGCTGCTGGGGAGGTTATTATATAGTAAGGGGTAGGCAACTTTCCTATTCGTTGCTAGGGATGCTGCTAAGCTCAGACAAAGACATTGCATCCTTCTCATTGTCCCACAAGCAAGAAGAGAGGTTACTGATGGAAAAAAAATATCTAGAACATTGGAAATTACGAATATATATCACTGTATTCTAAATATTCGCGAATTTTCAAAGTGCCGATATAATCGAATATTCGTGCCCAACATTAGGTGCCACACCAACACTTTGACAAAAGAGACCGGTTTCTTCTGGTTACCTGCCTCAGCTACTATTCAAATGTTGCAATCCGCCTGATGCCACACATCTGATGTCAAGTGCTCCTTCTTTCACCCACCATCTTTAGCTGATACTCGTATTGCCATCCACCTCCCCACTCTGTCACCGGGACACTCTGTGGTCTCCTAATGCTGCTGCCACCTCCACACTATGTCACCTTGCCACTCTGTGGTCTCCTGATGCTGCTGTCACCTCCACACTATGTCACCTTGCCCCTCTGCAGTCTTCTGATGCTGCTACCACTTCCACACTATGTCACCTTGCCACTTTGTGGTCTCCTGATGCTGCTGCTGCCACCTCCACACTCTGTCATTGTGCCACTCTGTGGCCTCCTGATGCTGCTGCCACTTCCACACTCTGTCATTGTGCCGCTTTGTGGCCTCCTGATGCTGCCGCCACCTCTATACTGTCATCGTGCCACTCTGTGGCCTCCTCCTGATGCTGCCGCCACCTCCAGACTCTGTCATTGGGCCAATCTGTGGTCTCCTCATGCTGCTTCTACCTCACCACTATGTCATAGGGCCCCTCTGTGGACTTCTCATGCTGTTCTCACCCTCCCCACTACATGACTGGGCCACTATTGATGCCAAGTGCTCCTTCTTTCACCCATCTTTAGCTGGTACTCGTATTGCCATCCACCTCCACACTCTGTCACCGGGACACTCTGTGGTCTCCTGATGCTGCTGTCACCTCCACAATATGTCACCTGGCCACTCTGTGGTCTCCTGATGCTGCTGCTGCTGCCACCTCCACACTTTGTCATTGTGCCACTCTGTGGCCTCCTGATGCTGCTGCCACTTCCACACTCTGTCATTGTGCCGCTCTGTGGCCTCCTGATGCTGCCGCCACCCATATACTGTCATTGTGCCACTCTGTGGCCTCCTCCTCATGCTGCCGCCACCTCCAGACTCTGTCATTGGGCCAATCTATGGTCTCTTCATGCTGCTTCTACCTCACCGCTATGTTATAGGGCCACTCTGTGGACTTCTCATGCTGTTCTCACCCTCCCCACTACATGACTGGGCCACTATTTTGCCTTTTGGGCCAAAAGTTTTGGCCTGTCTAACATCTTCATTTATTTGACCCTTCTTCTGATCTATCAGAAGGAACGAAAAATTAGATGCACAACTGATCCTGTCTGTGTAACAGCTGTAAGGCCTGTATGGTCCCATCATAATTGGCTTGTGATTTGGTAGCCAAAAGCAGGAGTGGGTACAAAGCAAAGAAAACATGCAGATATTCCATTCACGTGTCATCTCTGTTTTGGATCCACTCCTGTTTTTTTTGGTATTATCAATACTGATGGATTACTGACCAAATGCTGACCGAGTGAAGGCAGATGCTCAACAGACAGGATCTGTTTTTTGGGGGGAATTGTTCTGACAGATCAGCGGAAGGGCAAAATAATCAGTGATGTCAACACAAACTTACTGCTGACACCCTCTCCACTCTGTCGGGGGGCTCTACTTGTATAAGCATTTAATAGATGTAACAATGGCAGCTGTAGAAATGCGCCAGCGTGCAGCGCATCCTGCTATGTACCTCGGTCGAGCTGCGCAAAGGTCTCCTCCTCTCTGCTGCGGGCTCCGGACCTGTTTTCCTGCGCTGTCGCGGGCGGCGCAGCTTCAGTTGCACCTTGTAGGAGTCGCACGCATCCTGTTTCTTTAAAGGTTCGTGCACGCCCCTGATTCCGCCTTCTCTCCAATCCAGGCCAGGCACCACCTTTATAAGGGTGCTTCCCCCTTCCTGTGATGCCTAAGCAATATTGTAGTTTTCTACAGTGAAGGTTCCAGCTCGTAGTTCCTGTGTTGTTATCCTGCTTCCGACCTTAGCCTGTATCCTGACCTCGTCTCTGCCTGATCCTCCTGTACCTTGCTGCTCTAAAGTGTATGATTTGGATTGTCGAGCACGCCTCTGTCTGCTGTTCAGCTTGTTACACCTGCTGCACCTGAGTTATTCAGCTCTGCTGTTCTAACAGCTCCAGCTCTGTTTATTCACTAACTCAGTTCGCTCCACCTGCCTGTATCCCCAGTGCTTGCACCGGGGCGTTCTGCTCGGCCAGCTGCCACTTAAACGGGACCACTCTTGCGTTAGCGACCTGGTGTCTCCCCTGCAGCTAAGACCAGCTTCCGCATCTTGGAGCGGGATAAAGGGTGAAGACCAGGGGAACACTTAGATTCCGCTCCCAAGTTTGACCCAAAGCCAAATCGATAAGTGGCACAGCGGGTCCACACCCGTTGGAGCGTTACAATACAACAGGTTCTGTAGACATATATGTGGAATCAGCTGACAATGGTGTAAAAGGAGTGCGCTTCTTCTTGGCGCTAACATCAACCTGTAAGGCTGGGTTCGTACTTGACTTATTTGGTCAGTTTTGGCCCTGTGACTGACCAAATAAGTGAAATGTGCAGTGATTCTAAGAGCGACGCTATTTCACTACCACAGCAGACTCCCTATGCGTGTTACTGCAAGGCACAGTTTTCTACACCACTATAAAGGCTCTCTTGCAGCCAGTAAATAGACGTTTTTTAACGAGATTCGCCGCAAATAAATTCACATCAAACTGAATTTTTTTGAAAAATTTGACGAACTGGCCGAATTTAGTTTTTGAAAAATTCTCATCTTTACTTATAACATATGTCAACAAAGTCTAAGTGAATGGAATGGACACACACTAAAGATGATATCAGTTATCAGCACCTCCATTCTAAACCTGGATGTTCATGTTCAGTTTTTTTGGCTTCAAAAACTGCATATAAAACCTGAATGAGAAAACCCAGCCTAAAGCAACATGCTGAAAGAAAGTGACAGGTGAACATAGGTTAGGTAAACAATACTAGTTTTTAATCTACAGTACTCTACTGTACCACCTTTTAACTTAATGCCTTAAATACACTGCTGCAAAAAACTTTATCTTGACTTTTTCAATGAAGTTTTTTGTTTTAAGTATCAATTTAAAGTTACTGCGACAGTGTATTTTCTGTGTTAAGTGTCAAATGTCAAGTTAATGTTTGCTTCATACACACCCTAAAGAATGTTGTTTAAAATTTCTTTCACTAAGGCCTCATGCACAGATCTGCAAAACACAGAAGGCGTCCGTGCGCGTTCCGCTATTTGTGGAACGGCCTGGACAGCCTTTATGATAAATGGCTATTCTCGTCCGCAAAGCGCGGACAAGAATAGGCCATGTTATATTTTTTTTGCGGGGTCACGGAATGGAGCAACAGATGCGGACAGCACACGGAGTGCTTTCCGCATCTTTTGCTGCCCCATTGAAGTGAATGGGTCCGCATCCCAGCCACCAAAATGGCGGCTCGGATGCGGACCAAAACAACGGCCGTGTGCATGAGGCCTAACTTTAATTATATTTAACCTTTCAACAAACTTTGCTTTAATCAATAGCACTGTGTATTGTACAAGAGGAATAACACTATTTCTGGTCACTATATTACTTGTACATACATTTTTAGCAATTTTCACCTGTGCATGCTGAATGTGTAGTTTGCAGTTCTCCCAGATTTGGTGGGTAGAGACTAGTTGTCATCCACTGCACACAGAATGTAAAGGAGAATCTGCTTCATAACCTTCTCTACTCAGAAGCATCCCCAGGATAATGAAAGACAATACATGGGTGTACTGACCTGTTTGGTTGTGAATAAAGCACTTGGGCTGAGATATAAACTTCCTATTTTGCTGTAGCAGTCTTGCTATTCCTGTCTTACACAGATTGACTCAAGTTATGGGAGGTTATAAAACAACAATTTCACCTTTTTTTGGTTTGTCATTTCCTGTGTGACATAAATAATGTTGTAGCTGTATTCTTGGGGTCAGTATAGTAAGACCAATACTATATTTTGTACAGTTTATATATTTTTTCATGTTTTGATAAGCAAACCAGTTCATAACGTGGTTCTTTGCTATGATCTTTGGAAAATTATGGCCAGCAGATGAATCCGCTTGTAGCTCCATTTTACTGCATGTCAGTGGGAAAAATCACTAGGGAGGGTGAAGAAGGGTACTCACGTGACCCTGAGAGGAAGTAGGGGGGAAAGCATGTCCAGATTGGCTCCCAGGCTGACAGACAGCCTGGATGAGCCAATCAGTGCTGCAGCAGATAGGGAGTTGCACTAGCAAACAAGCAGAACATCATTATGTTTTGGGAATTTGAATGAGGGCCAATGGGTCTTGCAGTTTCTGCCAGAAAATTAATCTTAGGGACAGTTAAAAGTTACAATCAAGCTTCTATTCCACTGGCAGGGACATAGAATTAGAAAGAAGAAGACTTGTGTAGAATAGGGACAGGCAGGGAAAGCTGTCAACCAGGGAGTACGTGAGGAGCTGAGGCTGGGTGTGCCTTCTAGCACAGGTGCAGCTGCTTCAAACCTCAAAAGAAGCTACCTTCAAGGACATTTTTTTAATATACGTGTACAGCATTAAAATGTATGGCCTCCGACGAGGCAAAGTGAGTTATTCCCGAAGTCTCACATGGCTTTGGTGAATAACTTCGGTATTTGATTTTTAAACTGGAAAACCATTTTAAATCTTGGATCCGAAGTCAGCTTCAGTTCTGAGGTAATATCCGAGGTACCATCGCATTCAAGGGGGGATGGAAAAATAAAAAAATTATAAACAATAAATGAAAGATCTTAGTCCTAGGAGACTAGAGAGTGCTATACACCAATCTTCAGGCCAATTGTAGCCACTTTGGTTCGACCTGAATCGATTCGGGACTGAACTAAAGTTTTAGAAAATTTCGGTGAACCTGAAGTGGACCAAATCTTGACAGGTTCACTCATTTCTACATTTTACTACTTTTGGACAAGGAAACTGCTTTTTTGAAAAAAGAAAAGAAAGAATAATAATAATAATAATAATATATATATATATAGTAAAGGCTGTGTGCAGCCTGTAATTGTGGGAGGAGCTCCCTCCCCTATTTATTCCTAACGGTCCAAGCAGGAGGGTGCTAGTTTCGTGCCCCTCCCTCCCGTCCCTTTTTCTCATCTATTCCTCCTTGGGTGGCCCACATATTTAGGCCTTACCTCGTCTCTGGCTCCGGGCACACTCCAGCCAGATAGGTCAGGACAGTACGTAGGCATGCCTCTTCTGTTCCTCGCTCAGCTCCTAATACAAATATATATATATATATATATATATATATATACACACACACAGTATCTCACAAAACTGAGTACACCCCTCACATTTTTTGCAAATATTTTATTTTATCTTTTCATTGGGCAACCCTGAAGCTATGACACTTTGATACAATATAAAGTAGTCTGTGTACAGCTTGTGTACAGTGTAAATTTGATGTTTCCTCAAAATAACTCAGCACACAACCATTAATGTCTAAACCACTGGCAACAAAAGTGAGTACACCCCTAAGTGAAAATTGCCAAATTGTGCCGAATGTGTCAATATTTTGTGTGGCCACCGTTATTTTCCAGCACTGCCTTTACTCTCTTGGGCATGGAGTTCACTAGAGCTTCATAGGTTGCCACTGGAATCCTCTTCCACTCCTCCATGACAACATCAAGGAGCTGGTGGATGTTAGAGACCTTGCGCTCCTCTACCTCCCGTTTGAGGATAAAAGAAAGGGGAGAGAAAAGAGACAGGAGGCCGCGCCTCGTGTGTGGCTGTATTTATGGTCTTATTGCACAATATACAAGAAGTGCTTACCATATGTTGTTGTGTGGAGCCACAACAACTGTAAAATGCTTATGCTGGTATTCTCCCGTCCAGCATGCGGGATCCTGTACTGCTGCCAAAGGTTCCTTTTTCTCTGCCCCAGGTGTGGCAAGAGAAATAAGTATTGGAGATAAAAAGTAGTGGTTTTTCTGAACCTTTTTTATGGCACTGAAAACAGGAGGCAAGTTCTCATAAAATATTGTAAAAAAGGAAAGTAGCTATTTATTCTTTTGTCAACGCGTTTCAAGGGCGCACAGCCCTCTTCATCAGGACAATAAAAGCATATGTTAAGTCGTATTAAAACATCGTCTTTTAAAAAGGATTTTGGCGTGCAGGCCAGTGGTTTGCTGGGCGGGGAGCTGGTGTGCCCGTTTGAGGATGCCACACAGATGCTCAATAGGTTTTAGGTCTGGAGACACGCTTGGCCAGTCCAGCACCTTTACCCTCAGTTTCTTTAGCAAGGCAGTGGTCATTTTAGAGTTGTATCTGGGGTTGTTATTATGTTGGAATACTGCCCTGCAGCCCAGTTTTTGTAGAGAGTGGATCATGCACTGCTTCAGTATGTCGCAGTACATCTTGGCATTCTTGGTTCCCTCAATGAACTGTAGCTCCCCACAGCCGGCAGTACTCATGCAGCCCCAAACCATGACAATCCCACCACCATGCTTGACTGTAGGCAAGACACACTTGTCTTTGTACTCCTCACCTGGTTGCTGCCACACACGCTTGACACCATCAGAACCAAGGAGGTTTATCTTGGTCTCATCAGACCACAGTACATGGTTCCAGTAATATCCTTGCCCTTAGTCTGCATGTCTTCAGCAAACTGTTTGTGGGCTTTCTTGTGCACCATCTTTAGAAGAGTCTTCCTTCTGGGATGACAGCCATGCAGACCAATTTGATGTAGTGTGCGGCCTATGGTTTGAGCACTAACAAGCTGAACCCTCACCCCTTTAGCCTCTGCAGCAATGCTGGCAGCACTCATAAATCTATTTTGAAAAGACAATCTCTGGATAGGACGCTGAGCACGTGCATTAAACTTCTTTGGTCCACCATGTTGAGGCCTGTTCTGAGTGGAACCTGTCTTGTTAAGCTGCTGTATGGTCTTGGCCACCGTGCTGCAGCTCAGTTTCAGGGTGTTGGCAATCTTCTTATAACCTATGCCATCTGTATGTGGTGCAACAATTCAATTTTTTCAGATCCTAAGAGAGTTCTTTGCCATGAGGTACAATGTGGAACTTCTAGTGACCAGTATGAGAGAGCGTGAGAGCGATAACACCAAATTTATCACACCTGCTCCCCAATCACACCTGAGACCTTGTAACACTAACGAGTCATATGACACATGGGAGGGAAAATGCCTATTGAGCACAATTTTCCATTTTTATTTAGAGGTGTTCTCACTTTTGTTGCCAGCTATTTAGACATTAATGGCTGTGTGTTGAGTTATTTTGAGGGCACACCAAATTTACACTGTTGTACAAGCTGCACACTGACTACTTTACATTGTATCAAAGTGTAAGATCTCCAGTTTTGTCCCATGAAAAAATATAATATAATATTTATAAAAATGTGAGGGATACTGTATACAGGTGAAACTCGAAAATTTGAATATTGTGCAAAGTTCATTTATTTCAGTAATGGAACTTAAAAGGTGAAACTAACATATGAGACTCATTACATGCAAAGCAAGATATTTCAAGCCTTTATTTGTTATAATTTGGATGATTATGGCTTACAGCTTATGAAACCCCAAAGTCTCAGTTTTAAGGTACCCTTTGCTCAGGGGGTATGGATTCATTAGCTGAATAGAGTGTGACACTTTGAGCCCTGAATATTGAACCTTTTCACAAAATTAAAATTTTAAGCTGCATTAATGCAACTCCTTTTGATTTGCATTACTGAAATAAATGGACTTTTGCACGATATTCTAATTTTTCGAGTTTCACCTGTATACACAATTTGTTTTTGTGTTGCCATATTTTGAGAGCCATAACTAATGGAGGTGTTTAACAGCTGTGTGTGTGTGTGTGTGTGTGTGTGTGTGTGTGTGTGTGTGTGTGCTTATGTGGAGTGAGCTGTATTTTTGTATTGGTAACACATTGACCTTTGAACACTTTTTAGAATGTATTTATTTATTTTTTGGAGGCAAGGTGACAAAAAATAATAATTCTAGCAATGTGGGGTTTTGACAGCATTCATCATGCAGAATAAATAATTCCCCTGTTTTATAGTATGTACACAAGAAATACCAATTATGTGCATGTTTTTAAATTTTTGTGTTTTTTAGATATTTTATTATATTTTTTACATTTTCTTTGGCCCTCCAGGGGCTAGACTATGAAATGGTCTGATACCTTATAATATTGCAGTATTGCAGTGTTTTGTGCATGCCAGCAAGACGCTGACAGGCAACCTGTTAGACTCTGCGTCTGTAGTAAACGTACAAAGATGGCGTTAAAAACACAGCTCTAAATGTTTGCCCGCTGTGGCATACATTTACATTGCAGCCTGGCAAAAGGTTAAGATCTTCAAGATGGCTATTTTGAATTTTCAAGCATTATAAAAATAATTTGAACAGACAAAAGCATGGTTCTATGGCTTTAAAAAAAAAACTATGAAGTCTCAAAATTAAAGCTAAGAATGAAAACTAATGAGGTTTAGACTAAATCTTATGTATCACTTATGAAATCCTGGAACTAAAGCTTCAGATAAGATCTTGGAAGGAAATAGCATACTACACATGTCTGTAGGTAAAACAGGAATTTAATTAAAATGAAGAACAAATCTTGATGCTGGTTGTGATAGATATACTTCAAGATTTTCATACTCTATTAATAAAAACCTTTGGTAATGCCCAGGTAATCTAGATTCTAAACAATGTTTTGCATGCAGTCTCATTTTGCCCAGCCCTGGCTACTAAGAGCAAATACACTTTTCTATTCCATACCCCAGCTGGACATCAATAACCTTGAGGCTGGTTTCACACATAGGGGGAGATTTAATAATCAAAATGAGACAGAATTCTAAAAACTGGTTTACATGCATTGAACCACATTTATTCTTTGTTTTAAAAACCTATTTTGCCTCATCTGTTTTGACTTGCATACAAAAAAACGGATGTACCTGCTTTGGAACACATTAATTGTTTCAGACACTTTTATGACATGTTCAAAAAGGGATTGTGGCTTAGCAAAACAGGAGTGAGTGGTTGAAATGTGGTACCGTGTGACAGAAAAGATGCCAACATTTTCAATATGGCAATATTGTGACACTAATCTAATCAGTTTCTATGAGGAGCTAAGTTCTAGACTGGAGCTGGGCGAGTTAATCCATGTCATATGCAGATGGATCTATTCGGAATCAGTCTCAGTGAGTCAGTGTAGTGCGTTATCTCTTTATGAAAGACAACAAAAGCCATTGAAAGAGTGTATTTAACACACAATTGTTATGCAGAAAGTGCATCAAGAGACCAAATAAGAATGGATACATTTGTATATTGACTTCTCTAAAGCATTTGATACTGTCCCACATAGAAGGTTAGTACATACAATGTGAATGCTTGGTCTGGGGGAAAATGTGTGTATGTGGGTAAAGGTGGCTTTAGATGGGCCAGCCAATGGAACAGCCGATTTTCGGAAAGGAAGCATTCCTTTCCAACAGTTGGCTGCTAGCTCAGTGAAGGAGACTGCTGCATTTACATGCAGTGAAATGTGGATCGGACACACACTTATGGGGGGATCTGTGGATGACGGACACTTATGGGGGGATCTGTGGATGACGGACACTTATGGGGGGATCTGTGGATGACGGACACTTATGGGGGGATCTGTGGATGACGGACACTTATGGGGGGATCTGTGGATGACGGACACTTATGGGGGGATCTGTGGATGACGGACACTTATGGGGGGATCTGTGGATGACGGACACTTATGGGGGGATCTGTGGATGACGGACACTTATGGGGGGATCTGTGGATGATGGACACTTATGGGGGGATCTGTGGATGACGGACACTTATGGGGGGATCTGTGGATGACGGACACTTATGGGGGGATCTGTGGATGACGGACACTTATGGGGGGGATCTGTGGCTGGCACTGTTACAGAGGGAACTGTGGCTGGCACTGTTATATATGTGCCATCCACAGACCCACCACCCCATAACAGTGCCATCCACAGTGCCCCCCCCAGCCCATAACAGTGCCATCCACAGACCCCCACCCCTTAACTGTGCCATCCACAGATTCCGTGTGCCCGCTGCCGCCGTTTAAAGTTATTAAACATGCCCCCCTCACTCCTAATAGTACCGTATATCTGAATTTCTTCTGTATAATGCCGGCAGGCGGGCCAGGCGGCCAGCGCGTCCCTCAGTGACGTCACTTGTCTGCGCCGCCTGCTTCATTCCGGCATTATACAGAAGAAATTCGCACACCCCAAAGGCCGGCCCTGAACGAGCCCCACCTTACGGAGCCTGGCGCCCCCCCTGGGGGGCGCGCCCCACTATTTGAGAAGCACTGATTTACGGTAAGAACAGTGAGACTATAGAACTCTCTGCCTGAGGAGGTGGTGATGGTGAGTTCAAGAGGGGCCTGGATGTATTTCTGGACTTTAATAATATTAGTTACTAGAGATGGGTCGTTGATCCAAGGAGTTCTTCTGATTGGAGTCAGGAAGGAATTTTCTCCCATAAAATGAGGAAAATGTACTTCTACCTCCAGGGCCGTCTTTAACGCAGGGCAAAAGGGGCAGCTGCCCCGGGCCCAGTTGCTCCTGGGGGGCCCAAGGTAGCTCCCTGTCCCGTCCCGACCCGATCCTAATCCTATCCTTCACTATGCGAGCAGGAGCAGAGCGGCATGGCTCGCATAGTGAAGGACTTCTTGCTTATGTGACACTGACTGCTGCGCTAGTCTCACCAACCAATGTCACCATAATAATGAGAAAATGCGGGGGGGGGGGGCAGGCGGCTCGCGATGTCTGTGTAGTCAGAGCAGACAGGTCCACATTATCATCAGGTAGATGTCAGCAGCGCAGCAGGGTCACCATCGGGGCAGTAACTGAGCCCTGTCAGGGACCCTGCTGGCTGCTGCAAAGAGGCAAAATAGGGGCCACTCATAGCTGCCCCCAAGCCCCCCATCGGGCAGCCCATATTAAAGTTTACTGACCCCAAGAGAAGGCAGCTCCCCCTCCTCTCTGCAGTGTGATAGTCCGTGTGAGGAGGGGGCGGGGACTCCTCCAGACCTTCAGTGGCTGCAGGAAAAGATGAGAGCTGGCCTGCAGAGACTTCACCTCAGGTAACGTTAGTGCGCCTCATGTGTGGTGCTGGAAGTTCAAGTATGAAGTCCCCTCACTGGCCCTGCTTCCTTCTTACATACAGCAGCAGGGGGATAAGTTACTGTAGGGAGCGGTCAGTCCTGAAGGTGCTGCCTATAACCTGTGTTCAAGTCCAATTCTGTGCCCCCCTGACCTTACAGAGCCCCTGCAACTCTAGTGTTCCCCTGTGTCCCTTGCCCCATCACAGATCCCTGCCCAACAACCATCTCACCTTCTGACATCTCCCCCTGCCCTCTGGAGTTTATATCAGCGCTGGAGCGTTATAAGAGGAGCGGCTGATATCAGTCACATATGATGTAATGTCTCTGGAAGTTAGATCAGCGCTGGAGCGTTATAAGAGGAGCAGCTGATATCAGTCACATATGATGTAATGTCTCTGGAGGTTATATCAGCTCTGGAGCATCTGATATCAGTCACATATGATGTAATGTCTCTGGAAGTTATATCAGCGCTGGAGCGTTATAAGAGGAGCGGCTGATATCAGTCACATAGGATGTAATGTCTCTGGAGGTTATATCAGCGCTGGAGCATTATAACTGGAGCATCTGATATCAGTCACATATGATGTAATGTCTCTGGAGGTTATATCAGCTCTGGAGCATTATAACTGGAGCATCTGATATCAGTCACATGTGATGTAATGTCTCTGGAGGTTATATCAGCGCTGGAGCGTTATAAGAGGAGCGGCTGATATCAGTCACATAGGATGTAATGTCTCTGGAAGTTAGATCAGCGCTGGAGCGTTATAAGAGGAGCGGCTGATATCAGTCACATAGGATGTAATGTCTCTGGAAGTTAGATCAGCGCTGGAGCGTTATAAGAGGAGCGGCTGATATCAGTCACATAGGATGTAATGTCTCTGGAGGTTATATCAGCTCTGGAGCATCTGATATCAGTCACATATGATGTAATGTCTCTGGAAGTTATATCAGCGCTGGAGCGTTATAAGAGGAGCGGCTGATATCAGTCACATAGGATGTAATGTCTCTGGAGGTTATATCAGCGCTGGAGCATTATAACTGGAGCATCTGATATCAGTCACATATGATGTAATGTCTCTGGAGGTTATATCAGCTCTGGAGCATTATAACTGGAGCATCTGATATCAGTCACATGTGATGTAATGTCTCTGGAGGTTATATCAGCGCTGGAGCATTATAACTGGAGCATCTGATATCAGTCACATATGATGTAATGTCTCTGGAGGTTATATCAGCTCTGGAGCATTATAACTGGAGCATCTGATATCAGTCACATAGGATGTAATGTCTCTGGAGGTTATATCAGTGCTGGAGCGTTATAAGAGGAGTGGCTGATATCAGTCACATATGATGTAATGTCTCTGGCGGTATTTTTTCCCTGGCTGTGACGCTCTGGCTGTGATTGGACATCGCTACAGCCAGGGAGAAGGAGACGCAAATTGAGAAACCCTGGCGTCTACTCCCTGTTCCGATGCTAGTAATTTGCATAACAGGTGCGATAATTAAACAGGGGCACAGCGGGCGAACGGAGCCGCTCCCAGGAATAATAGTAGGCTCTATTAGATCCCTGTTTGATGCCTACCTAACGTGCCACTTATTTTATAATGTCTGGACCCATAAAAGGTCCTCTTTAAATGGGTTAAAGGGGTTGTCTCACTTCAGTAAATGGCATTTATCATGCAGTTAATAAAAGGCACTTACTAATGTATTGTGATACTCCATATTGCCTCCTTTCCATCACATTATACACAGCACTTATCCGTGGTTATTACCATCATGTAATCCATCAGCGGTGGCCGTGCTTACACACTATAGGGAAAGGCTGGAAGTGATCATAGGCGAACACCTTTACCTATAGTGTGCAAGCACGGCCACCGCTGCTGGATTACACAGTGGTAATAACCACGAATATGTGCTGTGTATAATGTGATGGAAAAGACATACAGACACAGAATGCACACTGAGTCTTTTTATTTTTTTTTCAGCCCCATTGAAGTGAATTGAACGGTACAGACATGGGAAAAAAAAAATAAGTTAGTGTTCAGGAGCCCTAAGATGGGCCCCCAGAATCAGTTACACTGGTGGGCCCTAAGTACCCCAGTCCCACACTGCACAGAGGCACTGCAACGCTAGGGTGACCTGAGCCCTGGTCTCCTTCCTGCAGAGCGGTGCCCACTTCCAGCCTGAGCCCAGCTGCCCAGAGCACTGATCCTGAGCCAATGGAGTCTTCAGTATTGACAGTCATTCACTGTAAGCTATATTATATATATATTACTTGTTTTATGGGAGTAAGGGTGCTGGGTGGTTGGAGAAGGTGGGTGAGGGGGGGGGGAGTGGATGGAGGGGTTAGTAGTACAGTATTATCTGAATATTGTAAAAAAAAAATACTATATATTTGTGTCAGAAGTTGTGCTTTTTAAATTTTTAGAAAAATGATACAGCCATATTAGTTGATACTTTTGTGCTGATTCTTTTTTTCCCTCTATATTAAGGGACACTACAGTCACCAGAACCACAACAGCTAAACGTAGTAGTTCCGGTGTCTATAGCATGTCTCTGCAAGCTTTTTAATGTAAACACTGCCTTTTCAGAAAAAAGGCAGTATTTACATTTACTGCCAAGGAACACGTCTAGTGGCCACTCATCAGACGACCACTAGAGGTGCTTCCTAGTCCAGTGTTGTACAATTTGCAACACTGGCATTCACGCTAAACACTCCTCATAGAAATGCATTGCTTCAAAGCATCTCTATGAAGCCGCGCATGCGCAATAGCCTCCCAATGCTTCTCTATGGGAAAGCAGTTGGTTGGCTATGATATACTCACACACTGCACATTCCTGTGCATTGTATTGATGAGGTTGTATGTGTATTGTGGTGGAGGGTGTGATTGCCTGCTAGGGTGTGGGAAGGTAGGATCCAGGGGGCCCAGGTAAATTCTTGCCCAGGGTCCAATCAATATTAAAGACGGCCCTGTCTACCTCACAGGGTTTTTGGCTTCCTCTGGATCAACTTCTAGGATAACAGACCGAACTGGATGGACAGATGTCTTTTTTCAAACGATGTTACTATGTATTTTAACACATTATCTTTTGAGTAAACTCATTTTTTTGAGTAAATATATAATGGACTAGATTCTGGACTAGATTCTCAACACACAGCAGATACCAGAGTGGTGTGAGTCAGAAAGGTTTCATAAGTCATACCTGCAGATTTCACTCCAATCCTGGTTTCTAAAGGCCAGGGGCAGACTGGCCATAGACCCTACAGGGAAATTTCCCAGCGGGCCAATGCTCAGTGGGCCGCCTGAGCCATCCTCACGGCCACTGAGTACATAATGATTAGACGTTCTCAGAATTAATAAATAAATGCTAGGAGCATCAAGTACTTAGGTTTCTTGCCAGCGGTCAGAGGTCCCTCTCCTGAATTCAACTGTATCTCCATTTTTTTTAGTACGGTGCCACAGTTTCATACTGTAGCGGGGGTGACAGTATTTGACGCTGATCTTAATAACCCCTATATCTGGCGTTCGATCTGCAGAAGTTATGAAGAGGTGCCAGCCTCTACATAACTTTGGTGGACCCAGCGTCGGTCTAAATGTAAGCCAGCTTTCTAGCTGGCTTACATTTAGATCATTTTCTATGCCTAAAACAGGCACAGAAAATGATGAATAAAACGTCCACATGACGTCCACTTTTTTAGATCTGGCTTGAGTGGGGAAAAGTTGCAGATTGCGGTGCAACTAACTGAAATCTGCGCCAAAAATACGCCTAATATAGGCAAATTTCTGGATAATAAATGACCCCCTTACATCTTATATACATAAACATCGATAAAGTTTACACTTTATCTTAAAATATGTAGGATGTTTCTCTAACAATACTCGTTAAACTCTGCAGTAATAGTGATTAATAGTGAACAATTAGAACATATATTTCTGACAGATAAAAAAGATTTTTTTCTGCCAGAAAATAAGTTTTTGATCGGATAAATTACTAGTATTGCAAACTGGGCTGTATTTATATACTCAGCTTGTTCTACGACTGTGTTTATATACAATCGTACTCTCTCATGGGGTCGCAATCACAGACGTCTCATCAGACAGCAGATTTAAAGTCCAAAATGGTAATTTATTTTGGCATCAGCATACACAAAACAGCAAAAACAAACACATGCCCGTCTGGGCTCTAACTAATACATAATACTTTTCCCTGACACAGCTTATAGACAGGTTCTCAGGCTCCAAGTCTTAGCAGGTCTGCTCATCAGACACAAGTCCAGACAGGGAAGAGATCAGGCTACCTCAGCCATATACGGTCCAGCAGCCTCCAGGCTGTGACCACACCAGCACCTTTGGTCCAGAAGTCCTCCCGACAGTGCGACCCTCTTTCTGTAGGCATCGCTGGGACCCCCAAAGTTCAGGCTTTACAAAGCCTCGTGTGCCCTCAGCCCTCCTGGCTGAAACCACACAGAGCCTCTGTAGGCCTCTGTTTCCAAGTTTTCTCTCTTCTCTGTCTGACACACAGAGGGTTGGTTTTATGCCACCTTGATTACAGCAGGCCTGATTTGTGATGACCTCAGGTTAGGGGAAAGACATGCCCTGGAATAGGGGTTGACTGGGAAGGTCGTACTAGCAAACTTACCTTCCCAGTCCAAATAAAATCCAGCCCTTGTACTTAACAAACAAAATAGCTTTAGCAACTATGTTTACTGAAGTCAGCGCTATCTTCCTGGGTTTTACTTATCTCACCCAGTTGAGGAACCTGGGTAAGATATACACCCCTTCCAGGACTTTTGCTGTACACATTACCACAAGATATTATTCTTATGTAGTGATCTTGGTTGCGGCATTGCATTAATATGTTGAACTTGGATCTGATACCATACAGTGTATCTGTATGCTTAACAGTAAAGGCCATGAGATTTCCTTTGCACATGGTACATCTTCCCCCCCCTTCTCGCAGTATGTAATGTAACTGAATGCGCTGTCTGTGCCTATGATCATGTACATATGGGTCTATAGGTAAATAATGAATGAGTGTTATATAGTGAATGTTAGTGGGGAGTACCTTGGCTTGCTGTATTAAGTGGGTTTGTGAATAAGTGGAGTTTAAAGAACCAAAGTGTAAGACAAGGAGCAAGAAACTAAGGTTTGATAGATTTTCATTGTGTGTTGTTAGCTTGATTCTAGCTAGTCCTCTAACTACAGCAGACAGGGTCTAATTCTAACTCATATTTACTGTTTTCCTTCTTTACTGTTCATCTCCATTTAAACATGTGCTCCATGCTCAATGCAAATAAGTGTGCGTCCTGTGCAATGTATGCGTGTCTTGAAGAGCCATTCGAGGGTGAATACATTTGCACTAGATGCAAGCATGTTGCATATTTGGAAGCCCAGATCTTGGATCTAAATAAGCAGCTTGAAATACTTAGGGGCATTTCAAAACTGGAGGCTTAGACCTCACTGTGCAGGCACTGACTGGGGTCAGTAAAATGGAGGTGGGAGGAGGAGGGCAAGGTCAGGACTATCAGGTCAGAAGTTGGATTAATGTACGACGAAGGGGTAGAGTGAAAAGTGCCAGGGAGGCTAGTCCTGAGCTGGAACACCCTACTAGATATTCCTGTTTGGCTGATATTAAGGATAAAAGCCCAGAGCCAGCAACACTGCGGCAGGGTGTTTCTCCTGGCAACCAGGAGAATGCCCCCTGCAGGAAGGATGGGAAAAGGAGTGAAGCAAAGGTTACACAGATGCTGGTGGTAGGGGACTCTATTATTAGGAGGACAGACAGGGTCATCTGTCTTCCAGGTGCTCGGGTTCGGCATATTGTGTATCGGATTGACAGATTGCTGGGTGGGGCTGGGGAAGACCCGGCGGTCATGGTACACATTGGCACCAATGACAAAGTCAGGGGGAGATGGAAGGTCCTTAAAAATAATTTTAGGGAACTAGGAGAGAAGCTCAAGTCCAGGACCTCCAAGGTAGTGTTTTCAGAAAAACTACCAGTGCCAGAAAGAGAACAGAAGCTTAGGGAGTTAAATGGCTCAGAAGCTGGTGCAGGAAGGAAGGGTTTGGGTTCATGGAGAAATGGGCTGACTTCTCTGTCGGTTACAGGCTCTACAGTAGGGATGGGCTGCACCTTAATGGGGAGGGTGCAACTGCCCTGGGGGAAAAAATGGTTAGATGGCTGGAGTCGCTTTCAGACTAGGATCTAGGAGGAGGGTGGGGGGTTCATACTAATAAGGGGGTAAATAGTGTAGATAGAAAGTGGGATATAGGAGGGGACAGTGCGGATTTAGTGGGGGCTGGGGTTAGTGAGGAGGGTAGGGAGAAGACTGGGCAGAACTATACATCGAATAAAAATAGAACTGCTGGTAACAAGAACCTGTTATATACAAACATCAACCAAGGTACCCCAAAAATCCCAGATATTCACTTTACAAGTAATAGTAATTTAAAATTTATTTTCACAAATGCCAGAAGTTTAACTAGAAAAATGGGGGAGTTGGAGGCTATGGTACGAGAAGTACACATAGATGTAGTTGGTGTGGCTGAGACATGGTTGGATTATTTACATGACTGGGCTGTAAATATTGAGGGTTTTACACTATTTAGGAAAGAGAGGGTCAATGGAAAAGGTGGTGGAGTGTGCCTGTATGTCAAGAGTGATCTGAAAACAAGTGTGAAAGAGACAATTGTGGATGAGGATGGTGAGGATGTGGAAACCTTATGAGTGGAAGTTCAAAGGGATATAAACAATATAAATATAATACTTGGTGTAATCTATAGACCCCCTAACATCACAGAGGAGATAAAAACGCAACTGTATAACCAAATAGAACGGGCTACACAGGCTGGTACAATGGTCATAATGGGAGATTTTAACTTCCCAGACATTGACTGGGATCATGATTCTGCCTCAACCGCAAAATGGAGAAAACTTGTCAACTTGCTGCAGGACCACGTTATGGGCCAGTTTGTAGAAGCTCCCACTAGGGGCAATGCTCTGTTGGATCTGGTAATTTCTAATGATGCAGAGCTTGTTGGAAATGTTACTGTTCGAGAAACACTAGGTATTAGTGACCACAATATAATTATATTCCCCCTAAACTATAAGAAGCAAACTCTGTCAGGCAGAGCAAAGACACACAAAAAGGCTAATTTCCCTTGGTTGAGGGCAGCATTTCAGAGCATAGACTGGGAGCAGCTACTGTCACATAATAATACTGTGGATAAATTGCACTAAAATTTTTATTCCTTTAGGTAACACAAGTATAAATGGCTAAAATTAACCCCCCCCCATGGCTTACAGCTACTGTAAAAAGGGCAATAAAAGACGAAAAAGCTGTAGCATTTGAAGATTACAAAGGGCTTAATAAAATCTGTAAAAAGGAAATAAAATTAGCAAAAATACAAAATGAACAGCAGATGGCAAAAGAGAGCAAAACAAATCCCAAAAAATTCTTTAAGTATATAAATGCTAAAAAACCAAGGTCTGAGCAGGTAGGTCCCCTAAATAATGGTAAAGGGGGGTAGTCACTGAAGATAAGGAAAAGGAAGAGTTACTAAATGATTTTTTTAGCTCTGTATATACAAAAGAAGAGAAAGGAGCTGATATCTGTGGTGCTGGGGCTGTAAGTACATCCAGTAATATACTTAATTGGCTAACTGTAGTTATGCTCCAAGATAAGTTAAATAAGGTAAATGTGAACAAGGCTCTGGGTCCAGATGGATTACACCCAAGAGTGCTTAAAGAGCTCAGTTCAGTCATTGCTGTGCCCCTGTTTATAATTTTTAAAGATTCTCTAGGTACTGGTACAGTGCCAAGTGATTGGTGCAAGGCAAATGTGGTGCCCATAGTCAAAAAAGGATCTACAGTCGTGGCCAAAAGTTTTGAGAATTACATAAATATTGGAAATTGGAAAAGTTGCTGCTTAAGTTTTTATAATAGCAATTTGCATATACTCCAGAATGTTATGAAGAGTGATCAGATGAATTGCATAGTCCTTCTTTGCCATGAAAATTAACTTAATCCCCAAAGAAAAACTTCTACTGCATTTCATTGCTGTCATTAAAGGACCTGCTGAGATCATTTCAGTAATCGTCTTGTTAACTCAGGTGAGAATGTTGACGAGCACAAGGCTGGAGATCATTATGTCAGGCTGATTGGGTTAAAATGGCAGACTTGACATGTTAAAAGGAGGGTGATGCTTGAAATAATTCCATTGTTAACCATGGTGACCTGCAAAGAAACGCGTGCAGCCATCATTGCGTTGCATAAAAATGGCTTCACAGGCAAGGATATTGTGGCTACTAAGATTGCACCTCAATCAACAATTTATAGGATCATCAAGAACTTCAAGGAAAGAGGTTCAATTCTTGTTAAGAAGGCTTCAGGGCATCCAAGAAAGTCCAGCAAGCGCCAGGATCGTCTCCTAAAGAGGATTCAGCTGCGGGATCGGAGTGCCTCCAGTGCAGAGCTTGCTCAGGAATGGCAGCAGGCAGGTGTGAGCGCATCTGCATGCACAGTGAGGCGAAGACTTTTGGAAGATGGCCTGGTGTCAAGAAGGGCAGCAAAGAAGCCACTTCTCTCCAAAAAAAACATCAGGGACAGATTGATCTTCTGCAGAAAGTATGGTGAATGGACTGCTGAGGACTGGGGCAAAGTCATATTCTCCGATGAAGCCTCTTTCCGATTGTTTGGGGCATCTGGAAAAAGGCTTGTCCGGAGAAGAAAAGGTGAGCGCTACCATCAGTCCTGTGTCATGCCAACAGTAAAGCATCCTGAGACCATTCATGTGTGGGGTTGCTTCTCATCCAAGGAAGTGGGCTCACTCACAATTCTGCCCAAAAACACAGCCATGAATAAAAAAACAATCCAACAACAGTTTGGTGAAGAACAATGCATTTTCCAGCACGATGGAGCACCGTGCCATAAGGCAAAAGTGATAACTAAGTGGCTCAGGTACCAAAACATTGACATTTTGGGTCCATGGCCTGGAAACTCCCCAGATCTTAATCCCATTGAGAACTTGTGCTCAATCCTCAAGAGGCGGGTGGACAAACAAAAACCCACTAATTCTGACAAACTCCAAGAAGTGATTATGAAAGAACGGGTTGATATCAGTCAGGAATTGGCCCAGAAGTTGATTGAGAGCATGCCCAGTCGAATTGCAGATGTCCTGAAAAAGAAAGGCCAACACTGCAAATACTGACTCTTTGCATAAAGTCATGTAATTTTCAATAAAAGCCTTTGAAACGTATGAAGTGCGTGTAATTATATTTCACTACATCACAGAAACAACTGAAACAAAGATCTAAAAGCAGTTTAGCAGCAAACTTTGTGAAAACTAATATTTGTGTCATTCTCAAAACTTTTGGCCACGACTGTAGGTCCTTCACAGGTAATTATAGACCAGTAAGTCTTGAGAAGAGACGTCTAAGGGGGGACATGATTAACCTATACAAATATATAAATGGGCCATACAAAAAATACGGTGAAAAACTGTTCCATGTAAAATGCCCTCAAAAGACAAGGATGCACTGCCTCCGACTGGAGAAGAAAATGTTCAGTCTCCAGAAGCCTCAAAGCTTCTTTACTGTAAGAACTGTGAATCTGTGGAATAGACTTCCTCAGGACTTGGTCACAGCAGGAACAGTGGACAGTTTTAAAAAGGGTTAAGATGAATTCTTAAAAGTAAACAACATTAATGCTTATGAAAACGTGTAGAAATCTGAGTCTCACTTCCTTCTGGGATTCGTGTCCCCACTTATCCCTTGGTTGAACTTGATGGACTTATGTCTTTTTTCAACCGTATCAACTATGTAATTATGTTATGTACGTAGATTTTATTATATCTATAATATGGTGCATGCTGCACTGAAAATTCTTCTTGGTATACTCTGAGGCAGTGTATGAGGTTACCCTATCCTTCAGTATCTGGTGGAGGAGGGCCTCACATCAGTTAGCATCCCAAATAAATGCACTGCTCCATACTCTTCACACCCTTAAAGGGAGTCTGTCACCTCCATATGGCCATATACAGTGCTTACATGGCTCTGTAGCACACCTATACAGGATTGTAACAGTACCTTTGTTCTTTTCTTTAGACTTGCACAAGCAGGAAAAACGAAGTTTAATTCATATGCAAAAGAGCACTCACAAGTGCCCAGGGGCGGTGTTCAGTGTGTAAGTGCCCAGGCTGCTCTGCCTTCTTTTCACTTTACTCCTCCCCAGTCTCTGCCTTTGCCCGCCCTCCAAGTCTCTTGCCTCATCAATAGGGCAAAGGCAGAGATCGGGGAGGAGTAAAGTGAAAAGAAGGCAGAGCAGCCTGGGCTCCTACACACTGCGCCGCCCCTGGGCACTTGCGAGTGCTCATTTGCATATGAATTAAACTTCGTTTTTTCCTGCTTGTGCAAGTCTAAAGAAAAGAACAAAGGTACCGTTACAATCCTGTATAGGTGTGCTACAAATACAAGAAAGGTAACAGTATATGCTTCTTCTTGTCGAATGACATCTTGATTGACCAGTCCTTGACATATGTCTCATCTATTTTAACTTTTAGGGAAGTGTTTCAGCCACGTTTCCCATTTCTTTTTCAAAATGTCTTTCTTATCCATACACACCGCATATAGTTCATTAATAAAGTTTCTTGACACCATGACTATAATGTCTTTGATTTTTGGAACATTTTCTGTATTCCATTTTTTCGCTAGCAGTGTTCTATAGGCAACAAATACATGTATTAGTGGGTATTGAGCTAGAGGGTTAATAGTATCTATTTCCAAGTTTAGTAATACCAACTCGGGGAAAGCGTAATCGGTTTGCCCAAAACCATGTTAGTTAACACACTCAGGTCTTCTTTCAGTTTCTCTAATTCTGAGCATGACCAAAATACATGAGCTACATCCTCTCCAGCACCTATCCAAGCACGAAGTCTAAAAGAAATGAAGCTTCACATGGGTATAGTACCATCTAGACATCATCTTGAATAGTTGTTCTTTATGATTAGTACATATCGTAGCTTTTTTGAACAGAACCATTGCTTTATTCCATTTGTTCAACTGAATATTTTTGTTTAGTTCGATTTCCCATTTCTTGTTGTAAGGTAAAGATTCCTGAGTCAAATCGTTATTGAATAATTTGTAAATTGGATTGAAGTTGGTTGTCATCTGGCGGCTATTGTTGATCACGAATATTCTAATTTCTAATTTTTATTGCGAATATAGGTACTTCGAAAATTCGCGAATATTTCGAATATAGTTATATATATTCGTAATTTCGAATATTCGGGAAAAAAAATTCTTTTTTTTTTTTTTTGATTTTTTTTTTTTTTTTTTTAATCAGTACACATGATCCCTCCCTGCTTCTAGCTTGTGGGCCAATAAGAAGGCTGCAATATACTTGACTTTAGGAGTAGTAGTGTTTGCGAATTTTGCTTTATATTTGTTTTTTTGAATATTCGCTATATTGCTAAACATTCTTGTTTTAGAATATTACGAATATTCGAAAAAACTAAGTTATAGCAATAGAGAGAATATTCGAAAAAAAACGAATATAGAGCAATTTAGCTAATATAGTGCTATAATCTTCTTTGTCTAATAGTTGTAAGTTGAAAAATTCGCAATAAAAAAATTTGAATCCGAAAATTCGAATTCCAAAAATTTGCATATTACACAATCATTACCTTTCCGATTTTTAGAGTAAAAAAAAATCGCTGTTATACCCTTTGATTTCCATTAATCTATATTTTTGAGAGTTGCAAAGTGTTTAAGTGGTTCTACTTCAAGAGCATGTTTAACCATATTTGGTGAACTGTTAGTATTTGAGATTTGTGTACTCCATGCTTCTAAGGATGCTTTCACTGTGGGTACACATGATTTACGTAAATTTGAAAATTTGGCTGAGTTCAAATTGAGCTGCGGCCAGTTTGTGAGTTGTAGGATACTGTATTCTATTTGCACCCACGTTTTTAAGGTTTGTTTTGTAATATGCCTCAATATTTGGAAATGAGATGCCCCCGTTTTGTGACTTTTTAGTAAGGATTTGAGACGCTATTCTGGGTTTCGTTTTTTTCCAAACGAAGTTTGAAGCTTGCGTCTGGAACTTTTTCAGGAGATTGCTAGGTAATGAGATCGGAAGTGTCCTAAATTTATAAAGTATTTTTGGGAGTATGAGCATTTTGTACAATGTTAACCTTCCAAACCAACTCCATTCTTGAGTTAATAATATGTCTATTTATTTTTGTAGATCATTTAATAGTTTTGGGAAATTTTCTTTTATTAGTGTTTGTTTGTTTGATGCTATCTCTACTCCCAAAAAGGTGATAGTTTTGGGGTTCCGAATGAAATTATACTCATTTTGTATTGTAGTCACAATGCTCTTATCTAAGTTGATGCCTAATATGTGTGATTTATTTTGATTTACTTTATGATATGATATTTGGCCAAATTGTTTTAATTCTTTTTGGCCTTCCCTAATGGATTCCAATGGGTCAGTTAACGTTAATATCATGTCATCTGCAAATAGGCTAATTTTGTGGGATTTCTCGGAAATATTTATGCCTTTAATTTTTCCATTATTTCTAATATGTGCAGCTAGTGGTTCAATGTCAAGTATGAACAATAAAGGGGACAAGGGGCATCCTTGCCTTGTTCCATTACTGATGAGAAACTCTTTAGAAAAGATACCATTGCATTGTACTCTGGCAGAAGGTTTTGAGTATAATGCGAAGATGGCTTTAATCATTGACCCCGGGATATTATAGTTTAGAAGGGCTGCTTTTACAAAGTCCCAGTGAATCCTGTCAAATGCCCTCTCTGCGTCCAGGGAAAGGAGCAGAGAAGGCATATTTTTTTTATTTTGGTCCAGCACGCCAGGTCTATGATCTTCCTGGAACCATCATATGGTTGTCTATTTTTTGTAAATCCCACTTGGTCTAAATGTACCAACGTCTGAACCACATCTTGTAGTCTATAGGCAAGTATTTTTGCGTATAGTTTGGCGTCCACATTTAATAATGAAATTGGTCGAAAATCTCTTGGGCTTGTCCGGTCTTTCCCTGGTTTGGGAAGTGTAATTATGTTTGCAGCTAACATTTCAAAGGGAAACTCGCCTTCATCTTTTGCTTTGTTAAAGGTTTTCATTAGATGGGGGACTAAAATGTCACTAAAGAGTTTATTTGAGAAGGGGGTCTCTAGGGATGCTTTTATTTCAGGAGTTATTTTAGGGAGCTGACTTTCAATTATATATTGGGAAAATTGTTCTTGGGCAGGTTGGATGGTTGTGTCATCTTTTTTTAAGTTATATAGTTTCTCATAGTAACCTGCAATGCTATTGGCAATATCTATTGGATTTGTTATTTTTTTCTTTTGTTATTTCGTTTATCAAATGATTTATTCTATGCTGAGTTCTGATACTTGGTCTGTCTAGCCATGAGTTTGGTGGGTTTGTTGAAATCTCTGTAGTACCCCGCTTCTATTCATTTTGTCATTTTTATGTGATTTTTTAACATTATTTCATGTAGTTTTAGTCTAGTGACTATAAGAGACTCTAATGTTGCATACGAATTGTCTGCTTTATGTTGTTTCTCGAGGAATTCCAGTTTTTGGAGGGTGTCTGTGATTTCTTTTTTATGTTTTCTATTAAACCTGGAAGTCTGTTGGATTATAATACCCCTAGAGAAAGCTTTATGAGCTCTCCATAGCATAATAGGATCTTCAATTGAGTTAGTATTAAACTCTTCTAAGTTTTTCCGAATTGTATTTTGTGTGTCTGAGTTAGATAGTATGAAAATGTTGTTTTTCCATGTTGAGACATTGCAAGGGTAGGCTGAGGATTTGATCTCCATCATTATAGGAGCATGATTTGACCATGTGATATTGTTTATTTTACATGAGATGATGTCGCTTATAGAGCTAGCTTTTGTTAGGAACATATCAATTCTAGCGTATGAATTATGTCTTTGTGACAAATGCGTGTATTCTCTTTCCGAGGCATTCATTCATCTCTATATATAATAAAGGGTGTTGTCTTGGAGCCATTTGGTTATGATGGTTCTGTTTTTGTTTTTTCCACCACTTGAGTCCAAATGGGAGTCATGGATGGAGTTTAGGTCTCCTCCTATCAGGAGGGTACCTTTTTGTATTGTGTTTATTTTCCTAATTAGTTTGTTTAAGAATCTTAGTTGTCTGGTGTTGGGAGCATAAACATTTACTAACGTATAAAGAATGTTGTTTATTTTGCAGGTGATTATTAGAAATCTGCCTACTGGGCTTTGTATTTGGTCTATGAGCTGAAGGTGAAGGAGTCTGTAATGGCTATAGCCACTCCTGCTTTTTTAGCGTTCGTGTTGGCAGCTCTCCTGCCTCTTGAATAGGGGGACGGGAAGGCGGAATGTCTCTATCATTGCTAAGTTACAATGTACGAGGACTAAACAGTCCCCAAAAAAGATCCTTTCTAAAACATGATATTCAAAGATTCAAACCAGATGTAGCTTTTTTCAAGAGACACACTTTAAAGAAAATAACCCCCAGATAAAAATAATAGGTTACTAGGCTACATCTGGTTTGAATCTTTGAATATCATGTTTTAGAAAGGATCTTTTTTGGGGACTGTTTAGTCCTCGTACATTGTAACTTAGCAATGATAGAGACATTCCGCCTTCCCGTCCCCCTATTCAAGAGGCAGGAGAGCGGGATATCTCGAGTGTGTGTGTGTAAGGATCTTACCCAGTCAGAATTAGCTTGTTGGACACTTACAGTTCCTGGGAGTGGTTGTTTACTTCTGCCCCACCTTGCTATAGATGCACTGTTGCTCAGGATGGAGTTTTGATTTTTGAATGTCAGTTACTGTTGTGCCTGTATGCGAAAATCTATGACTGGATACACAAGAAGATACAGCAGGTTGGTAATCACTGTCAAGGACTGGTCAAATACACAATGACAAGTAGAATAACTAAACAACGGAAAAAGAATAAGGAAATTTGTTACTAAGATAATTTAAACGTGTTTAAACCTCTAGCCTTTACAATACTAATCTGTAATAAAGGACAGAAAAAAACTAGGGTAGCAATTGCTACACAATTGGGGGAAAATTGCAAAGAACAACAAAGAGAAAAATATATAACAGTGAAAGCTTGGTAGATAAATGCTCTTTGGCTAATACTGCTATCTTGAGATATATTGTTATCTATTTGTCTTAACATGAGAGAGTTTCTTGTCAGCGTTGGTTCTCCCGGCGTGGTCTTTTCCTTTTTTGGGCTCTTTCAATGGGGTAGTCCACTTCTTCTGGCATAATGTCCCACTTACATACTAATTCTAAGCCTTGTTCAATTGTAGTGATTACTTTAGTAGATCCTCCATCTGGAATTAGCAGTTTCACTGGAAAGCCCCATCTATAGGGGATGTTTTGTCTGTGGAGCGTGTTAGTTACAGTCTGAAATTTCTTTCTATTTTGTATGGTGTATTAAGAGAGGTCTGTGTATATTGTATTTTCTTTTATTCTGCAGGCAATGATTTGATCTTTCTAAACTCTTGAGTGAATTGTTCTTTAACCCTGAAAAAATTTATTCTTGCTATAGTATCCCATGGTATTGTGGGATCCAATCCTCTTGGTCTTGGTAGACGATGTGCTCTATCAATTTCTAGATCATGGGGAGGACAGTCTATGAGAACGGTCGCTATGAGTTTTTGTAGGTATGCTGTGAGCTCTGCTTGAGTGACGGCTTCTGGTATGCCTCTGAATTTTTGATTATTACTTCTGTTCCGATCCTCCAAATCTGCTAGTTTCAATTGAAGCCTTTCTATTTCATCTAAGTTGGCATTTGTAACATCAACGATTTCGTTATGTGATTTGCATATTTCTTCCATCTTGTTTTCTATATGAGTTACTCTGTGTTCAACTTTTTCTAATTTAGTATTAGTTGCTGTTAGGGCATGGCTAATTTCTTTGGCAAAAGATTGAAGCAGGAGCATTGTCTCCTTGATAAATTATTCTGATGCAGTCTTATCTGTGGCAGTGATGGAGTTTAAGTCTATTTCAGATTTTAAGTCGGCTGTGTTTTTGTCTGACTGTAGGGCTGATGTTTGACCTTCGCGGTTAGGAGGCTCATTTGAGGTGTCTTTTCTTGATCTCTGTTTGATAGGGCTAGAGGTTTCACAAGAATTGTCTTATTGTGATTCATCTTCTATATTATCCTTTAAGTCCTCCATATTTGAGAGTCTATTGTTTGTGTCTTTGAACCCTTTTGTTTTACTCCGTTTTGTTTATTTGCGAATTGTGCATTTTAGTGGGGTCTGCAAGGCCTTCACAGTTGTATTCCGGGTTTTGTTTGTAGTTTTTTATTGTAGTTTGAATGTAGTCTGTGCTGCTTAAGCCTCTTGTTTGGTAGGGGTGATTATGTTTTTGCGGGTGCATTACAGATGCACTGTGGATATTGGGTTATCTTTGGTAAATAGTGCCCTTCGGGTAGAGTTTTGGGCTAATCCTCTGTTTGTAGTGAGGCAAAGTATGTCTTTACCAGAAAAGGTTTATATAGCTTATTGTGTATCTGCGGTTGCTACTATTGCCACTTGGCTGGTTTTAATGTTATGGCTGATCGGCAGCAGCCTCTGGAGGTTTTTTTTTTTTTTTTTTTTTAGGCAGTTCTTTTCCCTCTATAATACTATGGGGATAATGGAGGTTTTACTAGTGGGAGAAGACAATTATTCCCTTTTTTTCCACTTGTATTCTGTTCTTAGCTCAGGTGACGTCTCTGTTCAAAGCCACTTGGTGATATTAGTAGTATGGTTGGACGACACCCTTGTGCCTGCAGGGTATATGGTGCTCACCTTAGGTTGATGCAGCAGGGCTGTACGAGGAGTGAGTTTTCTCTTTCTCCGCTTATTCCATTCCCTCCTTTACTATGGAAAGCCGTCTTGTTCCATACTTGGTCTTAATGTTTTGGTCGCGCGATTCCCGTCCCACTTCACAGCGCTTACCTCCGGGTGTCTGTGCCTTTGTATTTCCCTGTTAGTTACAGGCTAGTACCTCTTTAATCTTGATTTCACCCCAGATATGGCTGTGTAATTACCAGATAATGTCTTCTGTGTCTCACAGGCTGAGCAGCGCTTCTCTCTTTTGCAGCCGTTCGCGCCTTTTCCTCCTCTCCTTCCCTTGTTGTAAACTTGGCTTGAATGCTCCTCGTCGTCTCCTCTCCCTCTATGGCGATTTTTGAGTCGTTCTGATAACTATAACTGGCTTAAATATGTTGCTTTTGCAGTAAGGCAGCCAGAGCTCCTGCTATCTGCTTCTGCACAGCATCAGCGCCAAGCCACGCCCCGATCTCATAGGTTTTCAATGGGATTCAGGTCTGGAGTGCATGCCACTCAATTTTAGGTACCTGTGTTGTTCATGCAGAGGCACAATGACTGGATTAATGATGTTATTCAAGTAGTTTGGGCTTGTCACTGTACCATTCACAAAGTGTAGGGCAGTTCTGTACTGACTAGACACACCTTCCCACACTGAAACACCACCACCACCAAAAGCTCACCAGTGGCTGATGCATAGTGCTCTCCTTGACATCTCAAACATAGTTTTGGCGTCCATCATTTCTGCTCAGCGTGAATCGACTTTTATCAGTGAAAAGCACTGAGGCCCACTGGTCCCTCGTCCAGCTGGATGCTCCCTGGCCCATGCAATAAATGTCCCGTGCCTTAAATGTGCCTGGAGTTATGTGGCATTCATTATCCAGTTCCACAGGGCATTGTTCACAATGAGGGATGTGACTATTCCAGTCTCTCTGTATCTCTGTTGCAACCTGTTGATGACACTCTGTGACACTTGACCACTTCCATCTGAGAACATCCTGCTTGAAGCATTGCAATGGCGAGGTACTGCCGATCAATTGTTAGGTGTCATCTTGGTCTCATGATTTTTAAAATGTGAACAGCATGATGAGGAGGACTGTTTAAATACCAATTCTAATTGAACTAGGAAATGTTGTGAATTTTGCCATTAAGATCCTTGTTAGAGAACAGCAAGTTGCGCAAAAAGTACTGAAATATTAAAAAGTTGGACATGGCATTCAGAAGTTTAGTGAAATTCACATTAAAGTGTAATTGTCATTTTATTTTTATTTGTGTAATGTATAGGGGCAGTGATGCTGACCATTTTTGTATTATACTTTAATTAATGAAATACGTTTCTATTAGAAAAATAACTCTGTCTTTTGTTTACATAACAGTGAAGACTTGCTCAACACTGACTGTGTTATGTAAACAGAAGACAGAGGAGCCCCTACACATAAGGCTACTTTCACATTAGCGTTTTCACATCCGCTATTGAGTTCCATCATAGGATCTCAATAGCGGAAGAAAACGCTTCAGTTTTGTCCCCATTCATTGTCAATGGGGACAAAACTGAACTGAACAGAACGGAATGCACCAAAATGCATTCCGTTCCATTTGGTTGCATCCCCATCGGACTGTTCGCGATGTGGTGCCGAGCAAGATGGATCCGTCCTGACACTCAATGTAAGTCAATGGGGACGTTTTCTCTGACACAATCTGGCACAATAGAAAACTGATCCGTCCCCCATTGCGGTTGTATTATTGTAACAGAAGAGTTTTTGCAGATTCATGACGGATCCGCAAAAAACGCTAATGTGAAAGTAGCCTTACACAAATAAAACGGCAATTTACATTTTAAGAGTGCATTTTTGTTTTATCCTGATATTTCACCGACAAGCCAAATACTGAGTGTGTGTGTGTATATACACAGTGTATGTATATATATATATATATATATATATATATATACTAGAAACATGTTAGTATCAGCTTTAGTAGTTGCCAACATATTCACTGCAATCATTTGCATATCTAGAGTGTCATATTCATTCCCAGATGGGTTGAACCCTCCATTTTATTCACCATGTCATTTTATAACTATTCCATAAAACAGAATAACTATAAATCATTCCAAGACACTATATGCAAGTAACGCAAGGCTTCAATAAGGTATTAGATAGCATCATTTTCTGTCTAATTATCATAATTACAGTCCAGTGCATAGATTTTTTTTCTTGACAAGTGTTAGCTAAAGATTTTAACAATTGCGAAAAACATGCAAATTGGTTTTAACAGCTGTTAAACTTTGAGAGATTCTATTTCTTTTTTAGAAAATAATTATGACTTCAGGATGGGAAAATGGATTGTACGCTTTCCGAATAGGGAATCACTGTCAGGGTTATTAATGGAAATATCAGTAAACCTATCTTTCATCTGTCAGATGAACTCTATTTTTTCTGATCTATGGTCATGCATTCAGTATGAAGCTTTCCATTTCAAAATATTAAGAATTACAATTCATTTTCAATGTGTGGCTAGATATTGACAGAGAAAAATTGCCTAAGGTCAGACATATGATTGGAAAGTGAGCATTGTTAAGGGGCCCATTACACAAGCCAGTGATGAGAAATGAACAATGCTCATTCCCGGTCATTGTTCCATGCTGCCGATCACATGATGAACAAGCAAACACTTGTTTGTCTTGCAATGGCATGTTTTATGAAGCACCAAAAATAATATTTTTTGGGAAACACACTGCTCCGATGTGCTACCGACAATATAAAACTGTAAGGAGATTGATGACTGATTGCCCCATACAGGGGTGCACCGAGCCTTTCTGCTCCCTGAGGCAAAAACTGAAACGGCGCCCCTCCTTCCCCAATGCCAGTTTCTTAACCTAACCCCTCCCCTTCAGCCCATGGCCCGTTGGCTGCCCCTCTCTTGCCCATACCTGGTGCTGCCTGAGGCAATTGCATCACCTGGCCTCATAATGATATTTGCTGCATGTCAATCTGCGCAGATTACCAAGCAGAATATCTGTCATGGAGCCACTATCCGGGGTGGGCATGGGCACTGCATCACTTACCTAGCCTGACGGATCTTCACTGTGTTCTAGCAGCAGGAACGTTGGCCAAAGTTCTTTGCACCATGCTGGAGGTCACAGGCTGAGCCAGGCTACTAGGCCTATTCCTGTCTCCCATAGGGCATGCAGACTTCAACGCTCTTAGGCCTTTTTCACACGGGCATCGCGTGTGAGGGCCGTATAGGATGCGGGTGCGAGTTTAGTTTAGGTGTTCGAGTTTAGGTTAGGTGTTCTGTAGATTTTATTATTTTCCCTTATAACATGGTTATAAGGGAAAATAATAGCATTCTTAATACAGAATGCTTAGTAAAATGTCCATTGAGGGGTTAAAAATAATAAACAAATTTAACTCACCCTATCCACTTGGTCGCGTAGAGGATCTCCTCTTCTTTCTTCAGGACCTGGGTTAAGGACCTTTGATGATGCCACTGCGCTCATTACATGGTACATCACATGATCCGTCACATGGCCCATCATAAAGGTCCTTTACCCAGGTTCTGAAGAAAGAAGAGGAGATCCGCTATGCGACCAAGTGGATGGGGTGAGTTAAATTTGTTTATTATTTTTAACCCCCGAATAGACATTTTACTAAGCATTCTGTATTAAGAATGCTATTATTTTTCCTTATAACCATGTTATAAGGGAAAATAATAAAGATCGGGTTCCCATCCCGACCGTCTCCTTAGCAACCATGTGTGAAAATCGCACCGCATCCTCCCTTGCTTGCGGATGCTTGTGATTTTCACGCAGTCCCATTCACTTTTATGGGGCCTGCTTTGCGTGAAAAATGCACAATATAGAGCATGCTGCGATTTTCATGCAACGCACAAGTGATGTGTGAAAATCACCGCTCATGTGCACAACCCCATAGAAATTAATGGGTCCGGATTCAGTGAGGGGGCAATGCGTTCACTTCACACATTGCACCCGCGCGGAAAATTTGCCCGTGTGAAAGATGCCTTAAAGGGCCAGTGTGCTTTTTGCTCCAATCTCTTCCAGCCAATGGTTGGACACCTGTTAAGGCACCTTTTCCAATGAAGAGGTACCTGAGCTTTAGGTTTCTAGTTTACTAGTAAACCAGAGACGGAGTGCTATTCTGACTATCTGCCCATGTAACAAACTTCTGCCCGTTAACCAACTCTGATGCTCTGTTGCCTAACCTGACCTTTGCCTGTCTACAAAATTGACCTATTGGTGCCTGCCCTGACCCCAGACTAGTTTCTTGGAAATGCACAAATTCTGGCTGTTTCCTGACTACGAGTATTTCCCGATTCCTTCATGCTTTGCACCAGAGTCTCCGACCCCAGTGGGTCATCTACCAACTACACCGGAACTATTCCAGGAGTTAGCAGCCTTGTGGTTCTCTGCTGCAAAGGCCAGATCCCTTTATAGGGGTTGCAAACCAGGGGACCATCCGGACAATGGCCTTAGGTCTAAGTGAAACCAATTCGTTGGCACAATGGGTCCACCCCCACTGCCCATAACAATATCCATCTGTGTAAAAGGACTCTTTGGAACAATCATTCAAAGTATCATTCTTCAAAAAAAGGGAGAAATTAAAACATTAGGGATCAATTGAAAATGATACAGAAAGCCTTTTTTGATGAAGAATAAATGTCCCATCTGACCTGAATAATATGTAACTCATCTTACCTGTGTAGGGAACTGCTAATACTGCTGAGATGTAGTGTGTCTTGCTAGAGATGGCCTTTTGGGTCTCCCAGCGGTCGTTTCGATGTGAACTTTGCTCGTTCGCGGTTTGCCGAACAGGCAAAAATATGTCGATGTCCACCGACGCCATATTTATTTACATTGTGAAGAACTTTAACCCATGACACATCCATCAGGTGGTACAGGAGAGCCAATTGAGACATTTCAGCACATGGACACACCCCCTACCTTATAAATAAACCCGATCTGGCCGCCATTTTACATTTAGTCTTTTGCCAGTGTAGGGAAAGGTTGCTGTGTGGAGCAGGGACAGACTATTAGAGACACAAAACACTAACTAATAGGGCCACAAAAGTCATTTTAGGACTGGTATAGGTGTGCTATTGATAGTCGTGACTTACTGAGGGGTGGGATATACTTATAATATACTTTCTAACATAGCAAGTATATTATAGTGCATTTGTATTGTGCAGCAGTTGTGTGCATTTTTGCTGTGATGATACAGCTACACAGAGTGAACAAATAATTTCTACTGGTGTGATATACCAGTTGCCCCCGTAAAAAATCTGATTGAGACAGGGGTGTGATATACCAATAATATACTTTCTACATAGTGTATTTTGGTAGTGCAGCATTTGTTTGCGGTTCTGCTGCATTACCGCAGCTACACAGAGTGACAAACGCTATTGGAACAAATAGTTTCAACTGGTGTGATATACCAGTTGCCCCTCAAAAAACTGATTGAGGCAGGGGTGTGATATATCAATAATATACTTTCTATATAGTGCATTTGGGTAGTGCAGCATTTGTGTGCGGTTCTGCTGCTTTACCGCAGCTACACAGAGTGACAAAAGCTATTGGAACAAATAATTTCAACTGGTGTGATATACCAGTTGCCCCCCCAAGAAGTGATTGAGGCAGGGGTGTGATATCCCTTCTTCCACAAATACTGCTCTTCTATAGGGAATTTGTCACAGGGTTATTTTGAAAATGACAAGCAAAGGAAGAGGCTGGCCATTCCGCAGGGATGATAGGGGTCAGGCAGGTGCACCAGGCTGGAGCCTAAGTGGGAAGTTGAAAAAGGTGCGTGCGATTATGTCAAAGGACGCACCAGAGTTGGTTGAGTGGCTTACTCAGCCTTCCCCTTATGCACCCTCCTCATCCTCTCTATCTGCACCCTCTTCACTCTCTGCTGTGTGCATCCCCAAAGATACCACCACCATAACCCCTCGCTCGAGTTAGAGGAATTATTTTACCATCCATTTCAAGACCTTACCAATGCGCCGCAATTCTTGGAATCTGATCAGGAAGAGGAGGTATCAACAGTCGCCACCCAGTGGTCTGACGACAGTACCCAGATTAACCTAAAGAGGGTGGTCCCTGCTGTTGCTGCCTACTCCAAGATCTCTAATGTCAGTGGTGGTGAAGGTGACGATGATGAAGTGTCGATGAAAGTCACGTGGGTGCCCACAAGGGAGGAAGAGGAGGGGAGTTCAGAGGGAGAGACAGAGCAGCAGATAGGGAGGAGAAGGAGGAGAAGCAGGCAGAACTTACAGTGCACAGGAGGCAAAAAGCAGACTGCAAATGTATCTGGAGCAAGCCATCCACCATGCGCGGTCACATCTGGCGCTCCCAGGACACCGACATGTGGCTCCGCAGTGTGGACTTTTTTTTAACATGTCCACTGCTGACAATAGTGTTGCCATCTGCAGCCTGTGCTGTCAACGCATAAGTCGCGGTAAGCCCAACACTGACCTAGGGATGACCGCCTTAAGAAGGCACCTGGCCTCCCATCACCGAACTCAGTGACAGCAACACCGTCAGAACCCACAAAGCCACACTTCCGGCGCACCACGTCCTGCCTCTTCTCCTTCTCCTCTCTCCTCCCAAATGTCCTCCACTCCACTTTCCACCGTGCCATCGTCGCGTTCAATCAAGTGAAGCGGAGGGCGGCACAGTCAAACACGCACAAAATTCATGTGGAGCGGTCGGTGCAAGTAACAAGGCTTGTGAGGAGACACGCACTCGGCGGTGCACAGCTGAGACAGTAGATACAACGTAACAGACTCTGGTAGGTAGAGAATGAACAGCGGCACTCACCAATATGCGTTCACAGACAGCAGCTTTATTCCATGAGATTAAGGCACGGGGCAGACAGTTCAAGCACGCAACTAACAGCGGCGGCCGTTTCGCGCTATCTGCGCTTCGTCAGGCTGTGCGTCAATGCGTGCTTGCGTCCATGCTCCTTTTAAACCCAGGTGCTGGATTTGCGTCATAATATCAGACGGGTCAGAACCGCACCTGAGCAGGAAAAACTACATTCCAACAAATACAAACATAACAATGAACTTGCAATATATCAGTGACATATACAATCATATCGTGCACACTTGTTTAGACGAACTTAAGGAAAATAAACTAAGAAGACTTACTTAAAGAAATGGGCTGAGGTCATTTCTGTCGTTAAGCCCAAGTTCCCCTAGCGCTTGTGTGCGCAAGACCCACCTAGCCTCCCTCTGCAGGAGGAGGCGGTGTCTGTCCCCCCCCTGGAGAGGGGCAGGGACTGTCTCTAAACCGGAGAATGATATGCAACTCGTATCCCCATTGTGGGCTTCTCTGATATGTTGGATAAACCTAGGGCACCCCTTTCCTGTTTTAATAGAGTTTAAATGCTCCCTAAACCTCTCAAACAAGCACCTAATAGTCTTGCGTCGCGTTCATCTAGCAAAAGGCAGACTTCCGTGGCCCAAATGTTCGAACGTAAAAAGATGATGACGCCGGATAACCCTCTTGCCCAACAGCTGACTGCCAGCTTGTCGGAACTGCTAGCCCGCCAACTACTGCCATATAAACTGGTGGACTCAGAGACCTTTAGAAAACTTGTGGCCATTGGCACAGAGCAATGGAAAGTTCCCGGAAGGAAATATTTCTCCCAGAAGGGCATTCCGGAGCTACAGTATATGGCCACGTTCAGCGGCAATTGAACGTATCTCTGGCACACAGTGTCGGTGCCAAGATACATCTGACCACAGACAGAGGTCTAGCAAACATGGGCAGGGAAGGTACATAACTTTTACTGCCCACTGGGAGAACTTTCTGATGGCTGTCAAGCATGCAACCCGTGGCACCCGTGTGGATTTGATGTTACCGCCACAGATTGCATGCAGGCCTGCCTCTTCTTCTCCTCCTCCATCCTCCGTCTCCTCCTCGGCTGACTCCTCCTTTTCCACTGCTACCGTCTCTTCCGCTGCAGCCCCCAAGCTCCCCAAAACCTATTTGACGAGCCAGGTGAGACGTTGCCATGCTGTGCTGTGGCTGTTGTGCCTGAAAGCCAAGAGCCACAACGGTCCTGCACTCCTTTCCGCTTTGCAGTCACAGGCCGATCAGTGGCTAACCCCGCTCAATTTGGCAGTTGGTAAAGTGGTGTGCGACAACGGTGCCAATCTGCTGAGCACGCTGAAACAGGGCGAAATGCATGGCACACGTCCTGAACTTAGTCGTGCAGCGATTCGTTGCCAAATACCCCGGGTCCAGGATGTCTTACGGCAGGCCAGGAAAATCTCTGACCATTTTAGAAGATCTTACAATGCCATGGCTTGCCTTGCTGACGTTCAGCGGCGACATCATTTGCCCGTCAGACGTCTGATTTGTGACTGCCCAACGCACTGGAACTCCACCTTGTATATGCTTGATAGGCTGCTCCAGCAGAAACGTGCAGTTAACGACTACCTGTACAAACCTTGCGGCAGGACAGGTTCTGGGGAGCTTGTTTTTTTTTCATCGCGCCAGTGGCTGCTCATGCGCGACGCATGGAGACTTCTGTGGCCATTCGATGAGATGACCAAACCTGTCAGTCGCAGCCAGGTCGTCATCAGTGACATCGTACCTTACGCCTTCTTTCTGGAGCGTACATTGCGTCTTGTCATTGATCAAGCCGTCGAGGAGCAGGAGAAGGAAGATGAGGAAGTTGCACTGCTGGATAAATTCCTAGGGGGGGCTACCCCATCTGAGAGAAGACAACAGGAGTCTGAAGAGGAGTAAGAGGAGGATGGTGCCGGGGCGGAGGAGGAGGATGAGCAAGAAGAGCATGCTTTAAACTTTTCTGGGATCCCTGGTGTTGTCCGTGGCTGAGGGTAGGAGACCGAGGACGAAATTATCCTGCACGATGAGCAGGAGCCAGGCCACTCCACCGCTTCTAGTTTAGTGCAAATGGGGGCCTTCATGCTCCAGTGTTTGAAGAGGGACCCCGTGTAAAAAGCATAAAGGGCAAGGACCAGTACTGGGTGTCAACGTACTTAGACCCCCCGTAGAAACACAAAATGGCAGACATGTTACCAGCATTACAGAGGGCTGTCAGAATGCGGTTTGCTTTTGCGGGTGCAGGCAGAGTAATTTCCATCCACAGAGAAACAGTTGCGGGTATTAATTCATCAGCGCATGCAAGAAGAGGGCGGTTTGAGGATGTGCTGGTCACTTTGGATATGAGATCATTCTTGCAGCCAACCCATCGTCAGCCACCCTCAGGGAACGCCTAGACCGACAGGTGTCCGACTACATCGGGTTAACAGCAGATATGGACGCTATGAAAAGCGAGGAAACCCTGGACTACTGGGTGTGCAGGCTTGACCTATGGCCAGAGCTGGCACAATTTGCCATGGAACTCTTGGCTTGCCCCTCGTCATGTCCAAAATTACGTTTAGCGCAGCAGGGGGGATCGTGACCGATAAGCGCACTCGCCTAGCTCACGACAGTGTGGACTACCTCACATTTCTAAAAATAAATGAGGCATGGATCTCGGAGTAATTCAACACCTGTGACGACCAAGTTTAATTGAATTTCCTCATGCCAGCCCACACATATCCTACGACACCAAGAACAAATAATGGTCCCTGTCTTATGTAAATAATGAGGCATAAAAGGTCTTTTCTGTATGTTGAATGCCTAATGTTTTGGGCCTCAGAGGAATTTAACACCTGTGACGACCACATGTTTCAACTATTATCATTAGGAGTTTTTTTTCAAGAGGGCGGATTTTGTTAGCCATGTTTTTAATCTAATTTTATATACTTAGTTCTTTTAAACATATGTATTTGACCTGTGTTTGTACTGGCCTTCAGTAAAATTGATATCCATTGACCGTCTAATATACCTTCAGCCACATAATCACTTGATCTTTTCTGTCCGGTGAATGCCTAATGTTTGGGGCCTGTAGTTCAGTGACCTACAGTAGAATTTTTATTCATTGTCCGCATAATTTACCTCAAGCCACATAATCAGAATTTCTTTTATGTCAGCAGAATGCCTAATTTTTAAGGCCCGCACTCCCGTGGCCTAAAATAAAAATTTTCTAGGCTCCGACAGGGCACATTTCAGAGAATTTCCCTTTAAGATGCATAAAAATGTCCCCTGATTAAGACACATATTTTTTGTTGGGATTTTTGTCATTGATCCCCCTCTAGTATGTCACTGTGCATGTTGTGGGGCTATTTGTTCACTTCTACTAAGTATTTGGTGGCTGCAAATATAAGCTGAAGGTTTTTCAGGTTCGCCTGCCATTAAAGTGAAAGAGGCCCTCCGCGAACTCACGGTTCGCGAACATTTGATCGTGTTCGTGCGATTGCGTTTGCGAACCGTCCCGGCCGATGTTCATCCATCACTATATCTATCCTCTTTCCCCCGGCTGCTTTGCTTCAGAAACCCCAGAGATTCAGTACAAGGTTTGTTTTGTAAACACAGTGAGTCAGAGCAATGAGGGACAGAGCTTCAGTAAGGAGACATCTTATGTCTCCAGAAGTCTAAGGCAAGTGGCATGTGTAATCTTCATAACTAGGAGGAATATATAAGCAGAGCTTTGAGTATCTTTATCCTTAAGGTCAGCTAGTGAGGCTGGAGTGTGTAAGAATAGATTGCCACCTGCTCCTCTTTATCTCCCTCACACAGAGCCGGTAGTTTTGCTCTGTGTTAGGGCTCTTTCACACCTGCGTTCTTTTCTTCCGGCATAGAGTTCCGTTGTCGGGGCTCTATGCCGGAAGAATCCTGATCAGTTTTATCCTAATGCATTCTGAATGGAGTGAAATCCGTTCAGGATGCATCATGATGTCTTCAGTTCCGGCATAGAGCTTTTTGCTTCGGCCAAAAATCCTGAAGACTTGCCGCAAGGCCGGATCCAGAATTAATGCCCATTGAAAGGCATTGATCCGGATCCGGCCTTAAGCTAAACGTCGTTTCGGCGCATTGCCGGATCCGACGTTTAGCTTTTTCTGAATGGTTACCATGGCTGCCGGGACGCTAAAGTCCTGGCAGCCATGGTAAAGTGTAGCGGGGAGTGGGGGAGCAGCATACTTACCGTCCGTGCGGCTCCCGGGGCGCTTCAGAGTGACGTCAGGGCGCCCCAAGCGCATGGATCACGTGATCGCATGGCACGTCATCCATGCGCATGGGGCGCTCTGACGTCATTCTGGAGCGCCCCGGGAGCCGCGCGGACTGTAAGTATACCGCTCCCCCGCTCCCCGCTCCTACTATGGCAACCAGGACTTTAATAGCATCCTGGCTGCCATAGTAACACTGAAAGCATTTTGAAGACGGATCCGTCTTCAAATGCTTTCAGTACACTTCCGTTTTTCTGGATCCGGCGTGTAATTCCGGCAAGTGGAGTACAATCCGGATCCAGACAACGCAAGTGTGAAAGAGGCCTTACTTATATATTCACAGAATCTAGCTAGTAATTGTAGTTAAGGATCAGTATATAGTTCAGGGTAGTAATAGGTTAGGCTTCCGACGGCTGACTAGATAGTTAGAGGCCTGGTTGCACTAGTAGATTAGTTGGCAGTTTAAGGACTCAGTGTTAGGGTAGTCAGGCCTGCATCTACTACTGTTGCTGCTGCCCGGTTTGCTGCTTGGAAGAAATCCTTTCATCATCGTCATCGTCTTCTTCTGATCTGCTGTCTGTCATCTGAAAGAGTCCTGGATCTAGAGTCATCCCTAGGCGCCTCTGTACCTGGATCATCTCTTCTGTTGTCTGAAGGTATCATGCACAGGACTCTTTCTATATATATATATATATATATATACACCCGGGTATATAACTTACGATTGTTGCAGGATCTCTGGTTATTGCAATACTGCTGCGTTCTCAGTATACTGCATGTATGTACTATTATCATTCTTACCCTTATAAAGTTACTGTTATAACCTTATGTGGTAGCTATATGTATTCTTCAGACTGTGAGATTAGTACAGTAATCCTTGTTATGGCTACTAACTATACCTCATATGTAAATCCCTGTAATATGGATGCGCTAATCTGGGTGGAGGCTCTAGGTCCCATTATACACACAGGTCAGTGCCAGAGTATGTAGTGGGAGGGATATTACTCACCACCCACCCCCAAAATAGGGCTACACCTGTGTCCATGTAGAGCTGCATAGAAACACTCTAGTCCAATCCTGACAAAGTGTACAAGAGATTCCAGCATCCGCAGGGAGATACAATCCAGGATTTGTTAAGACACATATAAGATCCAAGAATGGAGAGAAAAAAATCCACTGTTAGCATATTTTGGGCCTGCTGAGGTCCTTAGTCATAGCTGCATGTGAAGAAAGACTGTTCTCCAAAACACATTGGGGAGATTTCTCAAACTGGTCTAAAGTAGAACTGGCTTAGTTGCCCGTAGCAATCCATCAGATTCCACCTTTCATTTTCCAGAGGAGCTGTGAAAAATTAAAGGTGGGATCTGATTGGTTGCTATGGGTAACTAAGCCATTTCTACTTTACACCAATTTGATAAATCTCCTCCATTATTTGGACTTCTTATCTATTCTTTATTAAAATGACATCACATCTGATAGCACTGGGGCATGCATTATTCTTCTACACTCCACAACCTTCATTGCCACACATTTGGAAACTGATTTTGGGTTTCTTCATTGACGTGGATCATCTGGTGTTGGTATCGTCATCAATAAATTAGTAAAGTACCAGACTTTCAATATACTAAGGCTACTTTCACACTTGCATTCGGTGCGGATCCGTCTGGAATCTGCACAGACGGATCCGCACCTATAATGCAAACGCTTGCATCCGTTCAGAACGGATCCGTCTGCATAACAGCTTTTTCAGATCTGAGTTTTCACATCGTGAAAACTCAGATCCGACAGTATATTCTAACACAGAGGCGTTCCCATGGTGATAGGGACGCTTCAAGATAGAATATACTAAGAACTGTGTACATTACTGCCCCCCTGCTGCACTGGCCACCAATGAATTTAATACAGGGGAGGGAGGGGGGGCCGCACTGGCCACCAATGAATTTAATACTGGGGAGGGAGGGAGGGAGTGGGGCCGCACTGGCTACCAATGAATTTAATACTGGGGAGGGAGGGGGGGGACCGCACTGGCCACCAATGAATTTAATACTGGGGAGGGAGGGGCGCCGCACTGGCCACCAATGAATTTAATACTGGGGAGGGAAGGAGGGAGGGGGGCCGCACTGGCCACCAATGAATTTAATACTGGGGAGGGAGGGGGGCCGCACTGACCACCAATAAAGTCAAAAATGGGGAGGGAGGGGGGTCTGGCCCCTGCTGCCTGGCAGCACCTGATCTCTTACAAGGGGCTATGATACGCACAATTAACCCCTCAGGTGCGGCACCTGAGGGGTTAATTGTGCGGATCACAGCCCCCTGTAAGAGATCGGGTGCTGCCAGGCAGCAGGGGGCAGTTATGTACACAGTTCTTAGTATATTCTAACTTGACTCGTCCCCATCACTATGAGAACGCCTCTGTGTTAGAATATACTGTCGGATCTGAGTTTTCACGATCTAACTCAAATCCGCTGGTATATTCTAACATAGGGGCGTTCCCATGGTGATGGGGACACTTCAAGTTAAACTATACCATCGGATTGGAGAAAACGCCGATCCGATGGTATATTAATAGGGACTCCTGACTTTACATTGAAAGTCAATGGGGGACGGATCCGTTTGCAATTGCACCATATTGTGTCAACGTCAAACAGATCCGTCCCCATTGACTTGCATTGTAAGTCAGGACGGATCCGTTTGCCTCCGCATGGCCAGGCGGACACCAAAACGCTGCAAGCGGAATGGAGGCCAAATGGAGCCAAACTGATGCATTCTGAATGGATCCTTATCCATTCAGAATGCATTGGGGATGAACGGATCAGTTCGGGGCCGCTTGTGAGAGCCCTCAAACGGATCTCACAAGCGGCACCCCAAACGCAAGTGTGAAAGTAGCCTTACCTTGCTAGTTATCCATAGTTCCCCACCGCCAGTATATGCTGCATTGCTTCTGGTGGTATGCATAAGGATGTGTGTCCATATTGATAGATATGTGACTTCGGTCATCGGTCAATTTTCCATCATAAAGATTCATCCATATTGATGTAATTGCCGCAGACAGCAATTGTGGAAAATTATGAGGGGACTAGAGAATAATTGTATTAATTAATTCTGGTCAGGGATATGTTAAGTCTTCTGGACCAGACACAGTCTAGCCATTTTTAGTATGTATTAGCTTTAATTTATCATTACCGACGAGGAAATTCAAAAAATAAAACAAAAAATAATTTTATTAGTTATAAAATCAAGGTAAATATCATAGTAACATATGGGGTCATTTACCAAACTGGTGTAAAGTAGAACTGGCTTAGCTGCCCATCGCAACCATCAGATTCTACCTTTAATTTTCCAAAGGAGCTGTCAAAATAAAAGGTGGGATCTGATTGGTTGCTGTGGGTAACTAAGCCAGTTCTACTTTACACCAGTTTGATAAATTACCCCAATAGTTTGTAAGGTTGAAAAAGACATATTCATCCTGTTCAGCCTGTTATTCTGCAAATTGACTTATGGGAAAGCAAAAAACAAAACAAAATGCCAATTTTCTTCATTTTAGGGGTAAAAAAGTCCTTCCCGACTACAATTAGGCATAATGGATAAATGAAACTACCCCGGAATTCTAGTAACTATAACCTGTAATATTATTACACTCCAGAAATACATCCAGGCCCCTCTTAAACTCTTTCATTAAATTCACCACCCCCTCCTCAGGCAGAGAGTTCCATATTGCTCTTACAGTAAAGAATCTTCTACTTTGGTTTGTGTAGAAACCATCTTTCCTCGAGACGTAGAGGCTGTTCTTTCATCAAAGTGAGTTATGGATGGGGGGAAAAAGGTAGAGGGTTAGTCGAAGACACCCCTGAAATGGATTCAGTTGAAGTCAGAGAGTAACTGGTGGGGCGCCAGAGGGTGGATCCAAGGTAAGTATTGCTAGAAAAAAGAAAAAGAAAAAAAAGAAAATGACTTAGGGTGTGGTTTGGGAGTATGGAGCGGCTGCCGGAGGTGGTCACCTATATGCGGGAGACCCGCTACATTAGGGGTTCGGAAAGAGAGGTACAAATAGATAATTGAAAAGATCTCTGTATTGACCCCTGATATAGTTATACAGTTATTAGATCTCCACCCAGTTGTCTTTTTTTTGTAAACTAAATGACCCTTATTTTGATAATCTTTCTGGGTACTGTAGTCCACCCCAAGCTTGGAGTGCACTACATATACAGTACATAGGCAGCATGTCAAACAGCCTATTTGTCCATATAAAACTGGCTAGATTATTTAGCAAACTTCCTAGTTTATTATTATAAATGCATCAAGTGGCTGAGATGGCTTCTGGGTACAGAGGCTGGCCATCCATTATTCCCTTTCCTCAGGGATTGGCACAAAAAAAAATTCTAATAAAAAGCGTTTAATCTACGACCTGTCCACTCCTCATGGTTCTCATATACCCAGCCTCAACTCCCTGATTCCATCCGAGGAGTTTTCTATGCGTTATTCCTCAGTGGATGAAGCCATTCAGCTGATTCTGCTGGCAGGCAGGGGAGCTTGGTTAACAAAAGTCGATATTGCTGATGCCTTCAAGCTCCTGCCTGTCCAGGCTCAGCTCTGGAAATTTTACGGTATCAAGTGGCAGGATAAGTATTATTTTGGCAACAGGTTGACCTTCGGTTCCAAGAGCAGTCCTTGGTTGTTCGACCAGTTCACCCAAGCGCTACACTGGATGTTAGTTAACCATTGCCACTGCCCAATGGTTATCCACTATCTGGACGATTTTCTCTTAGTCGAAGCACCGGTTCGTCTACCTGACAGGCTAGCATTCCTTTTACAATTATTTTCAAATCTAAATGTTCCAGTTGCATCTTCAAAAACAGAGGGCCCCGCCACGGCTGTAACCGTCCTAGGCATCGTCCTGGAGGTCACGGCTACCAGAGGAGAAGCTCACACAAATCAAAGATGCAATCTCCAAATCGCTAGTTTCTAATACCTTCACTAAAACAGAGTTACAATACTTGCTAGGCATGCTAAACTTTTCCACAAGAGTTATGCCCCAAGGTAGGGCCTTCATCTCCAGGTTGCTTCAGCTATTGCCCACGGCTGTAGATCAGGACTCCCCAGTACACTTCGACTCCCAGGCCCTAGCCGACCTGTCCATGTGGGACGAATTCTGGTCCCAATGGAACGGTGTTTCCCTGTTTGTGCCACAATGGAATCCCCGCTTTCCTACTGTCTTTTCGGACGCCGCAGCCTCCAGCGGTTTTGCCGCAATTTTCAACAAACATTGGTTTGCAGGTCCATGGCCGTCCGAAATCCTGTCAGACAAGGAAGCCATTAGATCTTCGCCCCCCTTGTAAATTTACCCCATAGTAGCAGCCGCTCAGCTTTGGGGCAGTTGTTGGGCCAATTCCCCAGTTGATTTTGTTACAGATAATCAGTCCCTAGTAGAAATCCTCGCCAAAGGTAGGTCCAAATCCCCCAGAGTTATGTCCTTTGTACGCAAACTGGTCTGGCTCTCCATGTGTCACAACTTCCATTTCCTCTGTCAACATATTCAGGGTTCCAAGAATCTAGCAGCCGATGCTCTGTCACGATTCAACTTCCCCGCTTTATTTCAGGTGGTGCCAGAAGCAGACCGAATAGGATTAACCCCGCTAGCCTTCCACACACTGACAATGGACTGAGCATGCACTTCGCAGCCACCAAGGCCCTCATCTACAAATCCCTGTCGGCCAATACAGCCAGAAATTACAGAACCGCATGGAAAGTTTTCACCAAATTCTCGCTTTCTTATCCCGGGAACAACACTGACAAAATCTCCTACATTCTGGCATTTCTCGCTTATTGTCACATGGAACTCAAGCTTTCCTATAGCACCATTAGATTGTACATGTCGGGAGTACAGCAATATTCCATGCTCGAGTACCCTGGTAGCGCGTCAATATTCTATTCCCACGCAGTTAAAGCTACCCTCAGGGGTATTCAGAAATCTAGTAAGTAGACGGTATCAGGTGACCTTTTCAGGAAACTGTCCACCTTACTAGACGGGAATCCTTTTGGCCCATACCCTAGCATCATCATCAAAGCCACCATATATTTAAATTTTTATGGCTTCCTGAGACCAGGAGAGTTTACCAGCACCTCCTCTAGAAACAGGGGACCGTCAAAGGCCCAGCTAGAATGGCAGCACAACCACTTTATCTTCCGTCTCCCGTCTTCAAAAACCTCCCAAACAGGTCCTCCAGTGATCATTAAGTATTTCGAAACTCTCAACGCTTGGTGCCCAGTCCAAGTCCTCAGAAAACTTCTTACGGTATTGGGCGACGCTCCGGCCGACAGTCCCCTGCTTCCTTTCAAGAACGGTTCTTTAACCTCTTCCCAGTTCATTTCCCACATACGGTCCTTAGCCTCCGGCCTAGGCTTCGATCCTGCCGCCATATGCATTCCTTCAGAATCGGAGCTGCCTCCACGGCTTCGAAGCACGGGGTGCCCGGTCATGTCATTAAGAAAATGGGTCGTTGGAAGTCCTCCTACTTTTCCGGGTACATCCCTAATCCTCATGCTAAGATATCAAAAGCCTTTTGTCATCTGGCCCTTTGAGCTTGCATGCTCTTTGAATTTACAATAAAAAATGTTTTAAAAAAAAATATTGATATTTTCCTACGTTTGTTTTTTTTGCCCCCTTATAGGCCTACCCGCGCTCATGGCTAAGGGCACACCACCAGCCATCAGTTAGTTTCCTTACTAAGCTTCTTACCCCCTCAGCTAACATATCCTATTTTCTGAAGCCTCGACCACAAATTAGGCATGCTATGGAGGTATCTGATTCATTTCAGACATCATTCAGATGTTCAATAATGCATATTCTAAAATCCCTTATTGTCTTACCTACACAAATGCACATGGTCAAGTACACCAATACGGTGGTTTTGCATATGAGGAATGTTCTAATCTGGAATGACTTACGCGTGAAGGAACTTGTGAAGGTGTCACGGTACCTTCAGTGACAGAGGTTAGAAGATCAGAGAGACTGACTTCAAGTGAGGTTAAGGCCTCATGCACACGACCGTTGTGTGCATCCGTGGCCGTTGTGCCGTTTTCCATTTTTTTCCGCGGACTCATTGACTTTCAATGGGTCCGTGGAAAAATCGGAAAATGCACCGTTTTGCAGCCGCATCCGTGATCCATGTTTCCTGGCCGTGAAAAAAATGTCCTATTTTTTTCACGGCCAACGGTTCACGGACCCATTCAAGTCAATGGGTCCGTGAAAGAACACGGATGCACACAAGATTGGCATCCGTGTCCGTGATCCGTGGCCGTAGGTTAGTTTTTATACAGACGGATCCGAAGATCCGTCTGCATAAAAGCTTTTTCATAGCTGAGTTTTCACTTCGTGAAAACTCAGAACCGACAGTATATTCTAACACAGAGGCGTTCCCATGGTGATGGGGACGCTTCAGGTTAGAATATACTAACAGAACTGTGTACATGACTGCCCCCTGCTGCCTGGAAGGTGCTGCCAGGCAGCAGGGGGCAGCCCCCCCCCCCTGTAGTTAACACATTGGTGGCCAGTGGGCCCCCCCCTCCCCTGTAGTTAACTCATTGGTGGCCAGTGGGCCTCCCCCTCCCTCCCCTGTAGTTAACCATTATACTTACCTGCGAGCTGCGATCTCTGCGTCAGGTCATGTCACTTACCAGTAGGAGGAGCTCCCGGCCGGACCTGTCACTTACCAGTAGGAGGAGCTCCCGGCCGGACGCAGAGATCGCAGCTCGCAGGTAAGTATAATGGTTCTACAAATTGCTAAGTAACCATGGCAACCGGGACTGCAGTAGCGTCCTGGTTGCCATGGTTACCGATCGGAGCCCCAGCGATTAAACTGGGACTCCGATCGGTACACTCCGCTGCCACCAATGATAGGGGGGAGATTTTAATTAGGAGGGGGAGGGAGGGGAGAAGTCCCACTGGCCACCAACGAGTTAACTACAGGGGAGGGAGGGGGGGCCCACTGGCCACCAACGAGTTAACTACAGGGGAGGGAGGGGGGCCGGCCACACTGGCCACCAATGAGTTAACTACAGGGGAGGGGGGGGCCCACTGGCCACCAATGAGTTAACTAAAGGGGAGGGGGGGGGCGGCCGCACTGGCCACCAATGAGTTAACTACAGGGGAGGGGGGGGCCCACTGGCCACCAATGAGTTAACTACAGGGGAGGGGGGGGCCGGCCGCACTGGCCACCAATAAGTTAACTACAGGGGAGGGGGGGGCCCACTGGCCACCAATGAGTTAACTACAGGGGAGGGAGGGGGGGGCCGGCCACGCTGGCCACCAATGTGTTAACTACAGGGGGGGGCTGCACCCTGCTGCCTGGTAGCACCTGCCAGGCAGCAGGGGGCAGTCATGTACACAGTTCTTTTAGTATATTCTAACCTGAAGCGTCCCCATCACCATGGGAACGCCTCTGTGTTAGAATATACTGTCGGATTTGAGTTTCACAATGTAACTCAAATCCGACAGTATATTCTAACATAGAGGCGTTCCCATGGTGATGGGGACGCTTCAAGTTAAAATATACCATCGGATTGGAGAAAACTCCGATCCGATGGTATATTAACTCCTGACTTTACATTGAAAGTCAATGGGGGACGGATCCGTTTGAAATTGCACCATATTGTGTCAACGTCAAACGGATCCGTCCCCATTGACTTGCATTGTAATTCAGGACGGATCCGTTTGGCTCCGTGGATCCTCCAAAAATCAAGGAAGACCCACGGACGAAAAAACGGTCACGGGACACGGAAGAACGGAACCCCGTTTTGCGGACCGCAAAAAAATACGGTCGTGTGCATGAGGCCTAACTGTCTCTTTATTCTCAGTGTTGTTGTTTGGTAATGACTACACCTCTTGTCAGGTGCAGCTGGTGGTCATTACTGCTTCCCTATTTAGTTTGTTTTTGCACTTCATACCATGTGGTTTATATTCTCTGCTTGGATTTGGAGGAGTTGGTGTGTGGACCTTGCTTGTGTTGTTTGTTCCTACGGCACAACGTATTCTAAGAACATCACTGTACTGTTCTTACAGGACACCCTGGGAGCAGATCCACGGTCGATCTCATCTCTCGTAGATTCTGGTGGCTGGGGTTGGGTAAATGTGTGGAAGGCTATGTGTCAGCCTGTAGTACTTGTGCACGTGTAAGGGGACACATACTCGGCATTCAGGATCTCTACTTCCGTTGTCCATCCCGTCCAGACCTTAGACTCATTTGTCCATGGACTTTACCACAGATTTGCAGAATTCCTCAGGAAAAACTGTGATTCTGGTGGTGGTTGATCGCTTCAGTAAAATGTCACACTTTATAGCATTACCAGGGCTACCTAATGCTAAAACTCTCGCACAAGTGTTTGTTGACAACATCGTGAAGCTACATGGTATTCCCTCGGATGTCTGATAGGGGGACTCAGTTTATTTCCAGATTCTGCTCTCTCACCTGGAGGTACAATTGTCCTTCTCTTCTTCCTTTTACCCTCAGTCGAACGGACAGACTGAGTGCACTAACCAGAATCTGGAGAATTATCTTAGATTTTTTGTCTCAGAGAATCAGGAGGAGTGGTCTTCATTTTTGTCGAGTTCGCCATAAATAACCGTAGGCAGGAGTCCACCGATAAGTCGCAGTTTTTTTGGGGCATATGTGTTCCATCAGCAGTTTGACACATTTTCTGGTACTGAGACTTCTGGTATACCTGAAGAGGAAAGATTTTCTACTTCTTTGTCATCTATTTGGCGGAAAATTCTAAATAATCTAAAAAAAATGGGCAAGAAGTATAAATGTATGGCTGACAAGAGATGTATGAGTGATCCGGACCTGAGAGTGGGTGATTCTGTGTGGCTGTCCACAAGAAGTACCTTCTTGGAAGTTGGGCCCAAGATTTATTGGTCCATATAAGATCTCTGGTATTATTAACCTGGTAGGCTTTTGTCTTGAACTTCCGCAGGCTTTAAATATTCATAATGTGTTCCACAAATCATTACTGAAGAGATATGTCAAACCTGCTGAACCGTCCTCCCTGCCACCCCCTCCTGTCATGGTGGATGGTAGTCTCGAATTTCAGATCGCCAGGATAGTGGACTCCCGAATTCTCTGTAGATCCCTCCAGTGTCTCATTCACTGGAAAGGTTACGGTCCAGAGGAGAGAATGTGGGTCCCAGCAGCCGACGTTAATGCCAGTCGCCTTGTGAAAGCCTTTCACAGGGCTAATCCAGATAAGGTCGGTCCGGAGGTCACCCGTAAAAGGGGGAGTACTGTCTTGGTACCTTATGTGACAGAGGTTAGAAGATCAGAGAGACTGCATGTGAGGTTAACTGACAGTCTCTTGATTCTCTGTGTTGTTGTTTGGTAATGACCACACCTCTTGTGAGGTGCAGCTGACGGTCATTACTGCTTTCCTTTTTAGTTTGGTTTCACACTTCATACCATGCAGTGGATATTCTCTGCTTGGATTTGGAGGTGTTGGTGTGTGGACCTTGCTTTTGTTCCTGCTCATCCCTTTTATATAAGATAAGTTGTACTGCTCTTGTATTTGGTTGTTCCCTTGTGCTTGTTGTTACTAGGCCTCAGGGAGATGCTGGTTCCTTCACCTGGGAAGGAACCAGTAGTCTCATTCCCTTTCACTACCTTTAGGGCATCTCAGGGCTCCTAGGGTTTAGGTTCTAGCGTATATGTATTTTCCCACCTTCAGGGTCTATACATACTGACAGGAGTCAGGGCCAGATCTAGGGGTTTTCTAGGAGGTGACCTTTCCCTTCTCCCTAGCCTTGAGGCCTAGTTCTTTGTCCTCTCCCTTCTGTTGTCTTTCTGGTGTCCTTCCTCTCCCCATTATTCATGACAGAAGGTTTTACAATTTTTTATAGAATCACAAGCTACATACCCGCTGCATCTACATACCCATAGCATCTACATGTTACATGATCTGGTAGAGCCCATGTACAACTCTGTCTTTCTGGTTCTATCCCCAACAATAAAAAAGGCAGGAGCACCCCCTAGCTCATGACCCACATCAGGATCCATCTTTAAAATGCCCCATTATCTTGACAGAAGTTCTCTTACTTCCTTACGGGCAGTATCGTAAGTTGCAATAATGCAAACTTGCTCACTCCCACCAACATGTAGTTTAGGAATGAGAAATAATTCATGATTGCAACTTAAGGCATTTTGATATGCTCCTGTCAACACACTAGGAATAACCCCACCGTTGGAATCTGCTTTTCAGGTCCCCGAAATGGAACAACTGACCCTTTGGGGATTCCTCTTTTCAGGGACCCACTTTGACAGCTGCCCCAGCACAGTAGGCTGATCGTGGTACACTTATACAATACATATCTTCAATTCTCTACTTTAAAAATTGTGAAATCAAGGAAAGTGATCATGGTAGTATTGATCTCATAAGTGAAGAAGAGACTCCAAACATTGACATTAGTGTTTAGTGAATTGAAGCATCTGAAGTGGAATTTGATCCAAAGTTTAAGAAAAATTTGATTTCAACAAATCCGAATTTCCTCGCCCTTCATGGTACGGAATAGTTTTTTTCCCCAAAATTGGCGGCTACACGTTAGAAACTGAAAGTAAGAAACCTGGGAACGTGATCACCAACATGCTGTGCAGACAGCCAATCACTGGCTAGCCAGCTGCTGTGATGTCACAGCCCTATAAAAGCCTCATCCTGTGCGGTGTCAGCCATTTCACTGTGAGCTGAGCATAGGGAGAGACGTGACAAGCGCTATGGACGATGTTAAAGAAGCCTTTAATTGTGAAATATTGGATAGGGAGACTGCAGGGACAATGTAAGGAAATCGTAGGGAGAGTTTTTACACACTTTAGGGTGAGCATAGGGAAAGTGCAGGGAAAGTGCAGGCTTTGTAATCTGAAGCTTAATTGATTCATAGGAGACAGCCCATTTTGCATAAATCCCTGTGTAGGGCACAGAGATATCTTGTTTAATAGATAAGCAATACTATTAGGCAGTGATTCTCAAATTGGGTGAATAAGCTGTCTAATTCTACTGTTATTGGGGTGTCCACATTGTTTAATAGATAAGCAATTCAGTTAGGGTTTGATTCTAAAATTAGGATGAACAAGCTGTCTGGTTTTACTGTCAATGGGGTGTCCACCTTGTTGGCCCTCAAGCAAGTTGGACATGGAACACCTTGGGTCAAATAACTTTTTGCATTAGAGTTAAAACCAGATAATCTAAACTTGCTGGATGGATCAAACATGGTATGGGTTTTTGCCATACAGGAGGCTTGCCTTTGGTTATCAGTATGAACCACACAAATCTGTCCACCCACTCGACCCAAATTCATTGTAGCTAATATGTTTGTTTAACAGTTAACCCTTAACTACAGTCATTTATGGTCGGAACTATGACAATATTACTAGACATACTGTATCACTTTACCAACTGGACCCACATTATTCATTGATAGTTACCAAGTTCTGTTATGGTAAATTTTATTGGGCTTCACTCTGACAGTCACAACAAATTTGAAACAAATTTTACATCACTGTGCAGTGAAACAAAATTTTAGCCCACCTTATGGATCCTTATGGATCCCTCCATAAGGTCCAGGATTCCTCAATACTATGAACTTAATGGTATTTTGCTTTCAACATATATTTGGGTTAAAACCAGATGGGCCGAACTTGCTGGATGGATCAAACCTGGCAGCTAGATTATTGCCATACGGAAGGAGTGCTGTTGGTTATTGGAATGAGCCACTCAAATCACGCCACTAAATTGATCCAAATTCAATTACTTAGCTTGGACCATACAGTTAGCCAGTTGAGTATATAACTGGATGTACTAACAGCCCTGGCACCACTGACATTAGCTCTTTTCTCTTCTTTTCTATATACAGAGATAAAAAAAATAATAATATTGTAGCTCTGCCTTTTCCTGATCTTTAGTGTCCATCTCTCCTTTAACATAATTTAGAGGACCTACTGGCTCTGACCTTGCTTTTTTAACATATATATTTTTTAAAGAATTTTTGGCGATTTGTTTTGCACTCTTTGGGCATCTGTCGTGCATTTTATTCCCCCCTATTTATAGTAGCTGAGAGCCATGTGGGGTTTAATTTTAGCCATTTGTAATTGTTGTCTACAGGAATGAATTTTGCACTATAATTACCCAACATAGATTTAAAGTGCTCCCATGTATTCTGAGTATTATTATATGAGAATAGATACTCACAGTCTATGCCCTGAAATGCTGCTCTCAACCCAGGGAAATTTGACTTTTTAAATTTAAGGGGGAGATTTATCAAACTGGTGTAAAGTAGAACTGTCTTAGTTGCCCATAGCAACCAATCTGATTCCACCTTTCACTTTTCACAGTTCATTTGGAAAATGAAAGGTGGAATCTGATTGGTTACTAGGGGCAACTAAGCCAGTTCTACTTTACACCAGTTTGATAAATCTCCCCCTAAGTGTTTTTGCCCTCCCAACAAGAGTTAGTTCTTTACAGTTTAGTGGAAATATAATTATTTTGTGGTCACTGTTACCAAGTGTTTCACAAACAGTGACATTCCTAACAAGCTCTGCATTGTTAGAAACTTCCAGATCCAACAGAGCATCGCCCCTAGTGGGATCTTCTACAAGCTGTTCCATAGAGTGGAAAGTTGAGGAATTTTCTCCCCTTTGCGGTTGAGGAAGAACCACCAAATATAAGTTAAAATCTCCCATTATAACCACTATAGCCTCCTCTGCAGTCCACTCTATTTGGTTATACAGCTGAACTGTCTTTCCAAAAGAGTGTAAAACCCTGAAGATTAACAACCCAGTTATTTTGAAGAGTGCAGCCATATCTCAGCCACACCAACTACATTTATGTGTTCCTCCAGTACAATATACTCTAGAACCTTAATTTTGCTTGCTAGGCTGGCATTTGTGAATTTGTAAATTTTTACAATTCAGTTCCGAGTATGTGAATTCTGAGTAGAGATGTCCCGAACTATTCGCCGGCGAACAGTTGCCGGCGAACATCGCTTGTTCGTGTTTGCCGCGGCGGGCGAACATATGCGATGTTCGATCCGCCCCCTATATGTCATCATTGAGCAAACTTTGACCCTGTACCTCTCAGTCAGCAGACACATTCCAGCCAATCAGCATACCCTCCCTCCTAGACCCTCCCACCTCCTATCAAAAAGCAAGGACAGCATCCATCTTAGATTCATTCTGAAGCTGCAGTGTTAGTGAGAGCAGGGAGAGTGCTGCTGCTGCTGAATTAATAGGGAAATCGTTAGCTAGGCCAGTGTTCTGTGTCCACTACAGTCCTCAAAGACTCATCTGATCTGCTGGTACATCAGTCTGCTTTTATTATTATTTTTCTATATATATATTGCAGTTGCCTGCCCATGTGTGAGAGGCCACAGGCCCACAGACTGTACTGTGTGCACACCACTCATATCGGGTGGCACAGTACCTTGCAGATAAAAGTCATCACATTTTTACCCTTTAATATAATTGCAGTTGCCTGCCAGTGTGTGTCAGGTCCACAGCTGTACTGTGCCCACTACCCACCACTCATATCTGGTGGCACAGCACCTTGCAGATAAAAAAGTCATTTAATTTTTTCTCTGTAATATAATTGCAGTTGCCTGTCAGTGAGTGTCAGGCCCACTGACTGTACTGTGCCCACTGCCCACCACTCATATAGGGTGGCACAGCACCTTGCAGATAAAAAATTCATTAAATTTTTCCTCTGTAATATAATTGCAGTTGCCTGCCAGTGAGTGTCAGGCCCACAGACTGTGCTGTGCCCACTGCCCACCACTCATATAGGGTGGCACAGCACCTTGCAGATAAAAAAGTCATTTCATTTTTTCTCTGTAATATAATTGCAGTTGTCTGCCAGTGAGTGTCAGGCTCACAGACTGTACTGTGCCCACTGCCCACCACTCATATAGGGTGGCACAGCACCTTGCAGATAAAAAAGTCATTTGATTTTCCCTCTGTAATATAATTGCAGTTGCCTGCCAGTGTGTCAGGCCCACTGACTGTACTGTGCCCACTGCCAGTGCCCACCACTCATATAGGGTGGCACAGCACCTTGCAGATAAAAAAATAATTACATTTTTCCTCTGTAATATAATTGCAGTTGCCTGCCAGTGAGTGTCAGGCCCACAGACTGTGCTGTGCCCACTGCCCACCACTCATATAGGGTGGCACAGCACCTTGCAGATAAAAAAGTAATTTAATTTTTCCTCTGTAATATAATTGCAGTTGCCTGCCAGTGAGTGTCAGGCCCACAGACTGTATTGTGCCCACTGCCCACCACTCATATAGGGTGGCACAGCACCTTGCAGATAAAAAAGTAATTAAATTTTTCCTCTGTAATATAATTGCAGTTGCCTGCCAGTGAGTGTCAGGCCCACAGACTGTGCTGTGCCCACTGCCCACCACTCATATAGGGTGGCACAGCACCTTGCAGATAAAAAGGTCATTTATTTTTCCTCTGTAATATAATTGCAGTTGCCTGCCAGTGAGTGTCAGGCCCACAGACTGTACTGTGCCCCCTGCCCACCACTCATATAGGGTGGCACAGCACCTTGCAGATAAAAAAGTCATTTAATTTTCCCTCTGTAATAGCAGTTGCCTGCCAGTGTGTCAGGCCCACTGACTGTACTGTGCCCACTGCCAGTGCCCACCACTCATATTGGGTGGTACAGTACCTTGCAGCTAAAAAAGTCATTTAATTTTCCCTCTGTAATATAATTGCAGTTGCCTGCCAGTGAGTGTCAGGCCCACAGACTGTACTGTGCCCACTGCCCACCACTAATATAGGGTGGCACAGCACCTTGCAGATAAAAAAATTCTGAGGACATAGTTGACTGGCTTACACAGGACACCCAATCTTCTACAGCTTCCGCTCGGAACCTTGACGCACCATCCTCCTCCAGCTCAGCTTCGGGCTCCTCTCAAGTTACCACTTGCCTGCCCGCCGCCACCAGCAACACTAGCATCACAGCCGCTTCACTTAATCTGTCAGAGGAGTTATTTACACATCAGTTGGAAGAAATGAGTGATGCACAACCATTATTGCCAGAGGATGTAGATAACAGGGATATGTCTCAATCAGGCAGCATTACACACATGGACGTACGGTGTGATAATGATGATGTTGTACCCACTGCTGCTTCCTTTGCTGAGTTGTCAGATACAAGTGAAGCGGTTGATGATGACGATGTGTCCGTTGATGTCACGTGGGTGCCTGCTCGAAGAGAAGAAGAACAGGGGGAAAGTTCAGATGGGGAGACAGAGAGGAGGAGTAGACGAGTTGGAAGCAGAAGGAGGTCGTCGCAAGGAGCTAGTGGCACAGTCAGACAGAATGTATCGGCACCCGGGGTCAGCCAGACAGCACGCCAATCAACGCATGCTGTTGCCACCACCAGAATGCCGTCATTGCAAAGCTCAGCAGTTTGGCATTTTTTTGTGTGTCTGCCTCTGATAACAGCGATGCCATTTGCAACCTGTGCCAAAAGAAACTGAGTCGTGGGAAGTCCAACACCCACCTAGGTATAATTGCTTTGCGAAGGCACATGATCGCACATCACAAACGCCTATGGGATCAACACATAATGAGTACAAGCAGCACACAAACTTAAAGCCACCATCCTCCTCCTGGTCCAGCATCTTCAGCCACGTCAACCACTGCTGTCCTCCTTGCCCCCTCTCAACTACCCGCGACTCCGCCTCTCACCTTCAGCAGTTCCTGCTCATCTGTCCACAGTCAGGTGTCTGTCAAGGAAATGTTTGAGCGTAAGAAGCCAATGTCACAGAGTCACCCTCTTGCCCAGCGTCTGACAGCTGGCTTGTGGGAACTCTTAGCCCGCCAGCTTTTACCATACAAGCTGGTGGAGTCTGAGGCCTTCAAAAAATTTTTAGCTATTGGGACACCGCAGTGGAAGGTACCCGGCCGAATTTTTTTCTCACAAAAGGCAATCCCCAACCTGTACTCTATTGTGGAAAAGGAAGTCATGGCATGTCTGGCGCACAGTGTTGGGGCAAGGGTCCATCTGACCACTGATACCTGGTCTGCAAAGCACGGTCAGGGCAGGTATATCACGTACACTGCGCATTGGGTAAACCTGGTGACGGCTGCCAAGCATGGAATGCGTGGCTCTGCAGAGCAGTTGGTGACACCGCCACGACTTGCAGGCAGGCCTGCTGCCACCTCCTCTACTCCTCCTACTCCATCCTCTTCGATAACCTCCTCGGCTGAGTCCTCTTCTGCTGCTGCGTCTTGCTCCACATCAACTGCACCCCCCCAGCTCCCCAGGGGCTATTCCACATCCCGGATACAACAGTGTCACGCCGTCTTGGGGTTGACTTGCCTGAAAGCAGAGAGTCACACTAGACCAGCACTCCTGTCCGCCCTGAATACACAGGTGGATCAGTGGCTGACTCCGCACCAACTGGAGATCGGCAAAGTGGTGTGTGAAAACGGAAGCAATTTGTTGGCGGCATTGAATTTGGGCAAGTTGACACATATGCCGTGCATGGCACATGTGTTTAATCTGATCGTACAACGCTTTGTGCATAAGTACCCAGGCTTACAGGACGTCCTCAAGCAGGCCAGGAAGGTGTGTGGACATTTCAGTCGTTCCTACACCGCCATGGCGCACTTTTCCGATATTCAGCGGCGAAACAACATGCCAGTGAGGCGCTTGATTTGCGACAGCCCGACACGTTGGAATTCAACACTCCTAATGTTCGACCGCCTGCTCCAACAAGAAAAAGCCATCAACGAGTATTTGTATAACCGGGGTGCTAGGACAGCCTCTGCGGAGCTGGGTATTTTTTTGCCACGTTACTGGACGCTCATGCACAATGCCTGTAGGCTCATGCGTCCTTTTGAGGAGGTGACAAATGTAGTCAGTCGCACCGAAGGCACCATCAGCGACATCATCCCATTTGTTTTCTTCCTGGACCGTGCCCTGCGAAGAGTGCTGGATAAGGCCGTAGATGAGCGTGAAGAGGAAGAGGAAGAGTTGTGGTCACCATCACCACCAGAAACAGCCTTATCATCATCGCTTGCTGGACCTGCGGCAACGCTGGAAGTGGAGTCTGAGAAAGAGGAGTCAGAGGAGGAATGTGGCTTTGAGGAGGAGGAAGACCAACCACAGCAGGCATCCCAGGGTGCTCGTTGTCACCTATCTGGTACCCGTGGTGTTGTACATGGCTGGGGGGAAGAACAGACCTTCAATGAGATCAGTGAGGACGAGGAACGGGACATGAGTAGCTCGGCATCCAACCTTGTGCAAATGGGGTCTTTCATGCTGTCATGCCTGTTGAGGGACCCTCGTATAAAAAGACTGAAGGAGAACGACCTGTACTGAGTGGCCATGCTACTAGACCCCCGGTATAAGCAGAATGTTACCGAATTACCGGAAGTTGGAAAGGATGCAGCAGTTCCAAAACAAGTTAAAAAGTATGCTTTACACAGCGTATAAGGGTGATGTCACAGCACAACAGCAATCTAACAGGGGAAGAGGTGAAAGTAATCCTCCTCCTACCACGACCACGCCGGCAAGGACAGGACGCTTTACAGACGTGTTGTTGATGGAGGACATGCAGAGCTTTTTAAGTCCTACGCATCGCCACAGCCCTTCGGGGTCCACCCTCAGAGAATGACTCGACCGACAGGTAGCACACTACTTCACCTTAACTGCAGATATCGACACTCTGAGGAGCGATGAACCCCTTGACTACTGGGTGTGCAGGCTTGACCTGTGGTCTGAGCTATCCCAATTTGCGATAGAACTTCTGGCCTGTTCCGCTTCAAGTGTCCGGTCAGAAAGGACCTTCAGCGCAGCAGGAGGTATTGTCACTGAGAATAGAATTCGCCTAAGTCAAAAAAGTCTAGATTACCTCACCTTTATTAAGATGAATGAGGCATGGATCCCGAAGGGACTGACAGTGGGGCATGCATTTGACTAAAAAAGGCCTGATGCGATGCCTTGGGCTAAAAATGGTCCACACGCTGCTGTATTTAATCTCTGCATGCCGGATGACTTGCGTGACTTCTCCGCCACCAACTAGGGTTCAAGCCGCAATGTTTTAGTGCACTTTCTGCCTGGAAAACATAAATGTTTCCGGCCGCTGCTATGCAACAATACCTAATTTTTCAGGCATGTGTACATGCCTAATTTTTCTGGCCTCTGGTGCTGCACTGTGGCTGCAAAAACAAAACAAAAAAAAAGGCACATACATGTGTCAATTCCCCTTCGTGATCGTTACCTTGTTGTGGTGAAGGGGCTTGCGTATAACAATGAAGCGATCACCTCTATGAGTGTGTTGGCAATGTTGGCACACCCCAGATGATAAGGTAGTTGCTTCATTGTGAACAGACCAAAAGCGATCGGCTGGATAATTTTTCATAGAAAAAAACATTTTCTTTGTGATCATCTAAGGTGATCATTAAAGCCTACTAGGGGCCCAAATGCAGAATCATTGTTTTCTGGGTCACTTAACTGTCACTGAACTACCTCAGCACGACCATAGGCTTTGAAAAATCACCATCGCCTGCAATCTCCCAAACGTGAGCACGAGCACAGTCATCACTTCACCAAGATTGACGCATAGAGGAAAATTTATGTCATGAGTGTGTCAACTATTGACAACTCTTTGTGGTTGTCTAAAATCTATTCGATACACATCCCCTGATAGGGAACGTAACAGGGATTAAACTGATAAGAATATTACTACTTAACACACCACTCATATAGGGTGGCACAGAACATTGCACGGCGCACGCGCAGTGCCCCAAATTGGAAGTAAGAGGACCGACCAACCATCTTTTTCCATCTCCCGGTTCCTAAAATCTATTCCTTACACCGGCCCCTGATAGGGGACGTAACAGGGATTAAACTGATAGGAATAGTACTACTTAACACACCACTCATATAGGGTGGCACAGTACATTGCACGGCGCACGCGCAGTGCCCCAAATTGGAAGTAAGAGGACCGACCAACCATCTTTTTCCATCTCCCGGTTCCTAAAATCTATTCCATACACCGGCCCCTGATAGGGGACAAAACGGAGATTAAACTGGTAAAAACAGATTTTGTTAATTTAAAAAAAGAGGACAGCCTCTGCGGAGCTGGGTATTTTTCAGCCGCGTTACTGAACGCTCATGCACAATGGCTGTAGGCTCATGCGTCCTTTTGCGGAGGTGACAAACCTGGTCAGTCAAAGCCAAGGCAACATCGTCGACCTCATCCCATATGCATTTTTTCTGGAGCGTGCCCTGCGAAGAGTGCTGGATCAGGCCGTAGATGAGCATGAAGAGGAAGAGTTGTGGCCACCATCACCACCAGAAGCAGCCTTGTCGTCGTCGATTGCTGGACCTGCGGCAACGCAGAGAGAGGAAGTCTGAAGAAGAGGAGTCAGAGGAGGAAGGTGGCTTTGAGAAGGTGGAAGACCAACCACAGCAGGCGTCCCAGTGGGCTTGTTGTCACCTTTCGGGGACCCTTGGTGTTGTTCGTGGCTGGGTGGAGGAAGAGACCTTCAATGACGTCAGTGAGGACAAGGAACTGGACATGGCTAGCTTGGTATCCAACCTTGTGCAAATGGGGAGTTTGCGGTTGTGCAAATGGACTGTTTGTGGTTGTTTGCGGTGCATTAAACAGGGAGTTTGGTCTGTCAGAGTTTGGTCCGTCACTGTGAAGCGGGCGTAACCCTTACACTACCTGATCGATACAACATCATACCTGATCGTATACACACACTGGATGTTTTAAAGCACGTTATTCAAAACAATTTAGGAATGTTAGGTGATTTATGCCCTTTATAGGATTAAAACTAGACTCTGCGTCAACTACGTAATTTTCCATGGGAGTTTTGCCATGGATCTCCCTCCGGCATGCCACAGTCCAGGTGTTAGTTCCCTTGAAACAACTTTTCCATCAATATTGTGGCCAGAAAGAGTCCCTGTGGGTTTTAAAATTCGCCTGCCTATTGAAGTCTATGGCGGTTCGCCAAGTTCGCCCGTCCGCGAACATTTGCGGAAACTCGCATTCGCCGTTCGCGAACTGAAAGTTTTATGTTCGCGACATCTCTATTCTTGAGGTTTTGTGGCCACCTTGTTTATTATTGCTGGTTTTACACCTTATGATATTACCAACAGCTCTTTGTTTCTTTAGTGTAATCTTATTTCCAACCACCTCCCTACTTTCCTCACTAACCCTAGGACTACTAAATCCCTATCCCTCCCCCCCTCCTCTATATCCCACTCTCTATCAACTCAATCTACCTGCATATTGGTATGGCCACTCTTCCCCCAGGTCCAAGTTTAAAAGCTCCTCCAGCTGTCTAACCATTGTTTTCCCAGCAAAACTGCAGGATACAGAAGGAGGCTTGGCATGATAGCGAATCAGTAAGATGTGGGTTCTACTTTAATCTTGTTTTGAGGTACTGAGGCACAGCAATTTTATATATAAACTAACAGATTAACTAGGATTGTGGCAGCAGGTTAACAAGATGCACACAGTGATTACACCCAACCTGCACTGTCCCTGCAGTCTCTCTATGCTCTTACTACAGCATCTAAAAGTTCTCCCTATGATCTCCTTACATTGTCCCTGCGCTGTCCCTGCACTCTCCCTATCCAATATTCTACAATTAAAAGCTTTCTATAACACTGTCCCTAGCACATGTCACATTTCCCCCTAAGCTTAGCTCACTGTGAAATGGTGGATAAGGCTTTTATAGGTGACATCACAGGGGATGGCTATCTGCTAGTTGGCTAACTGCATACCATTTTGGGTCATATTACGTCCCTGGGCTTCTTACTTTAAGTTTGTAACATGTGCAGCAGCTATTTTAGAAAAAAATCTGATTCATTACCAAGAAGCGTGAGGAAATTCGACTTTGTGGCTAATCACATTTTTCCTAAACTTCGGATTGAATTCTGCTTCGGATGCTTCGCTCAACACTAATGATTAGTAATACAGCTAGTATAACTGTTTGACCTGTATGCCTCATCTGCTGGCAGCTAACCGGTGATCACAATATGGGGATTGCATACCACCTGCAGGGTTAACTAACCCTTTCTACCCCAGAGGTTTTTTCATTTTTGCATTTTCGTTTTGCACTCCCTGCCTTCCCAGAGCCATAACTTTTTTATTTTTCCATTCACATAGCAGTATGAGGGCTTTTTTTTTGCGGGACAAGCTTTACTTTCCAACACCACCATTTAATATTGCATATGATATAGTGGAAAGCAGGAAAATATTCCAAATGTGGTGAAATTGGGGAAAAAGGTAATTCAACAGTTTTACAGCAGTATGAGGGCTTGTTTTTTGCGGGACAAGCTGTACTTTCCAACACCACCATTTAATATTGCATATGATATAGTGGAAAGCAAGAAAATATTCAAAATGTGGTGAAATTGGGGAAAAAGGTAATTCAACAGTTTTACGGGTTTTTTATTTATGATATTCAATATGCGATAAAACTGACCAGTTACTTTCATTCTACAGGTCAGTACAAATCTGGCAATATGTATAGTTTTTATATGTATATTTTTTTTTTGCGTTTTGATACTGATTAAATAATAAAAACCTTGGAAATAATCAGTTTTATTTTTTCATTGCTATATTCTGACCTCTATAACTTTTCTGTAATTATATGTACAAAGCTGTATGGTGTTCATATTTTGTAGGGCAATCTGTAATTTTCATTGATACCATTCTGGGGTGTGAACGACTTTTTGATGGCTTTTTATTTAATTTTATGTGAGAAATGAAGTGACAAAAAATGGCGAATCTGCTTTTCTCTGTTTCGCCATTTGCCGTATAGGGAAAATATTTTAATATTTTTATAGAATGTGCGTTTTCACACAAGGTGGTACCTATGATGTGTATTTTGTATTTTATTTTAATTTTTGAGGGGAAAGGGGGGTGATTTTAAATTTTAAAAACATTATTTTTTTTACACTTCCCTATGAGAACTATAACATGCAATCTTTAGATTGCTATTCTCATAGACTCCAATGCATTAGCATTGGAGTCTATGAAAAATGTACTAGTTTCCTATGGAGCCCTGCTCTAGTCAGGGGCTCCATAGGAAACACTATGCAGCAGCCCCTGTCATTTTCTATGACAGGAACTTCTGCTTACAATATCCGACTCCTCAGGTTTGTCCATGGCATCTGAAGTGTTAATATCGCTGGTCGCTGACATTAGCCATGGGTGTCTGCTGTATGAAATGGAGCAGGCACCATCTTTAAAGACCTGTCCAGCTGCGTACTAGTAAGACGCTGGTCGGGAAGGATTTCTGAGTAGAATTGCCCTTATCAAGGTGGCTATTCCTCTGTATGTATCGCCCCTGAAGTTGTAGGGTTGCTGCAGGGCAAATTTGCTAGTTCTAGTTCTTGCTGAACCTACGGTAGTAGCTAGCGCCCTGCCGGGTAGCGGATGCACAGTTTGCTGGACAGTTTAGGGGCTGTTCACATCTTCTTTTTGTTGTACGTCAAGCAGATACGTTTGTAAATAGAAAAAAAACAACATAGAAACGTACTTATTAAATATAACTAGGAAAACATAGTTCAAAAGTGCATGTGTAACCTACCATGATTTTCTGTCCTGCAAAAAAAAAACATAGAAATTTATACTTTTTTTTTTTACATTGCACTAAAAGGGAGATGGAAACGTAAGACAATACATTTCATCCGTTAAACATATCAATTTTTTCAGATAATGCCTTCAAATCTTTAAATCTCTATCTCAAATAAGATAAGTTTCACAAAAACGTATATGTTTGTTGTAAAAAAAAAAAAATTGACACAATGTATGGAAATGTATGCATGTCTATCATTAAAGAATACATTGAAAAAAATTGATTGATAACCACAAATTAGCATGTTTTTACTGTATGTCTAAATGTATCTGCCTGACATACAGTTAAAATGACTTATGAACAGCCCCTAACCTTTATGCCATCAGTTTATCACAAATATTTCTTTGCATTTTGCACCTGATCAACCCTTGTCCTACTGATTTTACTTGGCATATTTGTGGGTAGTGTGTTGTATCAGTGTTTTGTGCCCAGTGTAAAACTGGTTTTGTTGAGGACAGACTCTCTTTAATATAAAAACCCTTGAGAGGTTTCCCAACTAGTATCTGTTGTGTAAAACCATTCAGCTTTTCATGTAATTCCAACATTTATGATTTTTTTCCCTTCATTTTATTATATATGCCTCAGACATAAATGTTATAGTGGAGAAATTAGCTGAAAAAAAAATAATGAAAACAGCTAGCCACTGTCCATTGATGCTTACTGTGTATTTTATTCCCGAGGTGCTACCAACTACAGCCATTACCAGCTGAATGAGATAATTTCCCCTTTCTTCCTTTTAAACAACTTTCAGTAGGCCAACCCTGTAAAGTAGGGGGCTTAATGATTTCCAGTGATTGTATCTGATTACATCTTCCTTTTCCTGCTCTGAAAACCAAGCTAATCATGTCAAGAAAATTTTGTCCTAATCAAGCCAAATTTGAAAAGCCCCCTCCCTTCTTTATCTTCATGAGTTCCTTGCCTAACAAAATAGCTTTCTGCCTTTGCTACAATGTTGAATGTACATTGTTACTTCCAGGTGGTTTCAAAATGTGTTTAAGTACTGAGAGTATTTTTCTCACCCACCTCATTCTTCACAGCTACTTTGTTAGGAATATATATAGGAATAACACTGCATCCAGAAAAAAATCTATATTTTACTAGAAATGAAGCTAACACAGCCAATTTCCTGTTAGAGCCACTCATGATTTACTGAGTGGTTGCACAAACCTGTAGCCATTGCAATTTGTCGTTCTCTTTGATTAATCCCACTTGGGCAGAGATCTGTGCCCAAGATGAGTGGCAAATATAATTAAACAGTTTCTGATACTTTGATGCCAATGAGACATAAATTAATTTTACTTTCTTTGAAGTTGAAATTTAAAATAATTGTTCAATAAGCAAATGCGGTAATAAAAAAAATGACAGCAATTAGACTCCATTTAGTATTTATACCCAGAGCTACAAATGAGAGGGTTTGGGATTGAAAACAAGCTGTGCCCATTATATTCGGCATGATTATAATATCAGGTAAAAAATAAAACACTTAAATTATTATATAGAACAAGAGCAATGTGAATTGACAGCCCACTATTTCACTGATGATATTGATGATACCCATACATGGTAACATAGTAACATATGGGGTCATTTATCAAACTTCTATAAAGTAGAACTGGCTTAGTTGCCCATAGCAACCAACCAGACTCCACCTTTCAATTTTGACAGCTCCTTTGGAAAATGAAAGGTGTGATCTGACTGGTTGCTATGGGCAACTAAACCAGTTCTACTTTACACCAGTTTGATAAATGACCCCAATAGTTTGTAAGGATGAAAAAAGACATACTGTATGGCCATTCAGTTCAGCCTGTTATCTTGCAAAGTTGATCCATAGGAAGGCAAAACCCCTCATGAGGTAGACGCCAATTTTTCTGCACTTCTTCCTGGGTCGGACAGGCCCATGTAATAAGGAGTTTACTTAAACACTCAGCATTTCATCTGGCATTTCATTTTCCTTAGCGAATACAGTGGAGAAAAAAATATTTCATAATTTCGCTTTCCCCTCATCACCCTCTATAATACCCCTCTCATCAATCTTAAAGGAGTCAGCACTTTCAGACAAACTTTTTAAATGTATTTAACTGAAAAAACAATTTAGAGTTAGTTTTACTCTCTTTTACAATAAGTCTCTGTGTCTCCAGTTTGGCTTCCCTAATCTGTCTTATATATATTCTATTTTTATCTTTATAGCTTCTTAGTGCTTCTTCATTTCCTTCTTGTTTCAGTAATTGAATTGCTTTTTTTTTTGTTATTTATTTACCCCTTTACATTCTATTCATCCATATTGTTTTTTCCTATTTTGCTATCCCATTTTGTATCTATAATTTTATTTTTGAGGATATTGTCCCAGTTAGTGAGACTAATAGTCTATCTTAGCTGGTCAAATTTAGTATTTTGGAAGTTCAGCATTTTTCTGCCTCTCTGAACAAACACTCTTTTGAATGACAATTGAAAGTTTATTATATTATGGTCACTATTCCCCTGGTGTCCTCCAACCTGCACATCTGTTGTTCTGTAAGTTCTATTGTTTAATACTAAGTCCAGTATGGGCATTAGAGATGAGCAAAGGTTTTTTTTTTTTATCGATTCAGATGCTTCTTCCTCATTTATGAGGAAGAATGTTAAAAATATGCATAGCTAGTCTACTGAGGTAATGAAACCATTGCTGTGCATCAGTATGACAGGCAGTTGACAGGCGTCACTCTGAGATTCAGTTCACACTTCACTTATTTGGTCAGTTACAGGGCCAAAACTGACCAAATAACTGAAGTGTAAACTCAGCTTTACAGGTTAATGTTAGTTTTAGGTATAAAGGACTTAACCGTGCAGTGGCCCAAGATTCTGCTATAGAGTAAAAGAGAGCTCTCTTTTAACACCGTCTGCTGATTCCACATGGATTTCTACAGAAGCTGTTCTGTTACACTCTGATACAAGTAGAGAGCCCATAACAGACGTTCTTCTCACAGATCAGTTTATAATAAATGGTGATGTCAACAAGGCCAATCAGGGACACTAGTGGCCCCATCACATAGTGGTGAGGGTGGCAACAGCAAGAAGAGTCAACATAGTGGACCCGTCACAAAGTGGGGAGGGTGACAACAGCATTAGGAGTCAACACAGTGGCTAAGTCACAGGGTGATGAGGGTGGCAACAACATGAGGAGTGAACACAGTGGCCTAGTTACAGAGTGGCCTAGATACAGAGATGGCAGCAGAGGCAGCAGGTGTGTGGCATCAGACAGTCGGAACCATCAGAATAGTGGGTGAAACACGTGGCCAGAAGTAACGGGACATTTTTCACAATGTTTTGGTGTGGCACCCAGAATGATCTAGTCTGATGCATCTGGCACTGGCATGTGGAAATTCTGGCTGATCGACGCCTGATTCATTTTTACAAAGGTTAGTCTCTCAACATTTTGTGTCGAAAGGTGAGTTCCATTTGGAGTAACTATTAGTGTTGATCGGGCACATCGCATTGTTCGGCCAAATACCGCGTGTGCTTGAGTCTCCTCCCCGCACGTGCAGGTAAGTACTGCCACTCACTGTAATGCCTTAGCCATGTTGGTTACTGGCATTACAGTGATTGGCTGTCCGGAACGCGTTATCGGGTGCTATAAAGCACCCAATGACACGAGGTTCGCCAGTGTTAGTCAGGAAGAGCTGTGCTGTAGAAGGGACAGATAGTGTAGGGAATAATTTTTTATTTTTTTTGTTAGGCAGAGTTGGTGTTAGAGACCCAAAAGTCCTTTTAGGGACTATTGTTGTATCTGGCAGCAATATATATTTTTAACGCAACCTGCGCTTAATAGCTTGCAATAGTTAGGCCGCTGCAGACGGCGACATTATCTGCGCTACATCTCGTGTGTAATGTGTGCGCAGCCAAAAAATATCTGTGACATCCAGTGTACTTTTTCCATAGACGGTGTCCGTTGCGGACAGTGACGTTACCTGTGCTACATCTCCTGTATAACATTTGCGCATCCTAAAAATATCTGTGACATCCAGTGTACTTTTTCTGTAGTAGCTGCGGACAGTGACATTACCTGTGCTACATCTCCTGTATAATGTTTGCACATCCTAAAAATATCTGTGACATCCAGTGTACTTTTTCCGTAGACGCTGTGGACAGCGTCTACGCTACGTCTCCTGCTATGTCTCCTGTTTGATGTGCCCGCATACTAAAAATATCTGTGACATCCAGTGTACTTTTTCCGTAGACGGTGTCCGCTGCAGACAGTAACATTACCTGCGGTACATCTCCTGTATAATGTTTGCGCATACCAAATATCAGTGATATTCCCTGTAATTTTTAATTAACCGCTGGTGACATCAGCGACATTACCTGCACTACATCTCCTGTATAACATTTGCGCATCATAAATATCAGTGAAATTCTGTTTCATTTTTTCGCCGCTGATGACAGCGACATTACCTGCACTACATCTCCCGTATAATGTTTGCGCATCATAAATATCAATAACATTTCCTGTAATTTTTTATTAGCCGCTGGTGACAGCAGCGACATTACCTGCGCTACATCTCCTGTATAATGTTTGTGCATCATTAATATCAGTGATATTCCCTGTAATTTTTTATTAGCCGCTGGTGACAGCAGCGACATTACCTGCGCTACATCACCTGTATAGCATTTGCGCATCATAAATATTAGTGACATATTTGCGTATACACTTACAAAACCTGCACTACTGTACGTGTGACAAACTTACAAGCATATATACCATTTAATATGCAGAAGGCGAGCAGCAAAGGACGGGGAAGTGGCCGTGGTGCTGATGGTGCACGTGCAGGGTGAAACTGTGCCTGCTGCCAGAGCACAAGAAACACACTCATCTACGATACCTAGCTTCATGTCCCAGTTTGCAGGGCGGCGCAGGACACCACTCTCGAAGTCAGACCAGTGCGACCAGGTGGTCGGTTGGATTGCAGCAGATAATGCTTCCAGTCAGTTAAGCACCACCGTGTCTTCCACAAAGTCCAGTCTCAGTAGCCAAGAGTCTGGTCAACAGAATCCTCAACCTGATCCTCCTTCCTCCCACCATGGACAGTCTTGCCAAACAAGTGATCCCACAATTGGATATTCTGAGGAGCTCTTTTCATCGCCATTCCGTGATTTGGGCCTCTCACCAAGCCCGCTTGAAGAGGGACATGAGGAGATCGTGTGCACCGATCCCCAAACTTTTGAGCATCCACAGTCACAAGAAGATGACGGTGGGGAACAGCAATTAGTGTTTTACGAGGTGGATGATGATGATGATGATGAGACACTGTTGCCAATAAGTCAACGGCAATTAGTGTCTCAAGAGGTTCATGATGAGGATGAAAAACAGTTGTCAATAACTGAGGTTGTTGTTAGGTCAACAAGTCAGGAGGATGAAAAGAGTGAGAAAGTGGAAGATGAAGTGGTGGACGATGAAATCACTGACCTAACCTGGGAAGGTGACAAGCCGAGCGAGGACAGCAGTACAGAGGGGGAGGGATCCGCAGCACCACAACAGCCTGGAAGATGCAGTGGAATGGCAAAAGGGAGAAGGCGGGCCACACCAAACAGGCCCGCAACTGTTCTCCCTTGCCAAAGGGTAGGTGTTCTGCAGTCTGGCGCTTTTTTAAGGAAAGTGCAGACGATAAAAGAATTTGCAACCTGTGCCGAACCAAAATGAGCAGGGGCGTGAACACTAGCAACCTCACCACCAACAACATTATCCGCCACATGGCATCAAAGCACCCTATTAGGTGGGCTGAACGCCTGGGTCCACAATCAGTGTCTGCGGGTCACACCACTGCCTCCTCTTCCCCTGTGTTACGTGCTGGCTAATCCACTGTCCAAGACATTGGCCCGGATGCCTCCCACCCTGCACCTGGACCTTCGTAAGCACCATCATCTAGCACATCCACTTTTGTGTCCCAGCGCAGCGTACAGATGTCCATACCTTAGGCCTTAGCATGAAAGCGCAAATACCCAGCCACCCACCCACAGGCCATAGCACTAAATGCGCACCTTTCCAAATTGCTGGCCCTGGAAATGTTTCCATTTAGGCTTGTGGACACTGAGGCTTTCCGCAGCCTGATGGCAGTGGCGCTCCCTCATTACTCAGTCCCCAGTCGCCATTATTTTTCCTGGTGTGCCGTCCCCGCCTTACACCAGCATGTGTCCCGTAACATCACCTGTGCCCTGACCAACGCAGTTATTGGGAAGGTCCACTTAACAACTGACACATGGACAAGTTCTTGTGGCCAGGGACACTACATTTCTCTGACGGCACACTGGGTGAACCTTGTGGAGGCTGGGAGCGAGTCGTACCCTGGGATGGCACAGGTGCTACTGATGCGAAGGATTGCAGGCACTACTTCCATCAGGAATTCTGCCACTACCTACATTAGTGGTTGCAACCACCCTTCTCCTCCTCCACCTCCTCCTCAACTTCCATCTCTGAATTTTCATCTTGCAGCACCAGTCAGCCATCAGTCAGTAGCTGTAAGCAGTGTAGCACTGCAGTGGGGAAGCGGCAACAGGCCGTGCTGAGACTAATATCTTTAGGTGACAAACAGCACACCACCGCAGAGCTGTGGCAGTCTATACAGGACCAGCCTGAGCTCACGCCACTCCACCTAGAACCAGGCAAGGTTGTGTCTGATAATGGCCGTAACTTGGTGGTGGCTTTGGAGCTCGGCAAGCTCACACACACACACACGAAAGTCATCTACAGCTGCAGCCGGTCTGTAAAACGCTGCGGGATATTGGGGGACACCGCAGAGCTGAGTACTGGATATTGGGGTAATATCCCGCACTCAGCTCTGCTATATGGTGACCTCGATATTCTGCACTCAGCTCTGCAATAAGGATGAAATGCTCCTTATGATTTGTGCGCGCGTGCGCACTCAGGGGTAGGGGGATCTGATGGAACATTTTGCGCTGTAAAATCTACCTACCCCTGAGTGTGCACGCGCGGTGTACGGTTTTGTGCATGCACATGAAGTCCTTCTCCCGCGGTGCTGCAACGATTTTTTGCTAATCCAGTGGATGTGTGCTTGCGCAGTGCCACACACACCCTCCTCCTGCTGATTCCTGTGCGTCCGCATCACTTCTGGTGCGGCCGCGTCACTTCCGGTATAGCGTTCTGGCAAGGTATAGAAATCTGGAAGAACACCGGTTCCTTGTAATTTTTGGCAGCCCTTTCACTTAGTGCAGTGGTCGGCAAACTGCGGCTCGCGAGCCACAAGCGGCTCTTTAGCCCCTTGAATGCGGCTCTTACAGGTGACCTGTGTGGCGGCACTGCTAAGATTTGTAACTCCGCTACTGTCACTCCGCTAAGCGCAGCTGCCCATGGAGTCCTGGGCGACGCGCGATCCGGACTAATATGGAAAGGAGGGGGCTATTCCTACCATCTCACCCGTCCCAGTAGTGCCAGCCAGTGTACTGTAACTAGCCCGCCTTGATTCTGTTTTTTGGACTGGACTGGAGAAATGTGCATTGGATTGGGGGGGGAGTCATGAGAGACATGTCTGTGCATGTGCAGGCACTGGCACTGCTGGAGAAATGTGCCATGGGGCCGCGGCCGCCCTGGTTCTGTTTGGACTGGAGAAATGTGCATGGGGGGCCCTTATTGTTTTTCGCCCCCAGGGCCCCATTTCACCTAGCAAAGCTGGAGAGGGCGTGTACATCTCATATCACCCATATTTCCTCCCACTATTAGTAACCTCCTCCTTCCAAATGTTGGAACGTGCTGCATCACAACAGGAAGTGACGAGATTAGTGAAAGTTCCCGGGTAGGGAAAAAATTTGGCTCTTAAAGGGTTTCTATCACTTCGTATAACATAATTAGCTGTCAGACACTAGCGATCTGCTAGTGTCTGCTCTGGCCATCCATCCTACTATAATCACTTGTGGGGCAGCGGTTTTGCTAAAAAACTAACTTTTATAAATATGCTAATGAGCCTCTAGGTGCTATGTGGGCGTCATTAGCACCTAGAGGCTCCGTCTACCTTCATACACAGCCGCCGCCCAGCGCGTCCCTCCAGCCCGCCCATGTCCTCCTCCGTGTGACGCAGCGGACGAGTTCTCGCGCATGCGCCGTGCGCGGCTGTATTCGGCGCATTTGAGATCTCAGCTCGGAGCGGTCAGACATTCAATGCGCATGCGCCGAATACAGCCGCGCATGCGCATTGAATGTCTGACCGCTCCGAGCTGAGATCTCAAATGCGCCGAATACAGCCGCGCACGGCGCATGCGCGAGAACTCGTCCGCTGCGTCACACGGAGGAGGACATGGGCGGGCTGGAGGGACGCGTTGGGCGGCGGCTGTGTATGAAGGTAGACGGAGCCTCTAGGTGCTAATGACGCCCACATAGCACCTAGAGGCTCATTAGCATATTTATAAAAGTTAGTTTTTTAGCAAAACCGCTGCCCCACAAGTGATTATAGTAGGATGGTTGGCCAGAGCAGACACTAGCAGATCGCTAGTGTCTGACAGCTAATTATGTCATACGAAGTGATAGAAACCCTTTAAAAGAAATTTCAATCGCGGTTTTGTTGATATTTGGCTCAGTTGACTAAAAAGTTTGCCCACCACTGACTTAGTGCATAGGATTTATGAGTGTAGGAGTCCCACTACATGAACTATTGTAACACAATGTGAATGAGGCCCTCCTTTATGTGATATACAGGTTGTATCGGAGTGCCTGTTCATTGTAATTTTTGGCAGCACTTGCACTTTATATACAAGTAAATATACAGGAAAGAATGTTTCCTAACAATTTTTCTTTTAAAATCGATTTTATCTTTGGTTTTGTGCATATTAGTGTCAGTATGTAAAAATGGCGTACTACTCTGACAAAATTGTTCCCAGCAGCGACCTGGGAGTCCAAGATGCATCCAGACATCCTCCCCATGCTGTTCCGGAACCATTTCAGTGGTGTTTCTATCAATTTCTGACCTTTTCATTTGAACCAGACACCCTCCCCTCTTCAGAGCAGTGGGTGCCTGTTTTAATGCTCGGGTTCTCCCAATGACTTCCATTGTGCTCGGGTGCTCAATAGCACCCGAGCATACCGAATTGTTCTACAGGGTGGGCCATTTATATGGATACACTTTAATAAAATGGGAATGGTTGGTGATATTAACTTCCTGTTTGTGGCACATTAGTATATGTGAGGGGGAAAACTTTTCAAGATGGGTGGTGACCATGGCGGCCATTTTGAAGTCGGACATTTTGAATCCAACTTTAGTTTTTTCAATAGGAAGAGGGTCATGTGACACATCAAACTTATTGGGAATTTCACAAGAAAAACAATGGTGTGCTTGGTTTTAACGTAACTTTATTCTTTCATGAGTTATTTACAAGTTTCTGACCACTTATAAAATGTGTTCAATGTGCTGCCCATTGTGTTGGATTGTCAATGCAACCCTCTTCTCCCACTCTTCACACACTGATACCAACACCGCAGGAGAAATGCTAGTACAGGCTTCCAGTATCCGTAGTTTCAGGTGCTGCACATCTCGTATCTTCACAGCATAGACGATTGCCTTCAGATGATACGAGATGTGCAGCACCTGAAACTACGGATACTGGAAGCCTGTGCTAGCATTTCTCCTGCGGTGTTGCTATCAGTGTGTGAAGAGTGGGAGAAGAGGGTTGCATTGACAATCCAACACAATGGGCAGCACATTGAACACATTTTGTAAGTGGTCAGAAACTTGTAAATAACTCATGAAAGAATAAAGTTTTTGCAATTGTCCCTGATCGTTTGCCAGAAAAATGGAGGGATCATCAGGACCAGTAGATGATGGGAAGGAAATACAGCTCCCTTCTGCTGAGATGATTGAGCCTTGACTGATGTAAAAGGGTTGTGGGCAACTAGGAGATGCCTCATGCTGTATCACAACATTAGTACCACAGTTTTCCCAGGCCACTTTATGGAGACGCTGCATGTGTTGATGCAAGGCCGTGGTGCCAACATTGGGACCACGCTTCACCTTCTGCCCACAGATTCTACAAACGGCCATGCTTACATCCTCCAACTTGATGAAAAACTCCCGCACTAGTGAGTAAGTAATATTACCCTCACCACTGCATGCTGACTGTCTGCGGCTGCCTCTATGAACCCATGCACTGCTAGTTATTTCCAGACAGGTAGGCTCCTGCATAGTAGACGGTCTACCCCGAGCATGTCTGGTTCCAGACCTCACACTGCTTCCACTCTGCTGAATCATAGCCATGCTTGTACCCTGCTGGCTCAGCCACTGTCTGACACGCGAGCTGTCACCTTCATCCCGTGATGATGATGATGAAGCCCCCTCTTCACCCTGTCTGTACGTCACTGATGTCACCCTCGCAACCCCTGCTCCCATGCGACTCTCATTGTCACTACTTGCCCAACTATAGGAGGAAGCAGTATATTCCTCCTCCAAATATTGACTGGGAAGTAGCTGCTGACTTTCCTCAATAGGCTCGTCCTCACTGAAAAGTGAAGCAGAGCCAACAGCATACAATACTTCCCGAGGAGAAGCAACATAAACAGGACAGGTGGGGGCACAGGGCTTGTTACTGGGCCATGCAAAATAAGCATGATGTCAGAGGTACCCACCGACTCCTGGATGGGGGTGTCTGAAGTCAGTTGGGATGATGTTGAAGACCGAGTCAACCATTCAAGGACAGCTGGGTTGCTGGTAAAAACAGCTCTGACCTGTCGCTGCGACTGCTGCTATCACCCCCTTCTTCTGCTGATACTTATGCCAGCTCCAGAAACATTTGGAAAGCCCTGGCATATGTCTGTTGGACATACTGTACTGTAACAGTAACTGTAAGTGTAAAATATCAGTAGTATTAGAATGCAATTTCACCCCATGTACAGTGTGACGGCATCATTCCCGCTGATGAGAACACCTGACCACTTGTGGGGTGGATTGTTCTTAATTTGTGCCAGGTGTACTGTTTATTTGTCCTTCTTTTTGGGAAGCCAGTCAGGGACATGAGCTATTGTTTAATATGCATCTTTTCTGTAGCTGTCTGACTTCCAGACTTCCATAGCAACTTGAATCAACTATGCAGTGCCTTTTGGTCTGACTAACAAGCCAGTAGATGTATGGGAAAGGACCTACTAATTACATCACCTTTGGATTGCATTATCCCCCCTGCTGTGTATTAGGAGCCATCCAGCCTGTCTGTCTGTCTGGCTGTGTCATCATAATGTCTTTATGCAGTCGGATTGAACTGTCTGCCACTGTCTGACACGCGAGCTGTCACCTTCATCCCGTGATGATGATGATGAAGCCCCCTCTTCACCCTGTCTGTACGTCACTGATGTCACCCTCGCAACCCCTGCTCCCATGCGACTCTCATTGTCACTACTTGCCCAACTATAGGAGGAAGCAGTATATTCCTCCTCCAAATATTGACTGGGAAGTAGCTGCTGACTTTCCTCAATAGGCTCGTCCTCACTGAAAAGTGAAGCAGAGCCAACAGCATACAATACTTCCCGAGGAGAAGCAACATAAACAGGACAGGTGGGGGCACAGGGCTTGTTACTGGGCCATGCAAAATAAGCATGATGTCAGAGGTACCCACCGACTCCTGGATGGGGGTGTCTGAAGTCAGTTGGGATGATGTTGAAGACCGAGTCAACCATTCAAGGACAGCTGGGTTGCTGGTAAAAACAGCTCTGACCTGTCGCTGCGACTGCTGCTATCACCCCCTTCTTCTGCTGATACTTATGCCAGCTCCAGAAACATTTGGAAAGCCCTGGCATATGTCTGTTGGACATACTGTACTGTAACAGTAACTGTAAGTGTAAAATATCAGTAGTATTAGAATGCAATTTCACCCCATGTACAGTGTGACGGCATCATTCCCGCTGATGAGAACACCTGACCACTTGTGGGGTGGATTGTTCTTAATTTGTGCCAGGTGTACTGTTTATTTGTCCTTCTTTTTGGGAAGCCAGTCAGGGACATGAGCTATTGTTTAATATGCATCTTTTCTGTAGCTGTCTGACTTCCAGACTTCCATAGCAACTTGAATCAACTATGCAGTGCCTTTTGGTCTGACTAACAAGCCAGTAGATGTATGGGAAAGGACCTACTAATTACATCACCTTTGGATTGCATTATCCCCCCTGCTGTGTATTAGGAGCCATCCAGCCTGTCTGTCTGTCTGGCTGTGTCATCATAATGTCTTTATGCAGTCGGATTGAACTAACAACCAATGATGTAACGGCCATGATTATCTTCCACCAATTCTATGGGGGCCAATGCACTGAAATGGCAGCTGAGGGAAATAAAACCATGGCTATTCTACAGGACATCAGCCTAGGGACTGTGGTTCCAGCTGGGGGACTTCAGAACTGCTCTTCAAGCCTACGTGTTCGGTTTGAGAGTCCAGGTTGGGCCGATTCGATCACTTGGCCACATGCCTCGTTGTGCACGGTCGGCTCCCTAAGCTTGCCGCTTACCTCCTCTCGATGGGTGCCCACCCAAAGAGTGATACTGGCTAGGGTAGTAGGTCCTGAGTCCCCAAAAGTTGTGATTGGTGAATCGCTGTCACATGTGCCATTCTTTGTCCTTGCTGGGACTGTACTATATGCTGCTCACTGTTGGTTTAAAAAAAAAAAGTCTTCCTGGAGCATTGTAGCCTCACCCTGTGTTGTCTGAATCGTGTTCCACCCACAGGAAAGGAGCACAGGTGTTCAGTAGTATGAGCCCTCACCCTGCGTGGTCTTGATAAAGATAATGTACTAAAAAGACATACGGTGTCGGTCACAGCGGTGGCTGAGATCCATAGAAGAGTGCAAATTGCTAAGCGCCACTCCCCAGACCCACAAGGAACTGACAAACACAAAAAGGGTATATAATAATGATATATGTGATAACGGGTAAGATATCACCAGTGGAATGGTAGGAAATGAATGCCACAAATTCAGCAAATAGTCAAAAGTGCATAGGAAGCATAAGGCCATGCAGATGGTCATATAGGACATATAATCACCATAAAACAGCCATAAAATAAGCACTTACTTCACTGGGGTGTAGTCACCAGGATAAACTCATAACACCTGTGACTTTAAGCCCCCCGGCCAGGGTCGCATATAGAGTGGCAGAGACTGATGGCAGCAGAGACAAGCAAGCTTCTGATCAATCACTTTAATTCCAGGATACCAAGGCTCAACGCGTTTCGGGGAACAATCCTCCCCTTCTTCAGAAGCAGGTGCTAAAACAAACTTCTCATTATTCCCTTCCTGTCGGCGCCTATCCTTCATTTCCTTTGGGACTCTTCGTGATCCCCTTGGATTGGAGTAACTTCCCCTTTTTTTCTGTTTTCATTTATCTTGATAAAGATAGCCAGGCCAGTGGACGAGAGAACCCACTGAACCTCGTATCATCACATACAGAATCAAGGATTAATAGATTTACTTATGTATAAAACAATGTGAGCACCTCAAAATCAGTCCGCAATTTCACCCCAATTACAGAATCAAGCATTAATAGAATTAATTATGTAAAATAACAATGTAAGCACCCCAAAATTAGTAGTATCAGACCACAGTTTCATCCCAATTACAGAATCAAGGATTAATAGAATTACTCATGAAAGAAAACAATGTGAACACCCCAAAATCAGCTTTATCAAACCATAATTTCCCTCAATAACAGAATCAAGTATTAACGGAATTACTTATGTATAAAAGAATGTGAACAACCTAAAATCAGTAGTATTAGAACACTTTTAACCCTAATTAGTGCAGCAAGATATAATAGAATGACTTCTCTATTAGCCAAGGGTTACACTGTTCAATTGGCCCCTGAACTCTACCTATAGTGTGGATAAAGTCTCCCTAATATATCCCTACACTATCTCTCAACTGTCCTTGAACTGTTCAAAAGTTCCTAATCACTGTCCCTAGTGCCTGTCTCTCCCTGCACTAAGTTCACTAGAAAATGGGGGAGACTGGGCAGGAGGAGGATTTTTATAGGGCAGTGATATCACAGGAGCTGGCTATCTGCTGATTGGCTAGCTGCATGGCATTATGGGTCATATTGTGTTCCCGGGATTCTTACTTTCACTTTGTAATATGTGCAGCAGCCATTTTAGAAAAAATCGGATTCGTTACCACGAAGCATGAGGAAATTTGGATTTGTGACAAATCACATTTTTTCTGAAATATGGATCAAATTCCACTTCGTCAACTTCGATTCGCTCAACACTAACGGCCGTCCCTCTAGTTGAATTCTGAACCAGTTGGGAAAGGTAACTGTCTTTATTTTTGACAAAAACCTGTTTCCTTTATGAGATCTCAGGTTTCAGTTTAATAGTCTATATCTGGGAAGTTAAAGTCCCCCATAATAACGACCTCATTATGATTTGCCACCTCATCAATTTAGTTTAGTAGTAGATTTTCTGTGCACTCTGGTATATTAGGTGGCTTACTGTAAAAATATACCCCATAATATTATGTAATTTACCTGTTAGCAAGCAAATACGCTACAGTGTATAAGCTGTAATACCCTGCTCTGACTTGGTATTAAGTACAATAAAAAAAAGTCAGGCATAGATGCACTTAGCAATGCACACAGATATTTTTAACAAGCCTCACAGACACTCATGTAATCTCAATTCACACACATAAGACAAAACATACTTGGGATCAAAGGATCAAAACACACTGACATGCTCGCAAACTCACATTTTTACTCTGCTTATTAAGCTGCTACTCCCCGTTTGCAGTCTGAAACTTTTTTTTTCCCTTATGGATTCAACAACTTAGCTCGCAAATACTTTGAACTGCACTATTTTATTATTTTAATTTTAGGGTTATACAGTATTTTCATGTATGGCTTTACTCATATGTCATTTCAGGATACTAAGGGTGTCTTCACAATAGTATATAAGCGAATCAAAGCATCCAAAGTGGAATTTGATCTGAAGTTTAGGAAAAATTCAATTCACCGCATACTTTGACTGTGGCTGAAGTATTAGAGTCAAGCAAGACAGACGCTAAGCGATTGGTTGATGTAAATACGAATCGCTGTGTTAAAAATGTTTTTAATGATGTACACAGAGCTCTTCCCACAGATAGTCTACAATTGTGAAGTGTACTTTTGTTACAGTGGGTCATGGAGACACGTCATAAGGGTTGATTGGTGGGGGGTCAGGCACTGAAACCTCCACTGATTGCTAAAACAAAGGGACATAAATGGTCAGCTGAGAGTTGTTTCTCCATGTTAGTTGAAGACAGGTTCATAAACCTCCAAGAATCTGAATTTAACAGGTAGCTATGATATACCAATAGTTTTGTGAAAGTGCATTTACAATTTACAGATGTTGACTCAAAGACAACCCGTCTCTATATGTACTATTAGGGCATATGGACATCATTAGACAGAGCAGAAGGCTAAAACTGATTGTCCATTCCCTGGCTGACCTAGCCTATCCATGTATTCATAGCCTGTTTGGCCACCACAGCTTCTACCACAAATGAGAGCTGTTTGTCAGGAGTTTCTTAAGCAAAATCCATTGTGCTTAACTAATCAAGACCAGGCTTAATATTTAAATAGGGTTATCATGATGAAGCATTTATTGTATTTTGCACATGTGTATATACTTCCCAGTTTGCATATACTAAATCCATGGGCGAGAGATAATTAGACCACTTTTTTTTTTTTTTTTATTAATTATCTTTATTACTTGAGATATAAAAACAAATTACAGTACAAAAAGAGTTTTTTTTTCATTTTCCTTTCCCCTTATCCCCCCACCCCCCTCCCCATACCTGTGGTGCGTCGAAACAAAAAAAAAAAAAAAAAAGGAAACAATTATACAAACTGATCAAATCCTCCAGCCGCCCCATATCTTAGTCCACTTCTCCTCAGCTTCCCTCTGTTTGTACATAATTTTCTCATAATTTTTTACCTTGTTAATTAGGTTTATCCATGTATTCATCTCTGGAATACATCGAGCAAACCAAGTCCGACTGACCAAAACTCTGGCCAACATCAGTATTCTACCTAGGAAAATCTTTTGATACTTATGGTTATTTATTTTGGAGAAATCATTAAGCACAAACACTTGTGGTTCGAGAGGTATTCGTATTTTTAATTTATAGCGGATAAAGTTGTTAATACTATTCCAGTATTTTATAAGTTCTGGGCAGGTCCAGATCATATGAAGATAATCCGCACCTGAAGTATCACATTTAGGGCAATTAGAGGTGTCTCTTAGCCCACATTTATTCATCCATAAAGAAGTAACATATAATCTATGACAAATATTAAAATGTACTAGAACATGGTTAAAGTTCTGGGATAGTGAACCTAAATTCCCAAAAATATTCTCCCACCCTTCTACTTGTATGTTCGGACAATCCATCTCCCACGCTCTTTGTCCTGGTGATTGTGATTGTGTATCACTAAATCGTGCCTTAAGTAATAACTTATATATATTTGAAATCTTCAATCTAGGCAGTGTCCCCCCTACCCAATCGTTCAAAAAAGATGAACTATCTATATCCAACACCGATTTATCGTCCAAACTGGATAATGCTGAACGCAGCTGAAAATATCTAAACCATGAAACATTTTCTATATTATGTGATATCTCTATAAATGACTTAATCTCTCTATCCTTTACTACCTGTGAAATATACAAGATTTTATTTTTTTGCCAGAATGTGTCAGCTGCAATATCATCTAACCTTTGTAGGTGCAGATTATGCCAAAGAGGCGTGAATATAAGTGAGCCCTTTACCTTCAACCATGTCCTAGTAGTAGCCCACACTTTCAGGAGTAGTTTTATAGTCTCTCTATAGCCCTGCTCATAGCTCCTCAATAGCCCAGATTCCAGAAGAGTGAATATATTACTATGAGCGTGGCTACCCACTATTTTCCCTAGAAGTGCATTATTTTCTGATTCATAGCACATCAATAACTGAGTAGCAATAAAATACCCTTTAAAGTAAGGGAGATTTAAACCCCCGCACTCCAGTGATTTATACAAATGTTCTAACTTTATTCGCACTCGTTTTCTTCCCCATATTAAATCATTAATTATTCTTTCCATAAGTTTAAAGTATTTGTCTTGTATCCAAATAGGTGTATTCCTAAGCACATAAAGAAGTTGTGGTAGTATCACCATTTTGACCAATGAAACTCGGTCAGCTCTAGACAGGGGAAGTCTCAACCAGATCCCTATTTTGGTTCTAATCCTTGTCACCATGGGGATCAGATTAAGTTGTAAAAAAAATTTAACCCTGGGTGAAATAATAAAACCCAAATACTGAAAAGAATCAACGATATCCAACTGCGTCACAAGAACCTCTTTCTGTGGTAGGGGGTCTATTGGCATCAAACTGGTCTTAGACCAGTTTATAAGAAAACTGGACACCTCACCAAATGACTTAACCATTTGAATAATTCTGGGGAGAGTTGTTTCCGTATGGTCTATAAAAAAAAGAACATCATCCGCGTATAAGGAAATACGGTCCTGCACCCCTAGCGTACCAAATCCCTTAACTTGGTCATCCTGCCTAATGGCCAGCGCAAGAGGTTCAATATAAATGTCAAATAACAATGGGGATAATGGGCAGCCCTGACGGGTCCCTCTATTTAAATCAAAGCTAGTTGTAAGGATCCCATTAAGACTCAATTTTGCCTTGGGGAATCTGTACAGTAACTTAAGAATGCCTATGAATCTTTCCCCAAAGCCCATCCTTGCCAGAACCTTCCAGAGGAAGCGCCACTCCACCCTGTCAAAGGCCTTAGAGGCATCTAGTGACAGGATGGAGCGAGCGGTCCCCCCAGGGGCCTGAATATTAGCAAAGAACCGATGAAGATTGTGGTGTGTGCCCTTGTTTTGAATAAAGCCATTCTGATCCGGATGGACAATGGCGGAGATAACCCCAGAAAGCCTTGTGGCAAAAATCCTCTCAAAGAGCTTTACATCTGCATTGAGCAGTAAGATTGGTCTATATGATTCTAGATCTACGGGATCTTTGCCTTTTTTTGGAATTAATGTTATTACGGCTTCCAACATTGAATCTGGTAACTTCCCGTCCTCCACTGATTCAGAAAGGACCTCCAGCAGCCTGGGGAAAATAAAGTCCCCATATTTACTGTAGAATTCATATGGGAGTCCATCTGAGCCAGGGGTGGAATTGGCCGAACATAATTTAATCGCTCCCTCAAGTTCCTGTATTGAGACATCCAATTCCAGTGCTTTCTTTTGCGCCTCAGTAATAGTTGGAAAAGAAATGTCATCGAGATAAGCATCCATCTTATCATCTGTGATCTTCAAATCAGCTTTATACAAATCCAAAAAATAGTCCACAAAGGCCTTCTCTACAGGACCCTGCCCGCTAACCATCTTACCATTAACCAGTCTAACATTATCTATATATTTTTTGGATTGTTGACTTGAGATCACTCTGGCCAAAAGTTTACCAGGTCGCCCTGACTCCGTAAAATATTTTTGCCCTTTAAAGAAGAGGCCCTGTTGGGCTTTGTCCAATAAAAAGTTAGAGTATACTTGTGTGGCCATTTGCATACTTTCTCTATTCTCCTCTGTCTTATTCATATAAAAGGATTGTGTCGCCATTGATGCAAGTTCTTCCAGATTTTTCTGTTTTTTCCCGTACTCCTTTCTAAGGTTCGCAATATTACTGACCAACATTCCCCTCATATATGCCTTAAAGGTATCCCATACCACTTGGATTTTTGCTGAGCCATAGTTGTTATCCCAAAATCGACCAATTTCATTCTGAATTGTTTCATGTGTCTTTATTACTGTTAACCAGTAGGGGTTTAATCTAAAAGGGGGTTTTTGTATGTGTCTTTCCTGGGTTAAACAGAGTTCGAGGACTAACGGTGAATGGTCCGAAATTGACCTTGTTTCATATTTCATTCGTTTTACGAATTTCACGTATTTACTACTAATCAATGCAAGATCTATTCTAGACATAGATTTACCTGCTTTACTAAAGCATGAAAAGGCCCTTTTCCCCTGTCCTAGATGTCCCCACACATCTTCAAAACCCGCCTCAGAACAAAACCGTGCCAGGGGAGACCCCTGAATCGGGCTATCTCTCCTGACACTCGTAGAGACCCTATCACGCAGAGGATCAATGACGCAATTGAAATCGCCATTAATCATTGTTGGACACTCTGGCCATTTATCCATAAATAATAACAAAGAATTGAGAACCAAAAAGGAAAATGGCGGTGGAATATAGACAAAAGCCAAAATACATGTCTTCCCCCTTAATCTACAATATAAAAAAATAAATCTCCCCTGATGGTCGACAGAGGATGCCTCACAGACAAAGTCAATCTGTCTATGTATCAGGACAGTAACACCTCTAGAGTGGCTGGAAAAGGTAGAATGATACGTGTGCGCGGCCCATCCCCTGCCGACCACCCTAGAGGTCTCTTCAGTAAGATGAGTTTCTAACAAACATATTATTGCTGGTAGGTGGACCTGTGTCAAGTCAAAGATCGCTTGTCTTTTTCCTCTATCCCCCAATCCGCATATATTCCAGGCAAGGATTCTAGTCGTCATTATCAAAAGCTGTTAGATAGGACAAAAAAAAAAAAAAAAGCAATAATTTTTGACGCACCACAGCCCATCTCCCACCCCAGCCCCACCCCCCGTATAGGTAATCCACCACATATTGTAGTAGATTTCTCTCCTATGACCATCCCTCCCACACTCCCCACACTCAGCCCTCCCTATTAAGAAACAGAAAAAAGAGAGAAAGGGACAATTGGGGATATAGACCCCCCCATAACAGTTATTGTTCCCACCAAATCCTGAAACAATTAAGTCACAGATCATTTCGTTCGAGCCAGTCCGCTTTTTAACACACAACATATTAAAAGGTTCTGTACCCATCAGCAATAACTTTTATTTGCACATATCTTACTTTTCCTTGCATACCAAGGACAGATGACTATAGCAAACTATCTGAGTATTTAAAGGGAACATGCCAACTTTTGAAAATGCTGTGTAATCTGCAACCAGCATGTTATAGAGCAAGGATAGCTGAGTAGATTCATACATAATTTGGTGTGAAAAGAGTCAATAAAACTTGTGAGTTATACAGCCGCAAGAAAAAGTATGTGAACCCTTTGGAATTATATGGATTTCTGCACAAATTTGTCATAAAATGTGATCTGATCTTCATCAAAGTCACAACAATAGACAATCACAGTCTGCTTAAACAAATAACACACAAAGAATTAAATGTTACCATGTTTTTATTGAACACACCATGTAAACATTCACAGTGCAGGTGGAAAAAGTACGTGAACCCTTGGATTTAATAACTGGTTGAACTTCTTTTGGCAGCAATAACTTCAACCAAACGTTTCCTGTAGTTGCAGATCAGACGTGCACAACGGTCAGGAGTAATTCTTGACCATTCCTCTTTACAGAATTGTTTCAGTTCAGCAATATTCTTGGGATGTCTGGTGTGAATCGCTTTCTTGATCATACAAAATAATGGCTGATCTTAGGGAGACCAGCTACAGAAAACACTGTGGAGCCTCATTTAAGAGTCTCGACACAGCAATCCAAAGTGCAATGCTCCCTGGGAAACAGTAATATGCGAAATAAGCTGTCTGTGGATGGATAACTGGCTTAGATCTTCCCCGTCACATCCTTAAAGCTTGTAAAAGAGCGGGATCTTGACATAGGGGCCACTTAATATGGTGGAGTTGGTGATCTCTGTAATGGGGACACCCCTTTGCTCGGTTTTCCTTCCTTTGAGGGATATCTGGCTTTCACTGTGTTGAAGACCCTTAACTGGGGCTCCACAATTATTTAGCATATTTCTTGAGGTCATGCCACAGCATCTCAATCGGGTTGAGGTCAGGACTCTGACTGGGCCACTCCAGAAGGCATATTTTCTTCTGTTTAAGCCATTCTGTTGTTAATTTACTTCTATGCTTTGGGTCGTTGTCCTGTTGCAACACCCATCTTCTGTTGAGCTTCAGCTGGTGGACAGATGGCCTTAAGTTCTCCTGCAAAATGTCTTGATAAACTTGGGAATTCATTTTTCCTTCGATGATAGCAATCTGTCCAGGCCCTGATGTAGCAAAGCAGCCCCAAACAATGATGCCCCCAGCACCATACTTCACAGTTGGGATGAGGTTTTGATGTTGGTGTGCTGTGCCTCTTTTTCTCCACACATAGTGTTGTGTGTTTCTTCCAAACAACTCAACTTTGGTTTCATCTGTCCACAGAATATTTTGCCAGTACTGCTGTGGAACATCCAGGTGCTCTTGTGCAAACTGTAAAAGTGCAGCATTGTTTTTTTTGGACAGCAGTGGCTTCCTCTGTGGTATCCTCCCATGAAATCCATTCTTGTTTAGTGTTTTACGTATCGCAGATTCGCTAACAGGGATGTTAGCATATGCCAGAGACTTTTTTAAGTCTTTAGCTGACACTCTAGGATTCTTCTTCACCTCATTGAGCAGTCTGCGTTGTGCTCTTGCAGTCATCTTTACAGGACCGCCACTCCTAGGGAGAGTAGCAGCAGTGCTGAAGTTTCTCCATTTATAGACAATTTGTCTTAATTTGCTTAACTGATGAGCAGCAAGGCTTTTGGAGATACTTTTCTAGCCCTTTCCAGCTTTATGCAAGTCAACAATTCTTAATCGTAGGTCTTCTGAGAGCTCTTTTGTGCAAGGCATTATTCACATCAGGCAATGCTTCTTGTGAAAAGCAAACCCAGAACTGGTGTGTGTTTTTTTATAGGGCAGGTGTAACTAACACCTCAAATCTCATCTCATTGATTGGACTCCAGTTGGCTGACACCTCACTCCAATTAGCTCTTGGAGATGTCATTAGTCTAGGGGTTCACATACTTTTTCCACCTGCACTGTGAATGTTTACATGGTGTGTTCAATAAAAACATGGTAACATTTAATTCTTTGTGTCTTATTAGTTTAAGCAGACTGTGATTGTCTATTGCTGTGACTTAGATGAAAATCAGATCACATTTTATGACCAATTTGTGCAGAAATTCCTATCATTCCAAAGGGTTCACATACTTTTTCTTGCAACTGTAGCTGTAACCTTCTGAATTTATTTGAGGCCTGTTGGTACAAGGAGAGGAGTCATTATAGAGTTCCATTTAAAAGTTACTATGCCAAGACAGATAGCACAAATTATTTTGATCAAAATATATTTAATATAAGTGCCGCATATAGTGAATATAGCATTAGTGAAATTTATAATCACATATTGTTTGCTGAGTTTGCAGAATATTAAAAACTAAATAATAATAAACTAATTAATGTAATGACAGCAATGTCAGCAATTACAAAGTTAGGGAATATTAAAATTACTAGGTCTTTTTTCTAGCAGTAACAGTATTTTCTAGTACAGACAGCATAACTCGACTTTCTTGAGCTGAACGCTAAATCTGCAGCAATGCTCATTTGTAGTTCTGATCTTCTCATTTGTGCCCAGGCTTTAGAGCCAAAGTTCCAGGGTCCAGGTAACACCTCAATCACTCTACCATTTCTAGATAGGCCCTAGCAAAGCAATGAACATGTATGGGTGATAGTAATGTAAAATTTATAACTTAGCCTAATCACTGCACAAAGGGCTAACATTCACCTAGAATTTTAGGACCAATGCTCCAGTATGCCCGAATGAGCTAGTTCAGCATCCTGGCAAATGCTATGATTGCAAGAAGTTTTTTCTGTAGGTTCTGTTGAGTTGTTATCGAAGTAAGGCTAATGCACATTGTATTTAAGCGCTATATTTAACATATAGGTGATTGCACACCATTTACAACAGTATAGGAAACCACAAAAAAGTATAGCATCTAACACAAGCCATTAGTGGATGTACACAGCAAAACAGAGTATACAGAGTCTTAAAAAATAGGTATACTGCACAAATCAAGTTGCAACACTACTTTTAATATGAGTAGTTTCATTTTAACTGCACATTACATTCTGCTACAATATGTGCAAAACACTTGGTAACCAGACCACAGCTGCCCATGTGAACTGAAAAAAAAAAACCTTTAGCTTGGAAACAAGCCAAATACTAGCCCAGGAGGACACTCAAAAAGTCACTGCTCAAACCAAATGTACTTTCCTACTTTCTTAGTAGTGACTCATAAATAAATAAAAATAACAAATATACTTAACACAAGTAACATATTACCAGTGTTTCCTGTCAGTGCATTTTCATTGGCAGATCATAGTGTCCATTATCTGTCCTTTATGTGTAGTATAGTCATCAAATCTCACTCAGTGAGTTTATGTCTGGACTGGATGCATTTTATTCTACAGCTTTAAAGTTTGATTATGCTAACTAGCAAAGTGTTATAAATGCCTATGAACGGTCTGCTCAGTTTGTGTATTTATACTCATTTCTCTTTCTCTCATAGTCACGGCTCAGTTTCTGACAGTGCCAACAAGTGTGAATAGCTGTACAGGAAGTAAGCAGGAATACAACTGCCAACAACTCAAAGTGGTCACGATCTCAATACTATGAAACTACTCGATGAAAACTGCTTCCCAAAATAAAAATGTCAAGTTTTCTATATCTGTTCAATTTTATGTGAACATTCATATTTAAAACATTACAAAACAGCTCTATAATACATGTATTATGGAAACAAAATGCAAAGAAATATTAGTTATAAATATAAGCAATGCCCAATTAGCCACATATATGAATGTATAGAGGCTAATTATAAGGTATGGGGCTTAAACCTTTTTGTATCATCTTTATTTCCTATCTCTATCTATCTATCTATCTATCTATCTATCTATCTATCTATCTATCTATATCACTAACTCAAGATAAGACACCACTACCCTAAACAACAAAGAGTAGGTGTATTGTAAGTTACAGTAGGTAATATAAAAGAGCACATCATATCATAGAGGCAGATCTGGTGCCTGTTGTTAAGACCTTGGCAAAGTGAATACTTTTTCTGGTTGGCCCCATCTAATTGGCCTACTGAGTGGTAAGATGCTGTGTAGGATTCTTCTCTTCACAAGAAATCAAGTGTTGGAGAGCCAAAAAATTATGACTTGATTCAAAGGTCACGGAAAGTGTCTAGATAGGGAAAGGAAAACCCAACACCATAATAGAGGACCCACTTCGATACTTTCTATCACACTTCACCACTTCAATGTATGTAACTGGTTACAAAAGACAGAAATTAAGACTATGTTCACCAAGCATTAAAGGACCTAATGCTCTAGTACTTTCTCTGAAGAAACACATGCATTGGTAAACTAGGCAATAATGTTTTTTTTACCATTTTCTTCTATGGAGGATGGTAAAGAATTGAATAGTATTGAATATTAATGTAAACAAAGCAGAAGAGATTCACCAACTTACATGAAAATTCTTAAAACTTTTTTGTGTATATTTTTATAAATGTTTCAGGACTTCGACTGTTGGATCTATTATGTACATTGACTTTATTGGCTATATACCCAAAATGAAAGCTTGTCGACTCGACATTTTGTAAAAATAAATACAAAAAAGTCTTACACAAGAATGTAGAGCAATTGTCTTTTGCTGAAATATACAGTTTCTTGGGGGAATTCCACTTGCCATGGCGTTTACCAGTCCCACTGACTCCTATTCAGGTCATTAGCCAGCAATATATACTGATCACAAAACAACAGCTCTCATCATTAGTACTAAATGCACAATTTAGTTTGATGTTCCAAGTAAAGTGAAAAGACGCCTGTGTTTTTAAGGGACTAATTGACAGAGGTGTAGAAATACGGAGAAGCTAAACTCAGCGTAGAGGCAAAATGAGGGGGAAACTGGGATCCAGTGATGCTCATTGTAAAACCGTGTTTTCGTGCTACACGTGCATGCGTTAAGTAAGCAGCCAACGGGTCCTTTCCTACATCAGAAATTCTAATTCACCACAGCTGCCTCATGAATTATTATTTTCTCAATGACATTTTGCAGGCGCCAAGCAAAAAACAAACAAACAAATGTAAATGATCAAGCTGGTTTTCGCGCTCATTTTGACACAAAGATGATGTTCAGTTGGAATCCCTGGCTGAGAGTTCTCTCAGTTTCCAGTATCAAGCAGAGGCCTAAAAGTACAACGTAACCTTTATTAAAATATGTTAAATAAGAGTTTCTAAAACTTTCATTGGTAGAGATGAATGGAATTTCAATGTAGTCCATTTAAATTCTAAACAGGAAGTGACATTTGCCAGACACTTCCTGTTTTGTCTCCTCCTACAGTCTTTGGGCTTCCTTAAGCGGCTGTGCCTCACACAACAGCCTAACATTGTCTTAATAGATGTGCAAATTGTTAGATATTTCATCTGTTTATCAAATGTGGGTGAGGAGCAAATTTATTCTTGACGGCTCCCTAACCTCCATCCATTCATTAATGTTCAATCCAAGCAGCCATTATGATATAAATGGCATCTCTTTTTTGGAGACAGCGAGATGTATTTTCAGCTGACATAAATCTATTTCTCCTCCTTCCACTGTGCTGTGGAAACCTGTGAGCTCATGTGGAAATAAGACGATTAGGGATTGTAACAATGCCTTGTAACATCACTGGTGTATGAGATGACAACGTAAGACTTCTGTGATGATAATGAACCATTCATAGATGTCTCTTCATTCATATACAATACATTATATATAAGTTGCAACAGTCTGCACGAAACTCTAAAACAGAAGAGAGAATACCTATTTTATAGTCTAATATGAAACAAATTGAGGTTTTACATATGTACTACTTTTTTTTTACCATTGTTTTTTTTTATTATTTGCATGGTCTTTATCCTAGAAATGTTGAAGGAATGGGATTACGCATTTGCTTGATATTTTATTGCACACCTTTATATAATATGTATGCTTCAGATGCATAATAAAAGGCATTGTATTTAGTTAAAGGAGGTGTCCAATATTGCTACATGAAATCTTTTACATGCAGTCATAGGACTTTCCATATCATCTCTAAAATTATGCATTACAATAGATATTTGAAAAAAAAATGAATGAATAGGTCTTCTTATAAATTTGAAATGAATTTAGGAACAGTAACAATATAGAACCAATCAGTTAAACATAATTTGGAACTATGAATTATTATTATTCTCATCATGCGAAATGACTATACACTAAACTTGGTTAGTACATTCCATATAATGATTGTGAATAGGAAGGAATGGAGAGCTGTAAAATAGGTAACTTATCTTGTGTAGTTCAAGAAAAGTGATTCTTACTTTGTTCAAGTGAAATCCGCTAAAATATAGTATAAGCTTAGCTAATTTTAAGAAATACATTTGTTACTTTTTGAGTGCAATCAATTAGATTTATAGTCAGAAAGGATTCTGAAAGTAATTGTTTTATAGAACTTGAGCAGGTAGATGATAGTATTTGTATCATATCATGCTTGCAGTCCATAACATACATGCTACATAGCATAATAACTGCAGTGGTTATATATATACATGGCAAATGTTGCTTACATTCTGCAAACAAATTGCAATTTCTATTATCTTCTGCTTTCATGGCATTAATTGGTTAAATAGACACATTGATTTGTCTTTTAAAAAAACTCCAGTTTCTTCATATGCTGCACCTATCTGACAGATCATCTTTGTCACCTTTTGTCTTGCGTCTTCACACCACCTTCTAACATCTCTTGGCCCAGTGGACAACTTTGTGTCCCTTTTGTTTTCACTAGACACCTCACTACTCCTCACAGTCCACTGCCATCTGTCTTTGCATCGCTGTGCCGCTGAGTAGTGTAGGATTTCTAAGACAAACAAATCTGTGTGCGATTTAACTGTTCACCAATGAAATGATGAACTGCCATCTGCTGTTTTTAGATTGGAAATCTTCAAAACAACAATGGTAATATATACATTCGATATATTGTATCTTGAATCAGAATGTTATTTCACCCTGATACATTTGTGAGATGATGCCTCTGCGGCAAGCAGCAATTTTCTATTCTATTGTAAGCACATGTTGCCAAAGTCACCGAAACATTCAGAACGAGAGAACAGGGGCATAACAATGGAAAAGGTTTTCTTTTTTTTTTCTTGGATTTGTCATAGAAATATGTTTATGGTGCAAGATAAACTTTATGATATAGCGGTGTGCACTCCAGGATGAACAAACCCACTCTGATGTGTTTTAATTCTCTAACAGACAAGCAATGTACAATCTATTGTTATCTATGCAAAATAGTAGTTATGAATAATGGAGCATTGTATTATCTCCACTCGAGAGAATACAAAAATAAACTCACCTTCACATTGGCGTATCTCTTTGTAATTCTTTGGATGGTGGGATGTTCCTTCTTTTCCAGCTGTATTCTGTTTTTTGCATCTTATTTGATATATACATGTGTCAATTTTACCACTGATTACCTAGAAATAATAGTCATATCGCACATTAATCTAAGGGCCTGGCAAATGAGGATGCTTCCAGGCCTCTGTTTAGCCTTACCTAGATGAGAGAACACAGTGCACTACTCCTAAAACCATCAAATGGGATGCTTTCTGTTACACTGACTGCATTAGTCAAACCTGCTTATCACAATGAACAATAGGCTGGGACAAGTGACTAGTACTAGTTTGGAGTTTGGGCTGGCTAAATTATTCTCCAAGTCCATTTTTCAAGGCCTGGTTTAAAAGTCAAAATTGAGGATGAGTACCTTACATCAGGTGACATTAGAGGCAGAGCTTGCTAACAACCTATTTGCAAGACAGAGGGGGAAAACGAACATAGGTAGGACTGCTAGTGGAGGGGGCTAACCTCACAAAATAGAGGCTTACCTCTTCATATTGTGTTAGGAGCGCAACATCCAAATCAGCATCTAAAACACCATGGGCTGCTGCGTAGGGAGATCTGTCACCAGGAGCAGGCTGATTGTCAAAGACCGGGATAAAGAGAAGAAACCCAAGGCGCAATCGTCATCACGGTGGGTGAAAGTCAGATACAGGTTGCTAGATATTAACTTTTTTATTGGATATTATGCATTTAAGGGCCAAACAGGCCCCTTCGTCAGATTTACAGTTTCACACCAATGTTCGGCCCTGAAACGCCTAATATCCAATTGAAGAGAGACAAGCACCATACCTTGGGTTTCTTCTCCGTATCCAGTTTTTTTGCATCCCCTTTTCCCAGAATTCCAGAGGCGCATTGCCTGGTCTATAAGACTCCTCAATTAGGCAATCTCCATATGAAATTATAGTTTTCCTCCTGGCTTGCTCAAACATACTGGCTGAGAAACTATTCTTTTTATTTGCATGCATTTACAAGATTTTAGAAACCATATTCTGTGTCAGGTGAGTTATATTTGGAAAGGGGTTCTCAGAAGTTGAAGAAGTCTAAGCATGCACACACAGGAAGCTTTCTATTCCTTTCACTTTCAGTGGTGGCTGTTATTAGCTAAAATTCCACAGCATCCTCAGGAGGAATCTTCTTTTGCATTTCTCAGTATGGGTTAACACCAGTTAATAGACATAATAATACCTTTCTTTTGTATAAAAACCTATTCTTGTACCTAGCTGCCCATTTTGAAAATGTTGAAGCCAATGTAGGAATACAAAAGAGACACATCAAAAACATATCTGCAAGCACAATGATGGCTACACATTGTCTGCTGTAATAAATATTTGTGCGTGATGTATGAGGCCGCCTTGTCATATATTAATGCAAGAATTGAGTTTTTCAAGAGTCCATGGGCTGATGAGGGATTTCTTTGACAATACCAGTTTCTTTAGTTGAAGACAGTCGACTGCGGGACTGGTGGTCACAGATTAATGTGTAACTGAAATGCAGACAGACAACATAAATGTTGTTTTATTCTATAACAGGATGTCACTCATCTGCTTCCAAGTTCCCTCCTTTTAATTGCTGAACACTAGCAGTGCCTCCTACTCCGCTGCTTATGGAGAAGTGGCCAAGTAGGAGGCAATGATGCCTGAAATCTTGTGTGCCGCTCTGCTCTAGCTGTGTGTGTTTTCTGTTTTCAGCGGCATACCCTGCACACAATCCCTTCTAAGTGCCTGTTTGTGTGCAGGGGTAGAGGCTCTGATTTCTGGCTGTGACAAGCTTGGCTCGGCTACCTCATACAAGCGTTTTGCAGGCTTTCAGACCCTTCTGGTGACAGCCTGCTGGGCTGATCCACAGCACTTCACATGATGGGCTGCTTGTTGTCTGATAACCTTTGTGTTGCGTTAACAGGATGCCTGTGTGTGAATGAGATGTTCCATAGATAAATGATTATCCTGTATACAAATAAATAAAATGCAAATGTGGTTTGTAACGATGGCTGGGGGCAAGATGAGCCTTCTGTTGTGTTTCTCCATGCCCCCCTACAAGAGCGTAGGCGTTCCTATGCCACCCTGTGTGTATGGAAGTGCTCTTTTCTTTTGCCTCTGTTCCAGGAATTAGATGGCTCTGCCAACGTGGCAGTGCTGTCACCAAGCAAGGAGCTTCCTGAGGAACAGATGGTACAAGCAGGGAGAAAGAAGGTGCCAACTGCCATCCCACGGGCAGTTGGCACCTGCGTTCCAATAAATGTGATCCAATCGATTTATGCGCCAGGCTCTGTTCCATCTGAACAATAGCGCCGCCCGTCCATTGGCAGTGAAAAGGGCCACAGAACCGAAGGGAGGGAAATGGATGAGGAAACATAATCAGTTAGTCATTCTTGGACTATAGCAAAATATGGATTTTTTTTCTCTCTGTACCTTAGTCATTATATAGAAGCTGCGCTCATCCACTAGATATAGAAAGATCCATGACACTAATTACCTTATCAAATGAAGATGGCACACCATAGTTTACTAACTTCTAGCCTGCAGTTTATTTTGCATCACTTAATAAAATAAAATAAAAAACACAGAAGAATTTACACGGGAATATGAACAGAATATTTAGAAAGAATCATCACAGTTAATTGTCAGCTTGGCCTTCAGCCATTACATCTTATTTCCTTGAGCTGCCAATGTGATTTTACAGAAAAGGCACAAAGGATATCCAGACAACCAGAATGTTTTTAGCCCTGCAGCAGTCTGCAAGTAAATAAACAGATAAATGTGGGACTTGCCGTTACTAGTTGTTATCTAGAAATGCTGCATTATTTTACAGGGCCTGCTATGGTATTTTACACTGACCACCACTACTATGGGAAAGCACAATGGTGTAAATGTGTGTGTGTGTGGGGGGGGGGGGGGGGGGTATGGTGTTTCGATCTGCAGCTAACATTTTAGTTTATTTGGGTTTAATTTTTTTTTTTTAAGGAGATATTAAACCATTATGGACTGATTCCCCACTGTAGCCATTCTGATGATGCTACAGTCCCCACTGCTCTCCACTTCTTGTTCTAATCTCATTAGAAATTTCTTGGACTACCATTCAGACAATCAATAATGTGATCATATGGGTCACCACTGAGGTCCATTGAGGCTGAGCAGGAAGTCCAAGCCATTTCCTGTGTGTCAAGCCCAGGAACAGGAAGTGGAGAGCGTTGGGGACTGGAGCAACACTGGAACAGCAGTGACAGGAAATTTTTGCACTAAACTTTTAGTGGATATATAAATGAGAGGACACAGTTTTTAAATGGAAACACCAATGAAAACTGGTTTCTCCTATGAATTCTTATCTGAAATCATGATGTCCAAAGTCAGTGTTGTTTAAATCTGTCATGATTATTGCATAGCAGCAGTCTGTGTATGTATCAGACTTCCCCACTCATGTGTGATCATTGTTACTGAGACTTCTTGCAGATGATGGATCAGTATTGCCTTTAAAGAGTAATTAAACTGTTTAACAATTTTCTCTTAAACTGTTCTATATAGCCCTAAAATCATTTTTGTACTATACTTAATTAATGATGCTGTTTCCTATCTTTAAAAAAAAGGACCCAAAGTCCTGGATTGTACCACTTCTTAAAATCATCTTAAACTGGTGTACGGATTACTGGCTGCCTGGGAGAATGTTGCACAGGGCGGAGCACAGATCTCTGCTCCTGCCTGTGCTCCCCACAAGCTAATTCTGGCACAGCACTTCGGTACCCTGTGCCCTGTATCGATATGCTCTGCCAAGATTTTGCTGACAGTTAGTTAGTTATAGGTAGAGGACACAACAGATACTTTCTTCTAAGGTGTAACCCGGTCTACATTCTTCAAGAAAAATACCAGAATCCTCAGAATATGAAAATAAAACAGGTTAGATGGGTCTTAAAGGGAATCTGTCAACAGGAACAACAGTATGAATCCAAGGACAATGCCCGGTAGAGCTGTCTGTGATCATCTAAACATCTGTTACATTCTGTATTAATCTGTTGTGGTGTTCTGGTGATACAGCACCTTTTGTTAATATGCAGCTAAGGTCTAAAGTACACCGATGGTTGGCCCAAGCCACTCTGGTGAAATCTAGCTCCTCAACTTTACTTTTGCAGCCACTTCTCTTCGAGTTGTTTGACAGGGTCAAGTTCAGATCCACTGTAGGGGGAGTTGCGAGCTAAGTAGTGTGAAGGAGTTAGGGTGCCCTGAGTGCCTGCTCTTGGTGCGCTTTTCAATAGATTGGTATAAAACAGGTATCAATTTAATGAGCTTAGGCAGCCCTACAAAGCTTTGTGCCTGGTTTCATACTGTTGTTTCTAGTGGCAGATTCCCATCAGGTGAAATAAGGAGCACAGCACATATGTAGTATGCCAAATACAAAAAAAAACACTTTAGGATTCCCCTTATATCCCTGGCCTCCATATTGTAATTCAGGTCTTGTACAGTCTTTTTTTTTTATACATCATCACAATAACCTGTTACCCATATTAATGATAAAGTACGTAAGAGAGCCAGCCAATCATGGTCCACCTTAGTGACGCATTGATTGTAGTAATATTACCAGTGTGTCCTGTGATTGGTCATCCAAGTATGTAAGCAACGATACTGTTGGGGACCTGAATCGTCATGGCAAGAGAACGGTTAGAAATCTAAAAGCAAAACATTAAACATTTTACTGTAACTGCTCAAATACACGCAAGTGAGTTGAATGCGATAAACTCACAGCTTGTGTTAGTGAGACTTCTTATTCTGACCTCCGCTCCTGTGACTGAATCGCACAGCATTTTACTGATTTATAATGCTGTGTAATCCTGAGAGTCCTGGAATATGTTGTTTTACACTGACATAATGTGGTGCAATCGTGTCAGTGGAACCGAGGCCAGAATAGGAACAATTAATGGCCTTAAAAACATACTTGGAAAACATTCCACACAGTGCTACTAAACATACAGGAGAATACAGCACCACATATCTCTTATATTCAGTGACATCTCCTCCAATATAAATGTTCTCTTTCCTCATTTTCTCCATTTTGAACAGACAGCCATGATGATTTCTTTCAGCCATGTCTCATCTCTGCAGAGTTTGACAAAAAGACATCTTAGTTTCCTACTTTTCCATCATCCTCTCACCTTCTCAACACCCATCCTGCTCCTCCCAATACTGTGCTCGATGTGTTACTCAATACTATACCCCTGAAAATACTTGTACCACACAGATAATTTGCAGAAAGTGCCCTAAAAAAACCTGTACCCAGTAAATATTGTCCCTGATACTAATACAGTAAACATAATGTCCTACAAAATAATTGTGCTAAGCTGATACTGTTGCAGGGTGTCCCCACAGTAATAGTGCTTCCAAAAGTCCCACCAATATTAATAGTTATCTATCAGAGTGCACTTAGTGTTAAAAGTGTCCCTAATACCAATAATGCCCCCATTGTGCCCATACTAGTAATCATGTTCCTCATAGCTTCCCAGTAGCAATAATTCTCCTCATAATGTGCGCCAGTACAAATAATACTCCCTTATAATGTGCACCACCACAAAAAGTACCTCCTTATAATGTGCACCAGTGCAAAAAATGCCCCGTTATAATGTGCAACAGTACAAAAAAATATATATATTATAATGTGTGCCATTGCAAAAAATGCATTCTTTTAATGTGTGCCAGTGCAAAAAAATGTCCCCTTAAAATGTGTGCAGTACTAAAAATGCTCCCTCTTAGTGACCCTAGTAGAGTTAATATCCCCATAGTGCACCCCATAATGCATGCCAGTCCAAAAACATACCCTACCCCCCCTTATGTGTGCCAGCCCATATTCAGTACTCCCAGTAGATGCACCTATAGTTTTATCCCCCCACAATGTCTCCATAGTGCCCCCAGTAGATGCCCCCATAGTGCTCTCCCCACCCCTAATGTCACCATATTGCCCCCAGTAGATGCCCCTATAATGTCTCCTCCCACAATGTCTCCTTAGTGCCACAGTAAATGTCTCCATAGTGCTCTACCCCCACAATGTCCCCATAGTTCCCCCAGTAGATGGACCCATAGTGCCCTACCCCCTGTAGCTGGCCAGATAAGACCTGTCCTAGGTTGCTAATATAGCTTGTGTGTTTATACAGCTAAACCTTCCAATAACCTTAATACAGTTCCTATGTTTGTGTGTTAAAGACAAAAGCAGAGTTATTTACAGTGACTTCTTGTTTGGATGTCATAAAACTGTTATATATTGTGTTCACAGAAGCAGAAAAGATAATATGCCTTTAAGATTCATTATATAACGTAAGGTAAGCTCAATGACACAGCAGAAACAACAGAAAGCATAGAGTTAAACTGTTGTTGCTGGGCAGGAGTTTTGACCAATCACAGCCAGCCTCACAGACAGCAAGAGTTTTGACCAATCACAGCCAGCCTCACACACAGCCTGTGTGGGAAATTCCCCTAGCAAGAGCTGCTTTAATCATTACACCAGAGGAGAGAAGCTGTGTGTTATGGAAGCAGAGATGTCAAAATAGGCATTTAAAACAGTTATATAATGTTCCTACTGTTAATATAGTGATTAGAACTGTATACTGAACCAGTAATATGTGTGTTTACTTACAGTTCCACCAATTGCAAACTACAAAGTTCACAATCCAAGTTTAAATTCCATATTGCAATCCAAATCGCATACAACCATACCAGATCATACTCAACCAATCTTCAAATAGTTACTGCTAACTGCATACTGCAAATTGCGACCAAATTCAGCAAGTGAACTATTAGTTAGAACTCAGATATACCTCTCAGAGAGATCATAAAGTGCTTAAATAACTTAAAGTGAGAGTACAGATACTTGAGAAAAAAATATATCCACCATTTTATGTTGAATGACAAGATTGAACAGTTGAACCACCATCTTATGCATACCGCAATTTTGTGATATCTTTTCAACACGTGTCATGTAAATGGACTATCTGCGGCAGTGTTATAAATAAAAGTTGAAGTTAATTCAAGCATTTGGTGTGCTCTTTAAACCTACTGTTTCCATAGAACAGCGTTAGAGGAATTACAGAGTAATAGACAGTCTGGTTAGACTAAAAAAGTCAGAGATATTGAAATTCTTCTAATGCCACAGCGCAAAAGGCACTTCATAGTGCTGCGCCTGCCACACCCCCCACATTGTCCCCATAGTGCTCCAGTAGATAGACCCACATCATGGTGTAAAATAAAAAACAATAAACACAGATACTTACCTCTGCTGTCAGCAATGCGGTTCAGGCCTCTTGCAGCCTGTTTCCTGATTACATCATTGCTCCACCTATGCTGGCCTCTGACTGGGCCTGGAGTCTACCAGAGGTAACGGCGAGGCAGGGAGACATTGCTCCTGTGCCCCAGCCGCAGTACCTAATTCTATTGCCGTTCCTAGGATGCCAATACATAATAAGTGGTGCCCTACCGGCTTAGGAGCCCAGTAGCAGTTGCGACCGCTGTGACCCCTATATCTACGCTAGTGCTTGTGTGTAAAATCAGGGCAGCTGATTATATTAAATCTCATCATGATAACCTTTGCTAATTAAATATTTGTAAATGAACACCTAAATGATTAATATACACCAAAACTGATAGCCGCATTGCAAATTAGCGCATATGACCCAAACCAGAGACCTATCTGTAGACAGAATTGTTTTGGGAGCTCTTGCCCCTCGTCAGAACCGAGCAGGTTATGGGCTCGCTGAATGAGATGCCTTAGATGTGTAATACCTATTTTGTGTAATGTGTTTATAGACCCATTAATGATTTACAACTACTCCATTAGAACCATATTGAAAAAGCATAATAAGGCCTGTTTCACATCTGCATTACAGCCCGATGGATCCACCATTGCCATGCTCTGGCGGAATTCCATCAAACCCTATTCACTATAATGGGGACTGGCGGAGATCTGGCCTCAACCAGGCAAATATGTTGAGAAGTGGCTGGGCATATTTCCACTGGTCCCTATTATATTGAATAGGACTGGACAGACTTCCAGCCGCGCATGGCAGTGACGGATCCCACAGGCTGTCCCCAGCCGGAACAGCCTGCCGGATCTGCATAAACGCAGATATGAAACAGGCCTAAGGATGATCGATCCATAAGTCTGGACACACCTTTCCATTCTGTTTTTTTGTTTTCTATTTTCTACATTTAGATTTTTTCTAAGATGTGAAAATGAAGAAAGAACACATATGGAATTAAGTAGTAAACAAAAAAAAGTGGTAAACCAGAATACGTTATATATTTTACACTATTCAAAAAGTCCCCTCTTGCTTTGAAGAGAACTTTGCACACTGTTGGCATTCTCTCAATAAGCGTCACTTTGAATGGTTTTGAATGACAGGTATTCCTTGTCAAAACTTTAATTTGTGAAATTTTGTGCTTTCATACTGTGTTTGAGACCATCAGTTGCGTTGTGCACAGGTAGGATTGGTACACAGTTCCATAAGATGTTTAGTTCTATTCTACTACTGTTCTAATTCACATTATGGCAAGTAACACTCAAATAAGGAAAGAGAAATGACAGCCCATCGTTACTTTAAGACATGAAGGTCAAGCAATCTGGAAAATTTCCAGAAATTTGAAGGTATCCTCAAGTGTTGTGATGATCGAGCAGCTGTTCGGCCGAGTACCCCATGTGCTCGAGCGCCATGCTTGAGTCTCCTTCCCGCACATTTCTTGGCTGCTACTCAGCCAATAAATGTGCAGGTAAGTACTGCCCTCACTGTAATGCCAGTAGCCATGTTGGCTACTGGCATTACAGTGATTGGCTGGCCGGAACACGTCATTGGGTGCTATATGGCACACGATGAAGCATGTTTGGCTCATTCGTAGTCAGGGAGAGCTGAGCATAGGAAAGGACAGAGAGTGTAGGGAGTGTAATTGAATATTTTTTTTTGGTACAAAAACGTTTCAGAGACCCAAAAGTCCTTGTAAGGACTATTGTGTGTGACAGCAGCAATATATATTTTTAGCGCATCTTGCGCTAAATACCGTGTAATAGGCCGCTGCGGACAGTTAAATTATTCGACCCACATCTCCTGTGTAAAGTGAGCGCATCCCTAAAATATCAGTGACATCCAGTGCACTTTTTCCGTAGATGGTGTCCGCTGCAGACAGTTAAATTATCCGCGCCACATCTCCTGTTTAAAGTGTGTGCATCCCTAAAATATCAGTGACATCCAGTGCAGTTTTTCCATAGACGGTGTCCGCTGCGGACAGTTAAATTATCCACGGCACATCTGTTTAAAGTGTGCACCTCCCTAAAATATCAGTGACATCCAGTGCACTATTTCCGTAGACGGTGTCCGCTGCGGACAGTTAAATTATCCACGGCACATCTCCTGTTTAAAGTGTGCGCATCCCTAAAATATCAGTGACATCCAGTGTACCTTTTTCCGTAGACACTGAGAACAGTGACATAACCTATGGTACCTGTCCTGTATAACGTTTCCTAATCACAAATACCTTTGTAAATTCTTTTGCGCATACACTTCCAAATCCAGCGCTAATGTACGTGTGACATACTTTCTAGCATATATCACATTTAAAATGAAGAAGGCGAGCAGTAAGGGACAGGGAAGTGGCAGTGATGCTGATGGTTCACGCAGAGGCTGTGGCCCTGAGCGCGGAGAAACTGTGCCTGCTGCCAGAGCACAAGAAAAACAGTCATCCATGATACCTAACTTTATGTCCCAGCTTGTAGGGCGGCGCAGGATACCACACTTGAAGTCAGACCAGTGCGACCAAGTGGTCGGTTGGATTGCAGCAGATAATGCTTCCAGTCGGTTAAACACCACCCAGTTTTCCACCAAGTCCAGTCCCAGTAGCCAGGAATCTGGTCAACACAATCCTCACCCAATCCTCCTTCCTCCCACCATGTAAAGTCTGGCCAAACAAGTGATCCCACACTCGGATATTCCGAGGACCTCTTTTCATCGCCATTACTTGATTTGGCCCTCTCGCCAAGCACGCTTGAAGAGGGACATGAGATATTGTGCCCTGATTCCTAACCTCTTGAGCATGCACAGTCACAAGAACATGACGCTGGGGAACGGCAATTAGTGTTTAATGAGGTAGATGACGATAAGACACAGTTGCCAATGAGTCAACCGCAATTATTGTCTCAAGAGGTTGATGAAGGGGATGATAAACAGTTGTCAATCAATGAGGTTGTAGTTAGGTCAACAAATCAGGAGGTTGATTAGAGTGAGAAGTGGAAGAGGAGGTGGTGGAGGATGAGGTCACTGACCCAACCTGGGAAGGTAGAAAGCCGAGCGAGGACAGCAGTACAGAGGGGAGGGATATGCAGCACCGCAACAGGCTGAAAGAGGCACTGGGGTGGCAAAATGGAGAAGGCGGGCCACACCAAACAGGCCCGCAACTGTTCCACGGAGCACCCCCTTGCGGCAATCTCCCTTGCCAAGGTGTAGATGTTTCTCAGTATGCCGCTTTTTTGAGGAAAGTGCGGACGACAAAAGAATAGTAGTTTGCAACCTGTGCCATACAAAAATGAGCCGAGGCGTGAACACTAGCAACCTCCCCACCACCAGCATGATCCGCTACATGGCATGCAAGCACCATAATAAGTGGGACCAATGCCTGGGTCCACAATCTGTGTCTGTGGGTCACACCACTGCCTCCTCTTCCCCTATGTTACGTGCTGGTGAATCCCCTGTCGAAGGTGCAGGCCCGGATGCCTCTCGCCCTGCACCTGGACCTTCGCAAGCACCATCAACGACCATATCCACTTCCGTATCCCAGCGCAGCATCCAAATGTCCTTACCCCAGGCATTTGAACGCAAGCGAAAATACCCCAGCCACCCACCCACAGGCCATAGCATAAAATGTGCAGCTTTCCAACTTACTGGCCCTGGGAATGTTGCCATTTAGGCTTGTGGACACTGAGGCCTTCCGCAGCCTGATGTTGGCGGCCGTTCCGCATTACGCAGTCCCCAGCCGCCACTATTTTTCCTGGTGTGCCGTGCCTGCCTTACACCAACATGCGTCCCGTAACATCACACATGCCCTGACCAACGCAGTTACAGGGAAGGTCCACTTAACCACGGACACATGGACAAGTGCATTCGGCCAGGGACACTACATTTCCCTGATGGCACACTGGGAGAATGATGTGGAGGCCGGGAGCGAGTCGTACCCTGGGATGGCACAGGTGCTACCGACACCAAGGATTGCGGGCCCTACGTCGATCAGGGTTTCCGCCAGCACCTACATTAGTGGCTCCAAACCCCACTTCTCCTCCTCTGCCTCCTCCTCCACTACCACGTGCAGCACCAGTCAGTCATCAGTCGGTAGCTGGAAGCAGTGTAGCCCTGCAGTGGGGAAGCGAAAACAGGCCATGCTGAAGCTGATATGCTTAGGGGACAAACAGCACACCGCCGCAGAGCTGTGGCAGGGGATAAGAGACCAGACTGAGCTGTGGCTCTCACCACTAAACCTAGAACCAGGCATGGTTGTGTCTGATAATGGCTGTAACTTGGTGGTGGCTTTGGAGCTCGGCAAGCTCAGACACATCCCATGCCTAGCCCACTTGTTCAACCTTGTGGTTCCGTGGTTTCTCCAAACCTACCCCAATTTACCTGAGCTACTAGTGAAGATGCGCACATTTCCGCAAGTCATCGACAGCTTCAGCTGGTCTGTGAACGCTGCAGCAGCGCTTGAAATTTTCAGCTCATCGGCTGTTGTGCGACGTGAGCACGCGCTGGAACTCCACGTTCCACATGTTGGCCAGGCTTTGTGAGCAGCAGAGGGCAGTAGTGAAATACCAGCTGCAACATGGTCGTCGCCTTTCCAGTCAGCTTCCGCTTTTCACAAGCGAGGAGTGGGCATGTATGTCTGACCTCTGTGAGGTTTTAAGAAACTTTGAGAAATCAACACAGATGGTGAGTAGTAATAACGCTATTATCAGCGTAACTATCCCACTTATGTGTCTACTCAAACGCTCGCTGCTCACAATTAAGAACGACACTTTGCATGTGGAAGAGGTGGAAATGGGGGAAGACATTACACAGGGTAATAGACAGACCACCCTCAGTTCGTCTTCTCAGTGCAAATTGGACGATGAAGAGGAGGAACCGGAGAAGTAGTACCCATGGAAGTTTAATTCCATCTGTTCAGCGTGGGTGGGCAGAAGAGGAAAAAGAGGATGAGGAGATTGAGGGTGATCCTCCTGATGACGACAGCGAAGTCTTGCCTGTTGGGACTCTGACTTCATGTTAGGCTGCCTTTCCCACGACCCGCATTTTAGACAACAAAAATTACTGGTTCTTCACCCTTCTCGACCCCCACTACAAAGAGAACTTCTCATTTCTCATTACTGTGGTGGAGAGGACGAGCTAAACAGTACTATACCAAAAGATCCTTGTTGAAAAATTGCTCCAAAAATTTCCATCTGACAACGCTGGCGGCAGAGCCGTAGTTTCTTGGCCAACCGAGGAGGGGAGACAATGGGAACACATAGCAGTTCCAACAGAGGCAGGGCAACACTCTCCAAAGCCTGGGACAGTTTCATGACACCCCGCTAGCACCCTCACCCTGATGCATGGCCTAGTGTCACAAGGTGGGAAACATTTTGGAAGATGGTGAAGGAGTACATAGCAGACCGTGTCAGTGTCCTTTATGATCCCTCAGTGCCCTGCAAATACTGGGTCTCCAAGCTGGACATGTGGCACTCTACGCCTTGGAGGTTCTGGCCTGCCCTGCCGCCAGCGTTTTGTCTGAGCGGGTATTTAGTGCTGCTGGTGGCATTATAACAGATAAGCGTATCCGCCTGTCAACTGAAAATGCTGACAAGATTGACCATGACTTCTCGACTCCACCAGAGGAAAGCTGATGATCATAAAGGCACTTTGAATGTGTTGTTTGTAATGTACTGAATACACTGTATTCCCATGTACCCCTTCCACCATAAACAAGGGTATATGGTTGAATCTTCCTTTTCTCATCCTGCTTCTTCTCTTCCATCATATCAACACATGCTTATTTGTTGCATATAATGCCCTTGCATATATGCCCTTTGCATATAATGCTTTACATGGTCAGCTCACCAGCAGGCCCTCACATATAATATTTTAGAGGGTCAGCTCACCAGCAGTCTCTCACATATAATGTTTTACAGGGTCAGCTCACCAGCAGGCCTTCACCTACAATCTTTTACAGGGTCAGCTCACCTGAAGGCCGTCACATATAATGTTTTAGAGGGTCAGCTCACGTGCAGGCCCTCACCTACAACCTTCTAGAGGGTCAGCTCACCAGCAGGCCCACACCTAAAATCTTTTACAGGGTCAGCTCACCAGCAGGCCCGCACCTAAAATCTTTTACAGGGTTAGATCACCAGAAGGCCCGCACCTAAAATATTTTACAGGGTCAGCTCACCAGCAGGCCCACGCCTAAGATCTTTTACAGGGTCAGCTCACCTGAAGGCCCTTGCATATAATGTTTTAGAGGGTCAGCTCACCAGCAGGCCTGCACCTAAAATCTTTTACAGGGTCAGCTCACCAGCAGGCCTGCACCTAAAATACTTTACAGGGTCAGCTCACCAGCAGGCCTGCACCTAAAATCTTTTACAGGGTCAGCTCATCAGCAGGCCCTCGCATATAATATTTTAGAGGGTCAGCTCACCAGCAGTCTCTCACATATAATGTTTTATAGGGTCAGCTCACCAGCAGGCGTTCACCTACAATCTTTTACAGGGTCAGCTCACCTGAAGGCCCTCGCATATAATGTTTTAGAGGGTCAGCTCACGTGCAGGCCCTCACTTACAACCTTCTAGAGGGTCAGCTCACCAGCAGGCCCGCACCTAAAATCTTTTACAGGGTCAGCTCACCAGCAGGCCCACACCTAAAATCTTTTACAGGGTCAGCTCACCAGCAGGCCCACACCTAAAATCTTTTACAGGGTCAGCTCACCAGCAGGCCCACACCTAAAATATTTTACAGGGTCAGCTCAACTGAAGACCCTCGCATATAATGTTTTAGAGGGTAAGCTCACCTGCAGACCCTCACCTACAACATTTTAGAGGGTCAGCTCACCAGCAGGCCTGCACCTAAAATCTTTTACAGGGTCAGCTCACCAGCAGGCCTGCACCTAAAATATTTTACAGGGTCAGCTCACCAGCAGGCCCACACCTAAAATATTTTACAGGGTCAGCTCAACTGAAGACCCTCGCATATAATGTTTTAGATGGTAAGCTCACCTGCAGACCCTCACCTACAACATTTTAGAGGGTCAGCTCACCAGCAGGCCTGCACCTAAAATCTTTTACAGGGTCAGCTCACCAGCAGGCCTGCACCTAAAATACTTTACAGGGTCAGCTCACCAGCAGGCCTGCACCTAAAATCTTTTACAGGGTCAGCTCACCAGCAGGCCCTCGCATATAATTTTTTACAGGGTCAGCTCACCAGCAGGCTTTTACCTACAATCTTTTACAGGGTCAGATCACCTGCAGGCCCTCACCTAATTATACCAAATACGTAATTTGCGTGCATGCTGACTTGCTTAGATGTGGTAGCGGTAGCTGTTTCTCAGGCTCCTTCTCCGGAATCGAACCCTGATTCCCCGTTACCCATAGTCACCATGGTTTGCGCTGACAATAACATCAAAAGTTGATAGGCCAGAAATCCGAATGGATCGTCGCCGTCACGGGCTCCAGGTTATCTAGAGTCACCAAAGCGGCAGTAGGCCCTCACCCATAATGTTTTAGATAGTCAGATCAGCAGGCCCTTGCTTCAAATGTTTTTGAGGGTCACCAGCAGGCCATCAATCATAATTTTTCAAAGCTGTGCATGATGCCCTCGTTTATGTGTAACAAAGGGTGTATTGGAGTGCCGGTTCCTTGTAATTTTTGGTAGCCCTTTCATTTTGTGCATAGGCTTTATGGGTATAGGAGTCCCACTACATAAACAATTGTACCACAATGTGAATGAGGTCCTCCTTTATGTGATATACAGGTTGTATCAAAGTGCCTCCTCCTTGTAATTTTTGGCAGCACATGCACTTTATATACAAGTAAATATACAGGAAAGAATGTTTCCTAACAATTTTTCCTCTAAAATCGATTTTATCTTCGGTTTGGTGCGTATTATTGTCAGTCTGTAAAAGTGGCGTACTACTCTGACAACATCGTTCCCAGAAGCGACGTGGGAGTCCAAGATGCATCCAGACATCCTCCTCATGCTGTTTGTGAACCTTTTCGGTGGTGTTTCCTTCAATTTCTGACCTTTTCCTATGATCCAGGCACCTCCTCTCTTCAGAGCAGTGGGTGCCTGGTTTAATGCTCAGGTTCTCCTATTGACTTTCATCTACCGAGCACCCGAGCATCCCGATGTGTTCGGCCCGAGCACCCGAGCACTATGGTGCTCAATCAACACTACTCAAGTGCAGGCAAAAAAAATCAAATGCTACATCAAAACCACTAATGAGGAACAATAATAAAAATAAGATAATTGCTTGGGCCAAGAAACAAAAGGGATGGACTTAAGACCAGTGGAAATCTGCACTATGGTCAATGTTTGAAACTGTTTTGTTATAACTTGCCAGAGAAGTTACAAGAGAATAAAACTAATCCAAAAATGTTCTTCAATTATAGAAATGAAAAAAAAGTTTAAGCATGAAAGTGTTGGCCCTTTAGAGAGTGATAAATGAGGAGCTGTAGAAAGCGATGAGGAGAAAGCAAATCCACTAAATATTTTTTTTCTCCACTGTATTCACCGACCCAGTAAGAACTGCAGTGACATTTTAAAAAGATTAAAATAAGCAAATCGCCGGAACCAGATGGCATACATCCCCCCGTATCCTGAGAGAATGAAGTAATGTTATAGACAGACCATTATTTCTGATATCTAAGGACTCTATATTGATAGGGAGTATTCCACAGGATTGGCACTTAGCAAATGTGGTGCCAATATTCAAAACAGAGCCCAGAAACAATAGACTAGTAATATCTGTCATAGGTAAACTGTTTGAAGGTTTTCTAAAAGATGCTATCCTGGAGTACCTCAATGAAAATAAGCGTATAACACCGTATCAACATGGCTCCATGAGGAATCAGTTATGTCAAACTAATTTAATCAGTTTCTATGTGTAGGTAAGTTCTAGACTGAACAAGGGCGAGTCAATGTATGTGATATATCTTGACTTTTCCAAAGTATTTGATACTGTGCTGCATAAAAGATTAGTACATAAAATGAGAATGCTTGGACTGAGGAAAAATGGGTGTATGTTAGTAAGTAACTGGCTCAGTGATAGAAAACAGAGGGTGGCTATTAATGGTACACACTCAGATTGGGTCACTGTCACTTGTGGGGTAGTTATACTGCGCTGGCATTATAGGGGCCCTAATGTGTGGTAAGTAGGTAAATGACCTGTGAAATCCGAAAGGTGCTCTTTGGAATGTGGGCCCCTTTGCCCACCTAGGCTGCAAAAAAGTGTCACACATCTGGTATCTCCGTATTCAGGAGAAGTTGGGCAATGTGTTTTGGGGTGTCTTTTTACATATACCCATGCTGGGTGAGATAAATATCTCGGCAAAAGACAACTTTTCCCATTTTTTATACAAAGTTGGCATTTGACCAAGATATTTATCTCACCCAACATGGGTATATGTAAAATGACACCCCAAAACACATTGCCCAACTTCTCCTGAGTAGGGCGATACCAGATGTGTGACACTTTTTTGCAGCCTAGATGCGCAAAGGGGCCCACATTCCTTTTATGAGGGCATTTTTAGACATTCTTCTCACGCTTTAGGGCCCCTAAAATGCCAGGGCAGTATAAATACCCCACATGTGACCCCATTTTGGAAAGAAGACACCCTACAGTATTCAATGAGGGGCATGGCGAGTTCATAGAAATATTATTTTTTTGGCACAAGTTAGCGGAAATTTATTTATTTTATTTTTTCTCACAAAGTCTCCCTTTCCGCTAACTTGGGACAAAAATTTCAATCTTTCATGGACTCAATATGCCCCTCAGCGAATACCTTGGGGTGTCTTCTTTCCGAAATGGGGTTACATGTGGGGTATTTATACTGCCCTGGCATTATAGGGGCCCTAAAGCGTGAGAAGAAGTCTGGAATATAAATGTCTAAAAATTTTTACGCATTTGGATTCCGTGAGGGGTATGGTGAGTTCATGTGAGATTTTATTTTTTGACACAAGTTAGTGGAATATGAGACTTTGTAAGAAAAATAAATAAATTTCCGCTAACTTGGGCCAAAAAAATGTCTGAATGGAGCCTTACAGGGGAGTGATCAATGACAGGGGGGTGATCAATGACAGGGGGGTGATCAATGACAGGGGGGTGATCAGGAAGTCTATATGGGGTGATCACCCCCCTGTCATTGATCACCCCCCTGTCAGGCTCCATTCAGATGTCCGTATGTGTTTTGCGGATCCGATCCATGTATCCGTGGATCCGTAAAAAACATACGGACATCTGAATGCAGCCTTACAGGGGGGTGATCAATGACCATAGGCGTGCGCACGGGGTGTGCCGGGTGTGCCTGGGCACACCCTAATCACACCCCTGTGCTCCGCCTCCTGTACTGCCGCCTGCCACTTGAGCCCCGGCTGCCAGCCCTGGACAGCTTCAATGACATACATCTGCTTATACGACTGCTCACTGATGCTGCGCTCCGTCTCCCGGTGGCCGGCCGCGTAACTTCACTTACTCCGACGTCACACGCCTGCTCCGCCTGCTTCATTAATAAAGTGGGAGGAGCAGGCGCGTGCGGCGTGACGGAGTGAGTGACATCACGTTACGCTGCCGCCGGCCTAGTTTGAATATTTGAAGAGCCTGCCTGCCCGCCCAGTGCCCATGCCCAGTGAATATGGTGATTGTGTCAAAAAGAAAAACTGAATACCAGCTGGAGTCCTGTCCAAGTAAGTTAGTAATAGATTAAATAGTACTAGTAGTACAATTTGGCACAAGTTTAACAACACTTTACATAAGGAACGCAGCAGGGTCTTACAATAGTTGCCAGCCTCCACCCCCTGTTGGGGGGTCACTGTCAGGGAGACTGTTATGGGGGGGATCTGTGGATGATGACACATATATTGAACAAGATGCTGCTATATATGTGTCATCCACAGATCCCCCCTGGCCCCCCATAACAGTGTCATCCACAGATTCCACACAGATGCCCCCATAACAGTGCCACCCACAGATATCCCCTTAATAGACTGTTAAGGGGATATCTGTGTGGAATATGTCACCTTTTATGGGGGATATGTGGATGATACTGTTATGGGGGGATCTGTGGATGACACACTGTTAATAACAGTGCGTCATCCACAGATGCCCCCATAACAGTGTGTCATCCACAGGTCCCCCATAACAGTGTGTCATCCACGATGCCCCCATAACAGTGTGTCATCCACGATGCCCCCATAACAGTGCGTCATCCACAGATGCCCCCATAACAACCCTAATGTCGGTTTGCGCTGTCTCCGAGTCAGGCTCGAAGTCAAGTGGGCAGCGGCCTCCTTGCTTCAAGTAAAGCTAAGCCCGCCCTTTACCCCCTCCTCTACAATTAGATGGACATGCTGCCGGGATCGCGATCTTCTAACGCATGCGCGGTACGCTGCCTGTTACAGCGTGACGGCTGGGCGCACGCGCAATCAAACTGTCCGGAGCATCCGCAGTCAGCAAAATGTAGGCGGGTGAGTGAGGATCGCGTTGTAACAGGCAGCGTACCGCGCATGCGCTAGAAGATCGCGATCCCGGCAGCATGTCCATCTAATTGTAGAGGAGGGGGTAAGGGGCGGGCTTAGCTTTACTTGAAGCAAGGAGGCCGCTGCCCACTTGACTTCGAGCCTGACTCGGAGACAGCGCCAACCGACATTAAAACAACGTTTTTAACAAGTATGAAGAAACGCAAAGAGCAAAGAAAAATATGATTAGCAACACACTGGGTGTTACTGTAAGGTACTGTGGTCGGTTTAATATGCGTTTTGCAGGTGACAGGTTCCCTTTAAAGGTTTCCGTTTTGCATTCCATCTTGCCATTCCGTTATATTCCGTTTGAAATGGAACCTATAACGGAATGGGATAACGCAGATGTGAACCCACCCTTAGGAATAGATTGTTTCTGAATACTCAAGCGTACAGAGGAAGAAAGGAAAACTCTTGAAAGCTTGTCTTTTAAGTATTAGGTTAGTACAATCAAAATTGACACACTGTTGGGGAGGATCTGTGGATATTTGTGTGTGTATATATATATATATATATATATATATATATATACACACACACACGCACACGGCGTGTGTGTTTGTGCTTTACGGTGCACACCCTAATGCAATAGGCTGCGCACGCCTATGTCAATGACAGGGGGGTGATCAATGACAGGGGGGTGATCAGGGAGTCTATATGGGGTGATCACCCCCCTGTCATTGATCACCCCCTATAAGGCTCCATTCAGATGTCCGTATGTGTTTTGCGGATCCGATCCATGTATCAGTGGATCCGTAAAAATCATATGGACGTCTGAATGGAGCCTTACAAGGGGGTGATCAATGACAGGGGGGTGATCAGGGAGTCTATATGGGGTGACCACCCCTGTCATTGATCACCCCCCTGTAAGGCTCCATTCAGACGTCTGTATGTGTTTTGCGGATCCGATCCATGTATCCGTGGATCCGTAAAAACCATACGGACATCTGAATGCAGCCTTACAGGGGGGTGATCAATGACAGGGGGGTGATCAATGACAGGGGGGTGATCAGGGAGTCTATATGGGGTGATCACCCCCCTGTCATTGATCACCCCCCTATAAGGCTCCATTCAGATGTCCGTATGTGTTTTGCGGATCCGATCCATGTATCAGTGGATCCGTAAAAATCATATGGACGTCTGAATGGAGCCTTACAAGGGGGTGATCAATGACAGGGGGGTGATCAGGGAGTCTATATGGGGTGACCACCCCTGTCATTGATCACCCCCCTGTAAGGCTCCATTCAGACGTCTGTATGTGTTTTGCGGATCCGATCCATGTATCCGTGGATCCGTAAAAACCATACGGACATCTGAATGCAGCCTTACAGGGGGGTGATCAATGACAGGGGGGTGATCAATGACAGGGGGGTGATCAGGGAGTCTATATGGGGTGATCACCCCCCTGTCATTGATCACCCCCCTATAAGGCTCCATTCAGATGTCCGTATGTGTTTTGCGGATCCGATCCATGTATCAGTGGATCCGTAAAAATCATATGGACGTCTGAATGGAGCCTTACAAGGGGGTGATCAATGACAGGGGGGTGATCAGGGAGTCTATATGGGGTGACCACCCCTGTCATTGATCACCCCCCTGTAAGGCTCCATTCAGACGTCTGTATGTGTTTTGCGGATCCGATCCATGTATCCGTGGATCCGTAAAAAACATACGGACATCTGAATGCAGCCTTACAGGGGGGTGATCAATGACAGGGGGGTGATCAATGACAGGGGGGTGATCAGGGAGTCTATATGGGGTGACCACCCCTGTCATTGATCATCCCCCTGTAAGGCTCCATTCAGACGTCTGTATGTGTTTTGCGGATCCGATCCATGTATCCGTGGATCCGTAAAAAACATACGGACATCTGAATGCAGCCTTACAGGGGGGTGATCAATGACAGGGGGGTGATCAATGACAGGGGGGTGATCAGGGAGTCTATATGGGGTGATCACCCCCGTCATTGATCACGCCCCTGTAAGGCTCCATTCAGACGTCCGTATGCGTTTTGCGGATCAGATCCATCTATCAGTGGATCCGTAAAAATCATGCGGTTGTCTGAATGGAGCTTTACAGGGGGGGTGATCAATGACAGGGGGTGATCAATGACAGGGGGGTGATCAGGGAGTCTATATGGGGTGATCAGGGGTGATCAGGGGCTAATAAGGGGTTAATAAGTGACAGGGGGGGTGTAGTATAGTGTGGTGCTTGGTGCTACATATTGCTGAGCTACCTGTGTCCTCTGGTGGTCGTTCCAAACAAAAGGGACCACCAGATGACCAGGTAGCAGGTATATTAGACGCTGTTATCAAAACAGCGTCTAATATACCTGTTAGTGGTTAAAAAAATCACATCTCCAGCCTGCCAGCGAACGATCGCCGCTGGCAGGCTGGAGATCCACTCGCTTACCTTCCGATCCTGTGAACGCGCGCGCCTGTGTGCGCGCGTTCACAGGAAATCTCGGCTCACGCAAGATGATGCCTATCGGCGTTAGCGTAGCCTGGGAGAGCCGCCGCAAAGACGCCTTTCGGCATTACATGTGCGGCAAGCGGTTAATCAAGATGGCCACGGTAGCCTTTTCGTGCTCAAATGGGTAAGCTGAGTATTATTATTTTTTTGTTTTTACTAGGTTAACCCCTGAAAGCCCTCACTATTATTCTCAGATGCCGGGATCAGCGATGAACGTGGTATCTGAGGGGTTCAATGATGGAGGGCGGTGCAATAACCCTTCCCCATCATTGCACCCACTACTTACAAAGAAACACTACATTTCCCTGATGGCACACTGGGAGAATGATGTGGAGGCCGGGAGCGAGTCGTACCCTGGGATGGCACAGGTGCTACCGACACCAAGGATTGCGGGCCCTACGTCGATCAGGGTTTCCGCCAGCACCTACATTAGTGGCTCCAAACCCCACTTCTCCTCCTCTGCCTCCTCCTCCACTACCACGTGCAGCACCAGTCAGTCATCAGTCGGTAGCTGGAAGCAGTGTAGCCCTGCAGTGGGGAAGCGAAAACAGGCCATGCTGAAGCTGATATGCTTAGGGGACAAACAGCACACCGCCGCAGAGCTGTGGCAGGGGATAAGAGACCAGACTGAGCTGTGGCTCTCACCACTAAACCTAGAACCAGGCATGGTTGTGTCTGATAATGGCTGTAACTTGGTGGTGGCTTTGGAGCTCGGCAAGCTCAGACACATCCCATGCCTAGCCCACTTGTTCAACCTTGTGGTTCCGTGGTTTCTCCAAACCTACCCCAATTTACCTGAGCTACTAGTGAAGATGCGCACATTTCCGCAAGTCATCGACAGCTTCAGCTGGTCTGTGAACGCTGCAGCAGCGCTTGAAATTTTCAGCTCATCGGCTGTTGTGCGACGTGAGCACGCGCTGGAACTCCACGTTCCACATGTTGGCCAGGCTTTGTGAGCAGCAGAGGGCAGTAGTGAAATACCAGCTGCAACATGGTCGTCGCCTTTCCAGTCAGCTTCCGCTTTTCACAAGCGAGGAGTGGGCATGTATGTCTGACCTCTGTGAGGTTTTAAGAAACTTTGAGAAATCAACACAGATGGTGAGTAGTAATAACGCTATTATCAGCGTAACCATCCCACTTATGTGTCTACTCAAACGCTCGCTGCTCACAATTAAGAACGACACTTTGCATGTGGAAGAGGTGGAAATGGGGGAAGACATTACACAGGGTAATAGACAGACCACCCTCAGTTCGTCTTCTCAGTGCAAATTGGACGATGAAGAGGAGGAACCGGAGAAGTAGTACCCATGGAAGTTTAATTCCATCTGTTCAGCGTGGGTGGGCAGAAGAGGAAAAAGAGGATGAGGAGATTGAGGGTGATCCTCCTGATGACGACAGCGAAGTCTTGCCTGTTGGGACTCTGACTTCATGTTAGGCTGCCTTTCCCACGACCCGCATTTTAGACAACAAAAATTACTGGTTCTTCACCCTTCTCGACCCCCACTACAAAGAGAACTTCTCATTTCTCATTACTGTGGTGGAGAGGACGAGCTAAACAGTACTATACCAAAAGATCCTTGTTGAAAAATTGCTCCAAAAATTTCCATCTGACAACGCTGGCGGCAGAGCCGTAGTTTCTTGGCCAACCGAGGAGGGGAGACAATGGGAACACATAGCAGTTCCAACAGAGGCAGGGCAACACTCTCCAAAGCCTGGGACAGTTTCATGACACCCCGCTAGCACCCTCACCCTGATGCATGGCCTAGTGTCACAAGGTGGGAAACATTTTGGAAGATGGTGAAGGAGTACATAGCAGACCGTGTCAGTGTCCTTTATGATCCCTCAGTGCCCTGCAAATACTGGGTCTCCAAGCTGGACATGTGGCACTCTACGCCTTGGAGGTTCTGGCCTGCCCTGCCGCCAGCGTTTTGTCTGAGCGGGTATTTAGTGCTGCTGGTGGCATTATAACAGATAAGCGTATCCGCCTGTCAACTGAAAATGCTGACAAGATTGACCATGACTTCTCGACTCCACCAGAGGAAAGCTGATGATCATAAAGGCACTTTGAATGTGTTGTTTGTAATGTACTGAATACACTGTATTCCCATGTACCCCTTCCACCATAAACAAGGGTATATGGTTGAATCTTCCTTTTCTCATCCTGCTTCTTCTCTTCCATCATATCAACACATGCTTATTTGTTGCATATAATGCCCTTGCATATATGCCCTTTGCATATAATGCTTTACATGGTCAGCTCACCAGCAGGCCCTCACATATAATATTTTAGAGGGTCAGCTCACCAGCAGTCTCTCACATATAATGTTTTACAGGGTCAGCTCACCAGCAGGCCTTCACCTACAATCTTTTACAGGGTCAGCTCACCTGAAGGCCGTCACATATAATGTTTTAGAGGGTCAGCTCACGTGCAGGCCCTCACCTACAACCTTCTAGAGGGTCAGCTCACCAGCAGGCCCACACCTAAAATCTTTTACAGGGTCAGCTCACCAGCAGGCCCGCACCTAAAATCTTTTACAGGGTTAGATCACCAGAAGGCCCGCACCTAAAATATTTTACAGGGTCAGCTCACCAGCAGGCCCACGCCTAAGATCTTTTACAGGGTCAGCTCACCTGAAGGCCCTTGCATATAATGTTTTAGAGGGTCAGCTCACCAGCAGGCCTGCACCTAAAATCTTTTACAGGGTCAGCTCACCAGCAGGCCTGCACCTAAAATACTTTACAGGGTCAGCTCACCAGCAGGCCTGCACCTAAAATCTTTTACAGGGTCAGCTCATCAGCAGGCCCTCGCATATAATATTTTAGAGGGTCAGCTCACCAGCAGTCTCTCACATATAATGTTTTATAGGGTCAGCTCACCAGCAGGCGTTCACCTACAATCTTTTACAGGGTCAGCTCACCTGAAGGCCCTCGCATATAATGTTTTAGAGGGTCAGCTCACGTGCAGGCCCTCACCTACAACCTTCTAGAGGGTCAGCTCACCAGCAGGCCCGCACCTAAAATCTTTTACAGGGTCAGCTCACCAGCAGGCCCACACCTAAAATCTTTTACAGGGTCAGCTCACCAGCAGGCCCACACCTAAAATCTTTTACAGGGTCAGCTCACCAGCAGGCCCACACCTAAAATATTTTACAGGGTCAGCTCAACTGAAGACCCTCGCATATAATGTTTTAGAGGGTAAGCTCACCTGCAGACCCTCACCTACAACATTTTAGAGGGTCAGCTCACCAGCAGGCCTGCACCTAAAATCTTTTACAGGGTCAGCTCACCAGCAGGCCTGCACCTAAAATACTTTACAGGGTCAGCTCACCAGCAGGCCCACACCTAAAATATTTTACAGGGTCAGCTCAACTGAAGACCCTCGCATATAATGTTTTAGATGGTAAGCTCACCTGCAGACCCTCACCTACAACATTTTAGAGGGTCAGCTCACCAGCAGGCCTGCACCTAAAATCTTTTACAGGGTCAGCTCACCAGCAGGCCTGCACCTAAAATACTTTACAGGGTCAGCTCACCAGCAGGCCTGCACCTAAAATCTTTTACAGGGTCAGCTCACCAGCAGGCCCTCGCATATAATTTTTTACAGGGTCAGCTCACCAGCAGGCTTTTACCTACAATCTTTTACAGGGTCAGATCACCTGCAGGCCCTCACCTAATTATACCAAATACGTAATTTGCGTGCATGCTGACTTGCTTAGATGTGGTAGCGGTAGCTGTTTCTCAGGCTCCTTCTCCGGAATCGAACCCTGATTCCCCGTTACCCATAGTCACCATGGTTTGCGCTGACAATAACATCAAAAGTTGATAGGCCAGAAATCCGAATGGATCGTCGCCGTCACGGGCTCCAGGTTATCTAGAGTCACCAAAGCGGCAGTAGGCCCTCACCCATAATGTTTTAGATAGTCAGATCAGCAGGCCCTTGCTTCAAATGTTTTTGAGGGTCACCAGCAGGCCATCAATCATAATTTTTCAAAGCTGTGCATGATGCCCTCGTTTATGTGTAACAAAGGGTGTATTGGAGTGCCGGTTCCTTGTAATTTTTGGTAGCCCTTTCATTTTGTGCATAGGCTTTATGGGTATAGGAGTCCCACTACATAAACAATTGTACCACAATGTGAATGAGGTCCTCCTTTATGTGATATACAGGTTGTATCAAAGTGCCTCCTCCTTGTAATTTTTGGCAGCACATGCACTTTATATACAAGTAAATATACAGGAAAGAATGTTTCCTAACAATTTTTCCTCTAAAATCGATTTTATCTTCGGTTTGGTGCGTATTATTGTCAGTCTGTAAAAGTGGCGTACTACTCCGACAACATCGTTCCCAGAAGCGACGTGGGAGTCCAAGATGCATCCAGACATCCTCCTCGGTGAGTGGCTTACTATGCTTTGGCCAAAATATAAACCAATGTCTCATCCAGCATGGAGGGCAGAGTGCTGGATGTAGTGTGCGATCACATTTGCATTTTCCGTTTGTATATGTATTTCGCCATAGTGATGTGCACCTGCAGGCAGGTTGTGCTGACCCAACCCCTTATTTTTTTCTTTGTAGTATATATTGGAGGCGTGGCGATCTCCTTGGAGTCATTGCACACATGACCAGTTAATCTGTCCTTGAGGCTGGTTTTAAAGTCAGTATAAAACTGAGTCTGCTTGTATAGAACCTACCATTAGCCATCTGGCTCCAGGAGAAGTATATGGTGGGTTTAGCATGCATGTTGGTACTTGCATCCCTGGATCCGATGAAAGCTGTAATGGCACCGGACGGGGTTACAAGCAAAGTGTACTTGGCTTGCATGCTGACCTGCATTCCCTGGATTTTATGTGGCTGTCATGGCCCATGAACAGGTAGGAACAAGAGTTAGGGACCACTCATGAGACAGCCTTGACGCGGTGAGTGGCTTACTATGCTTTGGCCAAAATATAAACCAATGTCTCATCCAGCATGGAGGGCAGAGTGCTGGATGTAGTGTGCGATCACATTTGCATTTTCCGTTTGTATATGTATTTCGCCATAGTGATGTGCACCTGCAGGCAGGTTGTGCTGACCCAACCCCTTATTTTTTTCTTTGTAGTATATATTGGAGGCGTGGCGATCTCCTTGGAGTCATTGCACACCTGACCAGTTAATCTGTCCTTGAGGCTGGTTTTAAAGTCAGTATAAAACTGAGTCTGCTTGTATAGAACCTACCATTAGCCATCTGGCTCCAGGAGAAGTATATGGTGGGTTTAGCATGCATGTTGGTACTTGCATCCCTGGATCCGATGAAAGCTGTAATGGCACCGGACGGGGTTACAAGCAAAGTGTACTTGGCTTGCATGCTGACCTGCATTCCCTGGATTTTATGTGGCTGTCATGGCCCATGAACAGGTAGGAACAAGAGTTAGGGACCACTCATGAGACAGCCTTGACGCGGTGAGTGGCTTACTATGCTTTGGCCAAAATATAAACCAATGTCTCATCCAGCATGGAGGGCAGAGTGCTGGATGTAGTGTGCGATCACATTTGCATTTTCCATCCTCCTCATGCTGTTTGTGAACCTTTTCGGTGGTGTTTCCTTCAATTTCTGACCTTTTCCTATGATCCAGGCACCTCCTCTCTTCAGAGCAGTGGGTGCCTGGTTTAATGCTCAGGTTCTCCTATTGACTTTCATCTACCGAGCACCCGAGCATCCCGATGTGTTCGGCCCGAGCACCCGAGCACTATGGTGCTCAATCAACACTACTCAAGTGCAGGCAAAAAAAATCAAATGCTACATCAAAACCACTAATGAGGAACAATAATAAAAATAAGATAATTGCTTGGGCCAAGAAACAAAAGGGATGGACTTAAGACCAGTGGAAATCTGCACTATGGTCAATGTTTGAAACTGTTTTGTTATAACTTGCCAGAGAAGTTACAAGAGAATAAAACTAATCCAAAAATGTTCTTCAATTATAGAAATGAAAAAAAAGTTTAAGCATGAAAGTGTTGGCCCTTTAGAGAGTGATAAATGAGGAGCTGTAGAAAGCGATGAGGAGAAAGCAAATCCACTAAATATTTTTTTTCTCCACTGTATTCACCGACCCAGTAAGAACTGCAGTGACATTTTAAAAAGATTAAAATAAGCAAATCGCCGGAACCAGATGGCATACATCCCCCCGTATCCTGAGAGAATGAAGTAATGTTATAGACAGACCATTATTTCTGATATCTAAGGACTCTATATTGATAGGGAGTATTCCACAGGATTGGCACTTAGCAAATGTGGTGCCAATATTCAAAACAGAGCCCAGAAACAATAGACTAGTAATATCTGTCATAGGTAAACTGTTTGAAGGTTTTCTAAGAGATGCTATCCTGGAGTACCTCAATGAAAATAAGCGTATAACACCGTATCAACATGGCTCCATGAGGAATCAGTTATGTCAAACTAATTTAATCAGTTTCTATGTGTAGGTAAGTTCTAGACTGAACAAGGGCGAGTCAATGTATGTGATATATCTTGACTTTTCCAAAGTATTTGATACTGTGCTGCATAAAAGATTAGTACATAAAATGAGAATGCTTGGACTGAGGAAAAATGGGTGTATGTTAGTAAGTAACTGGCTCAGTGATAGAAAACAGAGGGTGGCTATTAATGGTACACACTCAGATTGGGTCACTGTCACTTGTGGGGTAGTTATACTGCGCTGGCATTATAGGGGCCCTAATGTGTGGTAAGTAGGTAAATGACCTGTGAAATCCGAAAGGTGCTCTTTGGAATGTGGGCCCCTTTGCCCACCTAGGCTGCAAAAAAGTGTCACACATCTGGTATCTCCGTTTTCAGGAGAAGTTGGGCAATGTGTTTTGGGGTGTCTTTTTACATATACCCATGCTGGGTGAGATAAATATCTCGGCAAAAGACAACTTTTCCCATTTTTTATACAAAGTTGGCATTTGACCAAGATATTTATCTCACCCAACATGGGTATATGTAAAATGACACCCCAAAACACATTGCCCAACTTCTCCTGAGTAGGGCGATACCAGATGTGTGACACTTTTTTGCAGCCTAGATGCGCAAAGGGGCCCACATTCCTTTTATGAGGGCATTTTTAGACATTCTTCTCACGCTTTAGGGCCCCTAAAATGCCAGGGCAGTATAAATACCCCACATGTGACCCCATTTTGGAAAGAAGACACCCTACAGTATTCAATGAGGGGCATGGCGAGTTCATAGAAATATTATTTTTTTGGCACAAGTTAGCGGAAATTTATTTATTTTATTTTTTCTCACAAAGTCTCCCTTTCCGCTAACTTGGGACAAAAATTTCAATCTTTCATGGACTCAATATGCCCCTCAGCGAATACCTTGGGGTGTCTTCTTTCCGAAATGGGGTTACATGTGGGGTATTTATACTGCCCTGGCATTATAGGGGCCCTAAAGCGTGAGAAGAAGTCTGGAATATAAATGTCTAAAAATTTTTACGCATTTGGATTCCGTGAGGGGTATGGTGAGTTCATGTGAGATTTTATTTTTTGACACAAGTTAGTGGAAAATGAGACTTTGTAAGAAAAATAAATAAATTTCCGCTAACTTGGGCAAAAAAAATGTCTGAATGGAGCCTTACAGGGGAGTGATCAATGACAGGGGGGTGATCAATGACAGGGGGGTGATCAATGACAGGGGGGTGATCAGGAAGTCTATATGGGGTGATCACCCCCCTGTCATTGATCACCCCCCTGTCAGGCTCCATTCAGATGTCCGTATGTGTTTTGCGGATCCGATCCATGTATCCGTGGATCCGTAAAAAACATACGGACATCTGAATGCAGCCTTACAGGGGGGTGATCAATGACCATAGGCGTGCGCACGGGGTGTGCCGGGTGTGCCTGGGCACACCCTAATCACACCCCTGTGCTCCGCCTCCTGTACTGCCGCCTGCCACTTGAGCCCCGGCTGCCAGCCCTGGACAGCTTCAATGACATACATCTGCTTATACGACTGCTCACTGATGCTGCGCTCCGTCTCCCGGTGGCCGGCCGCGTAACTTCACTTACTCCGACGTCACACGCCTGCTCCGCCTGCTTCATTAATAAAGTGGGAGGAGCAGGCGCGTGCGGCGTGACGGAGTGAGTGACATCACGTTACGCTGCCGCCGGCCTAGTTTGAATATTTGAAGAGCCTGCCTGCCCGCCCAGTGCCCATGCCCAGTAAATATGGTGATTGTGTCAAAAAGAAAAACTGAATACCAGCTGGAGTCCTGTCCAAGTAAGTTAGTAATAGATTAAATAGTACTAGTAGTACAATTTGGCACAAGTTTAACAACACTTTACATAAGGAACGCAGCAGGGTCTTACAATAGTTGCCAGCCTCCACCCCCTGTTGGGGGGTCACTGTCAGGGAGACTGTTATGGGGGGGATCTGTGGATGATGACACATATATTGAACAAGATGCTGCTATATATGTGTCATCCACAGATCCCCCCTGGCCCCCCATAACAGTGTCATCCACAGATTCCACACAGATGCCCCCATAACAGTGCCACCCACAGATATCCCCTTAATAGACTGTTAAGGGGATATCTGTGTGGAATATGTCACCTTTTATGGGGGATATGTGGATGATACTGTTATGGGGGGATCTGTGGATGACGCACTGTTAATAACAGTGCGTCATCCACAGATGCCCCCATAACAGTGTGTCATCCACAGGTCCCCCATAACAGTGTGTCATCCACGATGCCCCCATAACAGTGTGTCATCCACGATGCCCCCATAACAGTGCGTCATCCACAGATGCCCCCATAACAACCCTAATGTCGGTTTGCGCTGTCTCCGAGTCAGGCTCGAAGTCAAGTGGGCAGCGGCCTCCTTGCTTCAAGTAAAGCTAAGCCCGCCCCTTACCCCCTCCTCTACAATTAGATGGACATGCTGCCGGGATCGCGATCTTCTAACGCATGCGCGGTACGCTGCCTGTTACAGCGTGACGGCTGGGCGCACGCGCAATCAAACTGTCCGGAGCATCCGCAGTCAGCAAAATGTAGGCGGGTGAGTGAGGATCGCGTTGTAACAGGCAGCGTACCGCGCATGCGCTAGAAGATCGCGATCCCGGCAGCATGTCCATCTAATTGTAGAGGAGGGGGTAAGGGGCGGGCTTAGCTTTACTTGAAGCAAGGAGGCCGCTGCCCACTTGACTTCGAGCCTGACTCGGAGACAGCGCCAACCGACATTAAAACAACGTTTTTAACAAGTATGAAGAAACGCAAAGAGCAAAGAAAAATATGATTAGCAACACACTGGGTGTTACTGTAAGGTACTGTGGTCGGTTTAATATGCGTTTTGCAGGTGACAGGTTCCCTTTAAAGGTTTCCGTTTTGCATTCCATCTTGCCATTCCGTTATATTCCGTTTGAAATGGAACCTATAACGGAATGGGATAACGCAGATGTGAACCCACCCTTAGGAATAGATTGTTTCTGAATACTCAAGCGTACAGAGGAAGAAAGGAAAACTCTTGAAAGCTTGTCTTTTAAGTATTAGGTTAGTACAATCAAAATTGACACACTGTTGGGGAGGATCTGTGGATATTTGTGTGTGTATATATATATATATATACAGTGGGATGCGAAAGTTTGGGCAACCTTGTTAATCGTAATGATTTTCCTGTATAAATCGTTGGTTGTTACGATAAAAAATGTCAGTTAAATATATCATATAGGAGACACACACAGTAATATTTGAGAAGTGAAATTAAGTTTATTGGATTTACAGAAAGTGTTCTATAATTGTTTAAACAAAATTAGGCAGGTGCATAAATTTGGGCACCACAAAAAAGAAATGAAATCAATATTTAGTAGATCCTCCTTTTGCAGAAATTACAGCCTCTAAACGCTTCCTGTAGGTTCCAATGAGAGTCTGGATTCTGGTTGAAGGTATTTTGGACCATTCCTCTTTACAAAACATCTTTAGTTCATTCAGGTTTGATGGCTTCCGAGCATGGACAGCTCTCTTTAAGTCACACCACAGATTATATTCAGGTCTGGGGACTGAGATGGCCATTCCAGAACGTTGTACTTGTTCCTCTGCATAAATGCCTTAGTGGATTTTGAGCAGTGTTTAGGGTCGTTGTCTTGTTGAAAGATCCAGCCCCGGCACATCTTTAGCTTTGTCACTGATTCCTGGACATTAGTCTCCAGAATCTGCTGATACTGAGTGGAATCCATGCGTCCCTCAACTTTGACAAGATTCCCAGTCCCTGCACTGGCCACACAGCCCCACAGCATGATGGAACCACCACCATATTTTACTGTAGGTAGCAGGTGTTTTTCTTGGAATGCTGTGTTCTTTTTCCTCCATGCATAACGCCCCTTGTTATGGCCAAATAACTAAATTTTAGTTTCATCAGTCCACAGCACCTTATTCCAAAATGAAGCTGGGTTGTCCAAATGTGCTTTAGCCCAGCTCAAGCTGCACTTTTTGTGCTGTGGACGGAGAAAAGGCTTCCTCTGCATCACTCTCGCATACAGCATCTCCTTGTGTAAAGTGCGCCAAATGGTTGAACGATGCACAGTGACTCCATCTGCAGCAAGATGATGTTGTAGGTCTTTGGTGTTGGTCTGTGGGTTGACTCTGACTGTTCTCACCATTCGTCGCTTCTGTCTATCCGAGATTTTTCTTGGTCTGCCACTTCGAGCCTTAACTTGAACTGAGCCTGTGGTCTTCCATTTCCTCAATATGTTCCTAACTGTGGAAACAGACAGCTGAAATCTCTGAGACAGCTTTCTGTATCCTTCCGCTAAACCATGATGGTGAACAATCTTTGTCTTCAGGTCATTTGAGAGTTGTTTTGAGACCCCCATGTTGCTACTTTTCATAAAAAATTAAAAGAGGAGGGAAACTTACAATTGACCCCCATAAATACTCTTTCTCATGATTGGATTCACCTGTGTATGTAGGTCAGGGGTCACTGAGCTTACCAAGCCAATTTGAGTTCCAATAATTAGTTCTAAAGGTTTTGGAATCAATAAAATGACAACAGTGCCCAAATTTATGCACCTGCCTAATTTTGTTTAAACAATTATAGCACACTTTCTGTAAATCCAATAAACTTCATTTCACTTCTCAAATATCACAGTGTGTGTCTCCTATATGATATATTTAACTGACATTTTTTATCGTAACAACCAACGATTTATACAGGAAAATCATGACGATTAACAAGGTTGCCCAAACTTTCGCATCCCACTGTATATATATATATACACACACACACGCACACGGCGTGTGTGTTTGTGCTTTACGGTGCACACCCTAATGCAATAGGCTGCGCACGCCTATGTCAATGACAGGGGGGTGATCAATGACAGGGGGGTGATCAGGGAGTCTATATGGGGTGATCACCCCCTGTCATTGATCACCCCCTATAAGGCTCCATTCAGATGTCCGTATGTGTTTTGCGGATCCGATCCATGTATCAGTGGATCCGTAAAAATCATATGGACGTCTGAATGGAGCCTTACAAGGGGGTGATCAATGACAGGGGGGTGATCAGGGAGTCTATATGGGGTGACCACCCCTGTCATTGATCACCCCCCTGTAAGGCTCCATTCAGACGTCTGTATGTGTTTTGCGGATCCGATCCATGTATCCGTGGATCCGTAAAAACCATACGGACATCTGAATGCAGCCTTACAGGGGGGTGATCAATGACAGGGGGGTGATCAATGACAGGGGGGTGATCAGGGAGTCTATATGGGGTGATCACCCCCCTGTCATTGATCACCCCCCTATAAGGCTCCATTCAGATGTCCGTATGTGTTTTGCGGATCCGATCCATGTATCAGTGGATCCGTAAAAATCATATGGACGTCTGAATGGAGCCTTACAAGGGGGTGATCAATGACAGGGGGGTGATCAGGGAGTCTATATGGGGTGACCACCCCTGTCATTGATCACCCCCCTGTAAGGCTCCATTCAGACGTCTGTATGTGTTTTGCGGATCCGATCCATGTATCCGTGGATCCGTAAAAACCATACGGACATCTGAATGCAGCCTTACAGGGGGGTGATCAATGACAGGGGGGTGATCAATGACAGGGGGGTGATCAGGGAGTCTATATGGGGTGATCACCCCCCTGTCATTGATCACCCCCCTATAAGGCTCCATTCAGATGTCCGTATGTGTTTTGCGGATCCGATCCATGTATCCGTGGATCCGTAAAAAACATACGGACATCTGAATGCAGCCTTACAGGGGGGTGATCAATGACAGGGGGGTGATCAGGGAGTCTATATGGGGTGATCACCCCCGTCATTGATCACGCCCCTGTAAGGCTCCATTCAGACGTCCGTATGCGTTTTGCGGATCAGATCCATCTATCAGTGGATCCGTAAAAATCATGCGGTTGTCTGAATGGAGCTTTACAGGGGGGTGATCAATGACAGGGGGTGATCAATGACAGGGGGGTGATCAGGGAGTCTATATGGGGTGATCAGGGGTGATCAGGGGCTAATAAGGGGTTAATAAGTGACAGGGGGGGTGTAGTATAGTGTGGTGCTTGGTGCTACATATTGCTGAGCTACCTGTGTCCTCTGGTGGTCGTTCCAAACAAAAGGGACCACCAGATGACCAGGTAGCAGGTATATTAGACGCTGTTATCAAAACAGCGTCTAATATACCTGTTAGTGGTTAAAAAAATCACATCTCCAGCCTGCCAGCGAACGATCGCCGCTGGCAGGCTGGAGATCCACTCGCTTACCTTCCGATCCTGTGAACGCGCGCGCCTGTGTGCGCGCGTTCACAGGAAATCTCGGCTCACGCAAGATGATGCCAATCGGCGTTAGCGTAGCCTGGGAGAGCCGCCGCAAAGACGCCTTTCGGCATTACATGTGCGGCAAGCGGTTAATCAAGATGGCCACGGTAGCCTTTTCGTGCTCAAATGGGTAAGCTGAGTATTATTATTTTTTTGTTTTTACTAGGTTAACCCCTGAAAGCCCTCACTATTATTCTCAGATGCCGGGATCAGCGATGAACGTGGTATCTGAGGGGTTCAATGATGGAGGGCGGTGCAATAACCCTTCCCCATCATTGCACCCACTACTTACAAAGAAATGCGCTTCATGCTGAAGTAATTTGTCACAAAGCGAATTTCTTTGTGAAATTCGGCGAAGTAGCCAAATCAAATTTTTCAAAACTTTGCTCAACATTAGTGTACAATTTTGGGCTTCTGTAAACAAGACAGACATACCAGAGCTTGAGAGAGTTAATAAAAGGGCAAATAAAGTAAAAATTAGGGTTATTCAGTTTAGAAAAAAGACGACTGAGGGGAGATCTATTAGCCATGTGTAAATATAGTAGTGGTCAGTACAGAGATCTCTATTTATACCCAGGACTAGGAGACATGCTCTATGTCTAGAGGAAAGAAGGATTCTACACAAACATAGAAGAGGATTCTTTACGGTAAGAGCAGTGAGACTATGGAACTGAATTTGCTAAAAGAATTCAAGAGGGGCCTAGATGTATTTTTGGAGTGTAATAATATTATAGGTTACAGTTATTAGATTTCTGGAGAAGGGTCGTTGATTCAGGAAGTTATTCTGACTAATTGGAGTTGAAATGGAATTTTCCTAAACTGAGGAAACTGGCTTTTACCTCACAGGTTTCTTATTGCCTTCCTCTAGATCAACTTGCAGATTAACAGGCTAAACTGGGTGTAAGGATATCTTTTTTTCAAACTTAAAAACTATTGGGCACATTTATTAAGCCTTATTAACGCCTTGCACTGGCGGTGGATCCGCCGCAGTTATGTAGATACAGTAGTATATACGGTAACTTCGGCGGATCCACTGCCGCTTCTAAATGTAAGACAGCTTCCTAGCTTCAGATGGTGTGGATGAGTTGGACAACAGAGTGAAGAAAAAAGAAGCCAACAAGTGTTGTTGTAAAACCATTCCAGATGACCATTCCATGAAGCTGGCTCAGAAATGCCAAGAGTGTGCAAAGCTGTTATCAAAGCAAAAGAGGCTACTTTGAAGAATACAAAGTATAAAACATATTGTAGTTTAACACTGGTCTGTTTACTACCTAATTACATAAATAGGTGAAACTCGGAAAATTAGAATATCGTGAAATGTTCATTTATTTCAATAATGCAACTTAAAATGTAAAACTAATATATGAGATAGACTCATCACATGCAAAGCGAGATATTTCAAGCCTTTATTTGTTATAATTTGGATGATTATGGCTTACAGCTTATGAAACCCCAAAGTCACAATATCAGGTACCCTTTGCTCAGGGGGTATGGATTAATTAGCTGACTAGATTGTGACACTTGAAGACGAACTTTGTCGCTTCCCATCTAGTGTGCTGTGTATAGGGTTCCCACCCCTTTCTTTCACTAGTAAATATAGATCACAGTAGAATTGTAAGATCCTCACCTGCTTTGCACTCCAGGGGAACCAAGAGGGGTCCTCGTGGAGTTGCGGGACAGGATATGCGTGTCTCTGATGCACCAGCGCTGACCCCTTTGCGAGCCAGTGCGGGGATGCGTTCGCGTGGACATCGTAGGGGAGGACCGTCGGAGTCCCGGGGACAGAGTGGCCAGGCGAGTGACAAGACGCCGCGGCCAGGGTTGTCTCCGGTGTCTCCTGCGACTTCCGTTTCCGCATCTGGGTCCACGCGCTCGCATACTCGCGCTGAGTCAATCATGCGTCCGTGCGTACGCACGAGGGCAGGTTCGCAAAGGGATACACGGTCGCGAGTACGCGCTTCTTATGCGCTTCTTATGCGCTTCGTCGAACAGTGGCGCATAATATACTGACTCACAAGAGCAAAGTGGATTAGGGAGCCAGCCATGGGTTAATCAACTTGTGATTGCCTTAGGCCATGTACTCAGGTGCAGGGCAATTTGTTCACCTATGGTAGTGGACACTTGGCACCCTGGGATTGGTCAGCAGGCATTTAAAAGGAGGTCTCTCAGGGTGATCAGTGCCCACTGTTATTTTCCCTCAACCAGGTATAGGTCACAACTGCTAGTGACTGAAGACTGCCAGGAACTTTGTCCTTTGCAGCGGACCCAAGATCTAGAGTGACTCGACTGCCAAGTGCACAGCATCATTCAGCACTGGTTGGGACTATTCCTGGAATCTCCTTGCCTGGTTTTTGTTATTATTCCTTGTTACCAGCAAGTGTCCTGGACGTTTATGTTTCTGGTGAATAAACACCTTTTTGCTTTCATCACTGGTCTGTTTGTTGGTGCCTTGCATTACAAGAATTCTGTTTCTTTGAGTTTGTCTTTTATTACTCAGTTTGCTTGGTACATATAGTTGAATGTGTGTGAACGCGTGTGAACGTTTTCGGCTCACAGGCCTTCATGATTCCACATCATGGAGTAGAGTATACCCAGTTCCGGTATGTGGAACGCACTTCCCTTTTCTGTGCGCTCCAATCCATCACAGAGACCAGCGATCTTTAGAAACGCTAGCTTCCTGTCTTTGGAACTCACTTCCGCCTAGCAGTGAGCCCAGTGATGTCACTCGCACTGATGGCTGGGCTTTAGCGCTGCCCTAGCCTGTCAAATGGCTAAGGCAGCAGTAAAGCCTGCCCATAAGTGAAGGTGATGTCACCGGCAACATTGCTAGGTGGAAACCTCTGCCAGCAGTGTGAAAATGAAAACAAACTAGCCCTTGCCGTGTGCGATCCAACATCTCATGTCAGAGGGGCCAGAGGGGTGAAAATGAGGATATGTCCAGGTTCAGCTCTGAACCTGGAAAACCCCTTTAAAGGGGCTGTTTCACGGGGGGGCAAAGCTAACTCTGCTGAATGGCAGCGTCCGGTTGAAGCTCCTGCTTACAACCTGCTGTGGGGACGGCAATCTTTAGCCTAAAGAGCGAAAAAATGGTCAAGTACGGTGGACAGAAGCATGGAGATCCTGCCCCGCAAGCTAAACCTTCTCCTGCTGTGTCAGACATGCCCTGTCAGCTTGCCAGTTCCATGTTAACCAGCTATATGCATCCCTGGAAGATCAGGAAAATCAGGGCAGGCGGAATTACCTCCGGTTCAGAGGGATCCCAGAATCGATTTCGGCCTCTGACATCCCAAGTGCTATCATGAAGATAGTTGCCTCTCTGCTAGGGGACTTTGATCCTGCCATGCTCCTAAGGACAGTGATCCCCCCAGGGACGTTATCTGCCGATTCCTGAACTTTTAGGATAAGGAAGCGATTTTAAAAACGGCTAGAATCGCACCCTCGATTCTCCTGGAGGAGGCCCCTATACAAATATACCAGGACTTATCTCCGTCTACTCTGCAGAAAAGGAGACTTTTAAGGCCTTTCACATCACTGCTCAAGGAAAAAAAGATCCTATACAGATGGACCTTTCCGTTTGGGCTTTCTTTTCTGGTGGCTGGATCACTATTTCTTCCTTCTCTGATCTCTCAGAAGCATATACAGCTCTGGACTCTCCTCCACTGAACATTCCTGATTGGGATAAAGTACAAGATATTTAATCTTTACCTCCTCTACCTATTCTCCAACCCTGGGAGCTTTCTGCAACACCAAAGAAACAAAGATCTAAGAAGTCTAAAGACTTAACAACACCCAAGAAGATTCACTCCTCCCAAGAAGGTTCCTGAGGACTCTGTATTTGTTCCAACATCCTATATTGAAGGAGTATTCTAAACTGTAGTATTCTTTTCTTAGCTATCTTCCCTTATGTACTTGGTAAAGATATATTTGGGATTCACCTAACATATTCTTCTTTGCTCCTCTGACCTTATCATTCCATATCTCTCCTTTCATTTTATTCCCACCATGTACTTCCACTTACTGTCACCTCCGTTCTATTAATGCCTCCTTTATTAACCCCCATTCTGAGCTCTTTTGTCTCTTTTCTTATTATTTCTTCTCTTGCTTATCCCCACCTCGTTGCAGGTTACTTGTGAATAGAAATTCACTTACCCCCTACTCACTTCTGGTTGTTAATCATACAATCATTCAATATGTTAACTTTCCACTCATTGTGGTTTCAAGTTTTATTTATTTTTTCATTATGTTATAATGCTGGGCTTTCTGTATTTACCGTGTTAACTGCTTTTAGCTCCATCCCCTGCTTTATTGAATCCGAGCCATGTCTGACTTAAACATAGTTTCCTACAATGTAAAGGGTTTGAGAGCCCCCTCTAACCGCAGTCAAATCTTTTCCCTTCTCTGGAAAGAAAGAAGTTCTGTGGTTTTCCTACAGGAAACCCACTTCAAGCATAATAACTACCTCTCATTTTCTAGATTTCCAATATGGTACCACTGTGGCGCTAATGGAGCGGCCTCTAGGGGGGTCAGCATTGGTTTTCGTAGAGGCACTCCTTTCGCTTACCTAAGTCAAATCCAAGACCCAGAGGGTCGTTACATTATTCTAAAAGGTAAAATTGGCCAAACGTTATACACTTTTGTAAACGCCTATGCCCCCAATGCTGACCAACCTAGATGGTTAGCTGAACTTCTTTCCCTAGTGAAGACACATAGTGAGGGCATACTAATCCTAGCGGGTGATCTGAACATGACTTTCAACCCCCTGATAGATACATCCTCGAAAAAATCAGCTCTATCTTCTAGGGCAATCCGTGCTACTCTGGCTAGATTGTTTAACCTAGGGCTTACTGATGTTTGGAGATGCCTTAACCCTAATGTTATTGACTATTCCTTTTTCTCCTCAGCCAATAATTCTTATAGCAGAATAGACTACATACTGATCTCAAAGGAATATCTGCAACTCTGCTCCTCAGCAAGAATAGGGTCCATGACGCTTTCAGATCATTCACCAATCTTCTGCTCTCTCCGCCCTCCTCGGGACCCGGGACTGGGTAATAAAACCGGTTGGAGGTTCAATGAGTCCATTCTGAGCAATGCAACTCATAAAAAACGTATATTGACCCTTGTTAGAGAATACTTTCTCATTAACCGAACACCTGACACCTCTCCTAACACCTTGTGGGATGCGCACAAAGCATATATAAGAGGGCAACTAATAAGTCTCGGCTCATATCTGAGAAAAGAATCCGACAAGAAGATAAACTCCCTCCTCTCCAGGATTAACATTTTAGAGAAGACCCACAAAATATCCCTGCTCCAACTGCATCTATCTGAATTATTACTTCTTAAAACTGAGCTAAAAAATCTGCTTAACGAACGCTCTGCCAAATTTTTCTTAGCCTCCCAACAAAAAATATTTGCCCATGGGGATAAAGCTACAAAATACCAAATACAGAGGATTAAACGCAGAAAAATGGCAAGCTATGTGCAAAATATAACTTCCCCTTTGGGTTCCACACTATTCAGAACTGAAGAAATAGCAGAACAATTTAAACTCTACTATGAATCCCTTTATAACCTTCCCTCCCCACCTCTTCCAAACCCTAAACTTGATAAAAGACATAATATTTCCTCTTTTCTCAGTACACTAAATCTCCCAGCTCTTTCAGATGAACAACGTGACCAACTTGCTGCCCCCTTCACCCTGTCTGATATCCAAGCTGCACTAAACTCCTCTCCTACTGGGAAAAGCCCAGGCCCAGATGGTCTTCCTCTGTCCTATTACAGAGCCTTTTCTGATATCCTACTTCCTCATCTTCTCCCAATTTGCAATAATGCCCTTCTTAATGCCCCTGTATCTTATGACATGTCCAGAGCCACAATTACGATTATCCCCAAACCTGGTAAAGAGCCTTCATTATGTTCAAATTATCGCCCCATCTCTTTGCTTAATGCCGATCTGAAATTATTAGCTAAAATGTTAGCTAATAGACTACAAAAATTCCTTCCCTCTTTAATTCATCCAGAACAGGTAGGTTTTATAAAAGGGAGAGAGGGGAAAGACAATGTTATGAAAATACTAAATGCTATGTATTTCTCCTCCCTTAAAGGGACCCCTATAGTCCTTCTAGGTACTGATGCTGAGAAAGCCTTTGATAGAATAGACTGGGTTTTTATTAACCTTACACTTTCTAAATTTAACATTCCGGAACAATTCTCTAATGTGATCACAGCTATGTATCACTCTTCCTAAGCATCATTATCAGTTAATGGTACTTTATCCCCCAATTTCCGCATACAAAATGGTACTAGGCAGGGTCGCCCCCTTTCCCCCCTTATATTTGTATTAGTTATGGAAACATTTCTACAAGCTTTAAGACAGCAGAAAGATATCATAGGACTAAGAGTTGGTGATCAAGAAATCAAATTGACCGCCTTCGCTGATGATCTCTTAATTCTCACAACTAACCCGAAAAAATCCCTCCCGTCCATCTTATCCTTGTTGGAACTATTTGGTTCTCTCTCTAACTTTAAAGTCAACCCCGCAAAATCTCAACTCCTACACAGAGGCTTTCCCCCCTCAGAAATTAAAACTCTTAAACTTCAATCACCATTTAATTGGTCCACACAATTACTAACCTACCTGGGGGTGAAAATCTCTCCTAACACCGTGGAATTTTTACAAACTTAACTTTGTCCCACTCCTACATTCTATTATTGCTCAGATGGACTCATTGGATCTCCCTTACCTCTCATGGTTTGGCAGAAAAAATATGGTATCTGCACTGATTTTACCCAGATTAACGTATGTCATGCAAACTCTCCCTATCAAACTACTGAAATCCTTTTTCAATAAGTTTAACAAAGCAGTCCGCAAGTTTGTCTGGAAAGGTCGTCAATCCAGAATTTCCTTTGACACTCTCACTAAGCCCAAACACCTAGGAGGTATTAACCTCCCCGACCCAGAAAAATATATGAAGGCCATACATCTAGTCAGAGTAGTGGACTGGATCAGAGCTCCTCCCCATAAGATATGGGTACATATGGAAAAAAGCTTCCTCACCTCCTCCCCTAGAGCTCTATTACTAGCTGGGAAACCCTTCCCCTTACCCCATCAAATCCAGAACCCCTTGATAAGGTGTACGTTAGCAGTTTGGGACTGGTTCTCCTCTCAAAATAAAGTGTTAACCACTTCTTCACCGCTTCTCACCCTTAAAGATATTATAGACTTAGCTCCCTCAGATTTAAAAGGTATATGCCATCCCCAGATCAGACGCTCTGATTTACTTATTTCTGAAATTCTAAACGATGATGGTAACGTTCATCCCCTTCCATCTCTTTTTGAAAACATGAGGGAATCTATGGCCCTCTCGTTCACCCAAAATTTTCTCATATCTGAGGTCTCATCTATACTCAAATCCTCCCCTTTGCATCGCCTGTCCTCCTAATTTGACACAACAATTGGGTCAAAACATCCACCCCAAAGAATCATTTCATCCCTATATAGGCGAATGAAAACTCCCATATCATTTACCAAACCAGCAATAGTCGGTAAAAAGATCTAAATCGCTCTTTAACACCTACAGAGATTAAGTTGATGTTCTCTATACCTCACAAAATTTCTAGATGTATCCGAATACAAGAAAATGGTTATGATGAGATGGTATAAAACCCCAGAAAATATTGCCTTATATTTCCCTAATGTTTCTAATGTTTGCTGGAGATGTAAAGCCTCTAAGGGCACCTTTTACCACATATGGTGGAGTTGTCGAATCATCAAAGTTTGTCGGTGTAATATAATCGAAAAATGTAACCACATTTGTAACACCTCCCTACAGTGTTCCCCAGACCTAACCCTTCTCAGTTTAGGTTTAAATATGATTAGCAAAAAGGATAGATCATTAATTCTCATACTCCTAGCTGCTGCCAGAATCCTAGTTGCGTCTGCTTGGCTCTCTACCGAAGCCCCTGTGGAAGCCAAATGGGTACAAAATGTCGATCAGATATATAAATTAGAAGAACTCTCCCATTGGGAAACACATACACGTTCCGCTTTCCTGGCTATTTGCTCTCCATGGAAGAAATTTCGAGGTTTTCCTTAAATCCCCTCTTTCCCCCTTATCCCACTTCCTCACCTCCTGCCTACCCTTTACAACTTGAAGCATTCTTGGCTATTTGTACTTTGTTTATTCACATTGGTAGCTAAAAATTCTACTCAGACTTAATTAAGCCCACATATATGGTTTAATTTTTGTTAACCTTTTCTTTATGTTAATTATTACTTTTTGTAAAACGTATTTCAGATATGTGCCTTATGGGTATGCTTTAATACCATATGCCTATATTAATGTCTTTATTATGATTGTATTCATTCATTGCTGATTTACGTCTTAACAATAAAAGGGGCTGTTTCACTTCAGCAAATGGCATTTATCATGTAGATGAAGTTAATACAAGGCACTTACTAATATATTGTTATTGTCCATATTGCCTCCTTTGCTGGCTTGATTCATTTTTCCATTGCAATTTAGGCCTCATGCACACGACAGTATTTTTTCACGGTCCGCAAAACGGGGTTCCGTTGTTCCGTGATCCGTTTCCGTTTTTTTTTCCGTCTGTCTTCCTTGATTTTTGGAGGATCACCAGACATGAAAAGTGAAAAAAAAAATCTAAGTCAAGTTTGCCTTGAAAAACATAGGAAAAAAACGGACACGGATCACGGACGCGGATGACAATCTTGTGTGCCTCCGTGTTTTTTCACGGACCCATTGACTTGAATGGGTCCGCAAACCGTTGTCCGTGAAAAAAATAGGACAGGTCTTATTTTTTTCACAGACTGGAAACACGGATCACGGAAGCGGATGACAAACGGTGCATTTTCCGTGTTTTCAACGGACCCATTGAAAGTCAATGGGTCCGCAGAAAATCACGGAAAACGGAACAACGGACACGGAACCCAACAACGGTCGTGTGCATGAGGCCCTACACCGCTTGTTTCTAGAGGTTTTGGCCACCGCTGCAGCACAGATATGAGGTGACCAGGACAGGAGCTGTTCTGCATGCGTGTCTATGCAAGCTTTCATGGTCTCAGCCACCATAGAGGCCTGCAGTCAGGGGCGGACTAGGAACTTAAAGTGGCCTTGGAAAAAATACTAAAAGTGGCCCCGTTTTGTAGTCAAGTCCAAACTGATGAAAGGTAGGGCCAATACAATTAGGCAGGGCCAGCAATACCATATTGCAGTACATTATACCACTCAGACAAAGCAAAATACCACAGTCCATCACAAAATACTGCTACCAGCAGCACAAAATACATCCCCTAAAACTTCTACTGGCTGGCTGTGAGGAAAGCTCAGGTGGCCCCCTGGTCATTGGCCCACTGTGAAATTTCCCTGTAATGTCTATGGCCAATCCGCCCATGCCTGCACTTTTTTCTATAGTGTGCAAGCACGGCCACCGCTGCTGGCTGGCAGGGTGATTGTCACCCCTGGAACCGAGCAGGGTATAATGCAATAGAGAAATTAATCAAGGTAGAAAATAAGGAAATGTGGACAATCACAATACATTAGTAAGTGCCTTGTATTAACTTTCTCTACATGATAAATGCCATTTGTTGAAGTGAGACAACCATTTTAACCACCTTCCATCCGCCTGTTGACCATAAACGCCCGGGAGGTGGATCTCTATCTCTGAATGGACGTTTTTGAACGTCCATTCAGAGATGGCAGCTGCATGCTAATCGTGCAGCTGCAGAGCAGGTTGCCCGCTGTCAGTGACAGCAGGGCAACCCAGAGAAAAGGCACAGCCAATTCCCAGGTGTCCCTGCCTTCTAAATCGCTGTATACACAGTGTTCACCAAGCGCTGTATATACAGATCAGGAGAGTGCAGGAGCTGTCGGGTCGTCTACAGACCTCGATCAGCCCTTCACTGAGGCTGTACAGCGTTGTATAGTTCTGTACAGCCTCTCTGGGCGGTGTATTTCCCTTGTAACTGGAGATACTATGTCAGCTACTATGTCAGCGCAAAGTGTAAAATAAAAATTAAAAAAATAAAGTGTTAAAATAACAAAAAATTAAAAAATTTAAAAAGTTTCTTATAAAAAAAAAATACCCCAAGTAAGGATTTAATTTTATGTTTTTCTTAAATTGAATCCATAAAAAATAATAATTATAAACTGTGTAAAAAAAAACATAATTTTTTTGTTATTGTGTTAAAGTGAAAAAAAAAATTAAGTATACACCGCCGCATCCGTAAAAACCAGCTCTATAAAAATATCACATGACCTAACCCCTCGGAAGAACAACGTACAAAAAAAATTTGCCATTTTTTGTCACCTAACCAAGCGATCAAAAAGCTCTATTCCCCCCAAAATAGTACCAATAAAACTGTCACCTCATCCCGCAAAAAATTTGATCCTAACTAAGACAATCGGTCAAAAAATAAAAAAAACTATGGCTCTAAGACTATTATTGTGTGAAACTTAAATAAATTAGAAAAAGTATACATATTAGGTATCGCCACGTCCATAACGATCTGCTCTAAAGAACTGTCACATGACCTAACCTCTCAGGTGAATGCTGTAAAAATAAATAAATAAAAACTGTCCAATTATTTTGGTCATCTGTGCGTGTTCTGAATTCTGGGGGCTCACACCCATCTACAACATTATCTGTACTCAGAGAGTTATCACTGTGTTATCTGTGGTGTTACGTATGACTGCAAGTGATATCTACTACATTATCTGTAAAAAGGGGTGTGGCCACATGTTGGGGGGGGCACAATACTTGGCTTGCCCCAGGTGCTGGCAACCCACGCTACGCCACTGGGGCCTGGATGTATTATCTGGAGTGTAATAATATAATGGTTACTAGAAGGATTGTTGATTCAGGGAGTTATTCTGATTGCTTGATTGAAATTGGGAAGGATTTTTTTTCCTCTCTCTACCTCACAGTTTTTTTTTTTTTACTTCCTCTAGATCAACTTGCAGGAGAACAGGCTGAACTGGATGGACGTATGTCCCTTTTTAGCCTTACAAACTACAGATGTAGCCAAGCTAAAATTGACTCTGATAACACATGTCACAGTGTTATCTCATGCCATCTTGTGACAAAAGCCATTGAAATACATTAAAAGAGCCTTTTTGTGCCATGTTTTACCTGACGCATTAACCATCAAGTTTAGCTTGGCGCATCTGTATGTTACTATGCTACAATGTAATTAGTATTAAAGCGAAGCATTTGAAGCGGAATTCGGACCAATGTTTAGGAAAACTTTGATTCGCAACAAATCCAAACTTAACGCATTAACCATCAAGTTTAGCTTGGCTGCATCTGTATGTTACTATGTTACTATGTATATAATAGTTAGTATTGAGTAAAGCGAAGCATTCGAAGTGGAATTCGGTCCGACGTTTAGGAAAACTTTGATTGGCAACAAATCTAAATTTCCTCCTGCTTCGAGGTAACAAATCAATTTTTCCTAAAATGGCACTGAACGTGTTACAAAAGTTAAAGTAAAACGCTGAGGAACATGGGATCACCCATAATGCCGTACAGACAGCCAATCCACAGATAGCCATTGCCTATGATGTCACAGCCCTATAAAACTCTCATCCCATGCGGTCTCCAACATTGCCCTGTGAGCAGAGCATAGGGAGAGACATGGCAAGTGCTCATGCGCTAGCGACAGTGTTGCTGAAAATGAGTAATAGAAGAATATTGGAGAAGGAAAGTGCAGGGAGAGTGCCGGGAGACTGATGCTGCGTCAATTTTATATATCTGTTTCTACATTTACTTATTCCTATATCAGCCATAAACTAAGTATTATTTAACACCAATAAGATGGAAGCTTATATTATTCCAGTGCCAATACCATCCAGCCTGCATCCCTTAGGGGGGGCAGGTCTTAATGATGACCATCCTCATCTTTTGCTGGCTTTATTTTCTCCAAATCATCCTTTTTGGTCTCCATGTACTAGAAAAGTCAGCAAGATGCAGAGAGAGGAGGAGCTGGATGTTCCTGATTACATATTTTCATCGATATTAGATGATGTGGAAAAGGAGGAAAAGCAGAAGGCAGGGAAAGGGCTCCCACCTGTAGGCCAGCAGCGCTGGGGTTGGAGAAGTGGGTATGCCAGAGTTGAATAATATTCTGTGTTTACTGTCAAAAACCAACCAGGAAATTGCAGGCCAGAACAGCAATAATATGCATATTGTCCCCCCACCTAACCAGCTAAACCCCATACCAGCAAAAGCCTATGTTTAAAGGTGCCACGCAGTGCAGTCTTCATTGTTAAATGGAAGGCAGCTGAGTGTGGCCATACCATAAGACAGAATGGCCTGGGTATACCCGATTTAGAGCAATTTGTGGCAAATTAATTTGTAATGAATCTAATTTCTTGGCTAACTTCGGCAAAGTTGCCGAATTGAAATTGTCAAAACTTTGCTCATCTCTAATTATAATGTTGCCAATGGGTCTATACAAAAGTAAAAAAAAAACTTGCCTAAATAACCTGCTAAACTGTGCCTTAAGGCCTAGCCATGAAAAACGATTCTACTAACTAGGCCATGCTATGTATCAATAAACAGTGGACAATATTGAACACAGATATAAAGTACAAAATATTTTTTATTTACTATTTTTCTCCAGCAACATATAACTCAAATACCATGTATGTAACAATAATAAAAAAATCTTTTTGGTAGCACAATAAAGTTAGTCATAAACTCTACCACATCAAAAAAACACTTTTGCAGTGAATATGCATAGGGGAAGAATAAATCAATATAATCAAGAACACCTTCCCAATTAAAATATACCTTTTATTAATCGTCTACTAAAAACTGGCCTTCAGCCGGACTACATATAATAAGAGGGTAAAGAAGACACATACACAATAAAGACTATGTGGTCATGCTCAGAATCATGTAGGTATATTGCAACACATGTGAATGCAACCACGTAAGGGTACTCAATAGGTAACTCACAGACAGCTGAGGAGTAAAATGAAATATACAGGAGAGTTTTCAGCTCAGTGGTCACCTGATATTATTGAGACCACCATTAAATACACAGATACACAACATGGTCTGTTCACTTCAGAGATCTGCAATTTGTACTCATGGTTAGCTGAGATACCAATGGATGACGTGTTTCTCAACCAGGTGGTAATCCAACACTGGTAAAAGACAATCAGGTAATCATCTAGCACTGATGAAATCCGAGGTGGTCCAGAGGCAGTAGTAGTGATGGTGGATCCCTGAGAGATAATATCCAGTAGGTAAAGACACCCTTCTAGAGAGCCTATATGGAGTACCTAGCCTACACCTTTCCTCTGTCACCCTGTCTAGACTGTTAGGAGTTATACATGTTAACATGTTTACTGCCACCTGTAGGCTATATAGATATGACAGTTTATAACCTTTGTTATATTGTTTGTGTCTGAATAAAGTTTGTTGAATTACCTCACATCGCCTCAGGAAACATGGTGTCAGAAGTGGAGAGGGCTTTGGTGTTTTAGAAACCACTAAAGTCCTAATATCAGAACAAAAGATCAACAAGAATAGTTTCTCTGGTAATTTATTAATGAGAGACACACCGTGTTACAGAAAATGGCTGCAAACAACTTCCCTGTGCCGTCTCCCATGGACTGTAAAGGGGACCTGGCAGTTAACTGGACATATTTCAAATCCCAGTGGGAAGATTATTAGGTGGCAATTGAACTTGATAAGAAAGACTCCAAGGTAAGGATAGCGACACTGCGCTCAGTGATGGGGAGAGACGGTCTGCGTATTTATCAGCACCTCTCACTCTCTGATGCCGACAAGCAGGACATAGAGAAAACTCTGGATGCATTACAGAGCCATTTTATGCCTTCACGTAACATCATTTATGAGAGGTACATATTCAATACCACAAACCAAGGCCCAATGGAAACTATAGACCAGTATGTGACTAGACTAAGGCAGCTAGCCGCTACATGTGAGTTTGGAGTATTACATGATGAACTTATCAGAGACAGAATAGTTCTGGGATCAAAAGACATAAATGCTAGAAAGCGAATGCTCAGAGTACCAGACCTGAACCTACAGAGAGCCATTGATATGTGTAGAAGCCATGAACTTACAGAAATGAAAATACAAGCAATGCAAGAAAGCAAAAGTGAAACTGAAGCTGTACATTATACTGCTAAAACCTATAAAAAGCCCATGAAAGAAAGCAAAGTAAAAACAATCAGATGTAGATACTGTGGAAACAACCACCCCTGGGGGAGAGACCACTGTCCTGCATATGGAGAAACCTGTAGTAAATGCAAAAAGCAAAACCATTTTTCTAGAGTATGCAGGCAGAAAGCAAATGCCAGAATACATCTGGCTGCACAGATCAAGAGCAGCAGCTCAGAAGAATCAGTATTCACTATTATTCATAAAATAGGAGCAGTAAGCAGTCCAGGATCACAGTGGTTTGTACCACTAGACCTCAGCATTGAGAGAGAAGCAGGGGAAAGGTTACACTGTCAGTTAGACTGTGGGGCCACCTGCAACCTTATGACATACAAAGACTATTGCAAAATTGTTAAAGAAGGAAAGCCAACATTACAGAAGAGTAATGTCAAATTAAAATGGTACAATGATACCTATATGATACCTATGGGCCAATGTAATCTAAATTGTACATATAAAGATAAAACATATACACTGTAATTCCAAGTTGTCCAAGGTAAACACAAACCACTTCTCTCAGCAGAAACATGTCAGAAAATGGGCCTCCTTACACTGAATGTAGAACATAATGTATTATTACATGATGACCAGCAAACAACTACAACTTCACCCTTTTCTTATGAAATGATCACAACTGAATATAGAGACATTTTCAAAGGACTAGGGTGTCTACCTGGAGAGTATCACCTAGAAATAGATGAAGCAATACCTCCTGTTCAACACCAACCACGTAGAGTGCCGGCTCCACTTAAAGCAGACTTAAAGGTGAAAATAGAGAGATTAGAGACACTGGGAGTGATAAAAAAAGGTCATAGAACCTACGACATGGATAAGTAGTATGGTTGCTGTTAAGAAACCAGGCAAACTGCGAATATGCATTGATCCCAAAGACTTAAATAAAGCACTAAAGCGCTCACATTATCCAATGCCCACTATAGAGGAAATCCTGCCAACTTTAACAAATGCGAAAGTATTTTCTGTCTTAGATGCCAAGGATAGCTTCTGGCAAGTAAAACTGGACACTAAAAGCAGTTATCTCACTACATTCTGGTCTCCCTTTGGGCGTTACCGATGGCTACGCATGCCTTTTGGGATTGCTACTGCACCAGAAGAATATCAACGTAGACAACATGAAGCAGTAGAAGACCTGCCTGGAGTGGAAGTTATTGCAGATGATATATTGGTGTATGGCTGTGGTGACACTACAGAGGAGGCCACAAAGGATCATGACAAGAATTTGATTGGACTCTTAGAGAGAGCACGAAAGCTGAACCTAAAATTCAATAAAAAGAAGCTGAGATTGAGGCTATCTTCGGTACCATACATGGGACATTTACTCACAGCAGAAGGCCTGCGTCCTGATCCATAAAAAGTCAGAGCAATTTTAGAGGTACCAAAGCCTGACAATGTACAAGCAGTTCAGAGACTGCTAGGGTTTGTAAACTACCTTTCAAAATTCTTACCACATCTTTCGGATGTATGTGAACCACTACGCAGACTGACAGACAAAGACAGCTTGTGGGCCTGGCAATCCAGCCATGATGAAGTCCTCAAGCAAATAAAAGATATTGTTACTAAACATCCAGTTTTGAGATACTACAATGTCAATGAAGAAGTAACAGTCCAATGTGATGCCAGTGAAAAAGGTCTTGGAGCAACACTTTTGCAAGGAGGTCAGCCAGTGACGTTTGCATCACGTACACTGTTTTCAACAGAACAAAGATATGCCCAGATTGAAAAGGAATGTCTTGCCATTGTATATGCATGCCAGAAGTTTAATCAGCACTTACATGGAAAAAATATTATTAACATTGAGACTGATCATAAGCCACTAGAGAGCATTTTTTAAAAACCTCTCCTAGTAGCACCAAAACGTCTACAGCGCATGATGCTACAGTTGCAAAAATACAACCTTAATGTGGTTTACAAAAAAGGATCAGAAATGTATATTGCAGACTTCTTATCAAGAGCAGCATTACTTCACAAAACAATGGACAAGGACACCCCAGATTATCAGATTTTCTTGATGCAATCAGAGGATGCCTTTTCTAAGGAACTGGAAGAGATAAACTTTGCAGAATATCTAAGAGTGTCTGATTTGCGCCTACAACAAATTCAGAAGTTCACAGAACAAGATGAAGTCTTGCAAGCATTAAAAACTACTGTTCTTACAGGATGGCCAGACCTAAAAGAAAAAATACAGATTTGTATCAGGGACTACTGGGGCTTTAGAGATGAGATAAGCATACAAAATGGAATTCTGTATAAAGGACACAGAGTCATCATACCAAAAAACATGCGCCCAGAAATGATAGCGAGGACTCATTCTAGCCACTTAGGAATAGAAGCATGCCTTCGCAAGGCCAAGGATGTCATCTTTTGGCCACACATGGGCCGAGAGATTATAGAGGCAATAAAGAACTGTAATACTTGCAATGAGTATATGCGTAAACAAACAAAAGAACCTCTGATGACTCACAAATTGCCCACTCTACCCTGGAGCAAACTAGGCATGGACTTATTTTCCTTAACAGGACAAGATTACTTAACCGCCTCACGTCCGCCCATAGGATATAAACGTCCTATGGGTGGACGTCTATTTCTGACAGCACGTTTTAAAACGTCCTGTCAGAAATAGCAGCTGCACGCTAATCGTGCAGCTGCTGATCGGGTTGCCCGCTGTCAGTGACAGCAGGGCAACCCTAAGACAAGGCAGGGACAGTGCCCAGGTGTCCCTGCCTTCACGATCGCTGCAGACACAGCGCTCACCGAGCGCTGTGTCTGCAGAGCAGGAAGCGCTGTGCGCTTCCTGTTCCGGCCCGGCGGTCATGTGACCGCCGTGACCGGAGAGTGCAGGGGCTGTGTGAGGTCTCTCAGAGACCTCGATCAGCCCTGCTGTGAGGCTGTACAGTGCTGGATTGCTGCTGTACAGCCTCTATAGGGGTGCATTTGTCCTGTAACTGGGGCTACCATGTCAGCCCCAGTTACAGGAGAAATCAACTGTGAAAAAAAAAAGAAAAAGTGAAGTAAATGTCCCCCAGAGGTCTTGTATGACCTTATGGGGGACGAAAAGTGTAAAAAAAAATAAAAAAAATAAAGGGTTGAAAAAATAAAATAAAATAAAGTTTCACATGTAAAAAAAAAAAAAGTTCCCAAGTTAGGAATAAAAAAAAAAAAATTAAAATAGAAAAAATAAAGTAAAATAGACATATTTAGTATTGCCGCGTCCGTAAAAACCAGCTCTATAAAAATATCACATGACCTAACCCCTCGGATGAACACCGTAAAAAATAAATAAAAAAAACTGTGTCAAAACAAGCAATTTTTGTCACCTTGCATCACAAAAGGTGCAACACCAAGTGATCAAAAACGCGTATGTCCCACAAAATGGTACCAATAAAACCGTCACCTCATCCCGCAAAAAATGAGCCCCTACATAAGAAAATCTCTCAAAAAATAAAAAAACTATAGCTCTTAGAACATGGAGACACTAAAACATAATTTTTTTGGTTTCAAAAATGCTATTATTGTGTTAAAGTGAAACAAATAAAAAAAAGTATACATATTAGGTATTGCCGCGTCCGTAAAAACCAGCTCTATAAAAATATCACATGACCTAACCCCTCGGGTGAACACCGTAAAAAAAAAAAAAAAAAAAACTGTGTCAAAACAAGCAATTTTTGTCACCTTGCATCACAAAAGGTGCAACACCAAGTGATCAAAAACGCGTATGTCCCACAAAATGGTACCAATAAAACCGTCACCTCATCCCGCAAAAAATGAGCCCCTACATAAGAAAATCTCTCAAAAAATAAAAAAACTATAGCTCTCAGAACATGGACACATTAAAACATAATTTTTTGGTTTCAAAAATGCTATTATTGTGTAAAACTTTAATAAATGAGAAAAAGTATACATATTAGGTATCGCTACGTCCGTAACAATCTGCTCTATAAAAATGTCACTTGACTGAACCCCTAAGGTGAACGCTGTAAAAATAAATAAATAGAAACTGTGCTAAAACAACCAATTTTTTGGTCACCTTGCCCCATAAAGTGTTATATTGAATGATCAAAAAATCATATGTACCCAAAAATAGTACTAATAAAACTGGCACCTTATCCCCTAGTTTCCAAAATGGGGTCACTTCTTGGGAGTTTCTACTGTAAGGGTGCATCAGGGGGCTTCAAATGGGACATGGCATCTAAAAACCATGTGGAGTTCCTTTCCTTCTGCGCCCTGCCGTGTGCCCATACAGCAGTTTACGACCACATGTGGGGTGTTTCTGTAAACCGCAGAATCTGGGTAATAAATATTGAGTTTTGTTTGGCTGTTAACCATCGATGTGTTAGAGAAAAAAATTGATTAAAATGGAAAATCTGCCAAAAAAGTGAAATTTAAAAATTTGATCTCCATTTTCCTTTAATTCTTGTGGAACGCCTAAAGGGTTAACAAAGTTTGTAAAATCGGTTTTGAATACCTTGAGGGGTGTAGTTTCTACAATGGGGTCATTTATGGGGGTATCCACTATGTAGGCCCCACAAAGTGACTTCAGACCTGAACTGGTCCTTATAAAGTGGGTTTTGGCAATTTTCTTAAAAATTTGAAGAATTGCTTCTAAACTTCTAAGCCTTCTAACGTCCTAAAAAAATAAAATGACATTTCCAAAATGATGCCAACATAAAGTAGACATATGGGGAATGTTAAATAATAAATATTTTATGAGGTATCACTTTCTGTTTTAAAAGCAGAGAAATTGAAATTTAGAAAATTGCGATTTCTTTTACATTTTTGGGTAAATTTGGGATTTTTTCATAAATAAAGCTGAAATATTTTGACTCAAATTTATGACTATCATGAAGTACAATGTGTCACGAGAAAACAATCTCTGAATGACTTGGATAAATAAAGGCGTTCCAAAGTTATTACCACATAAAGTGAGATATGTCCGTTTTGCAAAATTTGGCCTGGTCAGGAAGGGGGCAAAGGGCCCAGATGGGAAGTGGTTAATAATTGTTGATTATTATTCCGATTTCTGGGAAATTGATTTATTTCTGATACCACCTCTAAAACAATTATAGATTGTTGCAAAGCACATTTTAGCAGACATGGAATCCCTGATTCTGTAATTACAGATAACGGACCACAGTTTGTCAGCTCAGAGTTTGCACGATTTTGTAGAGAGTGGGAATTTGAACATCTTACATCATCCCCATATCACAGTCAGTCCAACGGTAAAGCTGAAGCTACTGTAAAAATAGCAAAAACACTCATAAAGAAAGCTAAACGAGATGACAAGGATATCTGGAAAGCGGTTCTTGACTGGAGAAATACCCCATCAGAAGGCACCAGCAGTAGTCCTGTACAACGGCTAATGTCAAGAAGGACCAGGACTTTACACTGCGTGCAGAATTATTAGGCAAATGAGTATTTTGACCACATCATCCTCTTTATGCATGTTGTCTTACTCCAAGCTGTATAGGCTCGAAAGCCTACTACCAATTAAGCATATTAGGTGATGTGCATCTCTGTAATGAGAAGGGGTGTGGTCTAATGACATCAACACCCTATATTAGGTGTCCTTTCCTTTGGCAAAATGGGTCAAAAGAAGGACTTGACAGGCTCAGAAAAGTCAAAAATAGTGAGATATCTTGCAGAGGGATGCAGCACTATTAAAATTGCAAAGCTTCTGAAGCGTGATCATCGAACAATCAAGCGTTTCATTCAAAATAGTCAACAGGGTCGCAAGAAGCGTGTGGAAAAACCAAGGCGCAAAAAAACTGCCCATGAACTGAGAAAAGTCAAGCGTGCAGCTGCCAAGATGCCACTTGCCACCAGTTTGGCCATATTTCAGAGCTGCAACATCACTGGAGTGCCCAAAAGCACAAGGTGTGCAATACTCAGAGACATGGCCAAGGTAAGAAAGGCTGAAAGACGACCACCACTGAACAAGACACACAAGCTGAAACGTCAAGACTGGGCCAAGAAATATCTCAAGACTGATTTTTCTAAGGTTTTATGGACTGATGAAATGAGAGTGAGTCTTGATGGGCCAGATGGATGGGCCCGTGGCTGGATTGGTAAAGGGCAGAGAGCTCCAGTCCGACTCAGACGCCAGCAAGGTGGAGGTGGAGTACTGGTTTGGGCTGGTATCATCAAAGATGAGCTTGTGGGGCCTTTTCGGGTTGAGGATGGAGTCAAGCTCAACTCCCAGTCCTACTGCCAGTTTCTGGAAGACACCTTCTTCAAGCAATGGTACAGGAAGAAGTCTGCATCCTTCAAGAAAAACATGATTTTCATGCAGGACAATGCTCCATCACACGCGTCCAAGTACTCCACAGCGTGGCTGGCAAGAAAGGGTATAAAAGAAGAAAATCTAATGACATGGCCTCCTTGTTCACCTGATCTGAACCCATTGAGAACCTGTGGTCCATCATCAAATGTGAGATTTACAAGGAGGGAAAACAGTACACCTCTCTGAACAGTGTCTGGGAGGCTGTGGTTGCTGCTGCACGCAATGTTGATGGTGAACAGATCAAAACACTGACAGAATCCATGGATGGCAGGCTTTTGAGTGTCCTTGCAAAGAAAGGTGGCTATATTGGTCACTGATTTGTTTTTGTTTTGTTTTTGAATGTCAGAAATGTATATTTGTGAATGTTGAGATGTTATATTGGTTTCACTGGTAAAAATAAATAATTGAAATGGGTATATATTTGTTTTTTGTTAATTTGCCTAATAATTATGCACAGTAATAGTCACCTGCACACACAGATATCCCCCTAAAATAGCTAAAACTAAAAACAAACTAAAAACTACTTCCAAAAATATTCAGCTTTGATATTAATGAGTTTTTTGGGTTCATTGAGAACATGGTTGTTGTTCAATAATAAAATTAATCCTCAAAAATACAACTTGCCTAATAATTCTGCACTCCCTGTACTTCCGACTGCTCAGAAACTGCTGTTTCCAAAGGTTCTAAAAGGAGTGGTCGAGAACCTAACTGAAAGACGCAAAAAAACAAAGGCATATTATGATAAAGGAGCCAAGGTACTTCTCACTGGGATTTGAAATAAGCCCAGGGACACCCCTTGAAGGTAGGAGCTCCCTGTCCTCGTACCAAACCTGGCACACCCTGTATTGCCCTATCCCATAAAGTACTGAGTAGAGAACATATATATAACACATAGAAAGAAAACAAGAAAAAAACACACAGATCCCAACATTACATTTCCCCAGCCAGTATGTATTCTGACTGGTTCGTCAGGGGAAGATGAGGATAATGCTCCAGCAACAGTGTCTCATAATAGAGATTTTCTATATTGTGTCCCTCAATCGAGACCCTCCAGGAGTAGGAGCCCAGATGAAGGCTATAGATGACCGGTGTCCCCAAGTCTATGTCAAAGTTGGCGGCTTATAAAGAGTCCACCCATCATAGATCCCTCCCCCTTAGAGCTCTGTCTCTCTCATATCAATGATGCAAAAGATTCCAAAATCAAACTACAATGTAACATAGTCCCCCATTAGAGCTATCCATGAAATACTGTATGTCCAGATTAAAATTGAAATCACCTTACAACGAGTGCAGCGCCAGTCTCACATGCAGACGCTGATTTGGAACGCAAATGCGTTCTACACACCGGACGTTATGTTAAAAACCGGAAGTGACGTGCACATTCGCATACCGCAAAACCGGATGTCATTCTGGAACGCAAATGCGTTCCACCATGCGATTCAGGAGTTCGATCAAAGATCGGAATAGACGTAAATCATGCACCCGGCGGTACATACAGCTTTCAGCTAATTCTATAACTCCTTCAAATGACCAGATGTTAACAGGGCACAACATTTCAGGATGTGCCGATAATTGCAACATCGTATCCCCATTCAATAAGATATTTAAATGGGAATTAATTTGTGCACAATAAAGATACCATAATTTTCAGCTTATAGTCTGAATGCTAATGACCACTTCCATTATGAAAGCAGTCATTAGCATGAGGGAGGAACAAGGAGGTGAGGGCAGTACTGTGCTGGATGTACTCACCTACCGTGGTCTTTTTGGGTCACACTATGGTGTCCTGACTGCATACAGTGGCAGGACGTAGTGCATGTAAGTGAGCACTATGACCTGACACTTTGCGTGGTCAGGTCACAGTACACAGCGGGACCCAGAAGCTCTGGATATGCAGCGCTGTCCAAATCAAGCAAGGTAAGTTTATTTATTTATTTGAAATGTCTGATCTGTGGTCTTAAGGGGGGTGGGGAGGTGCGATCTAAGGCTGAGTGGAGTTGGGGGATGCAATCTGAGGATGATTAGAGGTCTGATCTGTGTCTGATAGGGGCTGGGGGGGGCTGATCTGAGGCTTATGAGGCTGAGAGGTCTGATCTGAGGCTGTGTGGGGCTGAGGGGTCTGATCTGAGGCTGATAGAGTCTGATTAGGGGTCTGATCTGAGTTTTATGGGGTCTGGGGAATCTGATCTGAGGCTGATGGGGCTGAGGGGTCTGATCTGAGGCTGCTTGGGGCTGGGGGGGTCTGATCTGAGGCTGATAGAGTCTGATTGGGGTTCTGATCTGAATTTGGTTGGGGCTGGGGGTCTGATGGGGGTTGATTTGAGGCTGCTTGGGGCTGGGGGTCCCATCTGAAGCTCATTAAGGGTCTAATCTGAGTCTGATGGGCCTGGGGGGTCTGATGGAGCGCTGATCTGAAGCTAATGGAGCTTGAGGGTCTGATTTTGGGGTCTGATCTGAAGTCTGATTTAAAAAAATGGGATTTGATTTGGGGGTCTTATGAGGATTGGGGATCTGATGAGTGTCTGATCTGAGGCCTGATGAAGAATGGGAGTCTGATTCTCGGTTTTATAGTCCTAAAAATATGGTATATCTTAAGTGTCTGGTCTTTAGGGGAACCATCTGTAAAACTGATGTACACTGCTTATGGCCATGCATGATTCATATTTGAGATCCCGAAATATATTCTTTTTGTCAAGCACTGCCCCTTTCATCTCTGCACTAGGGACAGTGTATACGTTTTTACAGGAGGGTTTTTATGTCTAAAAATATACTTTATTAATATGGGACAATTTTAGGAAGTAGAACACATCCTGTGGTAATATAACACAGGTTTGATCAGAAGAATCTGGAAGCACCTTCCAATCTTTTTTCTGTAAGCCCCAGTTGCCCAAAGTTCTCTAAATATATTGATTTTAAAATCAGACACTCTGCAAGACATTTTCTAATCGAGAGTAATATAAGATGGAATATGGATGTGACATAGAATGAGGAATGTGTCCACTGGTCTCTTTATGTGACACAAAGGGCACTTCAGCAGTAGTACTAAGGCCATCAATTCTTGGCAGGGACACCGTATCCCTGAGAAACAGAAGCGCATAATTGAAGGCAAACCACTTTCATCATCTGCACTTCTATTTGAAAGATCATATGAAGCCATGTTATTGCATGATAAATGTCACAGCTATGTTCCTCAATGCAAAGATAAAGTCATTTCATAGAGAAATTTTCTGTCATTTTTAGCTGTGTACATGCAATTATTGATGACATTTATTTGCAATACATAAGTAGTTATATATATCTATATATATAAAAAAGGACGTATATATGTGTGTGTGTGTGTGTATGTACGTGTGCATGTTCCGCGATAACTCAAAAACGCAACCATCCATTTCAACGAAACTTGGTATACACATCCCTCACTACCAGGAAAGAAATCTTGTGGGTCTCAGCTCTCTAGGACATACCGTACCTGAGATATATAAAAAAAAAAAACCTGAATTAGCCAATACAAGCCTGCAAGTCTTTCTATTCTTATGCCAACTTCCAAACACACGGTCACATGTCCCTTACTCTCCACACACACCTTTACTCCAGGTTTTCATAACAACCCAGCCAACCCAAGTTGCACGACACATAGGGCACAACTACACTGCTCCATGCATCCATCTTGGATGGATTTTTTTGCGACTGTCGTGTCACAGTCGCAATATGTCGCATGTCGCAGTGCGACACCATAGCCTATCATTATAAAAATTGTTGAGACAGAATGTCGCACAACACATGTTATCATGTATCCCTAGCCTTAAAGGGGCGGGCACTGTGGAGGTCACTGTTAAATGGACGGTCACCTTATAGGTCACTGTTGAAGGTGCGGGCACCGTGGAGGTCACTGTTAAAGGGGCGGGCAATGTGGAGGTCACTGTTAAAGGGACGGGCACTGTGGAGGTCACATAAAGGGGCGGGCAGTGTAGAGGTCACTTAAAGTGGCGGGCACTGTAGAAGTCACTGTTAAAGGGGTGGTCACTGTGGTGGTTACTATTAAAGGGGCGGGCTCTGTGGAGCTCACTGTTAAAGGGGCGGGCACTGTGGAGGTCACTGTTAAAGGGATGGGCACTGTGAAGTTCACTTTTAAGTGGGTGGGCACTGTGGAGGTCACTTCAAGGGGAGGGCACTGTTTAGGTCACTGTTAACCTCTTGGGGACACATGATGTACCGGTACGTCATGATGTCCTGGTACTTAAGGACACATGACGTACCGGTACATCATGTGTATGTCCTATCACCGCCGTGCGGCAGGCAGTGATCGGAACTGGGTGCCTGCTGAAATCAATCAGCAGGCACCTTGGGACAATGCCGAGGGGGGTCCTGTGACCCCCCTGTATCGGCAATCGCTGCAAACCGCAGGTCAATTCAGACCTGCGGTTTGCAGCGCTTTTGGAAGTTTCTGATCACGGACCGTGGGGATCAGAAACTTCAAAATGACCTAAATTTTAATTTTTATCCCCCCCCGGGTGGGGGGTGCGGGCGGTGCTGGGGGGGCGGGGGGGCGGGCGCGCGATCATCCCGCCCACCTCTTCTCATTTCCAGGATGGCCGAGCGGTTAGCAAGCAGAGTGTCAGCACATTGCTGACACTCTGCTTGAAACGGCTGACATCTGTGCTGTGATGTCAGCCGTTTAACCCTTTCCATGCCGTGGTCCGTAGGGACCGCTGTATGGAAGGGGTTAACAGGGAGAGAGCTCCCATCGGGGGGCTGCTGTGCCATTTCAGCCCCCGATTCTTGACAGGATCACAGAGGGAGGGGGCCCCCTCCCTCCCCATCACCCGTTGCTAAGGGTGGCTTCACATGCGGCCAATTTTGTTGCAGAAAAATGCTACTGAAAATCAGTTCCAAAGGTTTGGAGCTTGCAGAAATCTATGTGTTTGCCCTTCAGATGAATGAAACAGAATGAAAGTTCTGCAACTACAGTTGCAAGAAAAAGTATGTGAACCCTTTGGAATAATATAGATTTCTGCACAAATTGGTCATAAAATGTGATCTGATCTTCATCTAAGTCACAACAATAGACAATCACAGTCTGCTTAAGCTAATAACACACAAAGAATTAAATGTTACCATGTTTTTATTGAACAATCCATGTAAACATTCACAGTGCCGGTGGAAAAAGTATGTGGACCCCTAGACTAATGACATCTCCAAGAGCTAATTGGAGTGAGGTGTCAGCCAACTGGAGTCCAATCAATGAGATGAGATTGGAGGTGTTGGTTACAGCTGCCCTGCCCTATAAAAAAACACACACCAGTTCTGGGTTTGCTTTTCACAATCTGGTGTCACAGTAGCTTGCATTTAAAAAACAACAACAATTTTGACTGTGAATAAATAGCAGTCAGTTGCACACACGTGTTTGTGTGTTTAAGGCCCAGCTGCAAGTGCATAGTGTCACTTCAGCGCCATTCATATCTGGTGTCACATTCGATTCCATTTAAAGAAAAACTAAAATTTTGACTGTGAATAAATAGCAGTCAGTTGCACACACGTGTTTGTGTGTTTAAGGCCCAGCTGCAAGCGCATAGTGTCACTTCAGCGCCATTCATATCTGGTGTCACATTCGATTCCATTTAAAGAAAAACAACAATTTTGACTGTGAATAAATAGCAGTCAGTTGCACACACGTGTTTGTGTGTTTAAGGCCCAGCTGCAAGTGCATAGTGTCACTTCAGCGCCATTCATATCTGGTGTCACATTCGATTCCATTTAAAGAAAAACAACAATTTTGACTGTGAATAAATAGCAGTCAGTTGCACACACGTGTTTGTGTGTTTAAGGCCCAGCTGCTAGCGCATAGTGTCACTTCAGCGCCATTCATATCTGGTGTCACATTCGATTCCATTTAAAGAAAAACAACAATTTTGACTGTGAATAAATAGCAGTCAGTTGCACACACGTGTTTGTGTGTTTTAAGGCCCAGCTGCAAGCGCATAGTGTCACTTCAGCGCAACTCATATCTGGTGTCACATTCGATTTCATTTTAAGAAAAACAACAATTTTGACTGTGAATAAATAGCAGTCAGTTGCACACGTGTTTGTGTGTTTAAGGCCCAGCTGCAAGTGCATAGTGTCACCAGCGCAACTCATATCTGGTGTCACAGTAGCTTGCACGCATAGTACAACTTAACGAATCTAAAAAAAATGACCGGCAGAGGCAGGTCACCCCGCAGGGGCCGTCGTGGTCGTGGTGCTGTGATTCCCTTTGGCCCTAGAATAATGCCCAGTGTTCAGAGGCCACGTACCCTGAACTCGAAAAGTTCTGAGGACATAGTTGATTGGCTAACACAGGACACCCAATCTTCTACAGCTTCCGCTTGGAACCTTGACGCACCATCCTCCTCCAGCTCAGCTTCGGGCACCTCTTAAGTTACCACTCACCCACCTGCCGCCACCACCAACACTAGCACCACAGCCGCTTCACTTGATCTGTCAGAGGAGTTATTTACACATCAGTTGGAAGAAATCAGTGATGCGCAACCATTATTGCCAGAGGATGTAGATAACAGGGATATGTCTCAGTCAGGCAGCATTACACACATGGACGTACGGTGTGATGATGATGATGTTGTACCGGCTGCTGCTTCCTTTGCTGATTTGTCAGATACAAGTGAAGCAGTTGATGATGACGATGTGTCCGTGGATGTCACGTGGGTTCCTGCTCGAAGAGAAGAAGAACAGGTGGAAAGTTCTGATGGGCAGACAGAGAGGAGAAGGAGACGAGTTGGAAGCAGGGGGAGGTCGTCGCAAGGAGCTAGTGGCACAGTATGCATCGGCACCCGGGGTCAGCCAGACAGCACGCCAATCAACGCATGCTATTGCCACCACCAGAATGCCGTCATTGCAGAGCTCAGCAGTGTGGCATTTTTTGTGTGTGTCTGCCTCTGACAACAGCGATGCCATTTGCAACCTATGCCAAAAGAAACTGAGTCGTGGGAAGTCCAACACCCACCTAGGTACAACTGCATTGCGAAGGCACATGATCGCACATCACAAACGCCTATGGGATCAACACATGAGTACAAGCAGCACACAAACTCAAAGCCGCCATCCTCCTCCTGGTCCAGAATCTTCAGCCACGTCAACCACTGCTGTCCTCCTTGCCCCCTCTCAACCAACCACAACTCCGTCTATCGCCTTGAGCATTTCCTGCTCATCTGCAAACAGTCAGGTGTCTGTCAAGGACATGTTTGAGCGTAAGAAGCCAATGTCACAAAGTCACCCCCTTGCCCGGCGTCTGACAGCTGGTTTGTCTGAACTCTTAGCCCGCCAGCTTTTACCATACAAGCTGGTGTAGTCTGAGGCGTTCAAAAAATCTGTAGCTATTGGGACACCGTAGTGGAAGGTACCTGGCCGAAATTTCTTTGCACAAAAGCCAATCCCCAACCTGTACTCGATTGTGCAAAAGGAAGTAATGGCATGTCTGGCACACAGTGTTGGGGCAAGGGTCCATCTGACCACTGATACCTGGTCTGCAAAGCACGGTCAGGGCAGGTATATCACCTACACTGTGCATTGGGTAAACCTGTTGACGGCTGCCAAGCATGGAATGCGTGGCTCTGCAGATGAGTTGGTGACACCGCCACGACTTGCAGGCAGGCCTGCTGCCACCTCCTCTACTCCTCCTACTCCATCCTCTTCCATAATCTCCTCGGCTGAAACCTCTTCTGCTGCTGCGTCTTGCTCCACATCAATGGTACCCCCCCAGCTCACCAGAGGCTATTCCACATCCCAGATACAACAGTGTCACGCCGTCTTGGGGTAAGACTTGCCTGAAAGCAGAGAGTCACACCGGCCCAGCACTCCTGTCCGCCCTGAACGCACAGGTGGATCAGTGGCTGACTCCGAACCAACTGGAGATCGGCAAAGTGGTGTGTGACAACGGAAGCAATTTGTTGGTGGCATCTAACAGGGGAAGAGGTGAAAGTAATCCTCCTCCTCCCACGACCACGCTGGCAAGGACAGGACGCTTTACAGACGTGTTGTTGATGGAGGACATGCAGAGCTTTTTAAGTCCTACGCATCGCCACAGCCCTTCGGGGTCCACCCTCAGAGAACGACTCGACCGACAGGTAGCAGACTACCTCGCCTTAACTGCAGATATCGACACTCTGAGGAGCGATGAACCCCTTGACTACTGGGTGTGCAGGCTTGACCTGTGGCCTGAGCTATCCCAATTTGCGATAGAACTTATGGCCTGCCCCGCTTCAAGTGTCCTGACAGAAAGGACCTTCAGTGCAGGAGGAGGTATTGTCACTGAGAAGAGAAGTCGCCTAGGTCAAAAAAGTCTAGATTACCTCACCTTTATTAAGATGAATGAGGGATGGATCCCAAAGGGACTGACAGTGGGCGATACATTCGACTAAAAAAGGCCTGGTGAGATGAGCTGCCTTGGGCTAAAAATGGTCCACACGCTGCTGTATTTTATCTCTGAATGCCGGATGACTTGCGTGACTTATCCGCCACCAACTAGGGTTCAAGCCGCAATGTTTTAGGGCACTTTCTGCCTGGGAAACATAAATTTTTCTGGCCGCTGCTACAGCGGCTGCAACAATACCTAGTTTTTTAGGCATGTGTACATGCCTAATTTTTCTGGCCTCTGGTGCTGCACTGTGGCTTCAAACCCCCCCCCAAAAAAAGGCACATACATGTGTCAATTCCCCTTCGTCATCGTTACCTTGTTGTGGTGAAGGGGTTTGCGTATCACAATGAAGCGACCACCTCTATGAGTGTGTTGGCAATGGCAATGTTGGCACACCCCAGAAAATAAGGTCGTTGCTTTATTGTGAACAGACCAAAAGCGATCGGCTGGATAATTTTGCATAGAAAAAACATTAATTTTCTTTGTGATCATCTAAGGTGATCATTAAAGCCTACTAGGCCAACAATGGGCCCACACTGCAGAATCATTGTTTTCTGGGTCACTTAACTGTCACTGAACTACCTCAGCACGACCATAGACTTTGAAAAAACCCCATCGCCTGCAATCTCCCAAACGTGCGCACGAGCACAGTCATCACTACACCAAGATTGACGCATAAAGGTATAAAATTTATATCATGAGTGTGTCAACTATTGACAACTCTTTGCGGTTGTCTAAAATCTATTCCATACACGTCCCCTGATAGGGGACATAACAGGGATTAAACTGATAGGAATAGTACTACTTAACACACCGCTCCTATCTGGTGGCACAGTAGATTGCACGCGCAGTGCCCCAAATTGGACGTAGGAGGACCGACCAAGCATCTTTTTCCATCTCCCGGTTCCTAAAATAGATTCCATATACACGTCCCCTGATAGGGGACGTAACAGGGATTAAACTGTCAAGAATAGTACTACTTAACACACCTTATAATAACGCAGAGAGAGGCAACGCAGAGAGAGGAGTCTGAAGAAGAGGAGTCAGAGGAGGAAGGTGGCTTTGAGGAGGTGGAAGACCAACTACAGCAGGCATCCCAGGGGGCTTGTTGTCACCTTTCGGGGAACCTTGGTGTTGTACGTGGCTGGGTGGAGGAAGAGACCTTCAATGACATCAGTGAGGACAAGGAACGGGACATGGCTAGCTTGGTATCCAACCTTGTGCAAATGGGGAGTTTGCGGTTGTGCAAATGGACTGTTTGCGGTTGTTTGCGGTGCGTTAAACGGGGAGTTTGGTCTGTCACTGTGAAGCGGGCGTAACCCTTACACTACCTGATCGATACAACATCATACCTGATGTTTTAAAGCACGTTATTCCAAACAATTTACGAATGTTAGGTGATTTATGCCTTTTATGGATTAAAACCAGACTCTGCATCAACTATGTAATTTTCCATGGGAGTTTTGCCATGGATCCCCCTCCGGCATGCCACAGTCCAGGTGTTAGTCCCCTTGAAACAACTTTTCCATCACTATTGTGGCCAGAAAGAGTCCCTGTGGGTTTTAAAATTCGCCTGCCTATTGAAGTCTATTGCGGTTCGCCCGTTCGCGAACATTTGAGAAAATTCGCGTTCGCCGCTCGCGAACTGAAAATTTTATGTTCGCGACATCTCTAACAGTGACCAATCAATTTTATAGTAAGATATAACATACTCCCACATGAACAGTAAAATCTCTCCTCTCTATCCTGGAGATAATTGGATAAAGGGGCCGGACATAGTTCCATGCGGTCGATGACCAAGACCATTGTGCTTGTTAAATGTATAACAGGCAATATCCATTGTGTTTGTAGATTGCGTCACTGGCAATATCCATTGTATTCGCTAATGTTCATTGTGTTCGCTAACTGCGTCACAGGCAGATGAGGTGGTTTGTGTACATTTAAAGGGCGAAATAGGGTTAACTACATGAACAGCAGACGAAATACAAGAGTCTGGGCATTCATAAAACAGGGGTTTTGTCACAGTCAGATCAACAGCAGGCCCTCACCCCTAATGTTTTAGAGGGTCACAAGCAGGCCATCAATCATAATTTTTCAAGGGTGTGTATGATACCCTCCTTTATGTGTAATAAAGGGTGTATTGGAGTGTCGGTTCCTTGTAATTTTTGGCAGCTCTTTCCCTTGCATAGGCTTTATGAGTGTCGGAGTCCCGCTACCTGAACAATTGTACCACAATGTGAATGAGTCCCTCCTTTATTTGATATACAGGTTGTATCAGAGTGCCTCTTCCTTGTAATTTTTGGCTGCACTTGCACTTTATATACAAGTAAATATACAGGAAAGAATGTCTCCTAACAATTTTTCCTCTAAAATCGGTTTTATCTTCGGTTTGGTGCGTATTATTGTCAGTCTGTAAAAGAGGCGTACTACTGAGAGAATATCGTTCCCAGCAGCGACCTGGGAGTCCAAGATGCATCCAGACATCCTCCCCATGCTGTTCCCGGACCATTTCAGTGGTGTTTCCATCAATTTCTGACCTTTTACTATGAACCAGGCACCCTCCCCTCTTCAGAGCAGTGGGTGCCTGGTTTAATGCCCGGTTTCTCCAATTAGCACCCGAGCATCCCAAAATGTTCTTCTCGAGCACCCGAGCACATTGGTGCTCAACCAACACTAGTTAGAACATATTTGCATACATGTCAAAGGAAAAGTGATATCTATCATGAATGGTTTCCATACCTACATACAGTGGGATGCGAAAGTTTGGGCAACCTTGTTAATCGTCATGATTTTCCTGTATAAATCGTTGGTTGTTACGATAAAAAATGTCAGTTAAATATATCATATAGGAGACACACACAGTGATATTTGAAAAGTGAAATGAAGTTTATTGGATTTACAGAAAGTGTGCTCTAATTGTTTAAACCAAATTAGGCAGGTGCATAAATTTGGGCACTGGTGTCATTTTATTGATTCCAAAACCTTTAGAGCTAATTATTGGAACTCAAATTGGCTTGGTAAGCTCAGTGACCCCTGACCTACATACACAGGTGAATCCAATCATGAGAAAGAGTATTTAAAGGGTTTCTATCACTTCGTATGACATAATTAGCTGTCAGACACTAGCGATCTGCTAGTGTCTGCTCTGGCCAACCATCCTACTATAATCACTCGTGGGGCAGCGGTTTTGCTAAAAAACTAACTTTTATAAATATGCTAATGAGCCTCTAGGTGCTATGTGGGCGTCATTAGCACCTAGAGGCTCCGTCTACCTTCATACACAGCGGCCGCCCAGCGCGTCCCTCCAGCCCGCCCATGTCCTCCTCCGTGTGACGCAGCAGACGAATTCTCGCGCATGCGCCGTGCGCGGCTGTATTCGGCGCATTTGAGATGTCTGAGCTCAGAGCGGTCAGACATTCAATGCGCATGCGCGGCAGTATTCGGCGCATGCGCATTGAATGTCTGACCGCTCCGAGCTCAGACATCTCAAATGCGCCGAATACAGCCGCGCACGGCGCATGCGCGAGAATTCGTCAGCTGCGTCACACGGAGGAGGACATGGGTGGGCTGGAGGGACGCGCTGGGCGGTCGCTGTGTATGAAGGTAGACGGAGCCTCTAGGTGCTAATGACGCCCACATAGCACCTAGAGGCTCATTAGCATATTTATAAAAGTTAGTTTTTTAGCAAAACCGCTGCCCCACAAGTGATTATAGTAGGATGGTTGGCCAGAGCAGACACTAGCAGATCGCTAGTGTCTGACAACTAATTATGTCATACGAAGTGATAGAAACCCTTTAAGGGGGTCAATTGTAAGTTTCCCTCCTCTTTTAATTTTCTCTGAAGAGTAGCAACATGGGGGTCTCAAAACAACTCTCAAATGACCTGAAGACAAAGATTGTTTACCATCATGGTTTAGGGGAAGGATACAGAAAGCTGTCTCAGAGATTTCAGCTGTCTGTTTCCACAGTTAGGAACAAATTGAGGAAATGGAAGACCACAGGCTCAGTTCAAGTTAAGGCTCGAAGTGGCAGACCAAGAAAAATCTAGGATAGACAGAAGCGACGAATGGTGAGAACAGTCAGAGTCAACCCACAGACCAGCACCAAAGACCTACAACATCATCTTGCTGCAGATGGAGTCACTGTGCATCGTTCAACCATTCGGCGCACTTTACACAAGGAGATGCTGTATGCGAGAGTGATGCAGAGGAAGCCTTTTCTCCACCCACAGCACAAAAAGTGCCGCTTGAGGTGGGCTAAAGCACATTTGGACAAGCCAGCTTCATTTTGGAATAAGGTGCTGTGGACTGATGAAACTAAAATTTAGTTATTTGGCCATAACAAGGGGCGTTATGCATGGAGGAAAAAGAACACAGCATTCCAAGAAAAACACCTTCTACCTACAGTAAAATATGGTGGTGGTTCCATCATGCTGTAAGGGCTGTGTGGCCAGTGCAGGGACTGGGAATCTTGTCAAAGTTGAGGGACGCATGGATTCCACTCAGTATCAGCAGATTCTGGAGACCAATGTCCAGGAATCAGTGACAAAGCTGAAGCTGCGCCGGGGCTGGATCTTTCAACAAGACAACGACCCTAAACACTGCTCAAAATCCACTAAGGCATTTATGCAGAGGAACAAGTACAACGTTCTGGAATGGCCATCTCAGTTCCCAGACCTGAATATAATTGAAAATCTGGTGTGACTTAAAGAGAACTGTCCATGCTCGGAAGTCATCAAATCTGAATGAAATAAAGATGTTTTGTAAAGAGGAATGGTCCAAAATACCTTCAACCAGAATCCAGACTCTTATTGGAACCTACAGGAAGCGTTTAGAGGCTGTAATTTCTGCAAAAGGAGTTTCTACTAAATATTGATTTCATTTCTTTTTTGTGGTGCCCAAATTTATGCACCTGCCTAATTTTGTTTAAACAATTATAGCACACTTTCTGTAAATCCAATAAACTTCATTTCACTTCTCAAATATCACTGTGTGTGTCTCATATATGATATATTTAACTGACATTTTTTATCGTAACAACAAACGATTTATACAGGAAAATCATGACGATTAACAAGGTTGCCCAAACTTTCGCATCCCACTGTATGTGGATGCTCTTTCCACAAGATAGCTTTGAGTTTCAGTGATCCTACAATTTAATGTCTTTAGCAATATTTCTGCTTTATAAATATAACTCAATTACGGCCGATTCTAAAAGCAGATAGTAGTTGTCCATCTGCAAGAAACTTTGCCTTTAATTAAATTTTTGTTCTGAGATGCAAATGCTGGAGATCTGTGCAGTCAATAAACTTGCAATCTTGCAATTTTTTGTAAATATTAACAGGATTTTAACTTCCATCTACTGTAAAGGTTAAAAATAAGGATCCGAAAGAGAAACTGTGTTAAAATAAAGCAGCAAAGAACGCTCTGCTTCCCCTCTGCCGCCTAGTATAAGACCACAACCTCAGGATACACTCCTGGGACACTTTAACTGAAAACCAATGCATTTCTTTGTCTCTTCTTGTGGTTTGCAGTATGACAGTCATTCTCTTATTGTGCCAGGGCTGTCGCCATGCTGAAAATAAAGAAGCAATATTAATTGACATATATTGCAACACTCGCTTGGTGTGAAGACGGAGCCCGTGAGGATTGATTTGTCAGGCCTGTCACTTCAGTCAGGAGATGTGCGATCCCAACTCAGATTTACAGGTAGAGGGAGACTGAAGTGATGACACCAGCATTTCACACCACGCCAGGCTCCAATTACTGCCGTACCTGGATTAGCAATTTACAATTCTGAGTACACAAAGGTGCAGTTCCCAGGGCTCTCCAATGCTAATTGATAAATGTGCAAAATGTGTATTATTTACGCACAGGGAACAATCTGGGCTCCGAATCAGAATTGTGTTGTTTTCCTGGTACTTTGTTAGTGGGCCTGATACAGATTCATGAGCCACTATAAACCATACTGCTGTGGTTGTCAAAATTTCTATAAAACACATCTAATCATGTATCCTATTAAAATATGATATTAAAGGGGTATTCCAATCTTAGACATTTATGACAAATATTCATGATATGCCATCAGTGTCTCATAGATGTGGTCCCATCACTGGGATCCACACTAGGGTTGAGCAAATCTATCTTCGGAGCATAGATCTGAAGTTGATTCGTTAAAAAAAACTTTGCTTCCTACAGAAATAAAATGTATGGGCCTCCGTGTAGCAAAACTTCATTTTGAAAGATATGAATACAGTAGCAATTCACTGAAGTCTCTCGCAACTTTGGCCAAAACAAAGTTTTGCTACATGGAGCCCATACATTTTAATGATGAAGGAAACAGCATTGCAAACAACATTTTTTAAAAAATCGATTTTGGATCTATGATCCGAAGCTCGATTCGCTCAAGGCTAATCCACACCTTTCTCCAGAATGGGGATCTAGGCCTCAGGTGGTCACTGCATCCGGGAGGAGGATGAATCTCCACTTTAGGCTACTTTCACACCTGCGTTTGGTGCGGATCTGTCTGGTATCTGCACAGACGGATCCGCACCTATAATGCAAACGCTTAGATCCGTTCAGAACGGATCCGTTTGCATTACCATGAACAAAAAAAAAAAATTTTTTTTCTTTTTTTTGTTCATGATAATGCAAACGGATCCGTTTTGACTTTACATTGAGGGGACGGATCCGTTTGAAAATTGAGCCATATTGAGTCAACTTCAAACGGATCCGTCCCCATTGACTTACATTGTAAGTCTGGACGGATCCGTTTGCCTCCGCACGGCCAGGCGGACACCCGAACGCTGCAAGCTGCGTTCAGGGGTCCGCCTGCTGAGCTGAGCGGAGGACAAACGGTGCCAAACTGATGCCTTCTGAGCCGATCCGCATCCACTGAGAATGCATTAGGGCTGGACGGATCCGTTCGGGGCCGCTTGTGAGAGCCTTCAAACGGAACTCACAAGCGGAGCCCCGAACGCTAGTGTGAAAGTAGCCTTAGAACTCTGACAATGTCTCTGCAGAATTAACGGGTTGTGCAAACAGCGAGATTTTTCTCGAATTGTTACACTCTGTTGGCTCAGTCTAAAAATCAAAAAGTCTGATTCGCCATTTTCTGTTGCTTTTCCTCCCCAAAACAATTGTATACAGAGTGATCAAAGAGTCATACACACTCTAATCAGGTATCAATGAAAAGTAAAGATTGCCCCACAAAAGATGAGCTTTCGACACAGCTCAGTAGACATAAAAATAAAAAAGTTGAGAAGGCCAAAATATGGCAATGAAAAAATAAAAAATCATTTTTCCAGTTATTTTTTTAAGTACTAAAACTAGAGATGAGCAAAGATTTCAAAAATTTTACTCAAATTCATCACAAAGCGTGTTAAATCAGCTATATCTCATCCTGCAGGGAGAGTGTATCTGGGTGTACATCACTGTACATTACAGGAACATGCATAGCTAGTCTTTTCTAGTAGTAAAGCAGTTACTGTGGAAGGTGGACTCCCCAATAACAGTACAACACCCCAATTTGAGAATTAAGGCCTAATGAAATTGCTTATGTAATAAATAAGGTGAAATAGAATTGTCTATCTATTTATCAAAGTGGACACTCTAATAACAGTAAAATTAGAAAGATAATTTTTCCCGAATTTGAGAATCAAGGCCAAATAGAATTGATTATCTATATATCACAGTGGACACCCCAATAACAGTAAAATTACACAGCTTATTCGCCCCAATTTGAGAACCAAGGACTAATAGAATTGCTTATGTAATAAACAAGGTGGACACCCCAATAACAGTATAAGTAGACAGGTTATTCACCCCAATATCAGAACCAAGGCCTAATAGAATTGTTTATCTAGTGAACAATGTGGATCCAAAGTCGGCTTTGGTTATGAGGTACCAGTTGGTACCTTAGCCAACTTCAGATTGCTGTTTTAAAATGGTTTTCGAGTTGTACAATCAAAGTCCGAAGTTCTCATGAGACTTCGGACTTAACGAATTTCACCTCTTCGCAGCTCATACATTTGAATGCCGTACAGGGACGGGTTTCCGTACAGCATTCAAAGGATGTTTTGAACAAAGCTACTTTGGATCTACGATCCGAAGCGTGCTTTGTTTAACCCTAATGAAAGCATACAAGGCGTGGGGCACAGAACATGGGGGAGATTTAGTCATGAGCAAATTTCTTGAAATTTGATTTGGATTTGATTCAGCTAAATCAGGTGGATGATTCGATTCGTGTCCGAATAAATTCCACCAGAATCTAAGGTGCTTCAATTGCTCTGAAAAGTTGTAAATGACATTTTGGGGACTGTGGAACAGCTGCATTGACACATATTTTTGCATATTGTGTATTGCATGAGTTTCTCCTCATGTGTCATCTATAACTAGGAGATGGCAGCAATATGGAGAAAATGGTCCTGTCATCGTCGGGGTACATGCACACAGGACAGAAAAAAAATCTGTTGCAGATTTCCTTTAAATTCCAAGGTGAATCCAAGGTGAATACATGGCAAGAGTTATATGTTGGCGTGTGATTTTTGTTGTACATTTTCTCTGAGATTTGCTTTAGATTTTACATTAAAGAGCTTTTCCCATCTTTTTTCATCGCTATGTGGTTTGCGTAACTCCCATTCATTGCTATGAGAGTTTTGGAAACAGTGGAGCACCGACGGCTCTGCCATCTCTATATATTTGCCTACCGCTTGCAAGAGCTTACTGTGGATGTTCTTATCTTGACCTTGAAATGCCAAGACTGGAATAACTCATTAATACCAAGTGCGGGCTTGTAGACTGCAGACTTAAAATTTGCACCAATTCACATGTAGGTATTTTCCACAACATGTGGATGACATTTGTTACAATCTCATCTTCTTTGCTACTATTGCACAGGGCCGGACTGGGGATAAAAACCAGCCCTGGAAAAAGTTGCATACCAGCCCCACAGCATTGCGTCATTATTTACTTGTTTATAAAAGGGGAAAGCATTCATTTTAAAACACGTGTGTAAACACAAATATGAACTTTGCCGCACAATAGCTCTTTTGTAGAACCCCTATTGTTCATATTATCACCGTAGACCAGCTTTTCCCTACCAGGATGCCTCCAGCTGTTGCAAAACTACAACTCTCAGCATGCCCATACAGCGTTTGGCTGGCAGGGCATGTGGGGAAATGTAGTTTTGCAACAGCTGGAGGCATCCTGGTAGGTAAACACTACAGTAGACCATTATCCCATCCAATTGGGTCAGAACTAAGAACAATCAAAGAACTTTACTTTAAAGTAGAGGTGGGACGAATCCAATTTTTTTTCGAATCCGAATTTGAATCCGAAAAGGTTCTCGAATCTCTCGAATCTTTCGAATCTCGAATCCTACGAATCCTGTACATAAGAATTGTGTGAACGGTGTAAGAAACAAAGTAATCCAAACTCAATATTCTTGAAAAAATAAAATCCTTTTTTAACAAAGTATTCGGATTTGGATTTGAAAAAAATTGGAAATACAGGGTAATACAGCGCACATACCTCTTACATCCAGTGATGTATTTTTGACGTAGATGTTTTCTTTCCTCATCTTCTCCTTTCAGGCCTTCAGATCAGACCACCAGTTTTCAGCCATTTTTCGTCTCTGCAGTTTGACAAAAAAAATATATCTTAGTTTACTACTTTTCCATCATTCTTGCTTCTTTTGAACAAATCATCCTACTACCCCCAATACTGTGCCACTGTGCTCCCAAATATTATACTGCAGAAACAGATAAACCCCCTGATAATACTAGTACCACACAGAGCCCCCCATATAAAATACCCCTTCTTTGTGGCCTCTGTAGATGTCCCCATAGTGCCCCCCAATAATATGCCAGTAAAAAGGGACCCTCATAATGCCCCCCAATAATGTTCCAGTAAGTGTCTCCATAGATGCCCCCCCATCATGTGCCAGTATCAAGTGCCTCTCTCCTCCCCCCACATGTCCCAGTATCATAGTGCCATCTTGCCCCCCCCCAAAGTGCCAGTATCATAGTGCCATCTCTCCCCCCAATGTGCCAGTATCAAGGGCCTCTCTCCTTCCCACCCCCCATGTGCCAGTATCATAGTGCCAAACCCCTCCAAAAGTGCCAGTATCAAGTGCCTCTCTCCCCCCCATGTCCCAGTATCATAGTGCCATCTCCCCCCATGTGCCAGTATCATCTGCCTCTCTCTATCCCACCCCCCATGTGCCAGTATCATAGTGCCAAACCCCCCTATGTGCCATTATCAAGTGCCAACCCCCCCATGTGCCAGTATCAAGTGCCTCTCTCCTCCCCCCATGTCCCAGTATCATAGTGCCATCTCCCCCCCAATGTGCCAGTATCAAGTGCCTCTCTCCTGACCACCCACCCCCCCATGTGCCAGTATCATAGTGCCATCTCCCCCCCTAATGTGCCAGTATTAAGTGCCTCTCTCCTTCCCACCCTCCAATATGTGCCAGTATCATAGTGCCATCTTTCCCCCCTCCCAATATGCCAGTATCAAGTGCCTCTCCCCCCCCCATGTGCCAGCATCATAGTGCCAACCCCCCCATGTGCCAGTATCAGGTGCCAACCTCCCCATGTGCCAGTATCAAGTGCCTCCCGCTCCCCCCATGTGGCAGTAACAGTCGGGTATTTAAAAAAAAAAAAAAACACTTATACTTACCTCCATATCAGCGATGCGATGCAGGCCTCTTCCTTTGTCCCGCGCTGTATGTCCATATATGGAGTCAGTGCGTGTGTATTCCAATTTAGCCTGTATTTCTGAAAAGTTTCTGCTGGGACTCGAACCCACGACCTTCTGTATCAGAGGCAAGGCACTTAACCACACAGCTAAAAGATAACTGTCATAGTTAGACTCTAATTTCAATTTTCATATATGTAGTTACTAATAACATGATATTCCAGAATCAGTTACTATTAGACTGACTTACCCCATATTTAATAAGATTCAGCCCTTAGCAACCAGTCTGCATAAAACTGCAATTTCACTATTCAGTTAAGATGGCCGCCACTGCCCTCACCCTGAGGCTAATCCCGCCTGCCCTCACTAGCCAGTAACAATAGCCCCCCAAAAGTGTCAGTAACCAGAGCCCTCCCCCTAAAGGGTTAATCTCCTGCAGCACAAAGGGGTCCTCTTACCACATGTTGCTTTCATTTATACACTGAGCAGATGGCAGATCTCCCTTCCCTGTTGTGCGCTGCTCCAACTCTGCCTTCTCCAGCTCTGCTGAATGAGGGAGGGTCTGCCAAGTGCAGGAACAGGGAGTAGTGCACACAGCCCAGGCACTGTTATCAGCTGCTGGGGAGGACCTGGCTTTAATCATTTACCTACAGTCCCTGGCTGTCAGTAATGTGAGCCTGCACGCTGCTGCTCCGTCTATCAACAGATAGACGGACCATGCCTAGCAACCCTATTTTAAGCACAGGTAAAAGTAAGCAGTACAGGGAGCAAAAATGTGGAATTAAGGGGTAATTGAATACACAGTGAAAAGTTGAAATAGGACCACCAAGGTGATATTAATCACCACAATCCAATACTCCAAAAAATATATATATACGACAGTTATCCTTTAACACTGGGGGATCTGTGGTTCCATTTTTCTGTAGCTACTGACTGTCTATGACAGCACCAAAAAGTTAACATTGGGAAACCATTTTTTGAGCCATTCAAGGACAAAATGGCTGGCACTATTATAGGCAGTGATGAGCGTCAGGGGCAATATTCGAATTCATGATATTTCACAAATATTTGGGCAAATATTCATTATATATTTGAGAATTCAAGAATTCGTGATCTCCAGCCATTATTTTCTTGATTGAGAAAATCAGCAATCGGAAAATTTGCGTTACGAAAATTCACCATCAACATTATTTCTAAATTCATAGACATTGCAGTTTCATGCAGTACATTCTCATTGGCCTACAAGCAAGAAGCAGTGAGGGATCATGGATACTGATGAAAAAAATCTAGAATATTCGCAATTACGAAGATATAGCACTATGTTCTAAATATTCGTGAATTCTCAAAGTGGAAATATTCGTGATAAAAATTCTCAATTAGAATATTTGCGATCAACACTAATTGACGCCAACACCTCACTTGCCGAGTTCTGTGACTTGCATGAAAGCAATGACCTGCATCGACTATTCTTGCAATACAATGTGGCACAATGGAGCATTAAAACAGTGGTCTGAGAAATTTTAACTGATGACTAGGGATGAACAAAGCACGCTTCGGATCTTAGATCTAAAGATGCTTCACTTAAAACTTCGGATTAGGGTCCATTCACACATCTGTAGAATGGGTCCGGATCTTTATGGGGCCAGAAGAGATGTGGACAGCACACATCCACATTTCCGGAGCGCGGCCGCGAACTTCAGGTCCGCGGCACCCGAAAAGAATAGAACATGTTCTATTCTTTTCCACAATTGCGGACAAGAATAGGCAGTTCTATGGGGGTGCGGGCCGAGTGTATTGCGGATCCGCAATACACTACGGATGTGTGAATGGACCCTTAATGCTGTACGGAGATCCGTCTCCGTATAGCATTAAAATGTATGGCCTCAGTTATTCCCGAAGTCTCGGGAGACTTTAGTGAATAACTTTGGTATTTGATATTTAAGCTGGAAAAACATTTTAAAACTTGGATCCGAATTTGGCTTCAGTTCTGACTGGTTTAAAAATCAAAGACTTCGGGAATAACTGACTTCACCTCATCGGAGACCAGACATTTTAATGCTGTACGGAGAGAGATCACCGTACAGCATTAATCCGTAGTTTTGAGTAAAGCTTCACTCATCCCTACTGATGACCTATTCCCTGGGTTGGTCACCATTATCTGATCAGGTGAGGCCTGACACTCGTGACCCCCGCTGAATAGTTGTGTGAGAAGGCACAGGCCCTCTCAGTAGTGTCATGACCTTCTCTCAGCTCACCAAGCACAGCACCATGCATTTTACAGCGGCTATGCTTGGTATCGGAGCTCAGTCTCATTCACTTCATTGGGGCCGAGCGGCTCCTATGCCATGCGACCGATGAATGTGACCTTACATGGCCTAGGCAAAGCTACCGTGAGCCCCCCATCATATACTGGTACCACCCCCCATTAGTGATGGCCTTGCGGTTCACCCGGAGGTCGGTTTGTGGCGAACTTTGCTCGTTCGCTATTCACCGAACATGCGAACATATGGCAATATTCGCGCCCGCCATATTCTTTTACATTGTGAACAACTTTGACCTAAGACACATCCATCAGGTGGTATAGGACAGCCAATTGAAAAGTTTCAGCACATGGACACACCCACTACCTTATAAATAGACCCGATCTGGCTGCCATTTTACATTCTGTTTTTTGCCAGTGTAGGGAGAGGTTGCTGTGTGGAGCAGGGACAGACTGTTGGGGACACCAAACGCTAGCTAATAGGGCCACAAAAGACCTTTTAAGGACTGGTATAGGTGTGCTATCGATAGGTGTGACTTACTGAGGGGTGGGATATACTTAGGGTCCATTCACACGTCCGCAATTTTGTTACGCATTTTGCGTAACGGAATTGCGGACCCATTCATTTCTATGGCGGACACGGAATTGCAGACCCGCACTTCCGGGTCCGCAATTCCTTTCCTGAAAAAAATAGAACATGTCCTATTCCTATTAACAGGCATATTCTATTAGTACCAGCAATGTGCGGTCTGCAAAATGCGGAACGCACATTGCCATTTTCCGTGTTTTGCGGATCCGCAGCTCCGTGGAGCCACAAAACACATTGCAGATGTGTGAATGGAGCCTTATAGTGGATTTGTATTGTGCAGCTGTGGGGAGCGGTTCTGAAGCGATACTGCAGCTACACATAGTGACAAACGCAATTAGAAAAAATAATTATAACTGGTGTGATATACCAGTCGCCCCTCAAAAAAACTGATTGAAGCGGGATGTTATATACCAATAATATACTTTCTTTATAGTGTATTTGGGTAGTGCAGCATTTGTTTGCGGTTTTGCTGCGTTTCCTTTGCTACACAAAGTGACAAACGGTATTGAAAAAAATAATTACAACTGGTGTGCGCATGCGCGTACGTGAAAATTATATTGCCGATATATCGCATTGAAATAAATTATGAATGGAGATTGCAAATTTGAATAATACATCTGATATGTCACTGTCCATGTTGTGGGACTATTTGTGCACTTCTAGTAATTATTTCTTGGCTGCAAATATGAGCTGAAGGTTTTTTCAGGTTCGCCTGCCATTAAAATGAATGGGACCCGCCGCAAACTTGCGGTTCACGAACATTTGATCGCGTTCACGAACCGTCCCGGCAGATGTTCGTCCATCACTACCCCCCATCATATACTGATGAACTATCCAGAGGATAGGTCCTTATTTAAAATATTTCAGAAAACCCCTTTAAATTAAAGGTCTTCATTTGAGATACAGTATTATCATTGGCGTACTACTAAAGCTACTGTTACTAAAATAATAATAATAAAACTTAGTCTGTGAAAGAGTTTCCAGGACCACCATTGTTAATTTACAATGTCCAAAGTATGATGTATGTTATTTTTTATCTTCTCTTTCTGTAGTTATTAAATATATAGTTTAGAATTTATACAAATGACTCTAACAAACCTGCCTAGTAGAGAAAAGAACCTACATTTGTAAGTGAGATCTCTAAATTGTAGATGCCCATAGTCCTGCCAATAATGCAAATTAAATGTGTGCTATTTTCTTCTTTCCAAATGAAGCACATACAACATCACTGCTGTTAAATTGTGGTAAATTTACACTGAGTGGTACCTAAAAGAACTGTGATAGAAACAGGTGTGAAGTACTTTACATCGCACGTTATCTAAACATTATCTGTTTCTCCAGCCTTAATTACATGATGTGGACTTAGCTTGCACTTTCAATCGAAAAAAAAAAACCCTATTGAAACAAGCAATGAGCAAGCAAAACCAATATTTTATACATCACTTAGTAATGCGCGTGACAAGGCTGGAAACTGGCAATAGCAACAGAACAGCAACAGTTATTTTAGTGTGCCCAAATATTATCTTATAATATTATCTTATTATTATAACTTATCTCTCCATGTAAGGAACTTGGAGAATTTGTGTTCTGAGAAGGCCATTGCGTTACTTGGGTTTCAATCTTCTAGGCCAGGGGTCATCAACCTTCAGCACTCCAGTTGTTGTGAAACTACAATTCCCAGCATGCTCCATTCATTTCTATGAGAACTCTGAGAAAAGCAGAGGAAGTATACATGCTGGGAGTGGTAGTTTCACAACAGCTGGCGTGCCGGGGGTGGCCTATCCCAGTTCTAGGCTAATATTTAAAAAATGGATTTAAAAAAAAGGTTTGAAATTACAAGTTTTACTCAAACATGGCTAAAAGTTTCATTGGATTTATGGGTCTCTAAGATTTTCATTGGATGTTCAGGCTTAAACTGAGTCATATTCTGTTTCTCATGAAGGATTTTATTCCTTTGGTAGAAGACACAACATACATATACAGCCCTGATCAAAAGTTTAAGACCACTTGAAAAATGGCAAAAAATCATATTTTACATTGTTGGATCTTGACAAGGTTCCAAGTAGAGCTTCAACATGCAACAAGAAGAAATGAGAGTGAGACAAAACATTTTTTGAGCATTCAATTAATTGAAAATAACGATTAAACTGAAACAGGCTGTTTTTCAGCTGATCCAAATTTTAGGACCACATGCCTTTAAAAGACCACATCTGTGCAAAGATGTGGATTCATTGTCATTTTCTGTCAGGTAGTCACACGTTGTGATGGCAAAGGCAAAAAAACTCTCCCTTTTTGAACGTGGTCGGGTTGTTGAACTGCATAAGCAGGGTCTCTCACAGCGCGCCATCGCTGCTGAGGTGGGATGCAGTAAGACAGTCATTTGGAATTTCTTAAATGATCCTGAGGGTTATGGAACAAAAATGTCAAGTGGAAGACCCAAAAAAATGTCATCAGCACTGAGCCGGAGGATCCAATTGGCTGTCTGTCAAGACACTGGACGATCCTCGACCCAAATTAAGGACCTTACTGGTGCTGACTGCAGCCCCATAACCATCAGACGGCATCTGATACTGAAGGGCTTCAAAAACAAAAAACGTCTTCAAAGACCTCGCCTCCTTGAATGCCACAGAACTGCTCGTTTGGACTTTGCAAGAGAGCACCAAACATGGGACATTCAAAGGTGGAAGAAAGATTTATTCTCTGATGAGAAAAAATGTATTCTTGATGGTCCTGATGGTTTCCAATGTTACTGGCATGACAAGCAGATCCCACCTGAGATGTTTTCTACGCGCCACAGTGGAGGGGGCACCATAATGGTATGGGGTGCTTTTTCCTTCAGTGGAACAATGGAGCTTCAGGAAGTGCAGGGGCGTCAAACGGCCGCTGGCTATGTCCAGATGTTGCAGAAAGCATTCCTCATGACTGAGGACCCTCGTCTGTGTGGTAACGACTGGCTTTTTCAACAAGACAAAGCTACAGTACACAATGCCCGCAGGACAAGGGACTTCTTCCAGGAGAATAACATCACTCTTTTGGCCCATCCTGCGTGTTCCCCTGATCTAAATCCAATTGAGAACCTTTGGGGATGGATGGCAAGGGAAGTTTACAAAAATGGACACCAGTTCCAGACAGTAGATGGCCTTCGTGCGGCCGTCTTCACCACTTGGAGAAATGTTCCCACTCATCTCATGGAAACGCTTGCATCAAGCATGCCGAAACTAATTTTGGAAGTAATAAACAATAACGGCGGAGCTACTCATTACTGAGTTCATGTTTGGAAGTTGGATTTCTGTTTTGGGGTTTAGTTTTTTTTTGGAGGTGTAGTCCTAAACTTTTGATCAGCTGAAAAACAGCCTGTTTCAGTTTATTCGTTGTTTTCATTAAATTGAATGCTCAAAAAAGGTTTTGTCTCACTCCCATTTCTTCTTGTTGCATGTTGAAGCTCTACTTGGAACCTTGTTAAGATCCAGTCATGCTAAATATGATTTTTTGCCATTTTTCAAGTGGTCTTAAACTTTTGATCAGGACTGTATATACATAGCACAATTGTTTGAGCATTGTAGGGCACTTTATTTTGTTACAATATGAAGGCATTCCTTAGCATTTGAAGGCATTATAATTTTAGGACTATATGGAATATATTTTTCACCATATTGTGGCATTATTTGAAATTTGAACAGCTGTAGTAATTGGCCTCTGTATAACAGAAACAGTGGGGTTACAAGCCATGGGGGGACTGGTCTACTGCTATAGGCACACCTGGCTTACTTATTACCTTCAAATAAACAGTAGAATCCATATGACACAATATAAATCACGTGGCATCACCAGATGAAATGGTTAGAGGAGCTGGAAAAGTTACAATCATCTCATACACTTTGAACACTTGTCAATCTAACTGTATCATATAGCGTGGTCATAGTTCTGTTTGCCTGGGTTAGAAAAGTTTTGATTATCAAGAAAAAGGTCTCTGCATAAAATGATGTTGCATGAATTCTGACTACATACTTATGTTATGTACTTTAGGTGAGAAAGCTTTTTAAGAACATCTGTTACTAAAATTATTTTCCAGGTTTTTACACCAAGCTACAATAAATCTATGCTGCCCGATAGTGATGGACGTACATTGGCTGGGACAATTCGCGAACGCGCATTCGCGATCAAATGTTCGCGGCAGGCCCCATTCACTTTAATGGCAGGCGAACCTGACAAACCTTCAGGTCTTATTTACAAACAGCAAACACTTACTAGAAGTACACAAATAGTCCCACAACATGGACAGTGATATACCAGAGGGGGATCATTGGCAAAAATTCCCACAAAAAATATGTCTTTTAATCAGGGGCGATTTTTATGCATCTTGAAAGGAAACTCTCAAAAATGTGCCCTGCTGGAGCCTAGAAAATGTTTATTTCTTATCTGTTTGATGTATACAAATGTGCAGCACTCCATAAAAAAAATGTATACGTTAACGTAATTTTTTTTTTCTACCATGGAACTGTATGGTGAACGGAGGCCACTGTACGGCATCAGTCTGAGGCATCTGTTAACACATACATTTTTGGTATGCATTAAATGGATGGAAAAAATTGTATGTGAACCCAGCCCTAGGGTCAGAATAAGCACCAGTACACAGCGGAGCAGCGTGGCGGAGGAGTTAGGCAGCCATATACTGACAGAGCGCTACCTGGTCCTGGTGGTCAGAGATGAGGACTGTGTTTCCAAAGGATCATTTTCTACTAGGAAATACAGGGCACAGTATAATACACTAGAATCTATATAATATAAAGATATTAGCCTACCCCCGAAATGATAATACAATAAGGCTACTTTCACACCTGCGTTAGGTGCGGATCCGTCTGGTATCTGCACAGACGGATCCGCACCTATTCAGAACGGATCCGTTTGCATTACCATAAACAAAAAAAATATATATATATTTTATTTTTTTGTTCATGATAATGCAAACGGATCCGTTTTGATTTTACATTGAAAGTCAATGGGGGACGGATCCGTTTGAAAATTGAGCCATATTGTGTCATCTTCAAACGGATCCGTCCCCATTGACTTACATTGTAAGTCTGGACGGATCCGTTTGCCTCCGCACGGCCAGGCGGACACCCGAACGCTGCAAGCTGCGTTCGGGTGTCCGCCTGCTGAGCGGAGGACAAACGGTGCCAAACTGATGCATTCTGAGCGGATCCGCATCCACTCAGAATGCATTAGGGCTGGACTGATCCGTTCGGGGCCGCTTGTGAGAGCCTTCAAACGGAACTCACAAGCGGAGCCCCGAACGCTAGTGTGAAAGTAGCCTTAGATGGTCATTTATTATATAGAAATACATATATGTTAGGCGTATTTCTGACACCGATTATGGCGCAAAGGTCCTTAGCACCGCAATCTGCATATTTTTTCAGCTCATGCGAGGTCTAAAAAAGGATGGCGTGGGCAAGGAAGGGGATACAGTTATGGCCATCCAGTTATTGGATACTGCTGCTATACATTGACTGGATAACACCTCTGTACAGTGACCGAAAAACATCGCCATACCGTGACGGGATATAAGAGTATAAGAGCGCACAGTATAGGGAATGACTAGGGGCACTGCCGTCCTCGGTCTCCTCTCCGCAGCCACTGACAACACCAGGGATCCCCGAAAAGTTTAAAGCCTTCTTCTTGTTCCTCCTCCTCCTCCCCCAAGCCACCATCCTCCTCTGACTCCTCTTCAGACTCCTGCTGACTTGTCTCAGATGGAGTAGCCCCCCCTGGAAATTCATTCAGCATTGCGACTTTTTTCCAGCTCCTGCTCCTCAAGCATATACAAGGTGGAGTTCCAGCGCGTCGGGGAAGTCACAAATCAGACGTCTGATGGGCAAGTGGTGTCGCTGCTGAATCTGAATGTCAGCAAGGCGAGCCATGGCCGTGTAAGATCTAACATGGCCAGAGATTTTCCTGGCCTGCAGCAAGATGTCTGGACCCCACAAAGGACATGTGCCATGCACGGCACATGTGTCATTTTGCCCTGGTTCAGCAGATTGGCACCGTTGGTGCACACCACTTTATCAACTGTCAAATTGAGCGGGATTAGCCACTGATCGGTCTGTGACTGCAGAGCTGAAAAGCATGTCTGGTGTGGCTCTTGGCTTCCAAGCACAACAGCTGCAGCACAGTATGGCAACGTCTCACCTGGCAAGTCGAATAGGTTCTGGAGAGCTTGGGGGCGCAGCGGAAGAGGCTGTAACAGTGGAAAAGGAGGATTCAGCCGAGAAAGAGATGGAGGATGGAGTAAGAGGAGAAGAAGAAGAGGCAGACCTCCATGCAATCGGTGGCAGTAACACCAAATCCACACGGGTGCCATGTGTTACATGCCCAATGGGCAGTAAAAGTTATGTACCTTCCCTGCCCGTGTTTGCTGGACCACGTATCTGTGGTCAAATGTATCTTGGCACCGACACTATGTGCCAGAGATATATTAAATTGCCGCTGAACGTGGCCATATAGTTCAGGGATGCCCTTCTGGTAGAAATATTTCATTCCGGGGACCTTCCATTGCAGTGTGGAAATGGCAACAAATAAAGGCAGTAGTTGATGGGCTAGCAGTTCCAACAAGCCAGTAGTCAGCCGTTGGGCAAGAGGATTATCCAGCATCATGTTTTTTTTACGCTCGAACATTTGGACCACGGAAGCCTGCCTGTGGAACCATGTGCCGGCATCCTGGGAGCACAAGATGTGACCGTGCATAGTGGATGGCTCGCTCCAGATACATTTGCAGTCTGCTTTTTGCCTCCTGTGCACTGCGAGCTCTGCCTGCTTCTACTCCTTCTCCCCCCTATCTGCTGCTCCGTCTCTCCCTCTGAACTCCCCTCCTCTTCCTCTCTTGTGGGCACCCACGTGACGTCCATCGACACGTCATCATCGTCACCTTCACCCACAACTGACATTAGAGATCTTGGAGTAGGCAGCAACAGCGGGGACCACCCTCCTTGGGCTTATCTGGGTACTGTCATCAGACCACTCGGTGGCAGCCATTGCTATCTCCTCTTCCTCATCCGATGCCAAGAATGACTGCGCATAGGTAAGGTCTGGGAATGGATAGGAAAATAATTCCTCTGACTCGAGTGGAGGGGCTATGGTGGTGGTGGTGGTGGTGTCTTTGGGGGTGCACACAGCAGAGAGTGAGGAGGGTGCTGATACAGAGGATGAGGAGGGTGCAGAAGCGGAAGGCTGAGTGAGCCACTCAACCAACTCTGGTGCGCCCTTTGAAATTATCGTACACGCCTTCTCCAACTTCCCACTTAGGCTTCGGCCTGGTGCACCTGCACGACCCCTACCATCCCTGCTGAATGTTCTGCCTCTTCCTCTGCCTGTCATTTTCTAAATGACCCTCTGCCTAAGTCCATAGAGAAGAGGAGAATTTGTGGAAACAGGTATATAGCACCCCATAATCAGTATTTTGTGGAAACAGGTGTATCGCGGCCCTCAATCAGAATTTGGTGGAAGAAGGTATATATCAATAGCACCCCTCAATCAGTATTTTGTGGAAGAAAGTATATAGCACCCCTCAATCAGTATTTGGCGGAAACTGGCATATAGCACCCCTCAATCAGTATTTGGCAGAAACATGTATATGGCACCCCTCAATCTGTATTTTGTGGAAGCAGGTGTATCGCAGCCCTCAATCAGTATTTGGTGGAAGAAGGTACTGTATATAGCAATAGCACCCCTCAGTCAGTATTTTGTGAAAGAAGGCATATGGCACCCCTCAATCAGTATTTGGCGGAAACAGGTATATAGCACCCCTCAATCAGTATTTGGCGGAAATAGTTATATAGCACCCCTCAATCAGTATTTTGTGAAAGAAGATATATCGCAGCCCTCAACCAGTTTTTTGGGGGGCAACAGGTATATCACACCCGTTGCAATTAGTTACTCCAATAGCATTTGTCCCTCTATCTAGCTGAGGAATCGCAGCAGAACCGCACACAACTGCTGCACAATACAAATACACTATAATATAATTTCTATGTTAGAAAGTATATTATAAGTATAACAAATATATTTTTTCCATAATTTATCGAAATTTTTCCTATAAACGGTCCCTGCAGTGAATTGTCACATCTGTGGTGCAATAGCCTGTGTGCGTGTCAGGCACAGATATTGGGAAAAAAATTTGCGACAACAAATATATTTTTCCCATAATTTATCCATTATTTTCCTATAAACGGTCCCTGCAGTGAATTGTCACATCTGTGCTGCAATAGCGTGTGTGTGTGTCAGGCCCAGATATTGGAAAAAATATTAGCGAAAACATTTATATTTTTTCCATAATTTATCCGCATTTTTCCTATAAACGGTCCCTGCAGTAAATTGTCACATCTGTGCTGCAATAGTGTGTGTGTGTGTCAGGCCCAGATATTGGGAAAAATATTAGCGAAAACAATTATATTTTTTCATAATTTATCCACATTTTTTCTATAAACGGTCCCTGCAATGAATTGTTATATCTGTGCTACAATAGCGTGTGTGTGTGTGTCAGGGCCAGATATTGGGAAAAATATTACTGAGAACAAATATATTTTTTCCATAATTTATCCAAAATTTTCCTAGAAACGGTCCCTGCAGTGAATTGTCACATTTGTGCTGCAATAGCGTCTGTGTGTCAGAGCCAGATATTGGGAAAAATATTACTGACAACAAATATATTTTTTCCATAATTTATCCATAATTTTCTAATAACTGGTCCCTGCACTGAATTGTCCCATCTGTGCTGTAATAGCGTGTGTGTCAGGCCCAGATATTGGGAAAAATATTAGCGAAAAAAATTAAATTTTTTCCATAATTTATCCATAATTTTCCAATAAACTGTCCCTGCAGTGAATTGTCACATCTGTGCTGCAATAGCGTGTGTGTGTGTGTGTCAGGCCCAGATATTGGGGAAAAAATTTGCGAAAACAATTATATTTTTTCCATAATTTATCCACATTTATCCTATAAACGGTCCCTGCAATGAATTGTCACATCTGTGCTGCAATAGCGTGTGTGTGTGTCAGGCCCAGATATTCTGAAAAATATTATCAAAAAATATATATTTTTTCCATAATTTATCCACATTTTTCCTATAAAAAGTCCCTGCAGTGAATTGTCACATCTGCGCTGCAATAGCATCTGTTTGTCAGGGCCAGATATTGGGAAAAATATTAGCGAAAACAATGATATTTTTTCCAAAATTTATCTACACATCTGCGCTGCAATAGCGTGTGTGTGTCAGGACAAGAGATAGTAAAAATATAATTTTCCTTTTTCCATACTTTTACATACTTTTTCCATATACTGTGCTTGCTGTGAAATGTGACATCCATGCCACATTTTGTGTGTCAAGCGTGCATATAACATTTTTTATGAAGAAGGCGAGCATTAAGGGATGGGGAAGTGGCTGTGATGCTGATGGTGCACGCAGAGGCCATGGCCCTGGGCGCGTTGAAACTCTGCCTGTTGCCAAAGCACAAGAAAAACAATCATCCAAAATACCTAGCTTCATGTCCCAGTTTGCAGGGCGGCACAGGAGACCACTCTTGAAGTCAGCCCAGTGCGACCAGGTGGTCGGTTAATCACCACCCTGTCTTCCACCAAGTCCAGTCTCAGTAGCCAGGAGTCTGATCCACACAATCCTCACCCTGATCCTCCTTCCTCCCACCTCTTACAGTCTGGCCAAACAAGTGATCCCACACTTGGATATTCTGAGGACTTCTTTACATCGCCATTAATTGTTTTGGCCCTCTCACCAAGAACGCTTGAAGAGGGACCTGAGATCTTGTGCCCCGATTCCCCATCTCTTGAGCATCCAGAGTCACAAGAACATGACGCTAGGGAATGGCAATTAGTGTTTAATGAGGTGGATGATGAGACACAGTTGACAATGACTTAACCGCAATTACTGTCTCAAGAGGTTGAGGAAAAGGATGACACACAGTTGTCAGTCACTAATGTTGTGGTTAGGTCAACAAATCAGGAGGATGGTCAGAGTGAGGAAGTGGAAGTGGATGTGCTGGACAACGAGGTCACTGACCCAACCTGGGAAGGTGGCAACAAGCCGGGTGAAAAGAGCAGTACAGATGGGGAGGTATCTGCAGCACTGCAACAGGCTGGAAGAGGCAGTGGGATGGCAAAAGGTAGAAGGCAGGCACCACCGAACAGGTCCACAACTGTTCCATGGAGCATCCCCTTGCATAAATCTCTATTGCCAAGGGGTAGGTGTTCAGCAGTATGGCTCTTTTTTGAGGAAAGTGCGGACGACAAAAAAATAGTAGTTTGCAATCTTTGCCACATCAAAATGAGCCAGGGCGTGAACACTAGCAACCTCACCACCACCAGCATGATCCACCACATGGCATCAAAGCACCCTAATAGGTGGGCCGTACGCCAGGGTCCACAATCAGTGTTTGCGGGTCACACCACTGCCTCATCTTCCCCCTGTTTTACGTGCTGGCCAATCCCCTGTCCAAGAAGCAGGCCTGGATGCCTCCCGCCCTGCTCCTGAACCTTTGCAAGCACCATCAGCGACCGCAATCAACTTCCCTGTCCCAGCGCAGTGTCCAAATGTTATTACCCCAGGAATTTGAATGCAAGCGCAAATACTCAGCCACCCACCCACAGGCCATAGCACTAAATGCGCAGCTTTCCAAATGACTAACCCTGGAAATGTTGCCATTTAGGCTTGTGGACACTGAGGCCTTCCGAAGCCTGATGTCGGGGGCCGTCCCTCGTTACGCAGTCCCCAGCTGACACTATTTTTAAAGGTGCGCCGTGCCAGCCTTCACCAACATGTGTCCCTTAACATCACATGTGCTCTGACCAACACAGTTACTGGGAAGGTCCACTTAACCACGGACACATAGACAAGTGCTTTCGGCCAGGGACGCTACATTTCTCTGATGGCACACCGGGTGAATGTTGTGGAGGCTGGGAGCAACTCGTACCCTGGGATGGCACAGGTGCTATTGACACCAAGGATTGCGGGCCCCAATTATATCAGTGTTTCCGCCACCACCTACGTTAGTGGTTCCAAATCCCACTTCTCCTCCTCCACCTCCTCCACCACTTCCACCTCAGAATTATCCTCTTACAGCGCCAGTCAGCCATCAGTCGGTAGCTGGAAGCAGTGTAGCACTGCAGTGGGGAAGCGGCAACAGGCAGTGATGAAGCTGATCTGCCTAGGTGACAAACAGCACACCGCCGCAGAGCTGTGGCAGGGGATAAGAGATCAGACTGAGCTGAGGCTCTCACCACTCAACCTAGAACCAGGCATGGTTGTGTCTGATAATGCCCGTGACTTGGTGGCGGCTTTGGAGCTGGGCAACCTTAGACACATCCCATGCCTATCCCACGTATTCAACCTTGTGGTTCAGCGGTTTCTAAAAACATACCCCAATTTGCCTGAGCTACTGGTGAAGGTGCGCCGCATGTGTGCACATTTCCGCAAGTCTCCGACAGCTTTAGCCTGTCTGTCAACGCTGCAGAGAGCACTTGAAATTGCCAGCTAACCAGCTGCTGTGCGACGTGAGCACGTGCTGGAACTCCACGTTCCACATGTTGGCCAGGCTTTGTGAGCAGCAGAGGGCAGTTGTGGAATGCCATGGTCGTCGCCTTTCCTGTCAGCTTTCGCTATTCACAAGCGACGAGTGGGCATGGATGTCTGACCTCTGTAAGGTTTTACACAACTTTGAGGAATCAACACAGATGGTGAGCATCGATAACGCTATTATCAGCGTCCCCATCCCACTTCTGTGTCTACTCAAACGCTCGCTGCTCACAATTAAGGACGAAGCTTTGCATGTGGAAGAGGTGGAAATGGGGGAAGACATTACACAAGGTTAATGATAGCCAAACCACCCTCAGTTCATCTTCTCTGAGCGAATTGGAGGCTGAGGAGGAGGAGCAGGAGACGGTTGCCTCCGGTACAGAGGGTAGTACCCATGGAAGTTTAATTCCATCTGTTCAGCATGGGTGGGCAGAAGAGGAGGAAGAGGATGAGGAGATTGGAGTGATCCTCCTGATGACGACAGCAAAGTCTTGTCTGTTTGTACTCTGGCACACATGGCTGATTTCATGTTAGGCTGCCTTTCCCGTGACCCGCGCGTTATACGTATTTTAAACAACAAGGATTACTTGTTGTTCACCCTTCTCGACCCCTGCTACAAAGAGAACTTCTCATCTCTCATTCCTCTGGTGGAGAGGATGAGCAAAATAGTGAAATACCAGAAGATCCTTTTTAAAAAATTGCTCCAAAATCTTCCATCTTACAATGCTGGTGGCAGACTCTGTACTTCCTTGGGGAGACAAGGGGAACACACAGCAGTTCCAACAGAGGCAGGGCAACTCTCTCCAAAGCCGGGGACAGTTTCACGACACCCCGCCAGCACCCTCACCCTGATGTGCGGCCTGCAGCCACAAGGAGAGAGAAATTTTGGAAGATGGTGAAGGAGTACATAGCAGACCGTGTCAGCGTTCTCAATGATCCCTCAGTGCCTTAAAACTACTGGGTGTCCAAGCTGGACACGTGGCACGAACTGGCACTCTACGCTTTGGAGGTGCTAGCCTGCCCTGCCGCCAGCGTTTTGTCTGAGCGTGTATTTAGTGCTGCTAGTGGCATTATAACAGATAAGCGTATCCGCCTGTGAACTGAAAATGCTGACAGGTTGACTCATATAAAAATGAACAAGGCCTGGATTGACCATGACTTCTCGACTCCACCAGAGGAAAGCAGCTGAACATAAAGGCACTTTACATGTGTTGTTTTTAATGTAGTTAATAGACTCTATTCCCATGCACCCCTTCCACCACAAACAAGGGTATATGGTTGAATCTTCCTTTTCTCATCCTCCTCTTCCGTTATATCAACATGTATTGCTTATTCGTCACATATAATGCCCTTACATATATGGCCTTCGAATAAAACCAGCAGGCCCTCACATCTAATTTCTTAGAGGGTCCGCTCACCAGCAGGCCCTCACATCTAATTTTTTACAGCGTCCGCTCACCAGCAGGCCCTCACATATAATTTTCTCACCAGCAGACCCGCAACAAGGAGTGCCTCTTCCTTGTAATTTTTGGCAGTACTTGCAATTTATATACAAGTAAATATACAGGAAAGAATATTTTCAATCATATTTTCCTATAAAATCTATTTTTTACTTTGGTTTTGTGCGTAAAACCTTAATTAGATTGTGGGCCTGGTGATCAGTTTAAGGCCTTTTAAGCAGCATCAGCAACAGCATGGTTATAAAAATGAGTGGCAAGGTAACATGGTGTGGCGATAGCAGCATGAGGAGGCCACATATGGCACAATGACTGAGTCTGGATAAAAGACTGAGGTCACAGATTGTTTAGAAGATAAGAAGAAGAAAAAAGTGAGAGACCACTTCCTTGGCGCTGCTGGCATATAGAGGAGTCTTCAAAATTGATAGATATTCATTTTATGAATTTAATTCATAAATGGAATATCTATCAATTTTGAAGACTCCTCTATATGCCAGCAGCGCCAAGGAAGTGGTCTCTCATTTATTTTATTTTTTTCTTATCTTGTGAATTGTTCTCCTGGAGCTCGTGGAACTGAGACAGGAAGAGATCAAGGCAGCAGCACGGCATTCCCTGATGCTGGTGGGGTCAGATACCAGCAAGGCACATATAGCTGTTGTGACTCCTCACAACAGTAACCGGTAAGCGCAATACGCACCATATAACTAAATTATTATCAAGACTATATCTCACATGAGGCACTGTTATTTGTCTTTTTCTTGCTAATCACAGATTGTTGAGAAAGATGCAGATGGAAACAAATCTGTGGAGCTGTATGACAGTCACCTGCAGATTAATGCAGACCAGGGGCGTAGCTATAGGGGAAGCAGGGGAAGGAGCAGCTTTGGGGCCCTGACCCAGAAGGGGCCCATCCAGGAGGAGGAGGACTAAAAGATTTTGTCAGGGCCCCCTCAACAGTATTACACAATGAAATAATACAGGTGAAACTCGAAAAATTAGAATATCGTTCAAAAGTCCATTTATTTCAGTAATGCAAATTAAAAGGAATTGCATTAATGCAGCTTAAAATTAGAATTTTGTGAAAAGGTTCAATATTCTAGGCTCAAAGTGTCACACTCTAGTCAGCTAATTAATCCATATCCCCTGAGCAAAGGGTACCTCAAAATTGAGACTTTGGGGTTTCATAAGCTGTAAGCCATAATCATCCAAATTATAACAGATAAAGGCTTGAAATATCTCGCTTTGCATGTAATGAGTCTATCTCATGTATTAGTTTCACCTTTTAAGTTGCATTACTGAAATAAATGAACTTTGCACAATATTCTAATTTTTCGAGTTTCACCTGTATACAGTGAGAGTATAGACAGTGTATAACACGGATGGAACAGCTGCCGGCCCTGGTCTGAGAGAGCGATCTTTACCAGCCACAGGAATGGGGGTGGCATGAAAGTAAGGGGTCGCTAAAAAATTACTGTGGGATGGAGCCCCGTTCAAAAATTTGCTATGGGGCCCAGTCAATTCTAGCTATGCCACTGACGCAGCCCACAAAAGCAAGTTGTGTTTATCAATTCCAAAACCTTAATTAAATTGGGAGCCTGGTGATCAGTTTAAGGCCTTTTTAGCAGCATCAACAGCAGCAGCAGCATGGTGATAAAAATTTGTGGCATGGTGACATGGTGTGGAGATGGCAGCATGAGGAGGCCACATAGTGGCACAATGACAGAGTCTGGATAAAAGACTGGATAAAAGACTGAGGCCATATATTGCTGAGAAAGATGCAGATGGAAACAAATTTGTAGAGCTGTATGACGGTCACCTGCAGATGTAGGACAGTCGGGAGTGTGTGAGTTGCGTGCCACCCACTTGCCTTCCTTTGATGTTCTCAGGCTTCCTATCCGGAATCAAACACTGATTTCCCGTTACCCGTAGTTTACAATGGTTTTGAGCTGGCAATTACATCAAAAGTTGATAGGCCAGACATCCGAATGGATCGTCACCATCACGGGGATGTTCCATCGGCCCCAGGTTAACTAGAGTCACCAATACGGCAGCAGGCCACCGCCCGTAGATGGTCAGATGTGCAGGCCCTTGCATTTAATATTTTTGAGGGTCACCAGCAGGCTTAAGGGTGTATCTGAGTGCCTCGTCCTTGATATTTTTGGCAGCACTTGCGCTTTATATATAAGTAAATATTAACCCCTTAAGGACTCGGCCCTATTTCACCTTAAGGACTTGGCCATTTTTTGCAAATCTGACCAGTGTCACTTTAAGTGCTGATAAATTTAAAACGCTTTGACTTATCCAGGCCATTCTGAGATAGTTTTTTCGTCACATATTGTACTTCATCACACTGGTAATAATAAAATGCCAAATTTACAAAAAAAAATAAAAAAAATTGCAAATTTCCAAGTTTCAATTTCTCTACTTCTATAATACATAGTAATACCTCCAAAAATAGTTATTACTTTACATTCCCCATATGTCTACTTCATGTTTGGATCATTTTGGGAATGATATTTTATTTTTGGGGGATGTTACAAGGCTTAGGCCTCTTTCACACTTGCGTTGTCCGGATCCGGCGTGTACTCCACTTGCCGGAATTACACTCCGGATCCTGAAAAACGCAAGTGTACTGAAAGCATTTGAAGACGGAACCGTCTTCCAAATGCGTTCAGTGTTACTATGGCAGCCAGAACGCTATTAAAGTCCTGGTTGCCATAGTAGGAGCGGGGAGCGGTATACTTACAGTCCGTGCGGCTCCCAGGGGCGCTCCAGAATGACGTCAGAGCGCCCCATGCGCATGGATGACGTGATCCATGTGATCACATGATCCATGCGCTTGGGGCGCCCTGACGTCACTCTGGAGCGCCCGGGGAGCCGCACGGACGGTAAGTATGCTGCTCCCCCGCTCCCCGCTACACTTTACCATGGCTGCCAGGACTTTAGCGTCCCGGCAGCCATGGTAACCACTCTAAAAAGCTAAAGGTCGGCTCCGGCAATGCGCCGAAACGACGTTTAGCTTAAGGCCGGATCCGGATCAATGCCTTTCAATGGGCATTAATTCCGGATCCGGCCTTGCGGCAAGTGTTCCGGATTTTTGGCCGGAGCAAAAAGCGCAGCATGCTGCGGTATTTTCTCCGGCCAAAAAACTTTCCGTTCCGGAACTGAAGACATCCTGATGCATCCTGAACGGATTTCTCTCCATTCAGAATGCATTAGGATAATCCTGATCAGGATTCTTCCGGCATAGAGCCCCGACGACGGAACTCTATGCTGGAAGACAAGAACGCAAGTGTGAAAGAGCCCTTAGAAGTTTAGAAGCAAATCTTGAAATTTTTCAGAAATTTTCAAAAACCCAATTTTTAGGGACCAGTTCAGGTCTGAAGTCACTTTGCGAGGCTTACATAATAGAAACCATCCAAAAATGACCCGATTCTGTAAACTACACCCCTCAAGGTATCAAAAACTGATTTTACAAACTTTGTTAACCCTTTAGGTGTGCCACAAGAATTTATAGAAAATAGAGATACAATTTCAAAATTTCACTTTTTTGGCAGATTTTCCATTTTAATAATTTTTTTCCAGTTACAAAGCAAGGGTTAATAGCCAAACCAAACTCAATATTTATGGCCCTGATTCTGTAGTTTACAGAAACACCCCATATGTGGTCGTAAACAGCTGTACGGGCACACGGCAGAAGAAAAGGAATGCCATACGGTTTTTGGAAGGCAGATTTTGCTGGACTTTTTTTTTTTGACATCATGTCCCATTTGAAGCCCCCCTGATGCACCCCTAGAGTAGAAACTCCAAAAAAGTGACCCCATTTTAGAAACTACAGGATAGGGTGGCAGTATTGTTGGTACTAGTTTAGGGTACATATGATTTTTGGTTGCTCTATATTACACCTTTTGTGAGGCAAGATAACAAGAAATAGCTGTTTTGGCATAGTTTTTTATTTTTTTTATTTACAACATTCATCTGACAGGTTAGATCATGTGATATTTTTATAGACCAGGTTGTCACGGACGCGGCGATACCTAATATGTATACTTTTTTTTATTTATGTAAGTTTTACACAATGATTTCTTTTTTGAAGCAAAAAAAATCATGTTTTAGTGTTTCCATTTTTTCAGTTTTTGGGAGATTACCTTGAGTAGGGTATGATTTTCGCAGGATGAGATGACGGTTTTATTGGCACTATTTTGGGGTGCGTGTGACTTTTTGATTGCTTGCTATTACACTTTTTGTGATGTAAGGTGACAAAAAATTGTTTATTTAGCACAGTTTTTATTTTTAATTTTTTACGGTGTTCATCTGAGGGGTTAGGTCATGTGATATTTTTATAGAGCCGGTCGATACGAACGCGGCGATACCAAATATGTATACTTTTTTTTATTTATGTAAGTTTTACACAATAAAAGCTTTTTTAAAACAAAAAAAATGATGTTTTAGTGTCTCCATATTCTGAGCCATATTTTTTTTATTTTTTGGGCGATTGTCTCAGGTAGGGGCTTATTTTTTGCGGGATGAGGTGAAAGTTAGATTGGTACTATTTTGGTGGGGAAACGCCTTTTTGATCGCTTGCTGTTGTACTTTTTGTGATGTAAGGTGACAATTTTTTATTTTATTTAGCACAGTTTTTATTTTTTATTCTTTACAGTGTTCATCTGAGGGGTTAGGTCATGTGATATTTTTATAGAGCCGGTCAATATGGACGCGGCGATACCTAATATGTATACTTTTTTCCCCAATCTTTTACCAATTTTTTTTTACTTTATTTGGGGAAAATTACATTTTTGTTTATTTTTACTTGAAACTTTGAATTTTTTGGGGGGAAAACTTTATTATTTCAACTTTATTTTTCACTTAAATTTTTGTCCCACTTTGGGATTTGAACTTTTGGGGGTCTAATCCCCTTTACAATGCATTCCAATACTTCTGTATTGGAATGCATTGGCTGTATGAGTAATACTGTGTGTATTACTCATACAGCTTCCGGCCTGTGAGATCCAGGGGGCTGGATCTCACAGGCTCGTCACCGGAAGGCAGCGCGATGCCTCAGGAAGGCATAGCGCTGCCTTCCATGCCATCGGATCCCCCCTACAGCCCCATGGGGACCCGATGGCACCACCGCCGCCGCACCAGGTAAAAGCCGCAAACTGCAGGTCTGAATTGACCTGCGGTTTGCGGCGATCGCCAACACGAGGGGGTCACGGGACCGCCCCGCGCATTTAGCCAAGGTGCCTTCTCAATGATTTGAGCAGGCACCGGGTTACGATCACCGACCGCCGGGCGGCGGTGATCGGAACTATACATGACGTACTTGTACGTCAAGGGTCCTTAAAAACTCGGGAACCATGCCGTACCGGTACGTCATGGGTCCCTAAGGGGTTAAGAAAATACACTGCTCAAAAAAATAAAGGGAACACAAAAATAACACATCCTAGATCTGAATTAATTAAATATTCTTCTGAAATACTTTGTTCTTTACATAGTTGAATGTGCTGACAACAAAATCACACAAAAATAAAAAAATGGAAATCAAGTTTTTCAACCCATGGACGTCTGGATTTGGAGTCACACTCAAAATTAAAGTGGAAAAACACACTACAGGCTGATCCAACTTTGATGTAATGTCCTTAAAACAAGACAAAATGAGGCTCAGTAGTGTGTGTGGCCTCCACGTGCCTGTATGACCTCCCTACAACGCCTGTGCATGCTCCTGATGAGGTGGCGGACGGTCTCCTGAGGAATCTCCTCCCAGACCTGGACTAAAGCATCTGCCAACTACTGGACAGTCTGTGGTGCAACATGACGTTGGTGGATAGAGCGAGACATGATGTCCCAGATGTGCTCAATTGGATTCAGGTCTGGGGAATGGGCGGGCCAGTCCATAGCATCAATGCCTTCGTCTTGCAGGAACTGCTGACACACTCCAGCCACATGAGGTCTAGCATTGTCTTGCATTAGGAGGAACCCAGGGCCAACCGCACCAGCATATGGTCTCACAAGGGGTCTGAGGATCTCATCTCGGTACCTAATGGCAGTCAGGCTACCTCTGGCGAGCACATGGAGGGCTGTGCGGCCCTCCAAAGAAATGCCATCCCACACCATTACTGACCCAATGCCAAACCGGTCATGCTGGAGGATGTTGCAGGCAGCAGAACGTTCTCCACGGCGTCTCCAGACTCTGTCACGTCTGTCACATGTGCTCAGTGTGAACCTGCTTTCATCTGCGAAGAGCACAGGGCGCCATGGCGAATTTGCCAATCTTGGTGTTCTCTGGCAAATGCCAAACGTCCTGCACGGTGTTGGGCTGTAAGCACAACACCCACCTGTGGACGTCGGGCCCTCATATCACCCTCATGGAGTCTGTTTATGACTGTTTGAGCAGACACATGCACATTTGTGTCCTGCTGGAGGTAATTTTGCAGAGCTCTGGCAGTGCTCCTCCTGTTCCTCCTTGCACAAAGGCGGAGGTAGCGGTCCTGCTGCTGGGTTGTTGCCCTCCTACAGCCTCCTCCACGTCTCCTGATGTACTGGCCTGTCTCCTGGTAGCGCCTCCATGCTCTGGACACTACGCTGACAGACACAGCATACCTTCTTGCCACAGCTCGCATTGATGTGCCATCCTGGATAAGCTGCACTACCTGAGCCACTTGTGTGGTTTGTAGACTCCGTCTCATGCTACCACTAGAGTGAAAGCACCGCCAGCATTCAAAAGTGACCAAAACATCAGCCAGGAAGCATAGGAACTGAGAAATGGTCTGTGGTCACCACCTGCAGAACCACTCCTTTATTGGGGGTGTCTTGCTAATTGCCTATAATTTCCACCTGTTGTCTATCCCATTTGCACAATAGCATGTGAAATTGATTGTCACTCAGTGTTGCTTCCTAAGTGGACAGTTTGATTTCACAGAAGTGTGATTGACTTGGAGCTACATTGTGTTGTTTAAGTGTTCCCTTTATTTTTTTGAGCAGTGTAATATTTTCTATAAATTTTTCCTCTAAAATCAAATTTTTTCCCTTGGTTTTGTATGTATTATTGTCATTATGTAAAAGTGGCATACTATTCTGACAACATCGTTCCCAGCAGCAACCAGCGAGTCCAAGATGCATCCATACTTCCTCCCCATGCTGTTACAGAACCATTTCGGTGGTGTTACCAACAATTTGACTTTTTTTATGAACCAGGCACACTCCCCTCTTCAGAGCAGGGGGTACCTGGTGTAATGCTCGGGTTCTCATATTGAGTTCCATTATACTCGGGTGAGTTCCATTCATATTGAGTTCCATTATACTCGGGTGCTCATATCACGATGTGTTCGGCCCGAGCCCCCGAATACTACGGTGCTCAATCAATACTACTGTAGATATCACTGTTATGGGCGTGCTGTGCAAGTCACTTTTATGGGGACACTGCGTGTCATAGTTATGGGACCACTGTGATTGACACTGAACAAGCTGGAGTGCCATGGAGTTCATGTCTTTTATATATTTATACTTTATATATACTTAGTTAGCATCAAACAAACTACCTTATTGGTCAAAGAACCAGTAATTAAGACCAAGGCCAACAATAACAATCCGTAAATCGTCCTTTACATAAATATCACGCATCAGTCAAAAACCATATATAGTTTTTTATTTATTTAATAAAGATAAGGATATTCTTGTATTTCATTGATTAAAAAAGTAAAGATGCCAGTAGACTGGATATGTCAGACTCCCACTGCTCCACTATGATTTTTATAAGATGGGGTATCTTATAAAAATCATATAGTGGGGCAGTGGGAGTCTGACATATCCAGTCTACTGACACCTTTACTTTCTTTATCAATTAAATACAAGAATAGCCCTTTATGGCTTATGCACATGAGCAAGTTTCACATACGGGTGTGATCCATATTTAAAACGAGCAACACATTGAAAACGGACTATTTAAGTCAGTAGGGAACGTTTACTGAAGGTTTAACACCACTATTGTGGCATTAGAAAGTTGCAAATTATGGCGCATGCCATAGTTGCCCCATAAACTTCTCTCCACTTTTCTAAAGTGGAGAGTATAAAAAAGGTATGTGGAGGAGCGCCAATACCGCCAGAGTCACAAGTTAGTGGAATGCCATAAATGTAGGGACAAGTGGGTATACCATAAGGAGGAACTTTTAGGAAGCCTTGCCCAATGTAGGTTATAATAAAATAAACATATTGAAAGCAATCAAAAGTAGGTTGAAAACAGATGCTTATTTACACTAAAAGTCAAGACTAAAATAGATGCAGATAAGGTGACTTACTTCACAAAATAAACTTAATACCATACCAATACCCTCTCCTCTCTTTCAGGTAGCAGCCTCTACTGATTTCTATGGTCATCGTTTTAAGATAAATTTCTCTCCACACTCTTCTTAATATACAATAGCATTGGTGCTTCCATCCTACCCCCAACCCCCGATCTTTCCCTGTTTTGATACTCCATTTCTTGCTTTTCTAAAGTAGTGAGAAAAGATGGTGGAGCTTAGGAGGGTGCTGGACATTACATGGCCCACTGGATTTACTATAACTAATGCCAGAAACTGGCATAAGTTTTAGCTAAAGGATATAACATACCCTAACTGGTGTAGGCTTCAGTTTCTGGCACATGGACTTCCAGAGGCATTAAGAGGCATTTGCTTCTTAGGCCCATATTACTCCTTTGCACAAAGATCAATACTGGCATATGGGAACCCCAGTCTATGGAGAGAGGAGGGGGAGAGGAGATAGCAAGAGCTGTGTAAGACAGTACTCCGCAAGAGACACCAAAGAGACTGCTGCAGTTAAATAAGACGTTTCTATGTCAGCACAAGTGCTTTATACATATCAGTACTTCTCTGTAATCGAGGAAGTAGATTCTCCCCTACTCTCTGTGTAGTGGATGGGAGCAAATCTCCACCCAACAATTCTAGGAGAACTGCAAACTAGAGATCTAGCATACAGATGAGAAACCTGCTAAAAATGGCAGATACAAGTCATAGAAATAGTGTTTTTCTCATGTACACACCCCCTAATATTGATTAATGCAAAGTTTTTTGAAAAGTTAGGTACACTTAAACAGATTTGTGGAAAACAAACAAAACTGATGGGAAATCCCAGTTTTTCATTGACCGAACTTGTAATATTGGTCATGTGCATGAACTATTAAGTGGCTGGTCATAATAAATTGACCACTGAGTGTCCATAAGAAGGTATTCAGGACTATATTAATGTAAACTATAGTTCTTGAATATATGCTAGGGAGAAGGCACCATTGTCCTTAGAGAATCAGAATTTTTGAATAGTGTGCACATCAGAAGCCAGGACAGAACAGGAACAAATGGTTTTCACACTGGCACTGACATCCGGATGTGGACATGTGCACATTAGAGATTAGTGAATCGAAGTTGACGACTTCGATCCAAATTTCGGAAAAAAAATTGATTGGCACCGAATTCGAATTTCCTGACGCTTCGTGGTAACAAATCGCATTTTTTTCCTAAAATGACTGCTGCACATGTTAGGACATGGAGCAAAGAACTTTGGGAACGATGGATCACCCACAATGCCATGCATGCAGCCAATCAGCAGCCAGCCAGCCCTGTGATATCACAGCCCTATAAATAGCCTCAGCCATCTTGGATTCAGCCATTTTCCAGTGTAGTTAGTGCACGCGCTGGGGACTGTGGTAGAAAATACTTTAATACTTTTATTTTGCTGAATAGAACTTCAGGGAAAGAACATTAGAAGTGTAGGGAAAGGATAGGGAGGAACAGGGTTCAATAGGGGAGTGTACTATTACACTCCTATTACACCTTGCTGTACTGACTGGGGATCCAAATTGCCATTATACTGCTGCTTTCAGGTTTGCAATAGATGATACCTCTGTAATTGCAGCAAACCATTCTTTTTATTGGGGTGCAAGTGCTGTGTGATTCATTCAGTGTTGAGCACAAATTTTTATCGCGACTATCGCCACTTCGAGAATTCGCGAATATTTAGAATGTAGTGCTATACTGTATATTCGTTATATAGAATATTCAGCATTATTTTCCATCTGAGCACATGATTCCTCTCTGCTTCTTGCTTGTGGGCCAATGAGAAGGAAGCAATGTCAAGTTCACAACAACACTTAGTGCACTAATCAGTAATCTGTAGTCAACCAGGTAAAATGTAAAGTTGCACTAGTGCGATAAAATATTCTAATCACTGCCGATTAGCGCAATCGCGAATATATTGGAGCACCTGACTCTATATGCATATAAAGCTATTCTAATGTTCTGCCGTGCCAACCGTTTTGAAAAATGTAGCCAAAGTGTCCCACGCATTATGTATTTCGCATTACGAATTCGCATTACGCGATTTTTACATTGCCGATTTATCGCATTCAATAAAATAATCTCGAATTCACAAAATTTGCGAATATATGACGAATATTCTACAAAATATTCATGAAATATCGCAAATTCAAATATAGCCCCTGCCGCTCATCACTAGTCATTAACAGAGTGTATTACGAGGAAATATTTCTACGTCTTATTAGCCCTTGTGCGGTTCAGTTATATGTTCTAAAGCCTTTTTTGGCATGTATAAATGGGTAAAAAAAATATTATTTGCAGTTCAGTATTAGCCATTGTGTGGTGAAAAGGGAAAATTAAAGCCCTTTTTGGGGTGTATTAGTGGCAAAAAAAAAATATTATTTGCAGTTCAGTATTATGTTCTAAAGCCTTCTTTGTTGTGTATTAGTGGCAACAAAAAAGTATTATTTGCCATTCAGCGGTGTTGTTATATGTTCTAAAGCTTTTTTGTAGTGTATGTGGCAAAAAAAAAAAAAGGATCATTTGCCATTTAGCGGTGCATTTATATCTACTAAAGCCTTTTTTGGCGTGTATTAGTAGGAAACAAAAGAGCTTATTAGCCGTTGTGTGGTGGAGTGAGAAAATTACAGCCCTTTTTGACGTGTATTAGTGGCACAGGTCGCTGCAGAGTAAGGGGGTGTGGCAGCAGGCGTCACTTCCAGAGGCCTGAGATCCCAGTGTCACCTAGCGGTCATCCACTTTGTCCCAACTGACATCAGACACCCCCAGCCAAGAGTTGGTGAGTTCGTCAGACACAACCCTTAGTTTGCATGGCCTGGGAGCAGACCCTGTGCCCTCACCTGTCCTCAACCTGTCTCTGTCCTTTTCTGTTCCCGCAGCCAGAGAAGAATTATATGCTATGTGCTCAGCTCCACTATAAAGCAGTCGATCACCGAAGCGATTTCCAAAAGACAATAGTATGTGTGCACTCATCCAAAGGTGCAGAACCTGAACGTGTTCCTGGCCAAGGTCCTGATGCTGCAGTCCATCCCTTTTCAAGTGGTGGACTATGCAACTTTCAGAGAACTGATGGCTTGTGCCAAGCCGAGGTGGAGAGTCCCAAGCCGTCATTTCTTTGCCAAAAGGGCAGTACCAGCCCTGCACAAATATGTAGAACAGAAGGTGGGCCAGTCCTTGAGCCTGTCGGTGGCTGCCAAAGTGCACGGCAGCACCGACGTGTGGAGCTATACCTAAGGTCAAGGACAATATATGTCCTTTACGGCCCACTGGTTAAATGTGGTTCCTGCCCAGCCAAACCAGAAGCTTGGCCAGGTGATGCCGCTTCTGCCTCCACAATCTCACGCAGTTGGTCCCGCGACAATGTGCGCCTCTGCCTCCTCATCCACCAGGGCATGGCGGTTTTCTGCTGTTCTACACCTCGTTTGCCTGGGCAAACTGAGTCAAACAGGGGAGGAACTGCTCTGTGTCCTTCATCAAGAAATCAAATCCCGGCTTTCTCTGCAACAACTCAAAATCGGAACCATGGTGACCGACAACGGGAAGAACATGGTGTCGGTGCTGCATCAAGGAGGACTGAGCCATGTCCCCTGCATGGTGCACGTGTTCAATCGGGTTGTCAAGCAGTTCCTGAAGTCTTCCACCCATCTGCAAGACATCCTAAAATTGGCCAGGAAACTTTGCATGCACTTCAGCCACTCGTACACCACCAAGCACACCCTCCTTAAGCTGCAGCGGCAGAAAGAGGTCCCCCAACATAGGCTGATATGCAACGTTTCCACCCATTGGAATTCCACCCTCCCTATGTTGGACCGACTATACGAACAGAGAAAGGTCATAAACGATTTCTTGATGATCCAAGCAGACAGGAGTACTCCCCTGTGTAATTTCGATGTCAGCCACTGGCAGCTCATGCGTGACACCTGACGTTTTCTCAGGCCCTTTGAGGATGCCACATTATTTGTCAGTTGCCAGGACTACTGTCACGGTGGGGAGTGGGGGAAAAAACCCCACGTGCGGTGTCAAAGGGTAAAAGGGGATCAGCCTGGGCAAGGAGTAATAAGGGAGCAGGTCACCTCCTACAGTGTCCCTAATCCTCTCCCTGACTCCTCACCGTATGATCGGACCCCGATGGTAGGAGGAGGGAAGAGACGACCTGTTCATTGAACCTGACATGGATTTTTAATACTGCAGCGCAAGCTATCTTCCGTGAAATTTAACATTTCTTTGTAACACTCTTTGGATCGGAGACGTAACAGTGCTATGTCATGTGACATATCATGTGACTGGCATTGTTGCCTCCGTGACTATATGATTTTTTTTGCCTGAGGAGGAGACGGTTTAACTCTAATGTATCGCTATTCACAAATTGTGTAAACCAGATGTGTAAAGGATTAAAAATTGCTCTGATAGATAATAGTACATGGATTAGATACATGTCTTACCGTACTCCACTCTTGATTAGTCTGTTTGGATGGGTTGCTTAGCAGTATGACGCTCTGACCCCGTGACTGATCACATGGCTAGGGGCGGTTTAGTCCGCTCCTTGCCATGTGACCACTGACGTGGCTAGGAGGCGGGTTATTTGAATTGTATTTAATGGTGCCATTTGTATACTACTTTGAGCTGTTATCACCTGTACTTTGATAAAGACACAGACTAGTGTCGAAACGCGCGTCACATATGGGTGACGAATAAAGAAACCTTCTTTCATCACTGGAATTACGGAGTGCTGGTCTTTCTATTGCAAGTATCGAGGTATCTACCTTCTGACCGTGCACCTGGACCGCGACTGATGCGCAGTGCCGCCCATTCATTTTTCTAACTGTTCATCCCAGTCATGGAGGAAAATGAGTCTCTATCTGAGGCCAGGCTGCAAGGAGAGGGGAACACATACAGCTTAAGGAGATGGCAGGTAAGCAAAACCAATAACACACTTACCTGCCACAGACACACTGACTCGAACCCGTGCAAAAGTGCTGCTGTCCACACCAACATTAAAGGACACAGCACACACCACAAACCACACAGGAACCCAGGACATCCATAGCTGCAATAAACATGAGACAGGGGAATGTCTAGCAAACATGACACCAAACACCACCAGACATGTGACACCAAACTAGACATACAAACACCCTGAACATAACCCACGCCATACAAATAGGGACAGGAAGGGAAGGAGACACCGGGATGACATTGATAGCCACAAGGGTGGCCCTCACTGGAACACCCTGGACTGGAGCAGAGCTCCAGCACCAACCACAGCTGAAGTACCACTGACTACAGCCAGGAAATTAATCCTTACAGCACCAGACAGAGGGAGGCTACAACTTAAAGGGGAAGTGCACACACAAGCATACCAAACACGTAACCACCGGCAACAGCTTGCGTGGCAACCATGTCACGGCAATCACCCAGAAGGCCGAGACACTGCCACCGCATGCTCTCACAGCAACACATTGCCGCGGGCAACTGCAAGTGTGGCAACAGTGTCACAGCGTACACCATAGGCCGTGACAACTACGGGATGAACAATGTCATGCCACTGCTTAATATCCTAGGACAGATGCTAGTACATCTGGCTGGTCAGGGGACTGGAAACATGGCACCTACACCTCAAGGCCACATGAGCCCGGTGGGGGCTGAACTGGTAGAGAAGGAGGAGGGGGACATTGGAGCACATTCAATGTGTAGTGAAATTGGTGATTTTACTACACAGGTGACAGGAATGGAGGAGCAGGAGCAGCCTCAGGAGCACCGTGGCAGTATGCAGTGGAGATGGAGGCAGTGAATCCCTCTGAGTCACTTGCGCAAATGGCCCGCTGCATGCTTAGTTGCTTGGGTAGTGACAGCCGAATTGTCACCATTCGGCAGAGGGATGACTTCTGGCTCTCCACCTTGTTGGACCCTCGTTACCAGTTCAAAATGGGGGCCTTTTTTTTAAACCCGCTGAGAGGGAGGACAAACTGAACTACTATAGAGACATTCTATGTAGTCAGTTGGCCGCTGCCTATCTGCGCCATCGTCCATCCACTCACAGGTCTGACCGGAGGTCTCTCTGCGCTCTTGTTCCACTGCCATGGCTGCTGGAGAGGGGTGGATGGGTAGGAGCAGTACCAGCTCTATCAGCAGCAGCTTGAGTCTAGAGTCGATGATGAGCAGCTTTCTTAACCCGCCTAGTGAAGAAACTACTCACCATCAGCAGCAGCAGTATACTTGGACAGCACCCTGCCACCCCACATTGGGGACTACTGGGCAACCAAACTGGATTTGTGGCCGAGTTTGCCCTGGAAAAGCTGTCCTGCCCAGCCAGTAGTGTGGCATCAGAGCGGGTGTTTAGTGCGGCGGGGGCCATAGTTACTCCAAGGAGAACTCGCCTGTCCACCTAAAATGTGGAGAGACTGACCTTTGTCAAGATGAATCAGGCGTGGATCAGCGTGGATCATCCATGCTGCCTCACCCAAACCTTGACAAAAGAGACCGGTTTCTTCTGGCTACCTGCCTCAGCTACTATTCTGATGCTGCCACTCGTCTGATGCCACACATCTGATACTAAGTGCTCCTTCTTACACCCACCATTATCAGCGGGTACTGTTATTGCCACCCACCTCCCCACTTTGTCACCGGGTCACTCTGGTCTCCTGATGCTTCTGCCACCTCACCACTCTGTGGCCTACTTATGCTGCTGCTGCTGCCACCTCCACACTATGTCACCTTGCCACTCTGTGGTCTACTCATGCTGTGCTAAATCCATACCATGTCACTAGGCCACTCTGTGGCCTCCTCATGCTGCTGCTAAATTAACACTGTCACTGGATCACTCTGTGGCCTCCTCATGCTACTGCTGCTACCACCTCCACACTATGTCACCTTTCCACTCTGTGGCCTGCTCATGCTGCTGCTTACCCAACACTATGTCACTGGGCCACTCTGTGGCCTCCTCATGCTGCCACCTCCACACTATGTCACCTTGCCACTCTGTGGTCTCCTCATGCTGCTGCTAAATCCATACCATGTCACTGGGCCACTCTGTGGCCTACTCATGCTACTGCTGCTATCACCTCCACACTATGTCACCTTTCCACTCTGTGGCCTCCTCATGCTGCTGCTTACCCAACACTATGTCACTGGGCCACTCTGTGGCCTCCTCATGCTGCCACCTCCACACTATGTCACCTTGCCACTCTGTGGCCTCCTCCTTCTGCTGCTGCTACCACCTCCACACTATGTCACCTTGCTATTCTGTGGCCTCCTCATTTTGCTGACAACTGACAACTCTGTCTCTGGGCCACCATGTGGTCTCCTCATGCTGTGGCAATCTCCACACTGTGTCATTATGCCACTATGTGGCCTTCTCATGTTGCTGCTGCTGCCACATCCACACTATGTCACCTTGCCACTCTGTGGCCTCCTCATACTGTTGCTATCTCAGCATTTTGTCATTGGGCTACTCTGTGGCCCCCTCATGCTGCTGCTGCTACCTCCACACTATGTCACCTTGCCACTCTGTGGCCTCCTCATGCTGCTGCCAAATCAACACTAGGTAAATGGGCCCCTCTGTGGCCTCCTCATGCTGCTGCTAAATCAACACTATGTCCCTGGGCCACTCTGTGGCTTCCTCATGCTGCTGCTACCTCAACACTATGTAAATGGACCACTCTGTAGTCTCCTTATGCTGCTGCTGCCACCTCCCGACTATGTCACTGGGCCACCCTGTGGTCTCCTCATGCTGTTGCTACCTCAAGACTATGTCGTTGAGCCACTCTGTGGACTTCTCAAGCTGTTCTCCCACCCTCCCCACTCCATGACTGGGCCACTATTTTGCCTTTTTGCCTATTTGACCCTTCTTATGATCTGTGAGAAGGAAGAAAAAATGAGATGCACAACGGTTCTTGTCTGTGTAGCAGTTCTTGTCTGTGTCTGGTATGGTCCCACCAGAATTGGCTTATGATTTGGTAGCCAAAAGCAGGAGTGGATACAAAACACAGAAGACATGCAAACATTCCATTCACACGCCATCTCTGTTTTGGATCCACTCCTGTTTTTTTCGTTTTTAGCAATACTGATGGATTACTGACCAAATGCTGACCGAGTGAAAGCGGATGCTCTACAGACAGGATCAGATTTTTGGGGGGTTATTGTTCTGACGGATAAGAGGAAGGGCAAAATAATTAGTGACAGCAACACAAACTTACTGCTGATACCCTCTCCACTCTGTCAGGGGGGTTCTACTTGTATAATCCTTTAATAGAACAGGTTCTGTAGACATCTATGTGGAATCAGCTGACGACTGTGCAAAAGGAGTGCCCTCTTTCAGTTTTGTCCCCGTAACTGCCCAAAAAAGTGTGCAGTGATTTTAAGAGCGACGCCTGTCATTTGCGTGTCATACTGACTCACAGTAATGTTTCACTACCTAAGTGGAATCCCTATGCGTGTTACTGCAAGGCACAGTGTTCTATACCACTATACAGGCTCTCTGTAGCCAGGAAATAGCTGTTTTCAATGCGATTCGCCGCAAATTAATTTGGATCTTTTCGGAAAATTCGGCAAACAGGCCGAATCGAATTTTTGAGAAATTCGCTCATCCCTAGTGCAAATCATAGGTCTGTGGTAGTTAAAGGGGTTGTACAGGATTAGAAAAACATTGAAGCTTTCCTTAGAAAATAGTGCCACAAGTGTTTCTGAATTGTATTTGGTTTTATAGCTCAGTTTTTGGTGGTTAGCAGCTGGCCCACTAGATCAGGTCCATGTTCATTATGGGACATAACCCATGGAAAGGTTGTGCAAAAAATGGGGCAGCCATATATTACTGATCCAGATAAACCCATTTAGTGAAGGCCCCTATATATATTTGGTCATGTGCCACTTAGGGGATACATCACAGCTGTGATAAATCTATGGCTGCAGTGGCACATGTGAACCCAATCCATACCAGAAGTTTACAAGTGGGGTTGGCTCCCGGCAAATACAGCAGTCGACCAATGGACCTAGGAGCAGGTAAGTATGCTTCCCTCCACAGGTCCAGCAAGGATGAGAGAAAATTTGTTAAGAAACTGGAGAACTCCCTTAGCCACTTCCCGGCCGCCCATTGGCTATTAACATCCTGGGCGGCCGGGTTTATCTCTGAATGGACATTCTGGAATGTCCTTTCAGAGATTGCAGCTGCGTGCTAATCATGCAGCTTCCGAGCGGGGGGCCCACTGTCAGTGACAGCAGGGCACCCCAGAGAGAAGGCAGGGACCATTCCTGGGTGTCTCTGCCTTCTAAATCGCTGTATACACATCCGCTCAACGATGTGACGCTTCCTGTCCCGGCCTGGTGATCATGTGATTGCCGGGTTCGGGTGAGTGCAGGAGTTGTGGGGTCTCTTCAGTAGACCTTGATCAGCCTTGCACTGAGGCTGTACAGTGCTGTATTATGCTGTACAGTCTCTCTGGGGGGGCTAAAAAAAAATGAATTTAAATGTCCCCCAGAGGTCTTGTAGGACACAAAGTGTAAAATAAAAAATGGAAAAATAAAAAAAAGAAAGTGTTTTGAAAAAAACTAAAGTTTCACATAAAAAAAAATTCTTCCCCCTCACATCTGTCATTTAAAAAATGTTTAAAAATTTGAAGAAAAAAAATAAAATAGACATATTTGGTATCACCACGTCCGCAACGACCAGCTCTATAATAATATCTTATGATCTAACCCATCAGGTGAATGCCGTAAAAAAAAAATATAAACATTTGTGAGCTCACCTCCCAAAAAACATGTTAATCAATCAAAAAATGGTATGTACCCCAAAATGGTAGCAATTTTTGGTGGGATGTCACCACATCCCACAAAAATATTAGCTCCCTCACAAGACCATAGCCAGGAAAATAAAAAACTATGGCTGTATGAAATTGCAATACAAAAACATAAATTTTTCTTCTAAAAATGCTTTTATTGTGTAAAAAAAATTATATAGACATATTTGGTATCATTGCATCCATATCAATTGGCTCCACAAAAATAGCACATGATCTACAAACAAATAAAAATTATGCCAAAACCTCACCTCACAAAAAACATAATATCAACCAATAAAAAAGTCATATGTAACCCAAAATGGTAGCAATAAGAACATCACCTCATCTTGCAAAAAACAAGTCCTCACACAAGCCTATAGCCAGAAAAATAAAGAAAAAATAGGGCTCTAAGAATATGGCAAAACAAAAACATGTTTTTTTTCTAAAAATGTTAATATTGTATAAAAAAAAACATAAAACTAGACATATTTGGTATCGTTGCGTCTGTAATGACCGGATCTATAAAAATATCTCATGATCTACCACGTCAAGTGAACAGTGTAAATAGAAAAATGATACCAAACAGCTTTTTTTGTGACTTCACCTCCCAAAAATTAGATAAAAAGCAACCAGAAAGCCAAATGTACCCCAACATGGTGCCAATCAAAACTACAGCTTGTCTCGCACAAAATAAGCCCTCATGCAGCTGATTTAACAAAAAATAAAAAAGTTATTGGCTCTTAAAAAACATGACAGAAAATTCCATGTTAGAAAATCCAGATGCCGCTCCTTCCCTTCTGAGCCCTGGCGTATCCCCAAATAACAGTTTGAGACCACAATTGGGGTGTTACTGTATTCAGGAGAAAGTGGGTAGCAAATTGGGGGGGATATTAACATAGTAATATAGTAACATAGTACATAAGGCCAAATAAAGACATTTGTCCATCCAGTTCGGCCTGTCATCCTGCAAATTGATCCAGAGGGAAAAAAAAAAAATGGGAGGTAGAAACCAATTTTCCCCACTTTAGGGATATAAAAAATTCCTTCCCGACTCCAATCAGGCAATCAGAATAACTCCCTGGATCAACGACCCCTCTCTAGGATCTATAGCCTGTAATATTATTACACTCCAGAAATACATCCTGGCCCCTCTTGAATTTGTTTATTGTACTCACCATCATTACCTCCTCAGGCAGAGAGTTCCATAGTCTCACTGCTCTTACCGTAAAGAATCCTCTTCAATGTTTGTGTACAAGCCTTCTTTCCTCCAGACGCAGAGGATGTCCCCTCGTCACAGTCCTCGGGATAAATAGATGATGGGATAGATCTCTGTACTGACCCCTGATATATTTATACATATTAATTAGATCTCCCCTCAGTTGTCTTTTTTCTAAAGTGAATAACCCTAATTTTGATAATCTTTCAGGGTACTGTAGTTTAGCCATTCCAGTTATTACTTTAGTTGCCCTCCTCTGGACCCTCTCCAGCTCTACTATGTCTGCCTTGTTCACAGGAGCCCAGAACTGTACACAGTACTCCATGTGTGGTCTGACTAGTGATTTGTAAAGTGGTAGGACTATGTTCTTATCACGGGCATCTATGCCCCTTTTGATGCAACCCATTATCTTATTGGCCTTGGCAGCAGCTGCCTGACACTGGTTTTTGCAGCTTAGTTTGCTGTTTATTAAAGTTCCTAGATCCTTTTCCATGTCAGTGTTACCGAGTGTATTACCATTTAGTATGTACGGGTTACTTGCATTATTCCTTCCCATGTGCATAACTTTACATTTGTCAGTGTTAAACCTTATCTGCCACTTATCTGCCCAAGCCTCCAATGTATCCAGATCCATCTGTAGTAGTATACTGTCCTCTTCAGTGTAAATTACTTTACACAGTTTAGTGTCATCTGCGAAAATTGATATTTTACTGTGCAAGCCTTCTACAAGATCATTAATAAATATATTGAAGAGAATAGGGCCCAATACTGACCCCTGAGGTACCCCACTAGTGACAGTGACCCAATCTGAGTGTGTACCGTTAATAACCACCCACTGTTTTCTATCACTCAGCCAGTTACTTACCCACATACAGACATTTTCTCCTAGTCCGAGCATTCTCATTTTATATACTAACCTTTTATGTGGTACAGTGTCAACTGCTTTGGAGAAGTCCAGATACACGACATCCATTGATTCACCGCTGTCAAGTCTAGAACTTACCTCTTCATAGAAACTGATTAAATTAGTTTGGCATGACTGATCCCTCATAAAGCCATGCTGATATGGCGTTATTTGCTTATTTCCATTCAGATGCTCTAAGATAGCATCTCCTAGAAAACCTTCAAACAGTTTACCCACAACAGATGTTAAACTTACCGGCCTATAGTTTCCAGGCTCTGTTTTTGGACCCTTTTTGAATATTGGCACCACATTTGCTATGCACCAATCCTGTGGGACATTCCCTGTCAGTATAGAGTCTGCAAATATCAGAAATAAGGATCTGGCTATAACATTACTTAATTCCCTTAGGATACAGGGATGTATGCCATCCGGTCCTGGCGATTTGTCTATTTTAATCTTTTTTATTCTCTTGTTATCTTTTGTGAAAAAGAAAGTTTGGGCCTAAAGCACCATTTTGTTGTGAAAAAAAATGTATTTTTCATTTTCACACTCAAGTATTAAAAATTCTATGAAACAGTTGTTTAGTGAAGTGCTCGCTACACCTTTAAAAAATTCCTTGGGTGGTGTAGTTTATAAAATGTCGTCACTTTTTTGGGGTATTCACTGTGGGGTTACCTCAGAGCCTCCTCAAATGCAACATGGGGCCCAAAGACCATTCCAGCAAAATCTGCTCTCCAAAAACCATATGGCGGTCCTTGCCTTCTGTGCCCTGTTGTGTTAACAACATTTCTAAAACCAGTTTTGAATAGTTTGAGGGGTGTCATTTCTAAAATGGGGTCATTTATGGGTTGGTTCTATTTTTCAAGCCCCACAAAATGACTTCAGAACTGAACTGGTCCTTAAAAAAGTTGACTTTGGAAATTTTCTTAAAAATTTCTAAAATTGCTTCTTAAAATTATAAACCTTCTAACCTCCTAAAAAAAATATAATTACATTGCAAAAATGATGCCAACATAAAGTAGACATATGAAGAATATTAATTAATAAATATTTTATGAGGCATCACTATCTGTCTTGAAAGCAGAGAGATTGAAATGTAGAAATCAGTGATTTTTTTCAAATTTTCGTTAACATTTGGATTTTTTTTATAAATAAAAGTAAAACTTTTTGACTCAAATTTACCATTATCATGAAGTACAATTTGTCACGAGAAAACAATCTCTGAATGGCTTGGATAAGCGAAAGTATTTCCAAAGTTATTACCACATAAACTGACACATGTCAAATTTGCTAATTTAGGCCTGGTTAGGAAGGGGGTAAATGGCCCAGTCTAGAAGTGGTTAAGAAAAAAAATATATGCCCTATGACCAGACTAGATTGATTTCAACTCGATAACCTATGGATAACATTAGCTTAGATGCAAAGTAAATTTAATATTGTATGCATCCTCACTCAAATGGCAACTAATTTAACTAAGTAACTAAATGTCCAGGATGTCTTTGACTCAGTTCATTCGGGATATCTGCACTAAGTTTTGTTTTGATTTGGCCTTGGGGGACTTTTTATAGAGCAGTAAAATCTTTGCTAACTTTTCCATAGTTCAAAATAAAAATTTTAGGACAATTTCCCCTTCCACTAGATATAAAAAGGGAGCAGCGGGCAAGGTTACCCTTTGTCCCAACTTTTATTTCCACTTGCCACAAAGCCCCTTACCAATTCAATAATTTTACAACAAAAATATATCGGAACACCAGTTAGAAAACCAAGAATTTAAATTCAGTATATATTGTATGTAGATGACGGTATTATTTATAGCTAAATCTCTTGTCACACTCTCTAACCTGAGGACAGCTCTCACTGCTTTTAGATCTCTTTCAGGTTTAATATAAATATATCTACTGAAATTGGAAAATGTTTGTCTCCTCCTTCCCTGCCAGGAAGGAGGAGAGAGAGGAAGGTGGGTCTTCACCACTGGGTACTGCAGTACCACAGCAGATGAGCAGAACAGCAGCGGCCACCGCTGTATCACTTGGCAACAGATCTTTGATACAACATGCAATATACCTCTCTCAAATACCATTAAAGAAATGTTCTGTAAGATTCTCACACAATGCTATCTGACCCCTGAAAGAATATCTAAATTGATGCCTATATCTAAATTCAACCTACGTTGGTGTAGTAAGCTCTATAACACACATATTGTAGCTGTAACTCACTTGAGACAAGTCGACCGGCCGATCAATTCAAAACCAAGGTATGAAAGTAACCACTTTGTTGGCATTATTGAATGCTGACATTGTGGATCTTTCAGAAAACTGTGTGAATTAGGTTCAGAATACTTTCTGCCATCAAATGGACAAATGGACAATTGCACAAGCTGGAAGTATAACCTTCTCCAAGATGCTAACTAAGATTCAGGATATCAGACAATTTGAGAGAATAATCATCATTAGAGACGAGAGAAGTTATGAAAAACTTGATTTGGCTGCCTTGCCGAATTTCCCAAAGATGACAGGGAAGGGCGCTAGCGACGTTCACCCCTCCGGCATTGAACCCCTCAGATGCTGCGTTCATCACTGATCACAGCATCTGAGGCTACAATTTAGGCCTTTCAGGGATTATTCAGGGTAAAAAAATAAAAATAAACACTCACTTTATTAATTTGCTCTCGTAGAGACCGTTGCTGTCATCATGATAGAAGACTCTGCATTAAATACTGAAGCAGTGATATATATTTTAAGTTTACTACCTGAGAAACTGCTAGATTCTAAGACATACACTATTACTTTGGCTCTTACCTGTCCCTAGCACTGTATATACATCTCTTTAAGCTTTGCCTAAATATATTATTGCATTTAGTGTTTCAAATGTTAAATTGCTCAAAGAGCTGGTGAACTTGGATTCGATCTTGCTTTGCTTGCCATTGCCACTTGCATTTTGAGTATTTCATTAGTAGTGATTCCCATTCTCATTTTCCTTTAGTTCTTTGTCTCTCTCTCACCACTTCCCATTACATTTTCAGAGTTTATATTGGCTCTGTGAAGCCATATTGCATCCAGAATTTCTGTTTCTGTTACAACAATAAATGAGATTACAAAAGTTTATAGAATGAACAAACCTAGTAAACAGTATCCTTCCCTATAACAATGGAACTAATACAGAGCACACTAGTCTAATGTATACATCTACAGTACTTAAAGGTACCATTCTGGTTTTATTGTTTGTTTGTTTATTGTAATTAAAAAGGTGCCATCAACAGAAATCAAAGCAAACTAACAGCCGATATAGACGCTTCTCTTCCAGTTCTGTGATTTAACTCTCACTTTACTATCTTCTTTTTCTCACACTTTCCTAATGCAGGTTTACATCATTGTCCTAATGTGATCTGTGAGGTTTTATTAAAAGATTGACAAAGCTAGGAGAATCAAAAAGTATCCTCTATTGTAACAGAGCTTTTCGTTAGAATCATCAATCATGAAGGAAATGTTTAATATGACCCTAATGTCATCTAGCACTCAAAAGGTGAAAGGCTCCAAAGCAAGTCAAACAAGCATTCAATGATCATTTATATTATAAATGTCATTATGAAATTATGAAAATCCACAATTTAGAGTCTAGGATATATTTTCTCAGGCCAAATGTAATAGCTCCACTCTTTCTTCCAAGCAGTGTCCGCAATGATTCTTTCATCTCTTTCAGTAGGTCATGAAAAGTGGACATGGCTCCAGCAAAGTAAATTTTTCAAGTTCGATTTGGACCCGAAATTACTCTCCTGAACCAAAGTTGCACCAATTGCCCTGAAAATGGTATATATCTAGGGATAAGTGAGGTATAAGTGCCGGATCACATGTGATGCCGCAATTCTGCTCTAACCAGTGTAGGGACAGAATGCAGCTCGAGAGAGGAACAGTGTTAGGCCGTTAATCTGTCTGTCAATACTGTGGGTAGCCATTTTTTGGGTGCAATACACCTGCTTTGTACCCATGACACAGAAATACAATAGTTAACCTCTCTTTTAATTCTGTGGGTGGTCTATAGCCATTTTTTGGGGGTGAGATACACCCCCATTGGCATCCGTGACACAGAAATACAATAGTTAATTTGTCTGTTCATTTTGTGGGTGACCTTAAAAAATGAGGAAAGCATCAAATAAGTGGCCATGGTCGTGGTGCTGCTGGTGTTGGTGGAGCTCCTGGTGCAGGGAGAGGACATTGTTGATCTGTGTCAGCTACGCGCCCAAATGAAACACCTTTCTCTGGCACATGCAGGCGACAGGACGTTCTGCGTCATTTTGTATGCCCAAATACCGCTGTACGAATGGTGTGGCCAGAACAAGTAGAGGCGGTATTACATTGGATTGCTGCCAATGCCTCCTTTTCCTTCACATTTTCTTCCACCTGGTCCCCTGCTGAAAGTTCAGAATTGGCACTGGCAGCCTATGGATATCTCTCTTCCTCCCCAACCCCTTGCAAATTAGCAAAGCAGTCTGAGCCCCAAATCATGCAGCAGTCACTTATGCTTTTTGATGACTCTGCTGGTGGGGGTTCAGTGGGCTATACACCTAGCCCTGTCACAGGAGTGGAAGAGATTAAGTGCACTGATGCCCAAACACTAATGTTTGAGGATGTGGGAGGACAACCGCAGCGCGTCTCTGATGATGGTGACAAAACATAGGTGTCAACTGCCGTGGATTTCTGCAGTGTGCAGACTGGAAAGGAGGTCCGGGTGAGGAGTGGGTGAAAGATGATGTGGAGGATAATGAGGTTCTAGACCCCACATGAAATCAGGGTCATCCGAGTGATGTGTGCGGTTTGGAGAAAGAGGTGGGGGTTAAGTAGCACCAGCCGCACAGCAAAAGGGGAAGCAGGGTGCAAAACTTCAGGCAATGTATTGACGACAAGATACAGGTGGTTTGCATGCTGTGCCATCAGAGCCTTAAGCGAGGAATAAATGTTCTAAACTTGAGTACCACCTGCATGACCAGGCATCTAAATGCAAAACGCAAGCTGCAGTGGAGTAGACACCTGAAAAACCATGAAAGATCTGAGGCTCCTCCTGATCCCTCTTCTGCTGCCGTCTCGGCTTCTTCCTCCCCCTCTGGAGCAACAGGGCCACCTGGCTACCCGCGAAGAGAGGATGTGACAGCACCATCACCACCAGCAGTGTCACTGAGCATTTCCACATTGTCCCATGGAAGCATTCAGCTGTCAATCTCCCAAACACTGGAGAGAAAGAGGAAGTACCCCCTACCCACCTGCGAGCCCTGGCCCTGAATGTAGTGGTGGCTGGGCCTGAGGCGGAAAGTGTTTTGGCGCATGTCCTACCGCCACCAAGGATTGCTGGACACTTTGTGTTGCCTCCTACTCCGCTTCCTCCTCTACTGCCTCCTTATCCTCCTCTACTGCCTCCTCATCTGGTCAGTGTAACACATGCACCACAAACTTCAACACATCCAGGGGGAAACAACAACAGGCTGTTCTGAAACTCATCTGTTTGGGGGGAAAACCTCACACCACGCAGGAGCTGTGGACAGACATGGAAGAACAGACCAACCAACCTGGCCAGCGCTGATGACGCTGTCATCACTGTTACTATCCTGCTTCTATGCCTCCTTGAAAAAACACTTCAGGTGATGACGGAGGAGGTGGTGACACAGGAGGAAGAAAAGGAGGAACAGGGATCATTTACACAGTTATCAGGCCAGTCATCCACATGTAGCTCGGAGGGTGGGTTTCTGCACCAACAATGGCCAGGTACACAACTGTTCAGCCAGGGAACAGTTTTGGAGGTTGAGGATGATGATCATGATGAGGAACCGTGTTCACAGCAGGTAGGCACCCAAAGAGCTCACGGGCATCACTGGAGTGTGACTAGGGGGATACAGAGGACAATACAACTCCCAGCGAGGACAGCTTGTCGTTGCCTTTGGGCAGCCTGACACCTATGAGCGAGTATATGCTGCAGTGCCTGCGCAATGACCACTTGGTTGCCCTCATTCTTACCGGTGCTGATTACTAGTAGGCCACCTTGCTGGATCACAGCTAGAAGGACAATGTGCTGTCCTTATTTCAATCATTGGAGCGTGATTGGAAGATGTCTAAATACAAGCGCATCCTGGTAGACGCACTATTGACGGTGTCCCCACCTGTGGGGGCTCAGTGCAAGCACTATGCTGAGGAGGAGGAAAGCGCCAACGCAGCTGGGGCACTGGCACCACCTCAGAAGGGAGGGTTAGCATGGCATAAATGGTAAAAGGTTTGTCAGTATGCCACAACATCCAGAACCACCATTTGATACAGACCGTCTTAGCAGGAGGCAGCATTTAAGCAACATGACGGAAGAGTACATGTGCACACGTCTGCATGTACTAACACCTTTGGAGGTGTTGGCCTGCCCTGCGGCAAGTGTGGTGTCCAAATGTGTGTTTAGCACGGCAGGGGATGTGATCACAGACAGGCGCATCTGCCGGTTCACAGCCAATGTGGACAAGCTCACGTTCATTAACCCCTTCACGACTGCAATCCATCTATATACGTGATAGCTGTACATACCCCGTGCAGCTACCACGTGTATAGACGTAATTGCAGTTCTTTAATCCAAGCGCTGCAAAGCGCTTGTATTAAAGCTTCTGCCCCTGTCCTGCTGCTGTCACCGACAGCATACAGTCTAGTAATCCCGGCAAGGGACCAATTAGAGTGGTCCCTTGCCGGCAATCGATCCGATTGGTTAGTCTGTGCAGACTAACCAATCGGATCGCGGCAGTGTTAAAATGCCGGTTTCAGGCTCTGATCTGCGCTCTGCAGATCAGAGCTTGAAATCGGGTAGTGTCCTGAAGCCCCCGATCTGTGCCCCCATCTTGTGTGCCTCCAACCCCCCACCACCACCATGAGCCCTGCCTCTGCCATCGGTTCCTGCCCCCCCATCAATGTATCCTGCCCCAGATGCGGTCCGCCCCCTCCCCGCCCAATACATTCATCCTGCCCCGATCTGTAATTTCTGAATGCCCCTGCTGTGTGTGATGGCGGCGGCTCCATTCCTGAGCCACCGCCATCAGCAGCGAGTGTCAGCTCAATGCTGACACTCTGCTGTAACCCCATAGATGCCGCGGCAGCGGCATCCATGGGGTTAATAGAGGGAGGGGGCTCCCTCTCTCAACCATCGGGGCTGCTGCGCCCGATGGTTGCCATGGCAAAGGCGTCCGGTGCTGCCACCTACAGGACATCTGGTAGTATTATACTTTGGAATGCAAGAGCATTGCAAAGTATAGTACAACCATCAGCCCCACTGGATCTTCAAGATCCAAGAGGGAACTGATAAAAAAAAAAGTGAAAATAATAAAAGTTAAAATAAATAAAGAAATAAAAATGTAAATTTAAAAAATGTATTGCTTTTCCTATAAAAAAATTAAAAAAACAAAACAAAAACCACACATATTAGGTATCTCCACGTCCGTAACGACCATCTCTATAAATATATCACATGATCAACCCCGTTCAATAAACACCTTAAAAAATAAAAACTATGTAAAAAAAAAGCAATTTTTGTCACCTTACATCACAAATAGGGCAACACCAAGCGATCAAAAAGGCGTATACACCCCAAAATAGTACCAATCAAACCGTTACCTCATCGCCCAAAAAATAAAAAAGCTATGGCTCTCAGACTATGGAGACACTAAAACTTAATTTTTTTGGTTTCAGAAATGCTATTATTGTCTAAAACTTAAATAAATAAGAAAAAGTATACATATTGGGTATTGCCACGTCTGTAACGATCTGCTCTATAAAAATTTCACATGACCTAACCCCTCAGATGAACGCTGTAAAAAAATTAATAAATAAACTGTTCCAAAACAGCCAATTTTTTGGTCACCTTGCCCCATAAAGTGTAATGATGAATGATAAAAAAATCATATGTACCCAAAAATGGTACCAATAAAAACCTCAACTCTTTCTGCAAAAAACGAGCCCCTGCACAAGACGATCGGTAGAAAAATAAAAAACATATGGCATTCAGAAAATAGACACACAAAAACATAATTTCTTTTTCAAAAATGCCTTATTATGTAAAACTGAAACAAACAAAAAAAGTTGACATATTTGATATCACTGCGTCCGTAACAACCTGCTCTATAAAAATAGCACATGATTTACCATGTCGGATGAATCTTGTAAAAAATTTAAGATGACAAAACGGTGCCAAAACAGCAATTTTTTTGTTACCTTGCCTCACAAAAAAAGTAATATAGAGCAATTAAAAATTATATGTACCCCAAAATAGTGTCAATAAAACTGTCACCTTATCCCCTTAGTTTTCAAAATAGGGTCATTTTTTGGGAGTTTCTACTGTAGGGGTGCATCAGGGGGGCTTTAAATGGGACATGGTGTCTAAAAACCAGTCCAGCAAAATCTGCCTTCCAAAAACCATGTGGAGTTCTTTTCCTTCTGCGCCCTGCCGTGCGCCCTTACATCAGTTTACGACCACATGTGGGGTGTTTCTGTAAACCGCAGAATCAGAGTAATAAATATTGAGTTTTGTTTGGCTGTTAACCCTCAATGTGTTAAAGAAAAAAAAATTATAAAATGGAAAATCTACCAAAAAAGTGAAATTTAGAAATTTCATCTCCATTTTCCTTTAATTCTTGTGGAACACCTAAAGGGTTAACAACGTTTGTAAAATCAGTTTTGAGTAACTTGAGTGGTGTAGTTCCTACAATGGGGTCATTTATGGGGGGGGGTATCCACTATTTAAGCCCCACAAAGTGACTTCAGACCTGAACTGGTCCTTAAAAAGTGGGTTTTGGAAATTTTCGTAAAAATTTTAAGAATTGCTTCTAAACTTCTAAGCCTTGTAACGTCCTAAAAAAATAAAATACAATTTCCAAAATGATGCCAACATAAAGTGTACATATGGGGAATGTTAAGTAATAAATATTTTATGAGGTATCACTTTCTGTTTTAGAAGCAGAGAAATTGAAATTTTGAAAATTGCGAAATTTTAACATTTTTGGGTAAATTTGGGATTTTTTCATAAATAAAGGTGATATATATTGACTCAAATTTATGACTGTCATGAAGTACAATGTGTCACGAGAAAACAATCTCAGAATGATTTGGATAAGTAAAAGCGTTCCAAAGCTATTACCACATAAATTGACGCATGTCAGATTTGTAAATTTTGGCCTGGACACTGGGGCATCAATGAGCTTTGGTCATGAAAAGGTTAAAATGAAACAAACATGGATCCCACAGGACTTGTCCGTACCTTGGGCAGAGTAGAGAAGTATACTGGCCGCACCCAGCCATTGTTATTCTCCAGCACAGTTTGTGTGTTTGCCATTTTCCAATGTTTTGGGGCCTCCCCAAATACATTTTTTTTTTAATATTAAAGAAAAAAAAACAACAGAAAAAACAAAACACAAAAACAGTGTTGGCTACCTTCTTTTCCCCCTCTGCCTCTTCCACCTACACCACCACGTTCACCACCTCCTTAATCTCCTACTCCACTTAGACCTCCGCCTCCTGGTTCAAGATTATAATTTAACATTTTTTTTCTATTCTATGTTATTTTAAATCATTTCTCTATACATATTTGTTTGCAGGGCAATTGTCCTGCTCTTACCCCCATTTTGCTTCCTTTTGCAGCCCTCTATCCCTTACTATGACTATTTTACAGCCATTTTACAGCACCTAAGTTCGAGTCCCCCATGACTTCTATGGGGTTCAGGGTCAAGTTTGAACCAAATGTTGAACTAAAGTTCTGACCAACCTGTCAAACCTGAACATCCATGGGTCTGCTCGTCCCTATATATAGTCATAGGTGCATATCCATCAAGCAAACATGGTTGATAAAAAAATAGCTGCACAACATTTCATATACAAACAATAGAGCTGAGAAATGGGGATCATTCCAAATTAAAGTGGTATTATACCTACTATAAATGAAAGAATAAAAGCTCTTTGCGCACATTTTTTGATCAAACGTGTGTCGGGCCCATCTACCAGGCGTCAAGGTGACTTCGGCAGATGGGTACCTAGCACTAATATACCGCCTCTCTTGGACTTACCTAAGCCTACAATTTTTTGGGCAGTGTAGGAACCAGCTACATATGTACTCTGCTCAGAAGTCCCAGGTAGATGGGCGTTGCTGAGTCTAAAAGAGGCGCTACCCTCAATATATACTACAAAAAAAATTTGACTAGCACATTCTGTTGTTCTCCCCGTGTTTGCATGGGTTTCCTCCAGGTACTCCGGTTTCCTCCTACACTCCAAAGACATACTGATAGGGACCTTAGATTGTGAGCTCCATTGGGGACAGTTAGATGCTAATGTCTGTAAAGCGCTGTGGAATATAGTATCGCTATATTAGTGCATTAAATAAATAAATAAATATTCATAGTCACAGGTGCATATCCATCAAGCAAACAAGGTTGATAAAAAAATGGCTGCACAACATTTCACATACAAACAATAGAGCTGATAAATGGGGATCATTCTAAATTAAAGTGATATACCTACTATAAATGGCACATATCAAGCGTGTGTTGGGCCCATCTACTAGGCGTCAAGGTGGCTTCCGCAGATGGGTATCCCTATATATAACCCTATAATACCCTTTAAGTGGTATTATACCTACTTTAAATGGGAAAATAGAAGCTCTTTGCGCACATTTTAGATCAAATGTGTGTCGGGCCCATCTACCAGGCGTCAAGGTGGCCTCCGCAGATGGATATCCCTATATATAACTCCTTTTAGTCTCTTTTGTTTAAGCTCTTGAGCGCAACAACAGCAAAAACTAATAACATCCCTGGCATATATAGTGACACTGACATACATAGCTATTGGTAAATGCATGTTTGATGGCTTTAACCCCTTCCTGACCAGCTTGTTTTGTGCCTTTCTGACCATTGTCTTTCTTCCTCTTTTCATCATCACCTTCTAAGAGCGATAACTTTTTTATTTTTCCATCTATGTAGCTGTCTGAGGGCTTATTTATTGCAGGACAAGTTGTAGTTTTTAATGTTGCCATTTTGGGAAACACATAACTTTCTGATTAACTTTCATTAACTCTTTCTGGGACTCGGGAGGGAGATGGGAAAAAACAGCAATATTGTCAGTTTTTACTGTGACAAGCCACTTACTAATGTACTGTAAATGTCCATATTGCCTCCTTTGCTGGCTTGATTCATTTTTCCATCACATTCTACACTGCCATTTTTATACCAGTAAAATTAAATGCAGAGACAGCTTTTTTTTTTTTTAAACCCCCAGGCGAAGGTATGCACAAACATGCGTTTAGGTGGGCCCAATCCTGGCTTCATCCCTCACTGAAGGCTTCTCTGGGCTTCCTGCTTTCCATTAAACCCTTACATGTTTGCGGCCTACTTCTGTATTCCACACAAAGGCCTCTCATGGCTCTGAGCCACACACTGACTCACTTACCGCTTACAGATTTTATTTATCATCTATGGTGCTACAGAATCATCTGGTGGCATCTATTAACATACATTCAGTGCATTAAATTACATGCGGAACCAATAAGGGATGCTATTGACAAGTGGGCATGTGTGCCACATGAGCGCATCATCCTGTAACAGATCCAGCACCAATTAACTTCTTGGTTGACAAGCTTTCTACAAGATATTCAGGATTACAGTGTAAAGCTATTGGCAGAATCCCAGTAAATATTCATGATTGGATTGGCCAAGTTTGCAGGTTTATTTTTGTAGGGAGAAGGGGGATAAGTAGTTGACACACACATCTGACAACAACTTATCTCTCGGGGGAACAACGGCTCACATATGTTGAAATCTTTCTTTTGCCTGTCAGATGCCCTCATACAAATTGGGCTATCTGCCAGTGCAACTGAAAATGGTAGGTCCAGCTGCTATGAATCTAATATAGAGAAGATCTGTGTTTCAATTTATCATAATTTTCAACAGTGTCAGTGAATGGAAAAATTGTTTATATTTAGAGGTCCAAAACTGTCCTAACCCAGTATTACTATACCATAGCTATGATGTGTTAGACTTTGTCATTCTAGTGTAAAAAACAAAATGTCATACTGGAGTCAGGACTGAAGAAAGATGTGTGTTGCTGTTGTGTTTAACTCAGAGATAGCTGCTTAGGCTTTGTTCACAGTTGCGTTGGTAATCCAGTAGCCTGATCTGACAGAATATAAATGCAGAACAAATACCGCTAAATGCAGGGGTTTTTGTCCGTCCGACAGGCTAATAGAATAGCCTGCCGGAATGCCACTGCAGCTATAAACAGGGTCTTAGACTGATACACTGAGACATACCCATCCGCTGTGACCACCATCCGGTACTGAATGGAGCTAAGTGTATGGACAAGTATTTTCATGAGATTTTTAAACAGATGTAGGTCATCTGATGGAAGACAATTCATTCTACAATTATATAATCCATTTCTTCTTAGTTTTATTTTCTACAGCAACAGAATGTCTTCATACCCTCACTTCTTATTTTTCATTTTCACGGATTTACTGAATATAGGCTGCCAAAGATGGTGCTTTTATTCCTGCCACTGCATTTCTGACATTATATTAGAAAATAGCTTACCGCAATTCATTTTCTAATATAAGAAATATGTCAAGTGGTTTCTAATTGTAATTTCATAAAAAATATAACTATCATAATTAACGTTTCTGGGGAAAAAGGGAATCCATGGATATATTACTCAAAATATATCTTCTACATTTTTCAGTTCTGTGAAAAAAATGATGAGCTTAGTCTTGATTGAAGAATACTCAATAGGAATATCAGAGAGCTTGTGTTTTCATTTACCAAGATGGTTTTCTGTTTTATCCGCAAGACAATATTATCATTCCAATCTCTTGTTTATTCTGTTAAGTGGTAATCTAAATAACAGATTTTGTTGAACTTCTTTCTGCTGACTGTTTTTACACTTTTTTTTACCTCTACCCTCCAACATATTTGAGACTATCTCGTAAAACAAAAAGTCACTGCTCAAGTCGGAATTTTAAATACAGCACAGATTTCTAGAAATGTATTATGCACAGTAATAACGGATTTTTAGAGAAGGAACATTCTGCCATAAACTAAGATTTTGTCACATACATGACCCGTTGTAAATAATACAATTTTACTCTAAACCAAATTTGAAAGTATCAAAAAATGAAGAAACTCTTAAAAAATGAACAGACAGATAAAACCAGTATACTTGAGGTAAATGGACTTTCTATATTAGTAAGAATGAATGGACTGTTAATGGATGGGTTAGTTGTAGGGGTTCTGCATGATAAGAACATTTTTAAAGGCTTCGACATGGTAAAAAGATAGGGCATTACTGGCCTAGTTCTAATCAACATCTGATAAACCTGGTAAAATAAGACTAACCGCGTTAGTGTTTTGGGTATATGGCAATCTACAGAAAAATGCTGTCTCCCTTCTTCTTTTTTTCAATCTTTATTTGGTTATCCAATCCTTTCAGGGATCAGAAGCAATAATACACTGCCCGTCCAAAAAAAAAGTCGCCACCAAAAATATTTAGTTGGACCGCATTTAGCTTTGATTACGGCACGCATTCGCTGTGGCATTTTTTTAGATAAGCTTCTCCAATGTTACAAGATTTATTTCCATCCATTGTTGCATAATTTTTCACCAAGATCTTGCATTGATGATGGTAGAGTCTGACTGCTGCGCAAAGCCTTCTCCAGCACATCCCAAAGATTCTCAATGGGGTTAAGGTCTGGACACTGTGGGGGCCAATCCATGTGTGACAATGATGTCTCATGCTCCCTGAACCACTCTTTCACAATTTGAGCCCAATGAATCCTTGCATTGTCACCTTGGAATATGCCCATGCCATCAGGGAAGAAATAATCCATTGATGGAATAACCAGGTCATTCAGTATGTTCAGGTAGTCGGCTGACCTCATTCTTGGAGCACATATTGTTGCTGAACCTAGACCTGACCAACTGCAGCAACCCCAGATCATAGCACTGCCCCCACAGGCTTGTTCAGTAGGCACTAGGCATGATGGGTGCATCACTTCATCTGCCTCTCTTCTTACCCTGATGTGCCCATCACTCTGGAACAGGGAAAATCTGGACTCATCAGACCACATGACCTTCTTCCATTGCCCCAGAGTCCAATCTTTATGCTCCCTAGAAAATTGAAGCCTTTTTTTCTGGTGTGCCTCACTGATTAGTGGTTTTCTTATGCCTACACAGCTGTTCAGTCCCAACACCCTTAAAGGGCTTCTGTCACCCCACTAAACTCATTATAGTCACCGAAAGAGAAGACGTCATTGGCACAGGCGCACTGAGGGAGTGCTGAGGAGGCGAGCCTCCTTATCTCAAAGCGCCTGCGCCGAATTAACACAGGCGCGCGATTTTTGAAATGCTGACAGGGCTGGCCGGAGGAGGAGATCGCGGCTGGCCCTGTCAATCAACAGAAGGAGAGGGCGGTTTTCTGCGGCTGCTACCAGCAAGTAGACGCCCTACTTGCTGGTAGAAAGGTAATTAGCATATCATAAAAGTAAGTTTTTTGCTAAATCTACTGAAAGAAAATTATTAATAACATAATGTATGGCAATATGGCAGGATAGGGATTATAAGTACGCAAAAAACAAAAATGAGTTTAGTGGGGTGACAGAAGCCCTTTAAGGTCCCTTCGCATTGTTTGTGTAGAAATGCTCTTACTTTCACTATTAAACATAGCCCCGAGTTGTACTGTTGTTTTTCTTTGATTTGATTTCACCAAACGTTTAAGTGATCGCCGATCACGATCATTCAGGATTTTTCCCCCACCATATTTCTTCCTTGAAAACTATGAGTCCCAACTATCCTTCCAGTTTTTAATAATGCGTTGGACAGTTCTTAACCCAATTTTGGTAGTTTCTGCAATCTCCTTAGATGTTTTCTCTGCTTGATGCATGCCAAAGACCACGAGATGTGTCTTTCGACATGGTTGTTTAAGAAATGAGAAACAACTTATTTCACCAGCTGGGGTTAAATAACTTGTTGCCAGCTGAAAGATAATCGTCCATGCAGTAATTATCCAATAGGAGGCTCATAACTATTTGCTTAGTTAAATCCAGGTAGCGACTTTTTTTTGGGACAGGCAATGTAAAATGCAATGAAAAGAAATGGCAACAATGCAAACAGGGTCACACTTGAATTACAATGACATAACATCAAATGATAGCAGTTACAGATCATTATAGGAATGACAAATTGCAGGGTACCAGTCAGCAATACAAGACATATCACACAAAGCAACAAACTGCTGTAGCAAATGTGCAAGAGAGTATAGCAAATAACAATGAACAATGACCAGCAGAATTATACATGAGTTCCGTTATTCCTATTGTTTGAAGAGTAAGCCAAGCAAGCTGGCTAAGGTAAGTGTGCATTAAAGGAATCCTTTTTCCTGTGAATCCATAAAGACCAAGGGGACCAAATTTTTAGAAACGTATTGTGTATAAGTGCCTCCCAGCTAGAGAGCTCCATTCTCCCAGAGTGGGTACATTAATGCTTAGCCAGTGTAGCAGTATGAGTAGTTTAGCTGCCACAATTATTAGAGAGGCTAGATCGTGTTTAGTGACCGGGCAAGCATTGTCAGGGAGGTTAAGGAGGACCAATGTAGGGGAAAGTATAATATCAGAATTACATATCTGGTTAATGGCTTCACCTATCTCCACCTAGTAGGAAGTTACAGTGCTGCCCATAATTATTCATACCCCTGGCAAATATTGACTTAAAGTTACTTTTATTCAACCAGCAAGTAATTTTTTGACGGGAAATGACCTAGGTGTCTCCCAAAAGATAATAAGACGATGTACAAAAGGCATTATTGTGGGGGAAAAAAAATCATTTCTCAGCTTTTATTTACATTTGAGGAAAAAGTGTCCAGTCCAAAACTATTTATACCCTTCTCAATAATCAATAGAAAATCCTTTATTGGCTATTACAGCAATCAAACGCTTACTATAATTGCAGACCAGCTTTTTGCATGTCTCCACAGGTATTTTTGCCCATTCATCTTTAGCAATGAGCTCCAAACCTTTCAGGTTGGAGGGTCTTCTTGCCATCACCCTGATCTTTAGCTCCCTCCACTGATTCTCAAATGGATTCAAGTCTGGACTCTGGCTGGGCCACTCCAAAACGTTAATGTTGTTGTCTGCTAACCATTTCTTCACCGCTTTTGCTGTGTGTTTGTCATGCTGAAATGTCCACTGGTGCCCAAGGCCAAGTTTCTCTGCAGACTGCCTGATGTTGTCGTTGAGAATCCTCATGTATTGCTCTTTTTTCATGGTGCCGTTTATTGTGATTAGGGTCCATTGGCTGAAAAACACCCCCAAAGCATTAGGTTCCCACCACCATGTTTGACAGTGGAGATGGTGTTCTGTGGGTTGAAGGCTTCTCCTTTTTTACGTCAAATGAAGGAAACATCATTGTGACTAAACAATTACATTTTTGTTTCATCTGACTATAACACAGAAGACCAGAAGTCTTCTTCTTTGTCCAGATAAGCTTTTGCAAAGGCCAAGCGAGCTTTTGTGTGCCCTATCTGGAGAAGTGGCGTCCTCCTTGGTCTGCATCCATGGAACCCAGCAGTGTGCAGTGTCCGTTGGATTGTCTGCCTTGAGACATTGCCACCAGCAGAGCCCAGATTCACCAGGATGGCTTTGGTGGTGATCCTTGGATTCTTTTTCACCTCTCTTACTCTCCTCCTGGCCAGCACAGATGTCACTTTTGGCTTCCGTCCACGTCCTCTGAGATTTTCCACAGTGCGGAACATCTTGTATTATTTTGCTCAAATGTAAATAAAAGCTGAGAAATGTTTTTTTTTCCACAATAATCGTCTTATTATCTTTTGGGAAACACCTATGTCATTACCCATCAAAAAATTGCTTGCTGGTTGAATAAAAGTAACTTTAAGTCAAAATTTGCCAGGGGTATGAATAATTATGGGCAGCACTATATTAGTGGACATTGCCACCATATATGCAGTATCGAACCCAATTCAGAGTGGCATCTCCAGCAATCTGCAGGGCTGGTGGGATTCAATCTGTGCTAGAAAATAGTAGTAAGACAGCACTACTCACTGAGATTTTTATCCAGGATAACCATTTAGTGGTGGTGCCAGCAGTGTTAAATACCAGCCTCTCAGATGTATAGCAAATGTAAAAAGGAACAGCGGCACTCCAAAGTCTTCAAACAACATTCCGTATTTATTCAGACCAGGCAAACCACTTGCCTGGTGGGAATAAACATGTAATTTTGTTTGAAGACTTTGGAGTGCCGCGGTTGCTTTCTACATTTGCTATTCAATCTGTGCAATACATCAGGTGTTCTGTTCTATTTTCTTTCCTGTGAATACACCTGTAAGGGCCATGAGAGCGGTTTAATATCTGGGATGTCTCAGACTCTGAAAAGCACCTATCGGGGCTTTTTTCCCCAACACTTTCTTATATATGTGAGCTATTTTACCTTTCCGTGGGAGGTCTGTCATGGCCATGGTTTTAAACCATGTAGGGACTTGTTCTCCCTGTATCTTCGGCAAGAACAGTCCACTCAGTCCATTGAAGAGAGAGTAGTGTAATCTAGTGTCCAGCGTTTAGCTAAATGAGCCGTGTGTAGTTCAGAGAGAGTAGGAATCTTTCTACCCTTCAAGAGATTTCCCACTGGTATATCTCCCAACCCTTCTTAAGCCAAGGTAAACATGAGACCTAATGTTACTCTGTGACTCAAATACCCAAATACACCAAGAAAAATGGTTGCTTGGGTGGCAAAGATAGAATTTTTTTCAGTTTGGTTATCGATTGCCTAAAGGAATAGATGTTAGCTAGATATGAGCGAATCGAATCAGACAAAGTGGAATTCGAGCCGAATTTCAGGAAAAATTTGATTTGCAACGAATGAGAATTTCCTCGCACTTCATGGTAACGAATCACAATTTTTACTAAAATGGCGGCTACAATGGTCGCTACTCTTGTGAGGACATGGAACAAGGAACTCTGGGAAGGCGGGCTGACCCATAATGCTATGCATGCAGCCAGCCAGTCCTGTAAATACGGCAGCCATCTTAGAGTCAGACATTTTCAAGCGTTCTGAGTGCAGGGACAGAAATGAGAAGGCACTAGGGACAGCAATTGGAAAAACCTCATTGTGAAAAAAAACCCCTGAAAAAACGATTTATAAGTGCAGGGAAAGGTTAGGGTGGAATCATTTCACAATATCTTAGTGCAGGGAGAGACGTCAGAAGGTGCTAGGGACAGTGCTGGAAAAGCGATTTACAAGTGCAGGGAAAGATTATTTGGGGATCCAAATAGCCATTAGACAGATCTATGATTCCAGCAATTTGTTCTTGGGGTGGAACTGCTATGTTGAAGTAGTGGTGCAGGGGTTAACTGAAGTATCTGCGGTAGCATTCAGTCAGTGCGGAGGTTATATGTGTTATTTTGTATTTCAGTACAAAAAGAAAAATATATTCTCAGTTCACTTTGTCAGTTATTTGTGTTGAAAGCCTTTAGTGTCCTTTTTCAGTACAAAAAGAAAAATACATTCTCAGTTCACGTTGGTGGCGGTTATAGGTCTTGAAAGCGTTTAGTGGTCTATTTCAGTGCAAAAGTGAAAAATATATTCTCAGCTCACTTCGGTGGTTATATGTGTTGAAAGCATGGCTGGGAGTCAGCAGGGTGGCAGCAGTGGGAGTTCAGGAGTCAAACATGCCCGGGGTAGACCACCTGCTTCGCAGCAGCCTACCTACCCGGGAAGTAGTGGTGCAGGGGTTTACGGAAGCACCGGCGGTATCATTCAGTCAGTGCGGACTGTTGGGGGGAAAATCACCTACTCGGCGGTGTGGCAGTTTTTTGTTAAGCTGCTAGAGGAGGTTAACATGACCATATGTAGAATATGTGGGCAGAAGTTGAAGCGTGGCTATGGTGCCTATGTTAGCACCAGAGCCCTGCATCAACATATGCAGCGTCACCATATGTGGTATCCTGATGCTGCTCCCCACCATGTCACCTTGCCACTCTGTGGTATCCTCCTGATGCTGCTGCTGCCGCCACCTCCAGACACTGTCATTGGGCCACTCTGTGGTCTCCTCATTCTGCTGCCAACTCTAGACTCTGTCATTCTGCCACTTGGTAACCTCCTCATACTGCTACCAACTCCAGACTTGGTCATTGTACTACTCGGTAACCTCCTCATACTGCTACCAACTCCAGACTTGGTCATTGTACTACTCGGTGGCCTCCTCATACTGCTGCCAACTCCAGACTCCGGATGCTGCTGCCACCTCCACAATCTCTCGTCGTCATGCTACTCTGTGGCCTCGTGATGCTGCCACCACCTCCACAATCTTTCGTCGTCGTACCACTCTGTGGCCTTCTGATGCTGCCACTGGCGCCCCTCATGAATCTTGGAGCAAAACCCGGGTCGGGCACGAGCACAAGGCTGTTGTATTTTATCTATTTTGCCTATATTACTACTGGCGTTTGTGAGTACAAAAAAAATAAATTCTTTATACATCGGTAACAGCACTTCACTATTAGAGCGAATTTCTTGTAGAACTGCCTATGGGAGAGAGAGGACAGGAGGAGTTTGAGGCAGTTATATTTATCTGATGTGCCTGCATTTCCACGTGCGCTTGTGAGTATAGCATCAGTAGTGCCTGTGAGTAATGATGGCAGTGCTTCACTATCGGTGAGATTTTTGATATTCCACAAGACCCAGTGGGGGATAGGGATATCTGTTGAATCTGATATTTTACCTATATGTATGCAGGTGGATGGTTCTGATCTAGAGTGGTTATCTCATGAACTGACAAAAATCGCGCGGTCCTACAAAACGCATTTGATTGACTGTGAATTGAGCCCACTTCACTCTTGGGACCTGCGGCAGCAAACAATTCAGGCAACGCATTGTGATTTATAGTGATGAGCGGCAGGGGCAATATTCGAATTCGCAATATTTCCCGAATATTTGGGCGAATATTCACCATATATTCGAGAATTCGAGAATTCATGATCTCCAGCCATTATTTTCTCGATTGCGAATATTCGCATAAAAATTTGCATCAACTGGTATTTAAAAAAAAAATCGAATATTCGCGATTACGAATATATTTAGCGATATTCTAAATATTCGCGAATTCTCGAAGTGCCGATATTCGCGATTAAAATTCGCAATTCGAATATTCGTGATCAACACTAGTGATTTATATTTTATATTTGCCAAACCCAGATGTGTCCATCAAACAGCTAGTCACGTGATTCATCATTCTGTAGAACACTGCACCAGAGTCCAACAGTGATGTGGTATAATGAATGCTGGTCTTAGGCTTGTGTGTAGCAGTTTGACCATGGAAACCCATTTCATAAGGCTCCTAATGCAAAACTCTCATGCTGATGACACTTTCAGGGGCAAGTTGGACCTCTGTATTGAGTGATCCAGCAGAGGATAGAAGATTTTTACTGCCAAGTGCTTGAGTACCAGCTTTGCTTAGCAGCAGTAAAAGCAACAGATCAATGTAAAAAATGAATGTGTGGTCTGTGGAATTTTTTTATTTTGCAAATTAGTTATTTTTACATATTCTGTCCCCCTCGTATTTGTTGAGCCTTGGAACCCCCACTTCACCCATTTGGCCAAAGGGTTTTAATTAGCATACATTTGCATAAGAGTTTCCACCTATTTTTTCTCAGTCTTTTGGGGCCACATGGAAAGCTAAGCTTTTTTGACCTGCTCACTTGATATTGGTACTGTGTAGTGTCCTCCTCTGGTATGCCTGTAAGGGATATGGGACAGTGGCAATGTGGCCTTGGTTTATAACAAGGGTTCTTTTCATAACTTTTTTTTTTGTAGAGTAGAGACCAACCAAGAAGTGGCAAGTGGGCATTGAGCAAAATGTGTGCTAGGAACCTCTGTTCATTCCATGGTAAAAAAATAGATGTTCAGTTCATGTCTTTTTTTCCCTGCAGTTTAGAGCTGTCCACATTGCTTGATTATGTGCAAGGAATACCTGAACTCAATAATTAGGAGAGGTGTCCATATACTTTTTGGCCATTTAGTACATACAGTATCTGATGTAGGACAGTAGTGCCTTTTCTATAGCCTAGAGTCAAAACCACAATGTCTACATTTTACTAGGATTCTCAGAAAAGAATCTGCCACGATTTCACGCAGAAGAAAATGCAAATAAACTGTATATGATGCAGTGAAATATAAAAAATAAGACAAATATGTTTAATAGTGTTGAGTGAATTGAAGTTCACGAAAAGCACATCGATCTGAATTTCAGGAAAAAGCCAAATGTCCTTGTGCTTCGTGATAACGAATAGTGATGGACGAACATCTGCCGGGACAGTGCGCGAACGCGATTGCGCGAGCCCGATCAAATGTTCGCGAACCACAAGTTCGCGGCGGGTCCCATTCATTTTAATGGCAGGCGAACCTGAAAAACCTTCAGCTCATATTTCCAGCCAAGAAATAATTACTAGAAGTGCACAAATAGTCCCACAACATGGACAGTGACATACCAGATGTATTATTCGAATTTGCGATCTCCATTCATAATTTTTTTCAATGCGAAATATTGGCAATATAATTTTCGCTTACGCGCATGCGCAAATGCACTATACAGTACCCAAATGCACTATAAAGAAAGTATATTGGTATATAACACCCCGCTTCAATCAGTTTTTTGGGGGGGACTGGTATATCTCACCAGTAGAAATGATTTGTTCCAATAACGCTTGTCCCTCTATATACCTGCAGTATCACAGCAGAACTGCACACAACTGCCGCACAATACAAATGCACTATATTATACTTTCTAACATAGAAAGTATATTATAACATTGTACAAGGAAGGCAATCCATTAGAATATACATGAAGATAAAACATAACCTTTAATAATGTTACTATGAGGGTCCATTCAAACGTCCGTAAGTTTTTTGCGGATCCGCAAAACACGGACACCGGGAATGTGCATTCCGCAATTTGCGGACCGCACATCGCCGGCACTATAATAGAGAATGCCTAATCTTGTCTGCAATTGCGGACAAGAATAGGACATGTTCTATTTTTTTGCTGAAACGGAAGCACGCAAGCAGAAGTGTGGATCCGCAAATGCGGATCCGCAAATGCAGATGCGGACAGCACATTCCGGCCCGTTGAAAATGAATGGGTCTGCACCCGTTCCGCAAAATTATGGAATGGGTGCGGACCCATTTTGCGGACGTGTGAATGGAAAAGATATCCCTCAAAATGAAAATAAATTGAATTATTAAAGTTAAGCAAAAAGCATAGATGTGGTAGGCAATAACAAGTGCTCGGCGGCACCAAATCAGGTGCTCGGTGGCACCAAATCAGAAACCATATGTCCTACCACAATCCGGGGGGTTCCAGTGTACATCGATGAATCCCGGAGGGAAAGCAAAACACTCTATCCCTGGGCTAGATGATGATGTGGTATTGAAGGACAGGGTGGGCAAAGAACTGTCCCTGATATTTCCCTACAGGGGGGTGCTATTCTGGCCCTGATAGCCTAGCCACAGAGCACCCGCCCTGATAAGAGCGACCCCGTCCGGAACCTTACCCTATATAAAAATGGCCCTAATAGGCCCCTAGGCCCCTGACTTCCAGGTGATCACTATATAGATCTATGTGTTTTTGACTCATTATAAAAGTATATTATAAGTATATTACACCCTCTGTGTATCACACATATCGATAGCACACCTATACTAGTGCTTAAAATGACTTTTGTGGCCCTATTAGCTAGCGTTTGGTGTCCCTAACAGCCTTTCCCTGCTCCACACAGCAACCTCTCCATACACTGGCAAAACACTGAATGTAAAATTTTAGAGAACTTTGCTGCTCATCTGTAATGTTTATTGTGGTACAGTCTTTAGCAAGATACATTTTTTGGAGGCATGGATGGTGCTGTGTTCACTTAGTCCAATATATACTGGATGTAAAATGTGCCCTCTTTCTTTGTACTCAGCTTCTTTCCTATCTGTAGGAACATGTTAAAGTGTAGAATGCAGTAATGTGTTATTTATTACATTATGCATAGGAAGAGGTTAAGTGTTGGATATTAAACAAGACACACTCACACATAAAAGCCACCTAAAGATGCCGAAGCCCATTCTGAAAAGCACAAGGCGCAGGCTTTCGTGGGGCTTGTTTTTGCATATTGTCACATAAAATGTGTTATCTTGCTAGCTTCAAAACCTTTTTTTTCCTCTTTACATTACCATCTGTTGCAGGAATCTAAACTTTGAAAACAAATTTAATTGATAGAGCAAGGCATTATGGGTAAGACTTGGCTTTATGCCGGCAACTAGAATGGCATCAGTAAAGATATGGCTGAAGTGGAAAAAAAATCCAAATATTTTCAGACAGCCATTTTGAATTGCTATTAATTTTTACATATTCAATGTAGAGCCCATGAAGACTAGAGAGAGAAAAGTACAAATTACCTATTTACACCATCCTTAAAAGTATTTTAAGATATGTTTATTTTTCATCAAATACTGCAAGACTTTCTATTCACTCTTCTGCCTTCCTCTTGCTCCTATATTCTAGGACTAGGCTGGGAACTTAAAGGGAACTTGTCACCTCCAAAAGTGATATAAAACTGCCAGCATTACCTTATAGCAGCCCCCAGTCTGTAACTGATCATGTGTGTGAGCCAGAAATATGTTAATCCATACTTCAGAAAAATGCTTTTTTAATCTCCCTGAGCGCTCTGTTTGCAGTGTGCTTCAAGTCAAGGGGGCAGCTGCCTCCTTGCTTCAAGTCAAGCAATGCCAGCCTTTTACCTGCCCCCTCCTGACTATGATTTACATATTTACCATTCCTTGGGATCGTGCCAGTCTGGCGCCTGTGCGGTGCGCCGCTTGTGACTGCACAATCCCATCTCGGGCTCCCGCAGTCAGCCGGGCATACTTTTGGAACTGCGCATGCGCCGGCCGGCTTGGCGAGTGCGCATGCTGATTAATGCTGGTACGCACGCAAGCCGAATCGAGCCGGCCGGTGCATGCGCAGTTCCAAAAGTATGCCCGACTGACTGCTGTTGCCAGAAATGGGATTGTGCAGTCACAAGCAGGCGCCAGACTGGCACGATCCCAAGGAATGGTAAATATGTAAATCATAGTCAGGAGGGGGCGGGAAAAGGTGGGCATTGCTTGACTTGAAGCAAGGAGGCCGCTGTCCCCTTGACTTCAAGCACACTGCAAACAGAGCGCTCTGAGAGATTAAAAAAGCGTTTTTCTGAAGTATGGATTAACAAATTTCTGGCTCACACACATGATCAGTTACAGACTGGGGGCTGCTATAAGGTAATGCTGGCAGTTTTATATCACTTTTGGAGGTGACAGGTTCCCTTTAAAGGGGCAGACTGGAAACTTAAAGTGGCCCTGGAAAAAAAAAAAAAATGTTGTAGGCAGGTCCAAACTTACAGAAGGTGAGGCAACACACTTAGGCAGGATCAGCTAAAGTAGGCATGGTCAGCAATCCTTAGTGTAGCACAAAATACTGCCCAAGCAGAGCCAGGTACCACAGTGCAGTACGAATATTGCCGCCCTGGCAGTATTCAACTGCGTCATCGTCCTAAGGTGATACAGTTGAGTTCAAATGGGAACTGGGGCCACTGACCAGGTAAATAAGTACTTGATGCTCTTAGCAGTAATTAATGTTCAGAGCATCAGATTGTGATGTTCCCAGCCAGTGGCAGTGAGGAGGGCTTTGGTGGCCCTCTGGGCATTGGGCCACAAGGAAATTTCCCTGCAGTGTCTATGGCTAATCCACCCCTGGTATGGAGGACAGTGGGATACATTCTTAAAATCATTCTTATGGCTCCTCCTTTTGGGCCATATATAGCTTAAGTATGTACAGTCATTGGGGGCCATTTACTATCAGTGATACACCTATTTGTGGCATAAAAAGTCACAATTTTAAGCATTAAAACCCTCTGTTTTATGATTTTTTGAATGTTTAGGTAACAAAATTTTGTCACACAGACATTTTTATGCTATCTTTGCCACTTGGGAGTGGTGAAGGAGTGTAGTGATCCCCGGCAAATTTACTAACATTTACATCTGGAAGCAGGCATACAAAAGGAGTGACTTCTACACCACTCAGGGGCTGCAGTAGTTTTAGACTCGACCCCTTGCAAAGCTGGAGTCCTAGGTTCGAATCCGACTGAGGACAACATCTGCATGGAGTTTGTATGTTCTCCCCGTGTTTGCGTCGGTTTCCTCTGGGTACTCCGGTTTCCTGCCACACTCCAAAGACAAACTGAGAGGGACCGTAGATTGTGAGCCCCATTGGGGACAGTGTGATGCTAATGTCTGTAAAGCGCTGCAGAATATAGTAGTGCTATATAAGTGCATTAATAAAGAAATAAATAAATAAAATGCATGAACACAGATTAAAGCAATACTGAATTCAAATGTTCCCCTCATGATAAATTCCCCCCACAGAGATAAGGACCAGATTATATTCTGTTGCTCCTTAGTGACTGTCCATTTCCACCTATATGCATGACCTTCACAAGAAGAACAGAAGCCAAGTAAGATATTTCATTTGCAAAGTGATTAGTTATACTCAGGAGGAGTTAAGACTCTCAAATGAATCCATCTCACACACTTGTATCAGTAGCCCCAAGCATAGGATGAAATAGAGAGACTGACAGAGGGGGAAGCTGAATGAACAGCATCTAATCTCCAAATGTAATCTTCCTCAAGGTGTTGATTCTCAAGTGCTTTTCCTATCAAATACTTAATCTTAGTGGCTTCTTCACACCTGTGAAGGAAAGGAATCATTTTACCTACAGAAGGTTTGTTTGTGCTAGAAGATAAGGCGTTAACCCTTTGACAGCAAATGACTTATTTTGAGATAGGAAACTATTTAAATGGTCCTAAGAATTGGAGGGAGCATTCCTCAAACTTAGTAGGATTATTGCAAATTTTAAAGATGCCTCTGCTCTAACACAGTGTACACCTATGCTGAGCTGAATGGCTGTACCACAAGCAAATAATATACTAGTGGATAATACTACATTTTATACCATGCCTGCTCAGTAACATCCACCAAAACTACAGGGAGTGCAGAATTATTAGGAAAGTTGTATTTTTGAGGATTAATTTTATTATTGAACAACAACCATGTTCTCAATGAACCCAAAAAACTCATTAATATCAAAGCTGAATATTTTTGGAAGTAGTTTTTAGTTTGTTTTTAGTTTTAGCTATTTTAGGGGGATATCTGTGTGTGCAGGTGACTATTACTGTGCATAATTATTAGGCAACTTAACAAAAAACAAATATATACCCATTTCAATTATTTATTTTTACCAGTGAAACCAATATAACATCTCAACATTCACAAATATACATTTCTGACATTCAAAAACAAAACAAAAACAAATCAGTGACCAATATAGCCACCTTTCTTTGCAAGGACACTCAAAAGCCTGCCATCCATGGATTCTGTCAGTGTTTTGATCTGTTCACCATCAACATTGCGTGCAGCAGCAACCACAGCCTCCCAGACACTGTTCAGAGAGGTGTACTGTTTTCCCTCCTTGTAAATCTCACATTTGATGATGGACCACAGGTTCTCAATGGGGTTCAGATCAGGTGAACAAGGAGGCCATGTAATTAAATTTTCTTCTTTTATACCCTTTCTTGCCAGCCACGCTGTGGAGTACTTGGACGCGTGTGATGGAGCATTGTCCTGCATGAAAATCATGTTTTTCTTGAACGATGCAGACTTCTTCCTGTACCACTGCTTGAAGAAGGTGTCTTCCAGAAACTGGCAGTAGGACTGGGAGTTGAGCTTGACTCCATCCTCAACCCGAAAAGGCCCCACAAGCTCATCTTTGATGATACCAGCCCAAACCAGTACTCCACCTCCACCTTGCTGGCGTCTGAGTCGGACTGGAGCTCTCTGCCCTTTACCAATCCAGCCACGGGCCCATCCATCTGGCCCATCAAGACTCACTCTCATTTCATCAGTCCATAAAACCTTAGAAAAATCAGTCTTGACGTTTCAGCTTGTGTGTCTTGTTCAGTGGTGGTCGTCTTTCAGCCTTTCTTACCTTGGCCATGTCTCTGAGTATTGCACACCTTGTGCTTTTGGGCACTCCAGTGATGTTGCAGCTCTGAAATATGGCCAAACTGGTGGCAAGTGGCATCTTGGCAGCTGCACGCTTGACTTTTCTCAGTTCATGGGCAGTTATTTTGCGCCTTGGTTTTTCCATACGCTTCTTGCGACCCTGTTGACTATTTTGAATGAAACGCTTGATTGTTCGATGATCACGCTTCAGAAGCTTTGCAATTTTAAGAGTGCTGCATCCCTCTGCAAGATATCTCACTATTTTTGACTTTTCTGAGCCTGTCAAGTCCTTCTTTTGACCCATTTTGCCAAAGGAAAGGAAGTTGCCTAATAATTATGCACACCTAATATAGGGTGTTGATGTCATTAGACCACACCCCTTCTCATTACAGAGATGCACATCACCTAATATGCTTAATTGGTAGTAGGCTTTTGAGCCTATACAGCTTGGAGTAAGACAACATGCATAAAGAGGATGATGTGGTCAAAAAACTAATTTGCCTAATAATTCTGCACGCAGTGTATTGTTCATTTTTCAAAAAAGTATTTTTCTCCTGATAAAAGATATTTTAGCTTTTAGAAAAAATGAAAAAATATGTAATTACTAGTGTTGATCGAGCACCAAAGTGCTCGGGTGCTCTGGTGCTCGAGTAGAACACTTTGGGATGTTTGGGTGCTCTACAGAACACCCGAGCGCAATGGAAGTCAATAGGAGAACCAAAGCTTTGAACCAAGCACCCCCTGCTCTGAAGAGGGGAGTGTGCCTGGTTCACAGGAAAAGGTCAGAAATTGATGGAAACACCACCGAAATGGTTCGGGAACAGCATGGGGAGGATGTCTGGATGCATCTTGGACTCCCAGGTTGCTGCTGGGAATGATGTTGCCCGAGTAGTACGCCACTTTTACAGACTGACAATAATACGCACAAAACCGAAGATAAAATCGATTTTAGAAGAAAAATTGTTAGTAGTGTTGATTGGGTCCCTCGAGTAGAACACTACAGAGCACCCGAGCACAATGTAAGTGTATTAAACCAGGCATCCCCTGCTCTGAAGAGGGGAGGGTGCCGGGTCCCACTGAGGTCTATGCAGAATATCGCTGTACAGTGGGGGAATCCCCCAGTATGAATCTGTGCTTAGGAGTCCCTGCTCTGACTCCATATATAGCTATGTCCAAATATGGAGCCAGTGCTTGGGGACACCCAGTGTATTTAAATATAATTTAGCCTCTATTTCTGAAAAGTTTCTGCTGGGAATTAAAACTCACAACCGTCTACATTAGAGGCAAGAACCCTAACCACTCAGCTATAAAGCTGAATGATAAACTGAATGTTAACCTGCAGTTAAATATAAAATGATACTTCTGCTGTATAGGAATACTTACTAAATGAGAAACTACTATGAGACACAGTTTATCATTCAGCTTTATAGCTGAGTGGTTAAGGTTCTTGCCTCTAATGTAGAAGGTTGTGAGTTCAAATCCCAGCAGAAACTTTTCTGAAATAGAGGCTAAATTAGATTTGATTCAGATTTCGGCCGAGCATCGCGATGTTCGAGTCAAAATGGTGTTTGGCCGAGCATGCTCGATCAACACTAATTGTTAGGAAACATTCTTTCCTGTATATTTACTTGTATATAAAATGCAAGTGCTGCCAAAATTACAAGGAAGAGGCACTCCAATACAACCTGTATATCACATAAAGGAGGGCCTCATTCACGTTGTAGTACAATTGTTCAGGTAGTGGGACTCCTACACTTATAAAGCCTATGCACTAAGTGAAAGGGCTGCCAAAAATTACAACCGCCACTACAATACACCCTTTATTACACATAAAGGAGGGCATCATACACCCTTGAAAAATTATGATTGATGGCCTGCTATTATGCTGACCCTCTAAAACATTAGGAGTGAGGGCAGCCTAATAAGCATGTTGATATGATGGAGGAGGAGGACGAGAAAAGGAAGATTGAACCATATATCCTTTTTTGTTGTGGAAGGGCTATATGAGAATACAGTGTATTCAATACACCATAAAAGTCACATTTAAAGTGCCTTAATGTTCAGCTGCTTTACTCTGGTGGAGTAGAGAAGTCAGGGGCAATCCAGGCCTTGTTCATTTTTATAAGAGTCAACCTGTCAGCATTTTTAGTTGACAGGTGGATGCGCTTATCAGTTATTATGCCCACAGCAGCACTAAATACCCGCTCTGACAAAACGCTGATGCCAGTGCAGCACCTCGAAGGCGTAGAGCGCCATCTCGTGCCACATGTCCAGTTTGGACACCCAATAGTTGTAATGCACAGAGGGATCACTGAGGACACTGACACGGTCTGCTACGTACATCTGCACCATTTTCCAAAACTTTTCCCTCCTTTTGACACTAGGCCGTACATCAGGGTAGGGGGGCTGGCGGGGTGTCATGAAACTGTCCTAGGCATTGCAGAGTGTTGCCCTGCCTCTGTTGGAACTGCTGTGTGTTCCATCAGGTAATGTCGCTGTCACCAGCGGTGAAAAGATTTATACTGAATGTCACAGATATTTAGGATGCGCAAATGTAACACAACAGATGTAGCAGAGGTTGTCACTGTCAGCAACGGCCAAACAATTGCACGCAATTTAGCGCAGGTTGTGCTAATAATATATATTGCAGCCAGATAAAACAATAGTCCTTAAAAGGACTTTTGGGTCTCTAACACCTTTCAAGAATAAACCCTTCCTAAAAAAAAAATAATAATTACTGTCCCTACACTATCTGTCCATTCTGCTGCAGCTCGCCAGGGCCGTCTTTACCGCAGGGCAAAAGGGGCAGCTGCCCCGGGCCCAGTTGCTCCTGGGGGGCACAAGCAGCATTTTACTTGGATTTTACTTGGGCCCCCTATATTTTGTTGCCGCCGCCACCCGCCGGCCATGTAACATAACAAAGTCATGGTCCGGACTATAGAAAGAGAGAGTGAGGAGGGGGCGGGGCCCGGGGCCGCTCTGCGCTCCGCTCTGCTGCCTGGCCTGCCTGTCTCTTTAACAGAGCAGACCAGTGGCTGCTGGAGCATGATGCAGCTGCCGCACAGGCTGAGAGAAGGAGGCGGAGCCCCAGCCGGCAGCCACAACAGACAGCCTGAGCCAGCCAAGCAACTGATCTTACAGGTATTTGGTAGCCATGGGGGGGGGCTCATATAGGACAGGGGAGGGGGGGCTCATATAGGACAGGGGAGGGGGGGCTCATATAGGACAGGGGGGGCTCATATAGGACAGGGGGGGCTCATATAGGACAGGGGGGGGCTCATATAGGATGGGGGGCTCATATAGGACGGGGGGCTCATATAGGACAGGGGGGGGCTCATATAGGACGGGGGGCTCATATAGGACAGGGGGGGCTCATATAGGACAGGGGGGGCTCATATAGGACAGGGGAGGGGGGCTCATATAGGACAGACAGGGGGGGCTCATATAGGACAGGGGGGGCTCATATAGGACAGGGGGGGCTCATATAGGACAGGGGGGGGCTCATATAGGACAGGGGGACAGTGTGTGCTTTCCTGCTACTACATCAACCCCCCCCCCCCCCCCAGGGATCTTGGGGGCATTAAGGGTTGGACTTTAACTCCTTGCTGCTGATGTTGAGTGTGCCAGTGTGTGTGTCCGTCCCTGTGTGTGTGTGTCCGTCCCTGTGTGTGTGTGTGTGTGTGTCCGTCCCTGTGTGTGTGTGTGTCCGTCCCTGTGTGTGTGTGTGTCCGTCCCTGTGTGTGTGTGTGTCCGTCCCTGTGTGTGTGTGTGTGTCCGTCCCTGTGTGTGTGTGTGTCCGTCCCTGTGTGTGTGTGTGTCCGTCCCTGTGTGTGTGTGTCTCTCCCTGTGTGTATCACCATGCCCACAGTGTTCCTATGTCTTGACGCAGCTGCTTCAGAACGTTCTGTGCGGGACAAGAGGAAGAAGATGGAAGAGGAGGCAGCGCCAGCATGGAGTCCGTGCGATAGACACAGGGAGGCACACTAAGGACGAAGGTAACACTTCCACATGATCTACACTAGTGTTATCTGTGGTTTTACATAGGACTGCAGGTAACACTACTACATTATTTAGCACTAGTGTTATCTGTGGTTTTACATAGGACTGCAGGTAACACTACCACAAGGTTAGCTCGCACAGGGCGCCTGAACACCTAAGGCCGGCCCTGGCTGCGCACCCCAGCGCCAAAGGATGACGTCACTGATGTAATATGCCTCTTATATGTGGAGAGCGGTGATGTCACAGATGTAATATATCGCCTATATATGGACAGCGGTGATGTCACTGATGTAATATATTACTTATAAGTGATATATTACATCAGTGACATCACCACTCTCCACACATAAGTAATATATTACATCAGTGACATCATTGCTGTCCACATATACCGGTAAGTAATATATTACATCAGTGACATCACCGCTCATCACATATATGTGGAGAGCGGTGATGTCACTGATGTAATATATCGCCTATATGTGGACAGCGTTAATGTCACTGATGTAATATATCACTTATATGTGGAGAGTGTTCATGTCACTGATGTAAAATATCACTTATATGTGGAGAGCGGTGATGTCACTGATGTAATATATCATTATATGTGGAGAGTGTTCATGTCACTGATGCAATACAGCGCTCCAGATGGCGAGCAAAATGGTCGCCAATGTGCCTTAAAATTTGCAGACAAGACTTGTCATAGACTACAGGCCTGAGGTCTATTTGGTAGTGAAATCTCAGCGCAGGCAGGCGTGATGATGTCATCACGCCCGCCTGTGCCAGGACTCGGTGAGGTGTGCGCGTCTGCGTTGCACCATCCCTCGCCGTACCAGCAGCTAGTGAGCGCCAGTGAAAGGAAACAGGTGAGTATAAGATTTTCACTTTTTTTTAAGGTGTGGGAAGGCGGGATCCAGGGGGCCCAAGTAAATTCTTGCCCAGGGTCCAATCAATATTAAAGACGGCCCTGCAGCTCGCCCTTACTAAGAATGAGCCGAACCACGTTTCATTGGGTGCTAATCACTGTAATGCCAGTAACCAACATGGCTACGGCATTACAGTGAGTGCCAGTACTTACCCGCATATTTATATCAGCCAACAAACGTGCGGGGAGGAGACGCATCGTGTTCGAGCACACGCAGTGTTTGGCTGAACACCGTGATGTGCCGAGCATCGCGATGCTCGAGTCAAAATCGTGTTCGGAAATATATGACGTGTCCTATTTTTTTAATTCACTCTTGGTTTTTGCGTAAAAATCTGCATAAAAAAACCTAATCGTGTGGGCGTACTCTTAGCTCTCACTTGTACTTCTGGATGATGGAAATCATGAGTGTCACAAATGTTATCACAGTTGCTGTTTTGTGGCAAAATTTGCAACTTTTTTCCCCTTTTCCGCCACTTTTACAAACGGGGTCGTGCTGTAGGCCATTGGTGACCTGCTGCCAAATATGTTTACCAATTTGTATGCCCGGAAATTTAGTGCACATTACACATGAAATATACTTTATCTTCCTGCTGGCATAGATTTCATTCTGGCACACACAACTGCTAAAGATGCACCAGATTTTACTACCTCTTAAAGGAAATCTGTCACATGGGTTACCAATATGAAAGTGCCCAGAGGGGCGTTATTATCTTTCTAAGGTGCCCAGGAATGTCCCCCTCAAGTGCCCAGCCCGCCCTCCATCAGAGCCCAAGCACGCCTCTCCAGGGCCGAAACGACATGCCCACACCAGCATTGTTGGGCGCTGCCCCCCCCCCTCCCCCCGTGCTAGGTCAGTTGGGCGATGTAACTCCTCCCACAAATACCTCCTACAATGCCCCACATATGCTGCCTACAACGCCGCATAATCTCTGGAAGATCATCATCGCGCAGGCTGTCTGCAGTACTGCGCCTGCGCAATGCAGATCTTCCAAAGGGCAGCAGCTTCAAATGTGTCACTGAGCTTGGCGAATGCCCAGTGACACATTTAAAGCTGTTGCCCTTTGGAAGATCTGCATTTTAAACTCCTATAAATGCACAGCACGCCAGCGGTGATGTTGATGCAAATAATTTTATTGAACATATATGCAAAAAAGTATACAATACAAATTTTAAAACCCAGAAGGGAAATACAGACAAGTGTGGATGAAACAGTACCCCCTATGGCCGGTATATATATTAGTGCATAATAATAGTAAAATTGCCGCTGCTCATGTGTCACATCGGAAACCCTACAACCATGCTGCAGAACAGTACCAAATCAAAAAAAAATGAAAGATACTAATGCAAATGAAAGTGTCCAAAGTTATAACAATGAACACAACATTGTATCAAAAGAGCTCAACGGTTCACCTTAGTGAGAACAGACTGACATCCCAGATGGAAATGCCAATCTGAAAGACCAAGGAGATCCAGAAGCATCAAAGAAAGCAGCACAATAGGGGCACCAATGGTCACAGAAACAGCATACAAGGCATATACATTACATGAACAATGCAACCAACCTGGCCTAGGGGGAACAACCCGACGATCGTTTCGCTCACTGGCTTTATCACAGGGCACTGTGATAAAGCCAGTGAGCGAAACGATCGTCGGGTTGTTCCCCCTAGGCCAGGTTGGTTGCATTGTTCATGTAATGTATATGCCTTGTATGCTGTTTATGATTTTGCGACCGTGCGGTGCACATTTTGGCTGGTGACAGCCATTTTTTTGGAGTTTAAGATCTGCATTTTGTAGGCAGTCCACGGTACTGCGGAATTGTAGGTGGCATATGTGGGGCGTTGAAGGAGCCATTTGTAGGTTATAGTGCAGAGTATATATATGCTGGTGTGGTCGTGTAGTTTCGGCCCTGGAGAGGCGTGCTTGGGCTTTGATGGAGGGCGGGCTGCGCACCTTAGAAAGATAATAACGCCCCTCTGAGCACCTTACTCTTTAATTTGCATAATACAAAAAGTGGATTTACTCAAAAATGAAAGCCAGAAATGCAGAATGAAGGGTGCATCAAGAAATAAGGTGTTTTGTTCTACATGGCAATAGTTGTACTTTCATATTGGTAACCCATGTGACAGATTTCCTTTGAAGGGTTTCTGTCACCAGAATTAACCCTATTAAACTAGCTGACATTAGCGATGTGCTAATGTCAGCTGAACCTAACTAGCCTATTCCTACTTTTATCTATGCCCCCGTTACTCCAGAAATGTAACTTTTAAAATATGCTAATTAGCCTCTGGTTTCAGGGTAGGCATTTCCCCTGCTCCTAGAGGCTCTGTTCTCCCACCTCTGGCCATGCCCTGCTACACTAGATTGACAGGGCGATGCAGCCTTCACCTCCAACTGCCGGCCCTGTGCGCTGGAGAAATCTTGCGCTATTCAGTATTCGGCGCAGGCGCAGTAAGGAAGCCGGCAGCTAGCGAACGCCCTTCACTCACTGCGCCTGCGCCAAATACTAAACGGGATGGCGCAGGCGCAAGATTTACACAGCAGACTCAAGTGTGTGTGTGTGTATGTGAGCAAGTGTGAGAAGGAAACTACAACACAAAAAAATGTCTTTGCATGCTCCACAGGGTGATTTGAAATTGTGGACCACTTTTACTGTACTAATGTGAGTTCATCTAGATTTTGGCATTAATTGCTCATCTAGGTTCAGAGAAATTATGTGCTTTTACAAGAGGGAGTGGTCTAATGGGAAAGAGGTGTCGTTTTGTGGGACATATCCTAATATCCAACATTTTGACCCAAAATTGAGCCACAATTCTGCCCAAAAATTATTTCACAGTAAACCAACCAATTCCATCTCAAACTAAGCCAACCAATGGTTGGTATACAGTTAGACAACAGTGTCTAGCCATGCACTAAATTAGATCTAAACAGCCTCACTAAGTTAATGTCATATGCAGATAAGTAAATCTGCCCCAGTGGCGATGTCTTTAAAATACACCATGTTTTTGAGCAAAAACTGCTGCTGTCAAGTGTGCCTAGTATCTGTCTAAAAGGCAGTGCAAATTAGTACCATTTGAAAATATGGTTTTGTAAACGTTTTCCGACTGCCTCTAAAAGAGCAATTGTGTCCAGTTACCTATAGGCCAGGGATGGTGTGCACAGACTCAGGGAATGTACGCTGATAGTGAGAATATGATGATGGCAGTACTAAACCTGTGTGGGTATGGTTTAAGTATGGACACATAATTTTATGAGACCCTGGGCTTTGACCCTTCAGCAACCTTGTGACATTCTATCACCTACCTAAGGTGTAGGAAAATATTGTTAATCCCCCAGGCAGACCTTTTATTTTTGGGATCTCTTTCCTTATATGCAATTTATCACACTATGTTTGATCTTATGTTACAGAAATATGTGTTAAACTTGAAATCCTATCTGAGGGATATGTCATCCCGTATTAATACACTGCGGAGCAGTCAATGGAAATACACCTATTTATGGTTTACCTTTGATGTTTCTGCTTTATATACCAACATCCCTCACAATAAAGGTTTTGAATATATCGCTAAAATGTATATGAGGATTCTTGCATTTCTAAGGCTCAGAGAAATTTTATACTAGCTAGTACTGAATTTATATTTACTCATAACATATTAAGTTTTGAGGGCAAACTATGCATGCAAACTCAGGGTGCTGCCATGGGTACGCAATTTGCCCAAGTTTTGTGAATTTATATATGGGTGCTTTTAAAGATTCATATATCTATTCTCAACATAGATGGAGTGATAACATCATCCTGTACCATCAGTTCATAGACGATTTTATGTTTATAGGGATATTTATTAAGGGATAGCACCTCGAAAGATATATACTCATTCACCTACTTAAACCAAAATGAGTCGAACCTTTCCTTATAATGACCTAAAAATAGAATATGCGGATCTTGAACTTTCCCATATAAACAATTCAAATATCACAAAAACTTGCACTCATTATAAAAAAATGGAAGATTAACATCCTATATAGCCAGTTCAAAAGAATATGAAGGAAGTGCACCTTGGACACAAATTATAGAATGAAAAGCCAATTATTGATTCAAAGGTTTAAAGAAAAAGGATATCAGGCCAATGATTTTGAGGCAGCCTTTAATAAAGCCAGGAACCTTTCACAAGAAAAATGTTTGTCTGCACCCAAAAACTCTGCATTCAATAAGTAAGACTTTAGTTTTAAATTTTTAGCTACATATAAAGTTCATAGTAAGGTCAAAAAGATACTTTTGAAATATAAATCAAATATATCCTCAAGCTGCTGTTTACCAATAAATAATTCTTTGTACACTGTTATGGATGCCAAGTGACTGTCCTTGTGCCTAGAAGCTGTGAACCCTCTGTTGATGTGATTTCACTTCTATCCAGGGAAGTGGGCACTTTCCCTTCAGAAGTTTTCCACAGTAACTAGAGACGGATTCACACCATCATTTACTGGTATGCATTTTATTAGTGTTATGCCTAGACTATCACAATCTCGCAAGGTGAGCCCCCAGTTGGCTTTTGATTGTATATTTGAGCACTTTGAATCCAGAGGAAAAAAAGACAGCAGTATTGTTTAGAGTTGTCTGGGAGCATCATCCATATACAAGCAGACAAATAAATGCAAATTTGTGAGCATTTGCGTGTTTGATTTTAAGTGTGTGTTTGTATTAAGTGTGTGACTTAAGATTAAATGACTTTAGATTCAGGCACTTTAGGAAGAGATTATACTAACTAAATTGCTTTTCATTGCACTTTATGATTGTATTTTTTTCCTTTCCTTTCTCTTTTATTGTATAATCCCCATTAGTAAGTATGCGTTCCATTATTGACAAGTAGAGATGAGCAGAGTTTTGAATTTCTTGTCGAACTTCGACAAGAAATTCAATTTGTTATAAATTACGGTGATTGCACTACCCACCATCATTTAAACCCTCGGGTGTCACGTTCAACGCTGACCACAGCATCTGTGACTCATATTCAGTCTTTCAGGAGTTAATCAGAGGTTAAAAAAATAATAATACTCACCTCATCCACTTGCTCACAGAGAAGCCGTCCGCTCCTGTCTTGATTGAAGAAAAATCCACCAAAGGACCAGCGGTAAGCGTGATGACATCATTAAGTCATCACACTGGGCGCACTCGATTATGTCTTCAATCAAGACAGGAGCAGATGGCCGCGATCAAGTGGATGAGGTGAGTATTTTTTTTCAGCCACTATTTTAGGAAAAATTTATTCATGACCATGAAGTGTGAAGAAATTCGACTTTGGACCAGGGCAGTCCAGTGCACATCTTGTCAAATGTATGCAGTCCTGGAACAGCCATTTGAGGGTGCAGACTTTTGTTCAAAATATGAGCAAATTGCCCATTTGGAATTGCACATCCTGTATCAAAATAAGCAAATTTTGACACTGAGATGTGTTGACAATTTGGAAATGAGTTTGCTGCTCATTAAATAGGCAATCTATGGGGAAGATGCAGAGGAGGGTGGTACAGTAGCATGGAAACTCAGGAAAGTGAGGTAGCTGGGTAGAGCGAAGAATGCCAGGGACGATCTGACACACCCCATTAAGCTTGCAAGGCTGGCTGATGAGGGGGTTGTCAGTTTAGGGATGGCACTACTGCAGTAAGACACTTCTGCCAGTTAGGGAAATTTCAGCTCCAGTAAGCAGGAAACCAGGAAAGCAGGGCAGGGCAGACAGGCGCTGGTAGTTGGTGTCTCGATTATTAGGGATACAGATAGGATGATCTGTCACAAAGACTGGGATCGTCTAATGGTGTGTTTTCTTCCTGGCGCTTAGACCTATCAAATTGATAGATTACTGGGAGGGGCTTGTGAAGACCCAGCAATCATGGTCCACATTGGAATCAATGACAAAATTAGAGGTAGGCAGGGGGTCCGTAAAAATTATTTTAGGGATTAAGGTAATAAACTCAGGGCAAGGACCTGAAAGGTAGTATTTTCTGAAATACTACCTGTACAACAAGACAAACCAGAAAGGCAGCGGGAGATTAGGGAGGTAAACAAGTGGCTCAAGAACTGGTGTAGGAAGGAGAACTGAGCCAACTTCTCGGTTGGCTACAGGCTCAATCGCAGGGATGGGCTGTGTCCTAATTGGGATGTTGCAGCTGTTTTGGGGGAGAAGATGGCTACAAGGTTGGAGGAGTGTTTATTCCCCTTAAGGACCAGGTCATTTTTCACCTTAAGGAACAGACAGATTTTTGCAAATCTGCCATGTGTCACTTTATGTGGTGATAACTTTAAAACGCTTACTTATCCAAGCCATTCTGAGACTGTTTTCTCATCACATATTGTGCTTCATGACAGTAGTAAATTTGAATCAAAATATTTAATTTTTATTTATAAAGAAAATACCAAATTTACCCAAATTTTTATTTCTCTGCTTTTAAAACAGATAGTGATACCTCATATAATATATTACTTTACATTTCCTATATGTCTACTTCATGTTTGGATCATTTTGTGAATGTCATTTTATTTTTGGGGGATGTTAGAAGGCAAACTAAGAGGACAGGTTGGCATCAGCAGGAGCTGCTCAAACCCACATGCAGTTGTGCATATATATAGGGGAGCAAATCCTGCACTTGTGGCCCGTTGCTAATGGCAATCCCCAGCAAAATGCATACAATGGAGGATGCCCGCAGCGAACCACAAGTACCACAATAGACATCCTACACAAGGTAACAAGTGTGGATGTGATAATTAATATAACAATATAACAAAACAATAACAAACATAGGTGCACTCTGCAGTCTCACTAATTCTCAAACTGATTTTAAAATTGAGAGATTAGTCAACATGTCCTACGGTGTAGAACATGTCTTAAGCCCGGACACCACGACAAGGTTTCTCAAGTAGCCCGGGACCCTACACTCTCCTACCTGAGCCATATGGGCAATACCAGGAGCCAGTGGGCAAATTACAGGAGCATAGGGCCGACTCGCAAACAACTCACCAGTTACCTCCAGCATGTGGCCATGCTTGCAATGGGAGGAGGGAGGAGTCTGTGAGTCCCACTCAAGACTTGCTGATATAGCCCAGGCTTCACAGGTGCACCTAAATGTGACCTGTAGATGGAAAACAGGCACATTTAAATAGGAGTTTATACACCTCCAGGAATCTATATATACAAACTAAGAGGACAGGTTGGCATCAGCAGGAGCTGCTCAAACCCACATGCAGTTGTGCATATATATAGGGGAGCAAATCCTGCACTTGTGGCCCGTTGCTAATGGCAATCCCCAGCAAAATGCATACAATGGAGGATGCCCGCGGCGAACCACAAGTACCACAATAGACATCCTACACAAGGTAACAAGTGCGGATGTGATAATTAATATAACAATATAACAAAACAATAACAAACATAGGTGCACTCTGCAGTCTCACTAATTCTCAAACTGATTTTAAAATTGAGAGATTAGTCAACATGTCCTACGGTGTAGAACATGTCTTAAGCCCGGACACCACGACAAGGTTTCTCAAGTAGCCCGGGACCCTACACTCTCCTACCTGAGCCATATGGGCGATACCAGGAGCCAGTGGGCAAATTACAGGAGCATAGGGCCGACTCGCAAACAACTCACCAGTTACCTCCAGCATGTGGCCATGCTTGCAATGGGAGGAGGGAGGAGTCTGTGAGTCCCACTCAAGACTTGCTGATATAGCCCAGGCTTCACAGGTGCACCTAAATGTGACCTGTAGATGGAAAACAGGCACATTTAAATAGGAGTTTATACACCTCCAGGAATCTATATATACAAACTAAGAGGACAGGTTGGCATCAGCAGGAGCTGCTCAAACCCACATGCAGTTGTGCATATATATATAGGGGAGCAAATCCTGCACTTGTGGCCCGTTGCTAATGGCAATCCCCAGCAAAATGCATACAATGGAGGATGCCCGCGGCGAACCACAAGTACCACAATAGACATCCTACACAAGGTAACAAGTGCGGATGTGATAATTAATATAATATAACAAAACAATAACAAACATAGGTGCACTCTGCAGTCTCACTAATTCTCAAACCGATTTTAAAATTGAGAGATTAGTCAACATGTCCTACGGTGTAGAACATGTCTTAAGCCCGGACACCACGACAAGGTTTCTCAAGTAGCCCGGGACCCTACACTCTCCTACCTGAGCCATATGGGCAATACCAGGAGCCAGTGGACAAATTACAGGAGCATAGGGCCGACTCGCAAACAACTCACCAGTTACCTCCAGCATGTGGCCATGCTTGCAATGGGAGGAGGGAGGAGTCTGTGAGTCCCACTCAAGACTTGCTGATATAGCCCAGGCTTCACAGGTGCACCTAAATGTGACCTGTAGATGGAAAACAGGCACATTTAAATAGGAGTTTATACACCTCCAGGAATCTATATATACAAACTAAGAGGACAGGTTGGCATCAGCAGGAGCTGCTCAAACCCACATGCAGTTGTGCATATATATAGGGGAGCAATATTAGAAGGCTTAGAAGTTTAGAAGCAAATCTTGAAATATTTCTGAAAATTTCCAAAACCCACTTTTTAAGGACCAGTTCAGGTCTGAAGTCACTTTGTGAAGCTTACATAATAGAAACCACCCAAAAATGACCTCATTTTAGAAACTACACCCCTCAAGGTATTTAAAACTGATTTTACAAACTTTGTTAACCCTTTAGGTGTTCCACAAGAATTAATGGAAAATGGAGATAAAATTTCAGAATTTCACTTTTTTGGCAGATTTTCCATTTTAATCATTTTGTTTCTGCTAACAAAGCAAAGGTTAACAGCCAAACAAAACTCAATATTTAATGCCCTGGTTCTGTAGTTTACAAAAACACCCCATATATGGTCATAAACTGCTGTATGGCCACACGGCAGGGCACAGAAGGAAAGGAACGCCATATGGTTTTTGGAGGGAAGATTTCACTGGGATAATTTTAACTTGCCATGTCACATTTCAAGACCCCCTGTTGCACCCCTAGAATATAAACTCCAAAAAAGTGACCCCATTTTGGAAACTACAGGATAAGGTGGCAATTTTGTTGGTACTATTGTAGGGTACAGATGATTTTTGGTTGCTCTATATTACACTTTTTGTGAGGCAAGGTAACAAAAAATAGTTGTTCTGGCAGTTTTTTTATTTTTTATTTACAACGTTCATCTGACAAGTTAAATCATTAGCTATTTTTATAGAGCAGGTTGTTATGGATGCGACAATACCAAAAATTATTTTTTTAGTGTCTCCGTATTCTGAAAGCCAGAATTTTTATATTTTTTTGGGTGACTGTCTTATGTAGGGGCTCATTTTTATCTGTATGTGATGATGGTTTGATTGGTACAATTTTGGGGTGCATATGACTTTTTGATCGCTTGCTTTTACACTTTTTGTGATGTAAGATGACAAAATTGCTTTTTGAAACAGTTTTTTTTTTTACAGTGTTCACCTGAGGGGTTAAATCATGTGATATTTTTATAGAGCAGTTCGTTAAGGACATGGCGATACCTAATATGTATACTTTTTAATTTATTTATTTAAGTTTTATACACTAATATCATTTTTGAAACGAAAAAAAAATCATATTTTAGTGTCTCCATAGTCTGAGAGCCATAGTTTTTTTTTTTTTTTTGGGCGATTCTCTTAGGTAGGGTATCATTTTTGCAGGATGAGATGATAGTTTGGTACAATTTTGGGGTACATATGACTTTTTGATTGCTTGCTATTACACTTTTTGTGATGTAAGGTGACAAAATGGCTTTTTGACACCATTTATATATATTTTTTTACGGTGTTCATCTGAGGGGTTAAATAATATGATATTTTTATAAAGAAGGTCATTACGGATGTGGCGATACCTAATATATATACTTTATTTTATTTAATTAAGTTTTATACACTAATATCATTTTTGAAACAAACAAAAAATGTTTTAGTGTCTCCATAGTCTGAAAGCCATATTTATTTAATTTTTTTGGGCAATTCTCTTAATCAGGGTATCATTTTTGCGGGATGAGATGACGTTTTGATTGGTACAATTTTGGGGTGCATATGACTTTTTGATCGCTTGCTATTGCACTTTTTGTGATGTAAGGTGACAAAATGGCTTTTTGAAACAGTTTTTTTTTTTTACAGTGTTCATCTGAGGGGTTAAATCATGTGATATTTTTATAGAGCAGGTCGTTATGGACTTGGCGATACCTAATATGTATACCTTTTTTTATTTACGTTTTATACACTAATATTTTTGAAACAAAAAAAAATCATGTTTTAGTATCTCAATAGTCTGAGAGCCATAGATTTTATTTTTTTGAACGATTCTCTTAATTTGGGTATCAGTTTTGCGAGATGAGATGACGTTTTTGATGGTACAATTTTGGGGTGCATATGACTTTTTGATCGCTTGCTATTACACTTTTTGTGATGTAAGGTGACAAAAGCATGGCTTTTTTTGCACCATTTTTTTTTTAAGTGTTCACCTAAGGGTTTAGGTCATGAGGTATTGTTTATAGAGCCGGTTGATAAGGACGTGGCAATACCTAATATGTATACTTTTTTTTAAATGTTTAATTTAAAACAATAAAAGCATTTTTGAAACAAAAAAAATCATGTTTTAGTGTCTCCATAGTCTGAGAGCCATAGTTTTTTTTCATTTTTTGGGCGATTTTCCTATGTAGGGGCTAATTTTTTGTGGGATGAGGTGACAGTTAGATTGGTACTATTTTGGGGGGCATTTGCCTTTTTTATCGCTTGGTGTTGCACTTTTAGTGATGTAAGGTGACAAAAATCAAGTTTTTATTTTTTTATTTTTTATGGTGTCTCTCGGACAGGATGGATCATGTGATATATTTATAGAGCCAGTCGTTACGGACACAGCGATACCTAATATGTGTGTTTTTTTTCTATTTTTTATTATAAAATCAGAGGAAAGGGGCGTTTTTTGTTTTTTGTTTACTTGAAACTATTTTTTTTATTGAAAACACTATTTAAAAAAATATATATATTTCTGTCCCACTCAGGGACTTCAACTTTTGGGGGTCTGATCCTCTCTGCAATGCATTACAATATAGCTGTATTGTAATGCATTGCTTGTTCGTGTACTACAGTGAGTAGTACACTAACAGGTTGCCTAGGAGACCCAGCCTGATATTTAAGGACTCTAGATCAACAAGGAGCATTCCACAGGATTGCTGCATAGCAAGTATGGTACCAATTAGAGATGAGCGAATTATTGAAAAGTTCGATTCAGATGATTCACAGAATTTTGCCCAAAAATTTGCTTTGTGACGAATTACTTCGTCACGAAGTGCATTTTTTTGTAATTAGCATGTGCAATGACAGGGAGCTGCAATAGCGCCGCCCCCATCATTGTACCCCTCAGATGCCACGCTCATACATGATCTCAGCATCTCAGTGTAAAAATGGTGTAAAAGTAACATAAAAAAAATTATTTTAATCAAACTTACCGCCTCCATTTCCTCGCGACACACCGCCATCTTGCTTGAAGATCTGGCGTGAAATCGCACGCACAGGATATCGGCCAAGATATTCAATCAAGATATTGGCTGGCGACCCGTCGCGAGCAATTGGAGGAGGTAAGTATGATTTATTTTTTAATTTTTTTTACACTATTTCAGGTAAAATTGATTTACTAACATGAAGCACGAGGAAATTCAGCTTCGAGGCAAATCGAATTTATCCTGAAATTCGTATCAAATTCCACTTTCGTGGGATTTGATTTGCTCATCTCTAGTGACAATATTTAAAAAGGGGTCAAAAACAAAGCCTGGAAACAATAAGCCGGTAAGTTCAACATCCATTGTGGGTAAATTGTTTTATGGTTTTCTAGGACATACGATCTTGTAGTACCTCAATAAAAATAAGCGTATAACACCATATCAGCATGGCTTCATGTGCGATTGGTTGTGTCAAACTAATTTAATCAGTTTCTATGAGGAGTTTTGTTCTAGACTTGACTGGGGTGAGTCAATGGATGTCATATACTGTATCTTGACTTTTCCAAAGCATTTGATGCTGTGCCACATAAAAGGTTAGTATATAAAATCTGAATGCTTGGACTGATAGGAAACATATATATGTGGGTAACTAACTAAATAGGAGGGGGGGTTATTAACGGTAGATACTCAGATTGAATCACCAACACTAAAGATGAGCGAACTGGCTTAGGATTTGGCCCCAACTAGTGTTGAGCACGAATATTCGAATAGCGAATTTTTATTGCGAATATCGCCACTTCGAGAATTCGAGAATTTTTAGAATATAGTGCTATATTTTCATTATATTGAATATTCTAGATTTTTTTCCATCTGAGCACATGATTCCTCTCTGCTTCTTGCTTGTGGGTCAATGAGAAGGAAGCAATTTTCAAGTTCGCAACAATACTTAGTGCACCAATCAGTAATCTTTAGTCAGACCTGCTAAAATGTGAAGTTGCACGTAGTGCGAAAAAATATTCTAATCACTGCCGATTAGCGCAATCGCAAATATATTGGAGCACTTGACCCTATCTGCATATAAAGCTATTGTAATGTTCTGCCGTGCCAACCATTTTCTCAAGTCTCAGGAGAAACTCATTCAACTTCTACCAGCTTGAAAAATGTAATGTTACGAATTCGCATTACGTGATTTTTACATTGCCGATACTTCGCATTCAATAAAATAATCTTGACTTCTCGAAATTCTTGAATATATGATGAATATTCTTCAAAATATTAGTGAAATATCGCAAATTCAAATATAGCCCCTGCCGCTCATCACCAGTCCCAACCTTTCAAAAAGGTAAGGGAAGGGGACACAATTGTTTGTTTCTCAACAATATATGCGCGTTGTCTAAGGGGTACATTAATGACATGTACACAGTATTGAAGGCCAGCCAATACCCCTCTTGGTTTCTGGGAAAGATATTCAAATTAGCTTTCCTAAACCTATATAACACCGGCAGATATTAGACATGATAATTTGTATATATTTTACCCAGAAATCCAAAGGAGCGTTATTTAGTCTACAGTAGTAATCACATAAATTTCCTGGTTTCTATAATAGAAATAGTACTCACCTATAAGTTCACCCTAAGGGACTGCAACTAAAAATATTGTTCTTATCTGCATGTTTTTTTTTTTGTTGCATTAAGGGTGTTTGTACTTAAAGAATTAGATGCAGATTAGAAGCTGGCTTAGCTCTATCCCTACTATTGCCACATATGCATGTTTAAGAGAGCATCTCTGTGTGAAAGTAATGCAGCGCTCATATTGCTGTTGTGTGTGCTGTACAGTTTCCCTATTTGCTGTGCAGCATTAAGTAAGTATAATTATAGCTCTGCTCTATTCATCTGAGACTATATCATGAGTATAGCAAAGACAGGCAGCACCTTCAGCAAGCAATTTTTTTTTTATTTTGGATCAACTTCAGACAAAGACACTTCCAAAGTAATCTTCAACTAAAAGTAAGAAAAGATAATTTCAAAATCTCACAAAGCTTACAACTCCTAATGAAACATACAAGCTAGTTCACTTGCTAGAAGGACACAAGAATCAGACTGTCTGAAGAAAAATGTGTCTTATTTGGTTACCTTGCCTTGTGGGGTACTCTTTGGGGTGATCTTTATCATTAGGGAGACTAAAAAACAAGCATGAGTATTGTATGCCAGACAACACTACTCCTGGTTTCTAGGAAGAGTACATGTAAATCACATATCTTAATTCAGCTGGCATGAGAAAATAATAGCATTCTTTTCTATTTTTGACAGAAAGCCAAAGGTATCCAAATTAGCTTGCATGACAAGAAAAGGAAAGAGGGGATATCCTATCTAATGTCAGAAGAATCAAGATATGGAAGTTGCGATGTACTCCTCCTAAAAACCAACAGTAAACAAACAGTAATTTCATCTGGCATATAATACTCATGCATAGTTTCCCTAATGATAAAGAGGATCCCAAAGAGACCCCCACAAGGAAAGTCAACCAAGTAAAACAAGTTCTTTTATCCTTCTAGAAAAATAACAAGGCTGTATGTTTCAATAAACTGTATAACTTTTGTGGGATGTTGTTATTCTGTTGTCTCACTTTTATCTCTAGTTCATCTGATGTTGATCCAAAATGGTGAAATAAAATTGCTGAAGATGTCTGTTTTTGTTATACAGATAAGGAAAGAAGGTTTGTGCACAAACATAGAAGAGGATTCTTTACGGTAAGAGCAATGAGACTATGGAACTCTCTGCCTGAAGAAGTGGTGATGGTGAGTTCACTAAAAGAGTTCAAGAGGGGCCTGGATGTTTTTCTGGAGTATAATAATATTATAGGTTATAGCTACTAGGAATGGGTCATTGTTCCAGGGAGTTATTCTGATTGCCTGATTGGAGTCAGGAAGGAATTATTCCCCCGTAAATTTAGGAAAATTGGCCTAAACTTCCCTTTTTTTTTTTTTGCCTTTCTCTGGATCAACTTGCAGGATAACAGTCTGAACTAGATGGACAGATGTCTTTTCTCAGCCTTATAAACTAAGTTAATATGTATAACATATATTCAGGTGAATAGGAAGAAGCTAGACTTATGCCTACTTGATGCTGCACATCTACTAGATAAACAAGGGAAACATAGCAGTAATATAAGCGCTGCATTATTTTCACACAGCAGATCGGTAGAGATTCTTTCCTGCCTTTGAAACGTGTTTACATAGTAAAGCTAGAAAAATAGCTAAACCAGACTTACATCTGCAGCTTGTACTGTCAGGACAAAAACCTTTGAAGAAAAGCAGATGAGAACAGTATTTTTAGTTGCAAGGCCTTAGGGAGAACCTCTGTTGATATGTGTGAGTGTGACAACTATTGTAGGCTCCTCTAGAGTTCTGGGTAAAATATATGCAAATTGTAATGTCTAGTACCTCTCTCTCTCTATTGATTTGTGCCTGGACTGAATTTTTAAAAACATTTGGTGAACTTCAAATGAAACAAATCCTACCTGGTTTGCTCATCTATAATCTGGATAGATTGAAGTCTTAGGCACTGAGGTTTAACAGTGACAAATGTAATGGTATGCACATGGGAAGGAATAATGCAAGTCACCCGTACATACTAAATGGTAAAACACTGGGTAACACTGACATGGAAAAGGACTTAGGAATTTTAGTGGATAGCAAACTTAACAGTAGAAACCAGTGTCAGGCAGCTGCTGCCAAGGCCGATAAGATTATGAAGTGTATCAAAAATAGCATAGATGCACATGATGAGAACATAGTCCAGCCACTTTACAAATTACTAGTCAGACCGCACATGGAGAATTGTGTACAGTTCTGGGCTCCTTTAAGCAAGATAGAAATAGCAGAACTGGATAGGGTTCAGAAGAGGGCAACTAAAGTAATAACTGTAATGGGTGGACTACAATACTCAGAAATATTGTCAAAATTAAGTTCATTTAGTTACAAAAAATACAACTGAGGTGAGATCTCATAACTATGTATAAATATATCAAGTACAGAGAACTTTCCCATCATCTATTTATACCCAGGACTGTGACGGGGGATATCTTCTACATCTAGAGGAAAGAAGGTTTGTACACAAACATAAAAGAGGATTCTTTATGGTAAGAGCAGTGAGACTATGGAACTCTCTGCCTGAAGAGGTGCTGATGGTGAATTCAAGAGGGGCCTAGATGTATTTCTGGAGTTTAATAATATTATAGGTTATAGTTACTAGAGATGGGTTGTTGATCCAGGTAGTTATTTGATTGGAGTCAGGAAGGAAATTTTTCCCCTAAATTGAGGAAAACTGGCTTCTACTTCACAGTTTTTTTTTTTTTTTTTTTTGCCTTCCTCTGATTCAACTTGCAGGATACCAGGCTGAACTGGACGGACAGATGTCTTTTTTCAGCCTTACAAACTATCTTACTATGTTACCCCATTGTAACCTATTTTCTCTTATAGCCATATCCTTCACACATTTATTTTAAGCAATGTCATAAATTTAGCATATCCTCAGATAAAAAGGGGGATTTCAATACCAGCATAGAAAGCGACACTCTTGATAAATGGCCCGTAAAGTCTAGAGAAGATATAAAACCCTACATTTCCACCTTTTCCATTTCCTCTACTGCATTCTTCAACTATGAAGTAATCGTGTGGTTGCCACGTCTGTTTGAGTGGAAAGTGCTCATTGTTTGTTATTTTTCACACTTCATCATAAGAGTTTTAGAGATTGTAGCTCAAGGAACACACACACTGTGTATTTACTGTGTAAGACTTCCCGGCTACTACCCTCCTTGGCTAATCTTTATGTCAAAGATCATTTAGCTTCTTAAATTACGTCTTTCAAGCACTTAGAAGGGCTTTAAGTGACCACTTCACCATCATAAACATTTTAAAAGCTGTCACTCACAGACCACAGCTTGCACTTTTCTCTTGTTTATTTTTCTTTTTAATTATGTACAGAAACAGACAAATAACCACTTCACCAAAATGTCTATGGAGAATCCCAGGGTATCATGTGCATTATCAGTAAACAATGAGCAAGCCAAACCAAACTTTCCTGACTGGGATCCCAAGCTATCTAATCTATAGCACAAGCCCAAAAGAAGTCACAAATAAATATGGGGTACATTTACTAAGCCTGGGATGGTGAACAATTTAAGCAGGCTGTCTCGATATGCACCAGATTTATCAAATTGGTTCAGGCTAATTGATTAATTGGGAGCATGACTAAAAATGTTGTCTAGCTCTGGACCAACTATTGGTTGGCTTATTTTGGAGCAAAATTTTACACCAAAACTGTGGTGCAATTTTGGCACAAAACATCCCTTTTTAAGCCATATCACCTTTCCTATGGAGCCCTGCCTCTTTCCCTCTAAACTCTATCCCCTTTTGACTGAGTCAGTTAAAATAATATGTATAGAAAACCTCCCTTCTTAGGGGTTATCTAACTTATGAAAAAAAAATATAAAACTCATCAGGATTTAAATATACAAAAACATACTTACACCTTTCCATAGTGCTGTTATTCCCCCTTTGTTTACATGCAGCAGCAGAGCTGTGGGACGTATATCCTCAATCAGTGAGCTTTCCCTCATTAATATTTGTGGGTGTTCACTATCTTCTCATCCCCGCCCCCTGCTTGGTGTATATATATATTGGTGTGTATATATATAACCAAAAAACGGAACAGCACCTCCAGAGATAAATCGCAGGTGCAAGCTACCCGGCAATAATACAGCAAACAAATAAAGTAGCAGCACACCACTGAATGCACTAAGACTGAGTGAACAGGTGAATGTGTGAACAGGGTCAAATACATGATGCCAATACTTACTGACAAGCAGTGAAGTAGCTCTTAGCGCATATTATTGATCAAAAATATGTCGGGCCCACCTACCAGACGACAAGGTAGCTTCTTATCAGGTGGGACCTACTCTAACACGGAGGGTCCAGCTCCATTGTCTGGAGGTGATGTTCCGTTTTTTGGTTATATATATATTATAGAGGACTAGGCATCCTCTTTGGAACTTAGCACTCCCCGCCCATCCCCCACCCCTTGGTGTTTTAATCAGAGTAACAATGGAGCTGGACCCTCCATGTTAGAGTAGGTCCCACCTGATAAGAAGCTACCTTGTCGTCTGGTAGGTGGGCCCGACATATTTTTGATCAATAATATGCGCTAAGAGCTTCTTCACTGCTTATCAGTAAATAGTGGCGTCATGTATTTGACCCTGTTCACACATTCACCTGTTCACTCAGTCTTAGTGCATTCAGTGGTGAGCTGCTACTTTATTTGTTTGCTAAATATATTATATATATATATATATATATATATATATATATATTGGATATAAAAAGTCTACACACCCCTGTTAAAATGTCAGGTTTCCGTGCTATAAAAGAAATGACAAAGATAAATCATTTCAGAACTTTTTCCACCATTAATGTGACCTATAAACTGTACCACTCAATTGAAAAACAAACTGAAATCTTTTAGGTGGAGGGAAGAAAACAAAAAACAAACAAAAGTAATGTGGTTGCATAAGTGTGCACACCCTCTTATAACTGGGGATGTAGCTGTGTTAAAAATTAAGCAATCACATTCAAAATCATGTTATATAGGAGTCAGCATACACCTGCCATCATTTAAAGTGCCTCTGATTAACCCCAAATAAAGTTCAGCTGCTCTAGTTGGTCTTTACTGAAATGTTCTTAGTTGCTTCCCACAGCAAAAGCCATGGTCCACAGAGAGCTTCCAAAGCATCAGAGGGATCTTTGTTAAAAGGTATCAGTCAGGAGAAGGGTACAAAAGAATTTCCAAGGCATTAGATATACCATGGAACACAGTGAAGACAGTCATCATCAAGTGGAGAAAATATGGCACAACAGTGACATTACCAAGAACTGGACGTCCCTCCAAAATTTATGAAAAGATGAGAAGAAAACTGGTCTGGGAGGCTACCAAGAGGCCTACAGCAACATTCAAGGAGCTGCAGGAATATCTGGCAAGTACTGGCTGTGTGGTACATGTGATAACAATCTCCCGTATTCTTCACATGTCTGGGCTATGGAGTAGAGTGGCAAGACGAAAGCCTTTTCTTACGAAGAAAAACATCCAAGCCAGGCTACATTTTGCAGAAACATATCTGAAGTCTCCTAAAAGCATGTGGGGAAAAGGTGTTATGGTCTGATGAAACCAAGGTTGAACTTTTTGGCCATAATTCCAAAAGATATGTTTGGCGCAAAAACAACACTGCACATCACCAAAAGAACACCATACCCACAGTGAAGCATGGTGGTGGCAGCATCATGCTTTGGGGCTGTTTTTCTTCAGCTGGAACTGGGGCCTTAGTTAAGCTAGAGGGAATTATGAACAGTTTCAAATACCAGACAATATTGGCACAAAACCTTCAGGCTTCTGCTAGAAAACTGAACATGAAGAGGAACTTCATCTTTCAGCATGACAACGACCCAAAGCATACATCCAAATCAGCAAAGGAATGGCTTCACCAGAAGAAGATTAAAGTTTTGGAATGGCCGAACCAGAGCCCAGACCTGAATCTGATTGAAAATCTGTGGGGTGATCTGAAGAGGGCTGTGCACAGGAGATGCCCTCGCAATCTGACAGATTTAGAGTGTTTTTGCAAAGAAGAGTGGGCAAATCTTGCCAAGTCAAAATTTGCCATACTGATAGACTCATACCCAAAAAGACTGAGTGCTGTAATAAAATCAAAAGGTGCTTCAACAAAGTATTAGCCTAAGGCTCCATTCACACATCCGCAATTCCATTCCGCATTTTGCGGAACGGAATTGCGGACCCATACATTTCTATGGGGCCGCATGACGTGCTGCCCCGATCCAGAATTGCGGACCCGCACTTCCGGGTCCGCAATTCTGATCCTGAAAAAAATAGAACATGTCCTATTCTTGTCCGCAATAGCTGACAAGAATAGGCATATTCTCTTAGTGCCGGCAATGTGCAGTCCGCAAAATGCGGAATGCACATTGCCGCTGTCCGTGTTTTGCAGATCCGGGGGTCCGTGGATCCGCAAAACACACACGGATGTGTGAATGGACCCTTAGGGTGTGCACACTTATGCAACCATATTATTTTATTTTTATATTTTTTCTTCCCTCTACCTAAAAGATTTCAGTTTGTTTTTCAATTGAGTTGTACAGTTTATAGGTCACATTAAAGGTGGAAAAAGTTCTGAAATGATTTATCTTTGTCTCATTTTTTTTACAGCACAGAAACCTGACATTTTAACAGGGGTGTGTAGACTTTTTATATCATATATATATATATATATATATATATATATATATATATATATATATACATATATGCTTGTATGTACAATTGGTTTTGTTTAGACAGAAATTTTTTTTTTGCTCTGTATTTCTTACATGGGATCCTGTATTTGCATTCCTTCACAGGAGCTGCTCAGCAGCAGAGAGTCTTTGAGAGAGGCGCACCAAGGGGCGGGAACACAGGCTCTGACATTTTGCAAACAGAGCTGGACCACTCCCTCCGGCTGGGATAACCTTGTGCATGAAGCGAGAACCTGGTGGATAATGTCGCAGATCACTTGACCTGAAGTGCTGCAGGAGAAACGGTACCACAACCAAAAATACAGTAATTTCAAAAATGATTGTCTCTGATGGGCTAAGGCACTTTTCATCCCAAAAAAATATAACTTGGAATGCTCCTTTAATATGATAAGGCGATAGTCTTTTATTATGGGTTAAATGAGGGAGAAAAAAAAAGACTGAAGAAAAAAATCTATTAATTTCTTCTGGGATTTGAACCTCGGGCATCTACAGTACATGCAAGGCTCACCGTTTAGCACCAGGCTACAGCTGTATCATATTAAAAAGCAAATACATAATACTTGTATCTTTATAATCATATATTGTGCCTGTGAATAAACCAGCAATATGTATGATAGTAAATGAGATGGACTTAGTAAAGTCTATGGGCCCGTCTTGCTCCCGTCTCATGCAGAGCGGTTAGTGAGCAATTTTCTCCCCTCATTCTACAGATAGATAGGGGCTAAGGGCTCAGACTCCACTGATATGAAGTTTTGATATGTCCCTATGAAATATCAAAAGTTTACTGAAAGTACAGTGCCACTTTAAAGATAAACATTACAGCTGCTGATATGCTTTTCTACATTCTACCTGCCCATGAGTGAGAAATTAATAGACAAACTATATCTACTAAGAAATATTTTAAGATTTAGGCACCTTATTTATTTAGTCTAGACTCTAGACAATCTCTTTCTATATGCCCTAATACAGCATACAGTATGTGACTCAAAGAATGGAGTCTTCGTCATCATTTCAGTTTGGATACAAGTTCATAGCTCTTGATACATAGAACAGAATTCAGAATTTACATTTATTTAACATGTTAATTTCTGGATAAAAAATTTAGGTTATCAATAGTGAATAGGAATATACTAAACATAGAACAGGTGAAGGTGTTTTACAACCTATATGTCTGCCTGTAGTATAGAAGAGAAATAGAAAGTATCAACAGCAAATTCTTCAGCTTGCCTGGAGACTTTAGGTCATTAACAGGCCACTAGAGCAGGTTGGAGTTACAGTCAATTGAGATGCGGAAATATCCTAAATGGCTCTAATGCAGCAACTAAGTGCTTCTTAAATTCCAGAACTTTTACTAGAGCAAACTGAATCTGCAATGCTATCTGTATGTGCTATGTGCTGTAAGGAGGGGGATGACATGGGTAGGGGGAGATGGGGGGAGGTTATACTGACAACAAACACTGGCTGCAGTCGCTTGTGTTATGCTTAGCAGCATGAAACAAATTTGTTCGTTTATGAAAGGAAAATTGAGTCTGACCTGTTGAGTTAAAGCAATAGTCACTGAAATAACTGGTCATGTTTCTGCACAATTTGTTACCAGAAAATTTGACATACAATAATCTGTAGGGATGATCTGTCTGTAGCCATATACTATCCAATACTGTACAGGCTCTTCTTTACTGTTCAAGTAGCATGAGTGCACTGCTTCCTATTACATTAAAGGATCAATTAAAGGGAATTTGTCACCATCATTTGGCCTACATAAGTAATGCTACATGCTCTTGTTTAGATTTAGTTTAAAACATACCTTTGTTATTCCTTTGTGGATTTTCTGTCTCCAGAAAACAATGTTTATTCTATATGCAAATCAGGATGCAAAGTGCTCCGCGGGGGTGTTTCCAAACTTTCCAAGTGCTCAAGCCTGCCTATTTAGTGAGCCCAGTACCTCCCCATGCATCCCTAACTGTCTGCGACATCACGGTTGCCCTTCCCTTCTGATGGTGACATCACCTCTCTGCTGTTTACCTTGGCCGACTCCTCACAGTATATAGTAAGTGCATCTGCCTCACTATACTTGCTGCTTATGCACAGCACCACAGTCTTGCAGTGACGGAACATTGGCACCCTGTTCCAATCATTATATCAACCGTATTTACCACACACAGCATTTTTTCTTTAGTCAAAATATATGCAGGGGCCGGATCCTTGACGGACCTGATTATAGGAATTGGGGATAGGAAAAAGGCACAATGGCATTTCTCTATGCCGGATACAGTGAACTCTGGTAGATTGTTCATCTGCCGGAACACACTTCCGAAGTTTCTAGCACAGATGTGAGTACGGCCTAATAGACACAACAAAGAATTTCAGAACTGATGGTGAATTATACTGTCAGTAGTCATATTTGTGTTTTATAAATTGACCCCCTATGTTTTAGTAGTGTTGAGCGTGAATATTCTAATCGCAAATATAGCCACTTCGAGAATTCGCGAATATTTAGAATATAGTGCTTTATATTCTAATTCACAAATAGTGTTGATCGCGAATATTCTATTTATCGTGAATATCGGCACTTAGCAACAACCCTAGCAACCAATAGGAAAGTTGCCTAACCCTTAGTGTTTATTGCGAATATTTTACATTGCAGATTTTCGCAATCAAGAAAATAATGACGAGATCATGAATTCTCGAATTTGCAAATTTATGGCGAATATTCGGCCAAAAATTTATGAAATATCGCAAATTCAAATGTTGCCTATGTGTCACGACTGTGACGGATCCAGACAGGTCTGGGAGGAGAAGGTCGCAGCGACTTGCTACTCGCGATAGCTTGTGAGTTTGCTCCATGGTTCAGGGTATGTCATCCGGGTTTTGCCTTGTGAACCTTTTTGTCCTGACTGTGAGTTTGTAGGCATCCTTCTCAGGTGAGTCCTGTCTGCCACTCCCAGCTACTATATTAGTTTCATTTTCACTTGCAGTCATTGCCAGATATAGTCCTTACTTCCAGTTCTATTCTGACCTTTGAAGGAGATCGTTTGATGGTGTTGCTGTGGAGCTCTTGTCCGGCGTGGACTGTCGTGATTGGGATCGCCTTCTCTGCTCGTGACTGGATAAGTCTATCTCTGCTATAGTTTGTTTGTTGCTGTCTTCCCCTGCTGTTCTCCTAGACATGAGTGATGGTGACTAGTGCTCCCATCGGCCTTTCCCCACTCTAGGCTTGTTAGGGTGACTGAGGGTTTAGGCATCCTGCTCGCCGCACGGGTTCACACCCCGTCTAGGGTATCAAGGCAGACAGGTGCCAGCTTAGGGTTAGTCAGGGGTGGCCATACTATTCCCATCCGTAGATAAGGGTCCCCCTTCCCCTCCGTCTGGTGCGACACGACTGCTGCTGGGATAGCGGTCGTGACACTATGCCGCTCATCACTATGTTTTAGCACTGTGTACTCTGTGATATCAGGTCACAGGTAACTGTATCATCTAAGCTCCCACAATGTAGGATTCTTTGCATCTTATGTATATGTAAAATAGGCTACTTATAATTAAAAATATAAATGGGGCAATGTGTTAATAGCAAACCCCACTGGCGTACAATGCACCAGAATAAGAAGTAATAATTTTAATGCTTTGGGAGTCCTGGCAGCTAGGAAGCCAGCTGATTTCTGGTCTCATGTGCACAGGTTTTCTGGCATGCATGTTAAAAGAATCAAGCCATAAAGGCCCGACCCACGACCCACGGCCCACCCATAATTGTGTAATAACCTATCGCCCGGGGGCAAAAAATACTAAGGCGGATGCATTGTCTCTAAGTTTTCCTGGAGGGGGTGATGTTGAGGTACCAGAGCCCATTTTGCAAAAGGGGGTGGTGGTCTCTGCATTACACTCAGGTTTAGAGGGGAGGGTGTTGGAAGCTCAGGGGGACGCCCCGGCCTCCTGCCCCTCGGGTAAACTGTTTGTGCCAGAAAATTTACGCCTGGAGATACTAAAAGAACACCATAACTCCACTCTGGCAGGACACCCAGGTAGTAGGGCAACCTCTGAATTAGTGTCTCGTCGGTTCTGGTGGCCTAAGTGACGCCAGGAGGTGTCGAATTTTGTGTCTGCATGTGCTACCTGTGCTCGTTCTAAGGTAGATCATACTCGTCCGGCAGGGGGTCTTTTACCTCTAGCCATCCCCAACAGGCCTTGGACGCACCTATCAATGGATTTCATTACGGATCTACCAGTATCAGCGGGGAAAACTGTTATTCTTGTAGTTGTTGACAGATTCAGTAAAATGGTGCACTTTATTGCTCTTGCCGCATTGCCTAATGCTAACACACTGGCTCAGGTTTTTATTGACCACATCGTGAAGCTTCACGGGGTCCCTTCCGATATTGTTTCGGATCGTGGTACCCAATTCGTTTCTAAATTTTGGAAAGCTTTTTGTTCTCGTTTAGGGGTTCATCTGTCGTTTTCTTCATCTTTCCATCCACAGTCCAACGGTCAGACTGAACGTACCAATCAAAACCTAGAGACATATTTGAGATGCTTTGTTTCCGAAAATCAGGAGGAATGGTCATCTTATTTACCGTTAGCCGAGTTTGCCATTAATAATCGTCGTCAAGAATCCACTGATAAGTCACCATTTTTTGGTGCGTATGGTTTCCATCCTCAGTTTTGTACGTTTAGTGAGGGGGGGCCGTCTGGGATTCCCGAGGAGGAACAATTTGCGTCTTCACTTTCTTCAGTGTGGCAGAGTGTGCAAGAAAGTTTGAAGAGAATGGGTGGTAGATACAAACGTGTGGCTGATAGGAGGCGCTCTGAAGGTCTGGACCTTGGGGTGAATGACTTGGTGTGGTTGTCTACCAGAAATATCAAGTTGAAGGTTCCCTCGTGGAAATTAGGTCCGAGATTTATTGGTCCTTATAGGGTAATTAAGATCATTAACCCGGTGGCTTTTCGTCTGGAGCTACCTCAGACTCTAAGGATCCATAATGTCTTCCACAGATCTCTGCTTAAGAGATATGTAGAACCTCCTGAACCATTGCCACTACCGCCTCCACCGGTGGTTGTTGATGGCAGTCTTGAGTTTCAGGTAGAAAAGATTGTTGACTCACGATATATTCGCCGCTCTCTTAAGTACCTGGCGCACTGGAGAGGTTATGGTTCTGAAGAGAGAATGTGGGTTCCAGCTTTAGAGATAAAAGCGGACAGACTCATTCAGGCTTTTCATAGCTCCCATCCGGAGAGGCCTGGTCTTGAGGGTCCGGGGGCCCCTCGTAGAAAGGGGGGTACTGTCACGACTGTGACGGATCCAGACAGGTCTGGGAGGAGAAGGTCGCAGCGACTTGCTACTCGCGATAGCTTGTGAGTTTGCTCCATGGTTCAGAGTATGTCATCCGGGTTTTGCCTTGTGAACCTTTTTGTCCTGACTGGGAGTTTGTAGGCATCCTTCTCAGGTGAGTCCTGTCTGCCACTCCCAGCTACTATATTAGTTTCAGTTTCACTTGCAGTCATTGCCAGATATAGTCCTTACTTCCAGTTCTATTCTGACCTTTGAAGGAGATCGTTTGATGGTGTTGCTGTGGAGCTCTTGTCCGGCGTGGACTGTCGTGATTGGGATCGCCTTCTCTGCTCGTGACTGGATAAGTCTATCTCTGCTATAGTTTGTTCGTTGCTGTCTTCCCCTGCTGTTCTCCTAGAAATGAGTGATGGTGACTAGTGCTCCCATCGGCCTTTCCCCACTCTAGGCTTGTTAGGGTGACTGAGGGTTTAGGCATCCTGCTCGCCGCACGGGTTCACACCCCGTCTAGGGTATCAAGGCAGACAGGTGCCAGCTTAGGGTTAGTCAGGGGTGGCCATACTATTCCCATCCGTAGATAAGGGTCCCCCTTCCCCTCCGTCTGGTGCGACACGACTGCTGCTGGGATAGCGGTCGTGACACTATGCCGCTCATCATTATGTTTTAGCACTGTGTACTCTGTGATATCAGGTCACAGGTAACTGTATAATCTAAGCTCCCACAATGTAGGATTCTTTGCATCTTATGTATATGTAAAATAGGCTACTTATAATTAAAAATATAAATGGGGCAATGTGTTAATAGCAAACCCCACTGGCGTACTATGCACCAGAATAAGAAGTAATAATTTTAATGCTTTGGGAGTCCTGGCAGCTAGGAAGCCAGCTGATTTCTGGTCTCATGTGCACAGGTTTTCTGGCATGCATGTTAAAAGAATCAAGCCATAAAGGCCCGACCCACGGCCCACCCATCCCCTGACGAGTTTTTTTAAAGTGTTGAGGGTGGTAGAGAAGTGCAATAAGTCACAATTTTAGCACAGAACAGCACATGTGCCAAAAATCGCGGCTATATATACTGTGGGGATTTGCTCTGTGAGACAGGTTAGCAGACGCAGTATAGAGGCAAGGAACCAGGATTTAAATCAAACTTCAGTGTTTTATTCACACTCAACAAAAACATAACAGTCTTGGTGCTTGTTTACACACAGCAAAATAACAGTGTTCACCTGGAATCCTAGGTGTCAGTTCACCCCCGGCTGAATGCTCAGCCACAGAAAAGTTCACTGGCCTCTTTCAGGCGGCATGCTCGCCTGTTTGCAGTCTTCAGCCTTCAGCACAGAGGCTCCACAGCTTCACTGTCAGATGGAGGTAAAATCCACACAACTGAGACTGCTGGCTGGGTTTTTATATCCCAGCCAAAACCCGGCCTGGAGCGTGGGGAGAAGCCACCCACCCTGCACTTTGGCTGCTCCCAGTAAGAGCCGGCCTGGATCGGCATTACAGCCATACTAAATAACAAATAGTGTTAGTCAGCACTAACTGCCGCTGACACTTAAAATTACCGGCTATTACCTCACCGAGGCCAGGAACCTCAGTGACACGTACCTTCCATCAATGACGCCTTCCTACAATACTTATTGTTAGTTTTAAAAGTGGTTGTATGTTTAGGTTTTCATCCAGTGTCGGACTGAGGTGCCTAGGGCCCACCAGTAAAATTTATTTTGGGGGCCCACCGTACGGATACATTCAAGTATTACCTGCTCACACAGCAGCAAGATACTACTAGATGATTAAATATGAGGGTCCCTGCAGAAACTTAAAGAAGGTAGGTCTTGTGGAAAAAAGGATACTGGCTAGCTTTCCTCTATACCTATAAGTTATCTCAGCTCTGATTGTGTCTATAGTAATAAACTGGGGAGTTTCTTAACCCCTTACTGACCACCCATACGTGTTTTTACAGCGGTCACTAAGAGGACTTAGGCTGGGCCGCCGCTTTTTTACAGCGGCCCAGTTTAAGTGCTGCACAGGTCCCCCAGGCAGCAAGGGCCCGGCTCTCACATAAGAGTTGTGGCCCTGCTCTAACAGCTTGGACCGGCAGGAGTGCCTATCCAGGCTCTATAACACTTTACATGCCCTCTGCCTCTCATTGGCAACCCGCAAATGCAATCGCGCTGCCTACTAGTCAATGTCAGAATAGCATTGCCATTAAAATGCAATGCACTATAGGGATAGTGCATTGCATTTTAAAAGCAATAAAAATACTGTCTGTCATAGTCCCTTTGTGAAACTAAGTGAAAAAAAAACAAAACACATTCATTAAATAAAAATTCTATTAACAAAAAAAAAGTCATACACACCCCAAAATAATACCAATCAAACCGTCATCTCATTCCGGGAAAAATTTGACCTTACCTAGGACAATCACCCAAAAAATAAAAAAAACTATGGCTTTCAGAATATGGAGACACTAAAAAATACTTTTTTCAAAAATGCTTTATTATGTAAAACTGAAACAAAAAAGTAGTCATATTTGGTATTTTCGCATTTGTAACAACCTGCTCTATAAAAATACCACATGATCTAACCTGTTAGATGAACACTGTAAATAACAAAAAATAAAAACGGTGCCAAAACAGCTATTTTTTGTTACCTTGCCTCACAAAAAGTGTAAAATAGTACAACCAAAAATCATATTTACCCTTAAATAGTACAAACAAAACTGCCACGTTATCCCATAGTTTCCAAAATGGGGTCATTTTTTGGGGAGTTTTTACTCTAGGGTGCATCAGGGGGTCTTCAAATGTGACATAGTAGCTTAAAATTATTCCAGTGAAATCTGCCTTCCAAAAACCATATGGCGTTCCTTTCCTTCTACAGCAGTTTACGACCACATATGGGGTGTTTCTGTAAACGACATAATCGGGGTAATTAATATTGAGTTGTGTTAGGCTGTTAACCCTTGCTTTGCTACTGGAAAAAATGGATTAAAATGGAAAATCTGCCAAAAAAGTGAAATTCTGAAATTTCATCTCCATTTTCCATTAATTCTTGTGGAACACCTAAAGGATTAACAAAGTTTGTAAAATATGTTTTGAATACCTTGAGGGGTGTAGTTTCTAAAATGGGTTCATTTTATTGGAGTTTCTGCCCTAGGGGTGCATCAGGGGCTCTTCAAATGTGACATGGCAACTTAAAATTATCCCAGTGAAATATGCCTTCCAAAAACCATATGGCGTTCATTTCCTTCTGCGCCCTGCCATGTGCCCGTACAGCAGTTTACGACCACATACAGGGAGTGCCGAATTATTAGGCAAGCTGTATTTTTGAGGATTAATTTTATTATTGAACAACAACCATGTTCTCAATGAACCCAAAAAACTCATTAATATCAAAGCTGAATATTTTTGGAAGTAGTTTTTAGTTTGTTTTTAGTTTTAACTATTTTAGGGGGATATCTGTGTGTGCAGGTGACTATTACTGTGCATAATTATTAGGCAACTTAACAAAAAACAAATATATACCCATTTCAATTATTTATTTTTACCAGTGAAACCAATATAACATCTCAACATTCACAAATATACATTTCTGACATTCAAAAACAAAGCAAAAACAAATCAGTGACCAATATAGCCACCTTTCTTTGCAAGGACACTCAAAAGCCTGCCATCCATGGATTCTGTCAGTGTTTTGATCTGTTCACCATCAACATTGCGTGCAGCAGCAACCACAGCCTCCCAGACACTGTTCAGAGAGGTGTACTGTTTTCCCTCCTTGTAAATCTCACATTTGATGATGGACCACAGGTTCTCAATGGGGTTCAGATCAGGTGAACAAGGAGGCCATGTCATTCGATTTTCTTCTTTTATACCCTTTCTTGCCAGCCACGCTGTGGAGTACTTGGACGCGTGTGATGGAGCATTGTCCTGCATGAAAATCATGTTTTTCTTGAAGGATGCAGACTTCTACCTGTACCACTGCTTGAAGAAGGTGTCTTCCAGAAACTGGCAGTAGGACTGGGAGTTGAGCTTGACTCCATCCTCAACCCGAAAAGGCCCCACAAGCTCATCTTTGATGATACCAGCCCAAACCAGTACTCCACCTCCACCTTGCTGGCATCTGAGTCGGACTGGAGCTCTCTGCCCTTTACCAATCCAGCCACGGGCCCATCCATCTGGCCCATCAAGACTCACTCTCATTTCATCAGTCCATAAAACCTTAGAAAAATCAGTCTTGAGATATTTCTTGGCCCAGTCTTGACGTTTCAGCTTGTGTGTCTTGTTCAGTGGTGGTCGTCTTTCAGCCTTTCTTACCTTGGCCATGTCTCTGAGTATTGCACACCTTGTGCTTTTGGGCACTCCAGTGATGTTGCAGCTCTGAAATATGGCCAAACTGGTGGCAAGTGGCATCTTGGCAGCTGCACGCTTGACTTTTCTCAGTTCATGGGCAGTTATTTTGCACCTTGGTTTTTCCACACGCTTCTTGAGACCCTGTTGACTATTTTGAATGAAACGCTTGATTGTTCGATGATCACGCTTCAGAAGCTTTGCAATTTTAAGAGCAATTTTAAGAGTGCTGCATCCCTCTGCAAGATATCTCACTATTTTTGACTTTTCTGAGCCTGTCAAGTCCTTCTTTTGACCCATTTTGCCAAAGGAAAGGAAGTTGCCTAATAATTATGCACACCTAATATAGGGTGTTGATGTCATTAGACCACACCCCTTCTCATTACAGAGATGCACATCACCTAATATGCTTAATTGGTAGTAGGCTTTCGAGCCTATACAGCTTGGAGTAAGACAACATGCATAAAGAGGATGATGTGGTCAAAATACTCATTTGCCTAATAATTCTGCACGCAGTGTATAGGGTGTTTCTGTAAACTACAGAATCAGGGTAATTAATATTGAGTTGTGTTTGGCTGTTAACCCTTGCTTTGTTACTGGAAAAAATAGATTAAAAGGGAAAATCTGCCAAAAAAGTGAAATTCTGAAATTTCATCTACATTTTCCATTAATTCTTGTGGAACATTTAAAGGTCTAAGAAAGTTTGTAAAATCAATTTTTAATACCTTGAGGGGTGTAGTTTCTAAAATGGGGCAATTTATGGGTGGTTTATATTATGTAAGCCTCACAAATTGACTTCAGATCTGAACTGGTCCTTTAAAAAGTGGGTTTTAGAAATTTTCGGAAAAATTTCAAGATTTGATTCTAAACTTCTAAGCCTTCTAACGTTCCAAAAAAAGAAAATGTAATTTACAAAATGATCCAAACATGAAGTAGACATATGGGAAATGTAAAGTAATATCTATTTTAGGAGGTATCACTATCTGTTTTAAAAGCAGAGAAATTGAAATTTAGAAAATTGCTAATTTTTCCAGATTTTTGGTAAATTTGGTAATTTTTTTATAACAAAAAATGACATCTTTTGACTCAAATTTACCACTGTCATGAAGTACAATATGTGACGAGAAAACAATCTCAGAATGGCTTGGATAAGTAAAAACATTCAAAAATTATCACCACATAAAGTGACACATGTCAGATTTGTAAAAAATTGCCTGGTCCTCTGTCACCTCTTTTTATGCTATAGAGATGCGGACATGCACGGCTAGATCATCGCTAGCATGCCCGCATTATACCTGTCCCATAGCTCTGTATGGTTTTATTGAGTTTAAAAAATGATTTTATATATATGTAAATCAACCTGGTAAGGAGCCCAAGGGGCTTTCTATTTATATGCTTGGTGCCCAGCCACGCCCCCCTGTGAAGGAGCCCAGCACCGCCTGTAACCAGGAATATCCTCCTTGCTCACAAAGTCAGATCGGCATAATCTTGCGATGCGCGAGCTCAGTTAAGTAGGCTACACAATCATAGGGAAGACTGTTGACTTGGAAGTTGTCCAGAAGACAGCCATTGACACCCTCCACAAGGAAGGTAAGGCCTAAAAGATCATTACTAAAGAACTGTGCTGTTCAGAGTTCTGTATCCAAGCATATAAATGGAAAGCACAGAGGTTAAGAAATAACAAGCTCGGAGTCTTGTCTACAAATGCTCGCAGTTTAGGGAATAAGATCAATGAACTTGAGTCTATAATGGCATCTGAGAATATAGATTTAGTGGCTGTTACTGAGACATGGTTCAATGGGAGTAATGACTGGGATATAACAATACCAGGGTTCTCTCTATATAGGTAAGACAGAGAAGGCAAGAAAGGGGGAGGGGTGGCTCTGTATATGAAAGATAGCATAAAATCAAATTTATTACAAGTTAGCGAGACCAATTTAGAGTCAGTTTGGGTTAACTTGCAGCTTGACAATCATAAGGTAACTCGTGTAGGTGTGACATATAAACCACCTAGCCAAGTCAAAGAATTAGATGATCTACTAGTTGAGGAAATAGCTAAAATGACAATGGAAGGGGAAGTTATCATTATGGGAGACTTTAATCTTCCTGATGTAAACTGGAAAACCAAAATAACTAGTTCTGCCAGGAATACAGATATTCCAAAGTCCCTACTGGGATTATCTCTACAGCAAGTAGTTGAGGAGCCAACCTGGAAGGAGGACATTTTAGATTTAGTATTCACAAATGGGAATTTGGTATCGGATATTACTGTAGGGGAAAGCTTGGGATCTAGTGATCACCAGTCAGTGTGGTTTACTATAAGTACAGCGACTGAGTCACACCACACAAAAACAAAAGTTTTAGATTTTAGAAAAACTGACTTTTCTAAAATTAGATTAGTGGTATACGAGTCCCTAACAGATTGGAACAGTTTCAATGGAGTCCAGGAGAAATGGGACTACTTAAAAGTGGCACTATTGAAGGCAACAGATAATTGTATTAGGCTTGTCAGTAAAAGCAAAAAAAGGAAGAGACCACTGTGGTACTCAGCAGAAGTGGCCAAAATAAAAAAAATAAAAAAAAGATAGCATTTAGTAATTATAAAAAAAAATATATGAGGATGACAGGCAAATTTATAAGATCAGGCAGAGAGAGGCCAAACAAGTTATAAGAGCTTCTAAAGCACAGGCAGAAGAGAAATTAGCTCAGTCAGTGAAAAAGGCGATAAGACATTCTTCAGATACATAAATGAATAAAGGAAACTAAAACAAGGAATTAACAAATTAAAAACAAAAGAAGGAAGGTATATGGAAGAAGATAAAGAACTAGCTGACTGCCTCAATGAATACTTCTGTGCAGCTTTTACAAAGAAAAATGAAGGAAAAGGACCTCAGTTAGGAAGGAAGACTAATGAATCTTTTGATGCATGTGTCTTTACAGAGGAAGAGGTTCTAAGTCAGCTGTCTAAAATTAATACAAAGAAGTCACAGGGGCCTGATGGGATACACCCAAAGCTATTAAAAGAGCTTAGCAGTGTACTAGCAAAACCATTAACAGATTTATTTAACCAATCACTGGTAACAGGAGTCATCCTAGAAGATTGGAAATTAGCAAATATTGTGCCCATTCACAAGAAAGGTAGTAGGGAGGAATCGGGCAACTATAGGCCAGTAAGCCTGACATCAATAGCGAGAAAATTAATGGAAACCATACTAAGGCCTCATGCACACGGCCGTGTTTCGCGGCCGAGAGCGGTCTGTGGTAACCCGGCCGGGATTCCTTCTGACAGCAGAAGCGCACGGCGTCATTGGTTGCTTTGACACCGTACGCTTCATGCCGCCGCTGCTGTACAGTGATACACTCGTATAGATCATACGAGTGTATCACTGTACAGCAGCGGCGGCATGAAGCGCACGGCGTCATAGCAACCAATGACGCCGTGCGCTCCTGCTGTCAGAAGGAATCCCGGCCGGGTTACCACGGACCGCTCTTGGCCGCGGAACACAGCTGTGTGCATGAGGCCTTAAGGAGAGGATTGTGGAACATCTAAAATCCCATGGATTTAAAGATGAAAAACAGCATGGATTTACTTCAGGGAGATCATGTCAAACTAATCTTATTGATTTTTTTGATTGGATGACTAAAATAATAGATGGCGGAGGTGCAGTAGACATAGCTTTTCCAGACTTTAGTAAGGCTTGTAATACTGTCCCACATAGAAGGCTAATCAATAAATTAGAGTCTTTGGGCTTGGACTCCCATATTGTTGAATGTATTAGGCAGTGGCTGAGGGACAGACAACAGAGGGTTGTAGTCAATGGAGTATATTTAGACCATGGTCTTGTTACCAGTGGGGTACCTCGGGGATCTGTTCTGGGACCCATATTGTTTAATATCTTTATCAGCAAAATTGCAGAAGGCCTCAATGGTAAGGTGTGTCTTTTTGTTGATGACACAAAGATTTGTAAAAAGGTTGATGTTCCTGGAGGGATATACACTAAATGGAAAAGGATTTAGGAAAACTAGAGGAATGGTCAAAAATCTGGCAACTAAAATGTAATGTTGATAAGTGCAAGATAATGCACCTGGGGCATAAAAACCCAAGAGCAGAATATAAAATCAGTGATACAGTCCTAACCTCAGTATCTGAGGAAATGGATTAGGGGGCATTATTTCAGAAGACTTAAAGGTAGGCAGACAATGTCATAGAGCAGCAGGAAATGCTAGCAGAATGCTTGGGTGTATAGAGAGAGGCATTACCAGTAGAAAGAGGGAGGTGCTCATGCCGCTCTACAGAGCACTAGTGAGACCTCATTTGGAGTATTGTGCGCAGTACTGGAGACCATATCTCCAGAAGGATATTGCTACTTTGGAGAGAGTTCAGAGAAGAGCTACTAAACTAGTACATGGATTGCAGGATAAAACTTACCAGGAAAGATTAAAGGACCTTAACATGTATAGCTTGGAAGAAAGACGAGACAGAGGGGATATGATAGAAACGTTTAAATACATAAAGGGAATCAACAAGGTAAAAGAGGAGAGAATATTTAAAAGAAGAAAAACTGCTACAAGAGGACATAGTTTTAAATTAGAGGGGCAAAGGTTTAAAAGTAATATCAGGAAGTATTACTTTACTGAGAGAGTAGTGGATGCATGGAATAGCCTTCCTGCAGAAGTGGTAGCTGCAAATACAGTGAAGGAGTTTAAGCATGCATGGGATAGGCATTAGTGATGTCCTGAACTATTCGCCGGCGAACATAACTTGTTTGCGTTCACTGCGGCGGGCGAAAATATGCGATGTTCGGTCCCCCCCCCCCCCTATACATCATCATTGAGCAAACTTTGACCCTGTACCTCACAGTCAGCAGACACATTCCAGCCAATCAGCATACCCTCCCTCCCAGACCCTTCCACCTCCTATCAAAAAGCAAGGACAGCATCCATCTTAGATTCATTCTGAAGCTGCAGTGTCACAAATTTGACTAAGTTGTAATCGCAATGCGATTAATACAGGTTGTATTAGTCGCATTGCGAATTCAACTTAGAGCTGGGTTCCTAATGGTTGTATTGCTAGGATATAACGAAGATTGAGAATATAGTGCTATATCCGTTATATTCGTCAATTCTAGCAATACAACCATTAGGAACTCAGATCTAAGTTGTAATCGCAATGCGATTAATACAGGTTATATTAATTGCATTGCAAATTCAACTTAGAGCTGGGTTCCTAATGGTTGTATTGCTAGAATATAACGAAGATTGAGAATATAGTGCTATATTTGTTATATTCGTCAATTCTAGCAATACAACCATTAGGAACTCAGATCTAAGTTGTAATCGCAATGCGATTAATACAGGTTATATTAATCGCATTGCGAACTCAACTTAGAGCTGGGTTCCTAATGGTTGTATTGCTAGGATATAACGAAGATTGAGAATATTGTGCTATATTCGTTATATTCGTCAATTCTAGCAATACAACCATTAGGAACTCAGATCTAAGTTGTAATCGCAATGCGATTAATACAGGTTATATTAATCGCATTGCGAACTCAACTTAGAGCTGGGTTCCTAATGGTTGTATTGCTAGTATATAACGAAGATTGAGAATATTGTGCTATATTCGTTATATTCGTCAATTCTAGCAATATAACCATTAGGAACTCAGATCTAAGTTGTAATTGCAATGCGATTAAGGCTGAGTTCACACGGGCGAGATTTCCGCGCGGGTGCAATGCGTGAGGTGAGCGCATTGCACCCGCACTGAATCCGGACCCATTTACTTCTATGGGGCTGTGCACATGAGCAGTGATTTTCACGCATCACTCATGCGTTGCGTGAAAATCGCAGCATGCTCTATATTGTGCGTTTTTCACGCAACGCAGGCCCCATAGAAGTGAATGGGGCTGAGTGAAGATCGCAAGCATCAAGTGCGGATGCGGTGCGATTTTCACGCACGGTTGTTAGGTGACAGTCTATTCACTGTATTATTTTCCCTTATAACTAGTATTGATCACGAATATTCGAATTTCGAATTTTTATCGCGAATATAGGTACTTTGAAAATTTGCTTTTTATTTTTATTTATTTATTTATTTTTTTTATAATTTTTTTTAAATCAGTACACATGAGCCCTCACTGCTTCTAGCTTGTGGGCCAATAAGAAGGCTGCAATATACTTGACTTTAGGAGTAGTAGTGTTTGCGAATTTTGCTCTATATTCGTTTTTTTTGAATATTTGCTATATTGCTATATATTCTTGTTTTAGAATATTACGAATATTCGAAAAAACGAAGTTATAGCAATATAGAGAATATTCAAAAAAAATCGAATATAGAGCAATTTAGCTAATATAGTGCTATAATCTTCGTCTAATAGTTGTAAGTTGAAAAATTTGCAATAAAAAATTTGAATCTGAAAATTCTAATTCCGAAAATTCGCATATTACACAATCATTACCTTTCCGATTTATCGAGAAAAAAAACGTGAATTTTCGAATTTTCGAATATTCGGCGAATATTCTACAAAATCGAATATGACCCCTGCCGCTCATCACTACTTATAACATGGTTATAAGGGAAAATAATAGCATTCTTTAATACAGATTGGATGTGATTGGACCCAGGACTTTAATAGCGTCCTGGGTGCCATAGTAACCATTCAGAAAAAGCTAAACGTCAGATCCGGCAATGCGCCAAAACGACGTTTAGCTTAAGGCCGGATCCGGATTAATGCCTTCCAATGGGCATTAATTCCGGATCCGGCCTTGTGGCAAGTGTTCCGGATTTTTGACCGGAGCAAAAAGCGCAGCATGCTGCGGTATTTTCTCCGGCCAAAAAAACGTTCCGTTCCAGAACTGAAGACATCCTGATGCATCCTGAACGGATTTCTCTCCATTCAGAATGCATGGGGATAATCCTGATCAGGATTCTTCCGGCATAGAGCCCCGACGACGGAACTCTATGCCGGAAGATAAGAACGCAAGTGTGAAAGGGCCCTAAGAAGAGACCGGCAGCTACGCGATCAAGAGGAGAAGGTGAGTTTATTATTTTTTTATTTTTTAACCCTCAATTGACCACCTACTAAGCATTCTGTATTAAAGAATGCTATTATTTTCCCTTATAACCATGTTATAAGGGAAAATAATAACATCTACACAACACCGAACCCAAACCTGAACTTCTGTGAAGAAGTTCGGGTCTGGGTACCACAGTCAGTTTTTTATCACGCGCGTGCAAAACTGAACAACGGAACGCAATCGCAGTCAAAAATGACTGCAATTGGGTACCTACTCGCGCGGGTTTGCCGCAGCGCATCCGGACCTTATCCGGACACGCTCGTGTGAACTCAGCCTAATACAGGTTATATTAATCGCATTGCGAATTCAACTTAGATCTGAGTTCCTAATGGTTGTATTGCTAGAATATAACGAAGATTGAGAATATAGAAACATAGAAACATAGAATGTGTCGGCAGATAAGAACCATTTGGCCCATCTAGTCTGCCCAATATACTGAATACTATGGATAGCCCCCGGCCCTTATCTTATATGAAGGATGGCCTTATGCCCATCCCATGCATGCTTAAACCCCTTCACTGTATTTGCAGCTACCACTTCTGCAGGAAGGCTATTCCATGCATCCACTACTCTCTCAGTAAAGTAATACTTCCTTATATTACTTTTAAACCTTTGCCCCTCTAATTTAAAACTGTGTCCTCTTGTGGTAGTTTTTCTTCTTTTAAATATGCTCTCCTCCTTTACCGAGTTGATTCCCTTTATGTATTTAAAAGTTTCTATCATATCCCCTCTGTCTCTTCTTTTTTCCAAGCTATACATATTAAGGTCCTTTAACCTTTCCTGGTAAGTTTTATCCTGCAATCCATGTACTAGTTTAGTAGCTCTTCTCTGAACTCTCTCTACAGTATCTATATCCTTCTGGAGATATGGCCTCCAGTACTGCGCACAATACTCCAAGTGAGGTCTCACCAGTGTTCTGTACAGCGGCATAAGCACTTCACTCTTTCTACTGATTATACCTCTCCCTATACATCCAAGCATTCTGCTGGCATTTCGTGCTGCTCTATTACATTGTCTTCCCACCTTTAAGTCTTCTGAAATAATTACTCCTAAATCCCTTTCCTCAGATACTGAGGTCAGGACTGTGTCAAATATTCTATATTCTGCCCTTGGGTTTTTACGCCCCAGGTGCATTATCTTGCACTTATCCACATTAAATTTCAGTTTCCAGAGTTCTGACCATTCTTCTAGTTTTCCTAAATCCTTTTCCATTTGGCGTTTCCCTCCAGGAACATCAACCCTATTACATATCTTTGTGTCATCAGCAAAAAGACAAACCTTACCATCGAGGCTTTTTGCAATATCACTTATGAAGATATTAAACAAAATCGGTCCCAGTACAGATCCCTGTGGAACCCCACTGGTAACATGACCTTGTTTTGAATGTTCTCCATTGACTACAACCCTCTGTTGTCTGTCACTCAGCCACTGCCTAATCCACTCAACAATATGGGAGTCCATGCTCAATGACTGCAGTTTATTGATAAGTCTTCTATGTGGGACAGTGTCAAAAGCCTTACTAAAATCTAGATATGCGATGTCTACTGCACCTCCACCGTCTATTATTTTATTCACCCAGTCAAAAAAATCTATAAGATTTGTTTGACATGATTTCCCTGAAGTAAACCCATGTTGTTTTTCATCTTGCAATCCATGGGATTTTAGATGTTCCACAATCCTATCCTTTAATAGGGTTTCCATTAATTTGCCTACTATTGATGTCAGACTCCCTGGTCTATAGTTGCTCGATTCCTCCCTACTACCTTTCTTGTGAATGGGCACGACATTTGCCAATTTCCAATCTTCCGGGACGACTCCTGTTACTAATGATTGGTTAAATAAATCTGTTAACGGTTTTGCCAGCTCACCACTAAGCTCTTTTAATAATTTTGGGTGTATCTCATCAGGCCCCTGTGAATTATTTGTCTTCACTTTAGACAGCAAACTTAGAACATCTTCCTCTGTAAAGATACATGCATCCAACGATTTATTAGTCATTCTTTCTAGTGGAGGTCCTTCTCCTTTTTCTTTTGTAAAAACTGAACAGAAGTATTCATTAAGGCAGTCGGCTAGCCCTTTATTCTCTTCTACATACCTTCCGTCCTTTGTTTTTAATTTAGTTATTCCTTGTTTTAATTTCCTTTTTTCATTTATATATCTGAAGAATGTCTTATCCCCTTTTTTCACAGACTGAGCTAGTTTTTCTTCTGCCTGCGCTTTAGAAGTTCTTATAACTTGCTTGGCCTCTCTCTGCCTAATCTTGTAGATTTCCTTATCTTCATTGCTCTGTTTTTTTTTATAATTACAAAATGCTAGCTTTTTATTTTTAATGATTTGGGCCACTTCTGCTGAGTACCACAGTGGTCTCCTCCTTTTTTTGCTTTTACTGACAAGTCTAATGCAATTTTCTGTTGCCTTCAATAATGCACCTTTTAAGCAGTCCCATTTCTCCTGGACTCCATGTAATCCGTTCCAGTCTGATAAGGACTCATTTATAACTAATTTCATTTTTGAAAAGTCTGTTTTTCTAAAATCTAAAACTTTTGTTTTTGTGTGGTGGGACTTTTTCACAGTTCTTATATTAAACCACACTGACTGGTGATCACTAGATCCCAAGGTTTCGCCTACAATGACATCATATACCGAATCCCCATTTGTGAATACCAAATCCAAAATGGCCTCCCTCCGGGTTGGCTCCTCAACCACTTGTTGTAGAGATAACCCCAGTAGGGAATTTAGAATATCTGTACTCCTGGTAGAACTTGCTATTTTGGTTTTCCAGTTTATATCTGGAAGATTGAAATCTTCCATAATGATAACTTCTCCATTCATTGTCATTTTAGCTATATCTTCAACTAGTAGATCATCTAGTTCTTTAACTTGACCAGGTGGTCTATATATCACACCTACACGAGTTACTGCATGGTTAGCAAACTGCAACGTAACCCAAACTGACTCTATGTTGGCCTCACCAACTTGTATTAGGTTAGATTTAATGCTATCTTTCACATACAGGGCCACTCCTCCTCCTTTCTGAAGTGCTATATTCGTTATATTCGTCAATTCTAGCAATTACAACCATTAGGAACTTAGCTCTAAGTTGAATTTGCAATGCGATTAATGCAGGTTATATTAATCGAATTGCGAATTCAACTTACCACACTCTGCGTCAACTACGTAATTTTCCATGGGAGTTTTGCCATGGATCCCCTTCCGGCATGCCACAGTCCAGGTGTTAGTCCCCTTGAAACAACTTTTCCATCACTATTGTGGCCAGAAAGAGTCCCTGTGGGTTTTAAAATTTGCCTGCCTATTGAAGTCTATGGCGGTTCGCCCGGTTCGCGAACATCTGCGGAAATTCGCGTTCGCCGTTCGCGAACGGAAAATTTATGTTCGCGAAATCTCTAATAGGCATAAGACCATCCTTCATATAAGATAGTGCCAAGGGCTAGTCATAGTATTCAGTATATTGGGCAGACTAGATGGGCCAAATGGTTCTTATCTGCCGACACATTCTATGTTTCTATGTTTCTATGGAAGGAAGAACGTAGAAAAAGGTGCACAAACAGGGATAACTTCAGCCTTGAAAGGATTATCAAGAAAAGGCCATTCAAGAATTTGGGGGAGATTCACAAGCAGTGGATTGGGGTTGGAGTCAGTGCTTCCAGAGCCACCACACACAGACCTATGCAGGACAAGGGCTACAATGGTAGCATTCCTTGTGTGAAGCCATTCATGACCCAGGTATAAATACCTATCTATCTATGTAATGTATTTATTGTAATATTATGAAACCTGGTGAAGGGGAAGTTTTAATCCCCGAAACGCGTTGTTTCCATTAAATAAGAAGAACTTCCTCCACTAAGACCGTCTCCACTGGTGATTTTGCGCCGAATCAGAACCTCTCTTATTCTACTGCAATTTTTCTTTTGGGGGACTGGACATCTTATCCAAAAGAATACACAGTCTGCTGCTGCAGTCCTGGTACAAAGGTCTTATTTATACAAGTTTACAATAGAGTTGTGCCTATAATAGCAAAACCCCACGAGGTGAGCCTCCACATTTCTCAATACATCCTTTTATTTGTATAAATATGCTACCCTATTGTGCGCCCCTTTTTCTCCCTTTATCTATTCCCCTCACCCTTTGAGGGGAATCTAGATTTGTCCATTATCTAAAGAGATTCACGACCCAGAGACAATGTCAGAAACACCTTACCTGGACTAAGGAGAAAAAAGGACTGAACTGGTGCTCAGTGGCCCAAAGTCCTGTTTTCAGATGAAAGTAAAAGTTGCCCTTCATTTGGAAATCAAGGTCCCAGAGTCTGGGGTAAGAGTGGAGTGACACGCAGTTGCTTGAGGTCCAGTGTGAGGTTTACAAGGTCAGTGATGGTTTGGGGAGCCATGTCATCTGCTAGTTTTGATGTTATATTGTTATATCAAGTCACTATGTTATATCAAGTCCAAAGTCAGTGCAGCTATCTACCAGGACATATTAGATCACTTCATACTTCCCTCTGCTGCCAAACATTGTGGAAATGTTTTTCATTTTCCAGCAGTACTTGGCACCTGCACACTCTGCCAAAAGTACCAATACCTGGTTTAATAACCACAATATCACAATTAGAGATGATCGAATTTCTTAAAAGTTCGATTTGGCTAATTCGCTAAAAATCATTTAATTTCGTCACAAAGAGCATTTTTTGTAAGTAGCGGGTGCAATGACCGGGAGCTGCGATAGTGCCACCCCCGTCATTGTACAAAAAAATCACAGAAAAAACAAAGGTAAAAACATCCTGTACAATATGATATATAAATTTGCGGATGTCACTGGCCATATTATTGAAGAAAATCACAGAAATAAGATAATAATGCACTTAGTAAAGTAGATGCAAACATTATATATGGACAAAGTCCTCACTCTGATATGATAAAATCTGAGACACTTAGCCAATATTTTTTGATCAAAACACATCTGAGCCCGCCTACCAAGCGCCAAGGTGGTCTCGGGTCAGGCTAAGTGTCTCAGATTTTATCATATCAGAGTGACTTTGTCCATATATAATGTTTGCATCTACTTTACTAAGTGCATTATTATCTTATTTCTGTGATTTTCCCCGTCATTGTACCCCTCAGATGCCGCGTTCATACATGATTGCAGCATCTAAATTTAAAATTACCAATAAAAAAAATTTTCAATCAAACTTACCGCCTCCATTTGCTCGCGACGGGCCGGCCACCGCCATCTTGCTTGAAGATCTCGGCCGAAATCCTGTGCGGCATGAAATTACGTCATCACGCCGGCTGGCGTGGGGACGTATGACATCATCACGCCAGCCAGCGTGATGATGTAATCTCGCACTGCACAGGATTTCAGCCGAGATCTTCAAGCAAGATGGAGGCTGGTGGCCCGTCGCGAGAAAATGGAGGAGGTAAATTTGAATTTTTTAGTTTTTTATACTAATTCAGGTTAAATTGATTCGCTCACACAAAGCATGAGTAAATTCGGCTTCTAAGCAAATCGAATTTATCTTGAATTTCTGATTAAATTCCACTTTGTGGGATTCGATTCGTTCATCTCTAATGCCAATGCTTGATTAGCCAGCAAACTCACCTGATCTAAACCCTATAGAGAATCTATGGAGTATTGTCAAGAGGAAGATGAGAGACATAAGACCTAACAACGCAGACTAGCTGCCATCAAAGCAATCTGGGCTTCCATTACACCTCAGCAACCCCACAGGCTGATTATCTAGATCATCTCCACTCTCTGAGTGCATATACTGTACATACTTTTCAGTAGGCCAACATTTCTGTATTAAAAATAATTATTTTAATTGGTTTCATATAATAGTATAATTTTATGATATACTATCCTTTGGGTTTCATTAGCTGTAAGCTACTGTATAATCAACAGTAAAATAAATAAATGCTTGAAATAGATCACTCTATGTGTAAAGAATTTACAGTGTGAGTCAAAAGTCTCTGGACACCCTTTTCTTTCATAAACAAAAGGGTGAGGGGCCTATCTTTTAGGCTATGTCCACAACATGGCCGACATCTTGAAAGCCGCCATATTAGAGCAAATTTTTTTCAAATGAGAAGGGGGGTCATGTAGCATTTTAAAGAAGAACAGAATTTTCTCAGAAATCGATTGCCATACTAAGATTTACCATATCTTTTGTGGTTCAAAAGTTATCAACACAGAAAGTAACACCAGGGACAACACATTAAACGCATCAAATAGCTGTGCATCAAAGGGAATGTACCTGGTTGTTGTTGCAATTTTCTGTGCTGATAACTTATGAACCACAAGAGATATTGAAAATCTGATTGTTTGCTGCAATCGATTTAGGAGAAAAGTCTGGTCTTCTTTGATATACTACCCCTTTCCCATTGGAAATTTTTTGCCTTGATCCAATATGGCGGCTTTCAAGATGGCAGCCATGTTCCAGACATAGCCTAAAAGATAGGCCCCTCACCCATTACTTGCTGGGATATTCAGATATTTCATTATCCCTTTCATTTCTGAAATAAAAGGGTGTCCTGAGACTGTTGACTAACCCTGTATTTAATATATGAGTTTCGCTTTTTGAATTGAATTACTGAAATAAATTAACTTTTTGATAATATTCTATTTTATTGAGATGCACCTGTAAATTTATTTGCACAAGTCACTACTTTGGTGTATGTATTTTTAACCTTCTAAATTAAAGAAATTAGCAAACGTTTAATGAGACAAGCTCAACAGGCGTTCCTGCAATGTATAATGAAAGCTGGGCTTTACTATTTTCATTCACATTTTCTTTTAGCATCCTAAAGGTTATCAACCAAAAAAAGTTTCCCATTATCCTAAGTGTGCTAAACCCTAAAGTGTAAGATGACATAGTTCAATAGGGCTTACATAGTTCATAGTTCAATAGGGATGATGAAAGCCTTCTTCCAACTGCAGTTTCCTAACCTGGCAGATAATAATCCTTTTGACTTCATGTTTTCTTTCAGCTGGTTAGATGCATGAATCATGTATGTAATAATCTTGTCAAAAGTGAGGTTAATCTTTCAAAGGATCTGTGGATGGATGTGCCTCAACGAGTAATATAATATATCTATGATAACAGACAATGATTTAAAAGTTACTTATAAAAGAACTTATCACCTTGGAAAAGCAGTGCAACCAGCAGGCAGCATGTTATAGCGCAGAAGGAAATGAGCAGATTGTTATATATTTTTGTGGGGAAAAAATCTTTAAAACCTTAGCTTTTTTTGGTTTAAGTGAGCAGTATTATCAGTGAATGGCTTCCCTCTATAAGTGTGTACAGTATACATATATAACTGCCAGTTACTGATAAGACAGCCCACTTAGGCTACTGAGCTCAGAAAGAGCAGAGATTGTTATTCATAATGTTTTAGTAAATCTTTCACCATAAAAAATATATCAATCTTCTTAGCTTCTATTGTTCTATAATATGCTGCCTGCAGATTGCACTGCATTTCATGGTAACAGGATCTCTTTAAATGGTCATTCAAATACAGTTTTTTGAGATGTTATGTATTTTTTCAGGCATAGGTATACCTTCATGCAGTACTTGTGCCTTCTTGATGAAATGGACATCCACTGTGCTTACTTTGTAGTGTCATAGGTGTATCTTGGTAGACCTATAACAAATTCAGTTTATTCCAATGCGGCTCATGTTGATATAAAGGTACAGTATATCAATTTCTATCAGTTTTCATTTGTTCCATCATGACTGTTTCCCCAGGATCTGATATGATTAGTATCTTCTTTATCATTTAGGTCATTGGGTTACGGATAGGGATGAGTGGACCCGTGGGTGTTCGGGTTCGTCGGGTTCGGCCGAACTTCGGGTCAAAGTTCGGGTTCGGGACCCGAACTTGACATGAACCCTTACCCTATTGAAGTCAATAGGGACCTGAACTTTGGTGCACTAAAATGGCTGTAAAATAGTCGTAGTAAGGGCTAGAGGGCTGCAAAAGAAAGCAAAATGGGAGTAAGAGCAGGACAGGGAAATGACTTAAAATAACAGAATAGAAAAAAATAAAAAATAAAAAATAATATTCTTTTATCAGGAGGCGGAGGTCAAAGTGGAGTAGGAGGTTGAGGAGGCGGTGGAAGCGGCTGTGGAGGAGGAGGAGGAGGTGGCCAACACTGTTTTTGTTGTCTTTTTTATTTATTTATTTTTTAATTAATTAATTTATTTATTTATAAATTTGAGAAGACCCCAAAACATTGGGAAATGGAGTATAACAATGGCTGGGTGCAGTCAGTATACTTGTCTACTCAGCTCAAGGTACGTACAAGTCCTGTGGGATCCATGCCTGGTTCATTTTAATGAACGTGAGCTTGTCCACATTGGCTGTGGACAGACGGCTGCGCTTGTCTGTGATTACCCCCCTCTGCCGTGCTAAACACACGTTCGGACAATACACTAGCTGCAGGGCAGGCCAGCACCTCCAAGGCGTAAAAGGCAAGCTCAGGCCATGTGCCCAATTTGGAGACCCAGAAGTTGAATGGAGCAGACCCGTCATTCACTATGTGTAGGAATGTGCACACACACTGTTTTACCATGTTGCTGAAATGCTGCATCCTGCTAAGACGTTCCATATCAGCTGTTGGTGGCTGGTTGTTGTGGCGTGCTGACAACGCTTTTCCACTTTCAGCTAGGCTAACCCTCCCTTCTGAGGCGCTGGCGGTGCCCCAGCTGCTTTGGCCACTTTCTCCTCCTCCTCCTTCTCTGCCTTCTCCTTGTGCTTCCACTGAGCCCCCGCTGTCAGTTGTGAATGCCATCAGCAGTGTGTCTACCAGTGTGCGCTTGTACTCGCGCATCTTCGGATCACGCTCCAGTGATGGAATTAAGGACAGCAGGGATCCAGCAGGGTGGCCACCCAGTAATCAGCACTGGTTAGAATGTGGGCAACTCAGCAGTCGTTGCACAGGCACTGCAGCATGTAGTTGCCATGTGTGCCATGCTGCCCAGAGGCAATGACAAGCTATCCTCTGTGGGAGGTGTATCGTCTGTGTCCTCTGTATCCCCCCAGCCATGCTCCATTGATGCCCATAAGCTGCTTTGGGTGCCACCCTGCTGTGAACATGGTTCCTCCTTATCATCATCATCCTCCTCCCCATCCTGCAGAATTGTGCCCTGGCTGGACAGTTGTGTACCTGGCCTCTGTTGGTGCAGGAACCCACCCTCCAGGCCACTTGTGAATGACTGGCCTGATAACCGTGGAAATGATCCCTCTTCCTACTCCTCTTCCTCCTTTGCCACATCCTCTTCCATTATCGCCCCTAGTGTTTTTTCAAGCAGACATAGAGGTGGGATAGTAACACTGAGAACTGCGTCATTGGCACTGACCATGTTGGTAGAGTACTCGAAACAGCGTAACATGGCACACATATCCCGCATGGAGGATCACTCGTTGGCTGGTGAAGTGGTGCTGTTTTGCAGAGAGACTCACCCCTGCGTGCTGCAGCTGAAACTCCACTATCGCCTGCTGCTCCTCACACGGTCTCTCCAGCATGTGCAAGGTCGAGTTCCACCTTGTGGGTTTGTCACATATGACGCGGTGAGCGGGAAGGCCGAAGTTACGCTGCAGCACAGACAGGTGAGCAGCAGCAGGGTGAGAACGCCGAAAGCATGCACAGACGGCCCGCACTTTCTGCAGCAGCTCTGACATATCGGGGTAATTTTTCAGGAATCTCTGCACCTCCAAAGTCAGTACATGCGCCAGGCAAGGGATGTGCGTCAAACCGGCTAGCCCCAGAGCTGCTACAAGATTTCGCCCATTATCGCACACCGCCAGGCTTAAGGCTCAGCGGCACCAACCACTCATCAGTCTGTTGTTCCATGCTCCTTTGCGGTGTGGGCTTTTCCCCCAAACAGATGAGTATCAAAACAGCCTGCTGTGATTTCTCCCTGGCTGTGCTTGGTGGTAAAAGTGTTACGCTGACTGGATTAGGAGGCAGTAGAGGAAGAAGCAGAGTAGGAGGAGGAGGCAACAGGAGGCAACGAGTAGGACATGCGCCAAACTGCTATCTGCCTCAGGCCCAGCCGCTACTTCATTTACCCAGTGTGCAGTTAGGGAGATATAACGTCCATGCCTATGCGTACTGGTCCACATACTGGTAGTTATGTGGACCTTGCCACAGATGGCGTTGCGCAGTGCACACCTGATTTTGTCCCCCACTTGGTTGTGAAGGGCAGGGATGGCTCGCCTGGAAAAGTGGTGGCGGCTGGGAACCACGTACTGTGGGACAGCCACCATCATAAGGTTTTTAAAAGTTTCCGTCTCCACCAGATGGAATGACAGAATTTCAAAGGCCAGTTATTTTGAAATGCTGCCATTCACGGTTGGGGATCACGGGTGGGTAGGGGGGTACTTCCTCTTTCTCTCCAGTCTTTTGGGGATAGACAGCTGAACGCTTCCATGGGACAGTGTGGAAATGCTGGGTGACGGTGGTGGAGGTGGTGGTGTTGCTGCCACATCCTCTGCTTGCAGGGTAGCAGGTGCCACTGTCACTCAAGAGGGGGAGGAAAAGGCCGAGACTGCAGCAGAAGAGGGAGTAAGAGGATCCTGAGATCCTTTGTGGTTTTTGAGGTGTGTATTCCACTGCAGCTCATGCTTTGCATTTAGATGCCTGGTCATGCAGGTGGTGCTCAGGTTTAGAACATTTATGCCTTGCTTCAGGCTCTGATTGCAGAGCGTGCAAACCACTCGCGTATTCTTGTCAGCACATTGTCTGAAGAACTTCCACGCCAGGGAACTCCTTGGAGCTGGCTTTGGTGTGCTCAGTCCCTGGGTACGGTGGGCAGTAGCAGGCATACTGGCTAGGGGATGGCCACTCTGCTTTTGCACCCTGCTCCCTTTTTTGCTGTGTGGCTGGCGCTGTGTGACCACCACCTCTTTCTTCAAACTGCACACGTCACTCGCATGACCTTTTATTCCATGTGGGGTCTAGGACCTCATTATCCTCCACATCATCTTCCTCCCACTCTTCACCCCTGCCCTCTTGGCCGGTCTGCACACGGCAGAAAGCCGCAGCAGTTGGCACCTGTGTTTTGTCTACCTCATTAGAGACTTGCTGCGGTGGTCCTCCTATGTCCACATCCTGAAACATAAGTGGTTGGGCATCAGTGCACTCAACCTCTTCCACTTCTGGGGCAGGGCTAGGTGGATGGCCCACGGAAACTCCGCCAGTAGAGTCATTAAAAAGCATAAGAGACTGCTGCTTGACTTGGGGCTTAGACTGCTTGGCTGATTTTCAATGGGGTGAGGTGAAAGACAGATTCCCATGGGCTGCAGGTGCCAACTCTGAGGTTTCAGCAGGAGACCATGTGGAAGACAATGTAAAGGAACTGGAGGCACTGTCAGCCATCTAATCTACTACCGCCTCTACTTTAGTGATGAGCGGCAAGGGTCATATTCGAATTTGCGATATTTCGCGAATATTTCGTAGAATATTCGCAAATTCAAATATTCGTTAGGAGTAGTGTTGATTGCGAATTTTCGTAATGCAGATTTTCGTAAAGATAATTTTTGTAATGAAAATCAATGAGATCGTGAAAACTCAGATCCAATGGTATATTCTAACCCCCAGGCATTCCCATGGTGATGGGGACGTTTATCGGGGAGGAGTATCCCAAAGTGGAACAACTGTACAGATTTTTTTTTAAAAGACGAATATTCTAGAAAACTAATATATTTGTTTTTTTGGAATATTCGTAATATTCAAAAATAAGAATATTTAGCAATATAGCGAATATTCGAAAAAAAACAAACAAATATAGAGCAATTTAGCTAATATCGTGCTATAATCTTTGTCTAATAGTTGTAATTTTTTTCTCATCTGAAGTTCAGATTGGAAAAAAATTACAACTATTAAAAAAAAAACATTATAGCCTATATTAGCTAAATTGTTCTACCTTTGTTTTTTTCCAAAAATATTCGCTATATTGCTATATATTCTTGTTTTAGAATAATTTGAATATTCTAAAAATGAATATATAGCACTATTTTGAATATATTCGTTTTTTAGAATATTCGTCTTTTTAAAAAAATCTGTACAGTTTCTCCACTTTGGCATACTCCTACCAGACAAGAGTCCCCGTCACCATGGGAATGCCTGGGGGTTAGAATATACCATCGGATCTGAGTTTTCACGATCTCATTGATTCTCATTACGAAAATTTACATTACGAAAATTCTCTTTACGATAATTCGCAATCAACACTACTCCTGAAGTCAAAGATATTGCAGCCTTATCATTTGGCCCACAAGCTAGAAGCAGGGAGGGCTCATGTGTACTGATCTCGAATATTAACTACCGTATTTATCGGCGTATAACACACACTTTTTCCCCCTGAAAATAGGGGGCAAATGATGTATGCGTGTTATACGCCGATATTCATTGCGGCCTGGCAAAGATGCAGCATCACAGACTGTGCTGTATGAGCCGGGAGAGAGGAGGGGCTGGAGTCCGTAACTAGGGGCGGGGCCCGGTGCAGTCACTGTACTCTTACACCGGGCCCCGCCGCTCACCAAAGTATTTATAAACGTGAATCCTTATCCTGTTATTAAGCTGCCCTCTCCCATGTTCCCATGTCCCCCCTGTATCCCCATAGCACTTACTTAAGCTTCAATAGCAGGCAGAGCGGACGGCAGCAGTAACGTCACTCACTGACGTTGAGCGCCTGCTCCGCCCCCTTTATGAATGAAGCAGGCGGAGCAGACGCGCGACGTCAGTGAGTGACGTTACTGGTGCCGTCCGCTCTGCCTGCTATGGAAGCTTAAGTAAGTGCTGTGGGGATACAGGGGGGACATGGGAACATGGGAGAGGGCAGCTTAATAACAGGATAAGGATTCACGTTTATAAATACTTCGGTGAGCGGCGGGGCCCGGTGTATTGGGGGACACTGTTATGAGGGGGATCTGTGGATGACATATAGCAGTGTCATCCACAGATCCCCCCCCATAACAGTTCCATCCACAGATCCCCCCACCCCATAGCAGTACAATTTGAAATGGACACTGTTATGAGGGGGATCTGTGGATGACATAGCAGTGTCATCCACAGATCCCCCCCATAACAGTTCCATCCACAGATCCCCCCACCTCATAGCAGTACAATTTGAAATTTAATTTTTTTTCCTGAAATTTCCCTTAAAATGAAGGTGCGTGTTATACGCCAGTGCGTGTTATACGCCGATAAATACGGTATATTAATTTCCCTGTCATGTATGCAGTGCAGGTGTACCTCAAACCAAAATTGGGTATATGTCACCGGCCAAACTAACAGTCAGATTAACTATATTAATTTCCCTGTCATGTATAAAGTGCACGTGTATCTCACACCAAAAATGGATATATGTCTCCCAACGAACTAACAGACAGATTAACTACACCAGAAATGGGTATATGTCACCAGCCGAACTAAGTCAGGTTAACTATATTAATTTCCTTGTCACGTATGCAGTGCAGGTGTACCTCACTCCAAAAATGGTAATATGTCACTCACCGAACTAACAGAGAATGCTTGTTCTTAAGGGCCGGTACTTAGTGCCCCAGGACGAGCATCCTCGTCCTGTAGTCCATCCCCTCCCCCGTGTGCACTGCCGCGATCAGCGGCAGAGATCTGGCTGTTACTGACAGCCGAATCCCTGCTGCATCCACCAGCATCAGTGATAACACCGATGCCGGTGGATTAACCCCTCACAGGCTGCGGTCAGCGCTGACCGCGGCCTATGAGAGGTTTGCACTCCCTCACCTTATCCATCGGGTCCCTGCGCTGCTGTGGCAGGGACTCGATGGTTGCCATGGCAGCTCCAAGCCATTCCAAGGCTTGGGGCCCGGCATGTACGGAGTGTCTCCTAGGCAACTGTTAGCATCTTCCAGTGTAAGACACTAACAGTTCAATACAGCACAATACAGATGTATTGTGCTGCATTGAAATAGAGATCAGACCCTGTAATGTTGAAGTCCCAGAGTGGGACAAATACAGTCCTGATCAAAAGTTTAAGACCACTTGAAAAATGGCAAAAAATCATATTTAGCATGGCTGGATCTTAACAAGGTTCCAAGTAGAGCTTCAACATGCAACAAGAAGAAATGGGAGTGAGACAAAACATTTTTTGAGCATTCAATTTAATGAAAACAACGAATAAACTGAAACAGGCTGTTTTTCAGCTGATCAAAAGTTTAGGACCACACCTCCAAAAAAAAACTAAACCACCCCCAAATCCAACTTCCAAACATGAACTCAGTAATGAGTAGCTCCGCTGTTATTGTTGATCACTTCAAAAATTCGTTTCGGCATGCTTGATGCAATGAGGTGAGTGGGAACATTTCTCCAAGTGGTGAAGACGGCCGCACGAAGGCCATCTACTGTCTGGAACTGTTGTCCATTTTTGTAAACTTCCCTTGCCATCCATCCCCAAAGGTTCTCAATTGGATTTAGATCAGGGGAACACGCAGGATGGGCCAAAAGAGTGATGTTAGTCTCCTGGAAGAAGTCCCTTGTCCTGGGGGCATTGTGTACTGTAACGTTGTCCTGTTGAAAAACCCAGTCGTTACCACACATACGAGGGCCCTCAGTCATGAGGAATGCTCTCTGCAACATCTGGACATAGCCAGCGGCCGTTTGACGCCCCTGCACTTCCTGAAGCTCCATTGTTCCACTGAAGGAAAAAGCACCCCAGACCATTATGGCGCCCCCTCCACTCTGGCGCATAGAAAACATCTCAGGTGGGATCTGCTTGTCATGCCAGTAACGTTGGAAACCATCAGGACCATCAAGGTAAAAAAAAATCTCATCAGAGAATAAAACTTTCTTCCACCTTTGAATGTCCCATGTTTGGTGCTCCAAACGAGCAGTTCTGTGGCATTCAAGGAGACAAGATCTTTGAAGACGTTTTTTGTTTTTGAAGCCCTTCAGTCTCAGATGCCGTCTGATGGTTATGGGGCTGCAGTTAGCACCAGTAAGGGCCTTCATTTGGGTCGAGGATCGTCCAGTGTCTTGACGGACAGCCAATTGGATCCTCAGGCTCAGTGCTGGTGAAAGTTTTTTGGGGTCTTCCACTTGACTTTTTTGTTCCATAACCCTCAGGATAATTAAAGAAATTCCAAATGACTGTCTTACTGCGTCCCACCTCAGCAGCGATGGCGCGCTGTGAGAGACTCTTTTTATGCAGTTCAACAACCCGACCACGTTCAAAAAGGGAGAGTTTTTTTGCCTTTGCCATCACAACGTGTGACTACCTGACAGAAAATGACAATGAATCCACATCTTTGCACAGATTTGGCCTTTTAAAGGCATGTGGTCCTAAAATTTGGATCAGCTGAAAAACAGCCTGTTTCAGTTTGATCGCTATTTTCAATTAATTGAATGCTCAAAAAATGTTGTCTCACTCTCATTTCTTCTTGTTGCATGTTGAAGCTCTACTTGGAACCTTGTTAAGATCCAACAATGTAAAATATGATTTTTTGACATTTTTCAAGTGGTCTTAAACTTTTGATCAGGACTGTAATAAAGTGAAAGAAAAGTTGAAAAAAATAAAGTTTTACAAAAAATGAAACGTTTAAAGTAAAAAAAAAACATCCTTTTCCCAAAATAAAGCAAAACATTTTTGTAAAAAATAGGGAAAAAAGAAAAGTAGACATATTAGGTATCACTGCCTCTGTATCGACCAGCTCTATAAAAATATCACATGACCTAACCCCTCAGGTGAACACAAATAAAATAAAAACTGCTAAAAAATACATTTTTTTTGTCACCTTACATCACTAAAAGTGCAACACCAAGCGATCAAAAGGGGGTATGCCCCCCAAAATAGCACCAATCAACAGTCACCTCATCCCGCAAAAAATGAGCCCCTACCTGAGACAATCGCCTAAAAAATAAAAAAAAATATAGATCTCAGACTACGGAGACACTAAAGCATGATTTTTTTGTTTCAAAATTATTTTATTGTGTTAAAAGAAAAATCCTTCTATATAAAAATGCCACATGACCTAACCCCTGAGGTCAACACTGTAAAAATTTTTTTTACAAAAACTGTGTCAAAATCAATTTTTTGTCACCTTACATCACAAAAAGTGTAATAACAAGCGATCAAAAAGTCATATGCACCGCAAAATAGTGCTAATCAAACCATCATCTCATCCTGCAAAAAATGAGCCCCTACTTAAGACAATTGCCCAAAAAATGTAAAATAAAACATGGCTCTCAGACTATGGAGACACTAAAACATGATTTTTTTTTGTTTCAAAAATGATATTATTGTGTAAAACTTAAGTAAATAAAACAAAGTAACCATATTAGGTATTGCCGCATCCATACGAACCTGCTGTATAAAAATATCACATGACCTAACCCCTTAGGTGGACACTGTAAAATAAATTTTTAATAAAGTGTGTCAAAGCCATTTTTTGTCACCTTACATCACAAAAAGTGTAATACCAAGCGATCAAAAAGTCATATGCACCCTAAAATAGTACCAATCAAACCGTCATCTCATACTGAAAAAAATGAGCCACTACATTAGACAGTCACCCAAAAAATAAAAAAATATATGGCTTTCAGAATATGGAGACACAAAAAAATACTTTTTTTCGAAAATGCTTTATTATGTAAAACTGAAAAACAAGCAAAAAAGTAGTCATATTTGGTATTGTCGCGTCCGTAACAACTTGCTCTATAAAAATACTACATGATCTAACCTGTTAGATGAACATTGTAAATAACAACAAATAAAAACTGTGCCAAAACAGCAATTTTTTGTTACCTTGCCTCACAAAAAGTGTAATACTGTATATTGCAACCAAAAATCATATATACCCTAAAATAGTATGAACAAAACTGCCACCTTATCCGGTAGTTTCCAAAATGGGGTCTTTTTTTGGAGTTTCTACTCTAGGGGTGCATCAGGGGGTCTTCAAATGTGACATGGCAACTTAAAATTATTCCAGTGAAATCTGCCTTCCAAAAACCATATGGCGTTCCTTTCCTTCTGCGCCCTGCCATGTGGCAGTACAGCAGTTTACGACCACATATGGGGTGTTTCTGTAAACTATATAATCAGGGTATTTAATATTGAGTTGTGTTTGGCAGTTAACCCTTGCCTTGTTACTGGAAAAATAGATTAAAATGGAAAATCTGCCAAAAAAGTGTAATATTCTGAAATTTCATCTCCATTTTCAAAAAATTCTTGTGGAACGCCTAAAGGGTTCACAAAGTTTGTAAAATCAGTTTTGAATACCTTAAGGAGTGTAGTTTCTAAAATGGGGTCATTTTTGGGTGGTTTTATTATGTAAGACTCACAAAGTGACTTCAGACCTGAACTGGTCCTTAAAAAGTGGGTTTTTGGAAATTTTCTGAAAAATTTCAAGATTTGCTTCTAAACTTCTAAGCCTTCTATTGTCCCTAAAAAATAAAATGGCATTCACAAAATGATCCAAACATCAAGGAGACATATGGGGAATGTAAAGTAATAACTATTTTTGGAGTTATTACTATCTGTTATAAAAGTAGAGAAATAGAAATTTGGAAATTTGCAACTTTTACTAATTTTTTCGGAAAACTTGCTATTTTTTATTAAAAAAAATATATATGTTAACTCCATTTTATCACCATCATGAAGTACAATATGTGACGAGAAAACAGTCTCAGAATGGCCTGGATAAGTAAAAGCATTTTAAAGTTATTACCACATAAAGTGACAAATGTCAGATTTTCAAAAAATGGCCTGGTCCTCAAGGTAAAAAATGGCAAGGTCCTTAAGGTGTTAACTATATTAATTTCCCTGTCACATATGCAGTGCACATGTACCTCACACCAAAAATGGGAATATGTCACCCAACAAACTAACAGACGAAATAACAATATTAATTTCCCTGTCACATATGCAGTGCATGTGTGTCTCACACAAAAATGGTTATATGTCACCGGCCGAACTAACAGTTAGATTAACTATATTAAAATCCCTGTCACGTATAAAGTGCACATGTATCTCACTAGAGATGGCCTTGCAGTTCGCCCGGTGGTCGTTTCACGGTGAACTTTGCTCATTCGCGGTTTGCCTAACATGTGAACATATGGCGATGTCCGCCAGCACCATATTCTTTTACATTGCGCCGAACTTGACCCATGACACATCCATAAGGTGGTACAGGACAGCCAATTGAGACGTTTCAGCACATGGACACACCGCCTACCCTATAAATAAATCCCATCTGGCAGCCATTTACATTCTGTTTTTTGCCAGTATAGGTAGAGGTTGCTGTGTGGAGCAGGGACAGACTGTTAGGGACACCAAACTCTAGCTAATAGGGCCACATAAGTCCTTTTAAGGACTGGTATAGGTGTGCTATCAATAAGTGTGACATACTGAGGAGTGTGATATACTTATAATATACTTTCTAACATAGAAAGTATATTATTGTGCATTTGTATTGTGCAGCAGTTGTGTGACGTTCTGCTGAGATACCGCAGCTATACAGAGGGCCAAACGTTATTGGAATAACTAATTGCAACTGGTGTGATATACCTTTTGTCCCTCCCCAAAAAAACTGATTGAAGGGTGTGATATACCTATAATATACCTTCTAACATAGAAAGTATATTATAGTGCATTTGTATTGTGCTGCAGTTGTGTGCGGTTCTGCTGAGATACCGCAGCTAGATAGAGGGACAAACGCTATTGGAATAACTAATTGGAACTGGTGTGATATGGCTGTTGCCCCCCCAAAAAAACTGATTGAGGGGTGTGATATACCTATAATATACCTTCTAACATAGAAAGTATATAATAGTGCATTTGTATTGTGCAGCAGTTGTGTGCGGGTCTGCTGAGATAACGCAGCTAGATAGAGGGACAAAAACTATTGGAATAACTAATTGCAACTGGTGTGATATACCTGGTACTCCCCCCAAAAAATTATTAAGGGGTGCGATATACCTGCTTCCACAAAATACTGATTAAGGGGTTTGATATGCCTGATTCTACAAAATACTGATTGAGGGGTGTGATACAATGGCTTCCACAAAATATTGATTGAGAGGTGTGATACAACAGCTTCCACAAAATATTGATTGAGGCCTGCGATACACCGGCTTCCACCAAATATTGATTAAGGGGTTTGATATACCAGCTTCCAGCAAATACTCATTAAGGGGTTCTATATACCTGTTTCCACAAAATACTGATAGAGGGGATTGATACACCGGCTTCCACTAAATATTGATTAAGGGGTTTGATTTACAGACTTCCAGCAAATACTCATTAAGGGGTTCTATATACCTGTTTCCACAAAATACTGATAGAGAGTATTAATATACCGGCTTCCACCAAATATTGATTGAGGCCTGCGATATACCTGCTTCCACAAATACTGCTCTTCTATAGGGACTTTGTCACAGGGTTATTTTAAAAATGACAGGCAGAGGAAGAGGCAGGCCATTCCGCAGGGGTGGTAGGGGTCTGGCAGGTGCACCAGGCCGGAGCCTAAGTGGGAAGTTGAAGAAGGTGCGTGTGATTACGTCAAAGGATGCACCAGAGTTGGTTAAGTGGCTCACTCATCCTTCCGCTTCTGCACCCTCCTCATCCTCTGTATTTGCACCCTCTTCACTCTCTGCTGTGTGCACCACAGGGACGGACATACCACCTGTGCAGCTGGTGCAGCTGCACAGGGGCCCAGAGCAGGAGTGGGCCCCTTTTTACCTGCAGCAGGGGAAGATGAGCGCTTCCATTGTGTATGCGCTCATCTCTATTAATCTGTGTCGCTGTCCTTAGGACAGCGATACAGATGGATGCTGCGGCGGGGTAGGAGAGAGGCATCTTCCTTCCCCAGTTCTCTCATAGGTTGCAGGCCTAGTGCCTGTAGCCTATCAGAGGGCGGTGCAGGCGGCGCAATGACCTCATCATGCCGCCTGAGCTGTACAGTGTGGGACACAGGCCGGAAGAAGCCTGCATCGCATCGCTGAAAGTGGAAAGGAGGTAAATATGTGAGATAATTTTTTTATTTTATTTACACTTTACTAGGGGCCCTATCTGGCACTCATGGGGGCATCTACTGGGGGCCCTATCTTATGTACTGGCACATATGGGGGGCACTATGGAGGAGGAGCACTATGAGAGGCCCTATTTTAAATACTGACACACATGGGGGGCACTATGGAGGGGGGAGTACTATTGGGGCCCTATTTTATATACTGGCACACATGGGGGCACTATCGAGGGGGAGGACCACTATGGGGGCCCTATTTTAGTTACTGGCACACATTGGTGTACTATGGAGGAGGAGGAGCACTATGGGGACCTAATCTTATATACTGGCACACATGGGGGGCATTATGGAGAAGTGAGGAGAGGAGCACTATGGGGGCATCTTCTGGGGCTCTATCTTATATATTGGCACACATTATGGGGGCATTTTATACTGGCACATTGTCAGGCACCATGGGGACAAGGGGAGGCGCACGATATAGGAGTATTTTATACTGGCACAAATTATAGGGTACTATGGGGACCTTGGCTCAACTGGGAGCACTAAGAGAGTTTTTTGGGCACACAGTAGGGGGCATTGGCACACATTGAGGGTACTATGGGGACATTGGCTCTATAGGGGGCACTAAGAGGAGGTTTTTTTTATACTGCCACACAACAGGGCACTTTTGTACTGGCGCACATTATAAGGGGGCATTTTTCTACTGTTACACATTATAAAGAGAATTTTTACTACCGGGGGCATTATGGTAGGCTTTATTAAAGTTGAGGGATTATGAGGAACTTGAATACTAGTATGAACACTATGGGAGGATTATTACTTCTGGGACACAGTGGGGTCATTATTACTGTAGGGGCACTATTACTACGTGTTGTCTGGTAGATAATTATTTCTATTTGTGGAATTTTGGGGAGCACTGTTAATGTGGGGGGCACCCTGGCATGATATCAGCTTAGCACAATAATTTTTGGGGAACATTATGTTTACACTATTAGTGTCAGGGACACTGTTTCCTGGGCACAGTTATTTTTTAGGACACTGTGTGCCAATAATTATTGAAGGGGAACTATCTGTGTGTAACTTGTATAGAGAGCACAGTAGGCACAGTATTAGAGGGGTGTTGATTAGGTGGAAGGATGATGGAAAGCTAGGAAACTAAGATATCTGTCTGTCAAACCCTGCGGAGAGAAGAGATGATTGAAAGAAATCATCATGGCGGTCTGGACTGAAGGTCTGAAAGGAGAAGATGAGGACAGAGAACATCTACATCAAAGAAGACGTCCCTGGATGTAAGAGGTATGTGGACCTGTATTAGGCTACCTTCACATATGAGTTAGTGATTCTGGCAGGCTCTTCCATCAGAGAACAGCCTGTCGGAATGCTTCAGCACTATAATGGGTTCTGGCAGAGATCGGCCACAATCTGGCAAAAATGCAGAGAATCAGCGAGACACAAACCGCTGCATGCCTGAGTTTGTGTCCGGCCAATTCCATGCATTCTCTACCGGATCAGGTGGCCGGAGCGTAGTGCTGCAGGTGTGAAAGTAACCTAAACCTGTATGTTTTGTATTGCTATAAGTAATGTTAGGACGGAATAGGTTATGTTGAGAATTTGACTTGGGGGGGGGGGGGGCCCTCTGCTGTCTGTGTCTGCCCCTGGTGCACCCCCAAAGACACTACCACCACCATATCCCCTCCACTTGAGTCAGAGGAATTATTTTCCCATCCATTCCAATACCTTACCGATGCGCAGCCATTCTTGGAATCGGATCAGGAAGAGGAGGTATCAACGGTCGCCACCCAGCAGTCTGACGACAGTACCCAAATCAGCCCAAGGAGGGTGGTCCCCGCTGTTGCTGCCTACTCCGAGATCTCTAATGTCAGTGGTGGTAAAAGGGGACGATGATGATGTGTCTATGGACGTCACGGGGGTGCCCACAAGAGAGGAAGAGGAGGAGAGTTCAGAAGGAGAGACTGAGCAGCAGATAGGGAAGAGAAGGAGGAGAAGCAGGCAGAACTTACAGTGCACAGGAGGCAAAAAGCAGACTGCTAATGTCTCTGGAATGAGCCATCCACCATGCATGGTCACAACTGGCACTCCCAGGATGCCGGCACATGGCTCCGCAGTGTGTTTTTTTTTTTAACATGTCCACTGCTGACAATATAGTGTTGCCATCTGCAGCCTGTGCTGTAAACGCATAAGTCGCAGTAAGCCCAACACTCACCTAGGGATGACCACCTTAAGAAGGCACCTGGCCTCACATCACCGAGCCCAATGGGAGCAACACCATCAGAACCAACAAAGCCACACTCCCGGCGCTCCACGTCCTGCCTCTTCTCCTTTCACCTAGAATTTTTCCTATACTCCACCTTCCACCGTTCCATTGTCGCGTTCATCTGGCAAAAGGCAGGCTTCCGTGGCCAAAATGTTTGAGCGGAAAAAGATGATGACGCCAGATAACCCTCTTTCCCAACGGCTGACTGCTGGCTTGTCGGAACTGCTATCCCGCCAACTACTGCCATATAAACTGGTGGACTCAGAGGCCTTTGGAAAATTTGTTGCCATTGGCACACTGAAATGGAAGGTCCCCGGAAGAAAATATTTCTCCCAAAAGTCATCCCGGAGCTATGTGGCCACGTTAAGCGGCAAGTGAATGTATCTCTGGCACACAATGTCGGTGCCAAGATACATCTGACCACACAAAATGGTGGACATGTTACCAGCATCACAGAGGACTGTCAGAATGCAGGCCTTACTTCAAGAAATACTGCATTCTGCTTTTGCGGGTGCTGACAGAGGAATTTCCACTCACAGAGAAAGAGTTGCGGGTACCAATCCAACAGTGCATGCAAAAAGAGGGCAGTTTAAAGATGCGTTGGTCACTTCGGATAAGAGATCATTATTGCAGCCAACCCATCGACAGCCGCCCTCCGGATCCAGCCTCAGGGAACGCCTAGACCGACAGGTGTCCGACTACATCGGGTTAACGGCTGATGTGGAGGCTCTGAGAAGCGAGGAACCTCTGGACTACTGGATGTGCAGGCTTGACCTGTGACCAGAGCTGGCACAATTTGCCATGGAACTCTTGGATTGCCTCTCGTCCAGTGTCCTGTCCGAAAGGACGTTCAGCGCAGCAGGGGGGATCGTGACCGATAAGCGCACTCGCCTAGCTCACGACAGTATTGGACTACCTCACATTAAAAATTAATGAGGCATGGATCTCGGAGGAATTCAACACATGTGACGAGTCGACCACGTTTAATTGAATTTCCTCATGACAGCCCACAAATATCCGCCACCACCCAGAACAAATAATGGTCCATGTCTTAGGTAAACACAGCGGCATAAAAGGCCTTTTCTGACCGGTGAATGCCTAATGTTTTGAGCCTCGGAGGAATTCAACACCTGTGATGACCACGTGTTTCAACTTTTTTTTCAACAGGGGGGATTTCGTTAGTCATGTTTTTAATCCAATTTTATATTTTTAGTTCTATTAAACATAGGTATTTGAACTGTATTTGTATTGGCCTTCAGTAAAATTGATATCCATTGACTTTCAATAGACCTCCATCCACATAATCACTTTATCTTTTCTGTACGGTGAATGCATAATTTTTTGGTGCCTGTAATACACTGGCCTGCAGTAAAATTGATATCCAATGACCATCTAATATACCTCCAGCCACATAATCACTTGATCTTTTCTGTACGGAGAATGCCTAATGTTTGGGGCCTGTACTCCAGTGGGATACAGTAAAATTGTTATTCAGTGATCGCATAATGTACCTCGAGCCACATAATCAAAATGTATTTGATGTAAGGTGAATGCCTAATTTTAAGGGCCCGTACTCCCGTGGCCTAAAATAAAATTTTCCTAGGCTCCAGCAGGGCACATTTTTAAGAATTTCTCTTTAATATGCATAAAAATGGCCCATACATACATATTTTTTGTGCAAATTTTTGTCATTGATCCCCCTCTAGTATGTCACTGTCCATTTTGTGGGACTATTTGTGCACTTCTAGTAAGTAGAAAATATAAAATATTGTGACGCACAGGATGAGGCTAAGATCAAATGAGGTGCTCTCAGTAAAGTAGATTCACTCAATCTACTCAATAAAGTAGCAATGTAAACAAAAATACACTGGGCACTCTCTGATATCTCGACCAATACTGAATTTATTATATATACTAAGTGCTACCCTATAGTGAAGGGTACTAGGCACAATAAAATATCAAATATAACATAAAAATCAAGGACATTATCAAACATCACAATAAAATCAATAAAATAATCGATAAAATAAGTTGCTGAATAAAATGCCTATGTTAATTTTCAAACCATTAATGAAACAGCATACACAATAGCAGCATTCAATAGCAGCATTCGCAGGTGTGGAATATAAAGCCTTTGAATCAGAAAGATCGATGGTTGTTCGATTAAGATTTATAGCATGAAGATAAAAAGTCTTAATCCCATATGAATCGCTTTAGAAGAACAAGGTAAGTCACTGGGAACTCAATTTCATATACAGCTCGTTATAAGCTATTCCCCAACAAAACGTCCTAGCGGCGTCCCGCTATGTTAGAATCTCAGCGGCGTCCCGCTGAAACAATTAGCTGTGTGTTCCCAACACACATAAGCCGGCATAAAAAATCTAACAGTCTTACCATTCGATGAAGCGAATGCCCATACGTTGCTCTGGACGTTGGTCTGTCAGTAAAATCGACCGTAGTCTTACGAGTTTTGCGAATTTCTTACGTCTGGATCCCCACGCCGGCGGCTTGTTTGCACGTGAACCTCGATAGTTGTGCACGGTCTTTGATTCGACAAGCTTTAGGTCACCTACTGCGCGGCAGACGGTATTGGACAGGCAATTTCATATAATATTATTTTATCACACTTGGCAACAGATCCTTTGGGGGGTTTGAACAGACGCGTTTTGGGGTATTGAATAACCCCTTCCTCAGTGGTTTCTAATCCCCCCAGAATGCCCCTCTTTTATAGGGGTTATGGTGTCACAAAATCCGGCCTGGATCTTCTTGTTCTTGGAACCCGATGATAATTAAATAATAATCCTTTATTCGAATATAGTCAATGCTGCTGTGTATTATTCATATACTTTCAACATCAGTTTATAAATATAAATATATCTGACCATCTGATTAATCGTAAAATCAAAAGAAAAAATTATGATTAAAAACAATATCCTAGCAGTGTTGTAGCTCAAAATACCACCATACAATTACACAGCCCTAGTTGTACTCTCAATTGGTCGACAAAACGCATCGGATCCCATGCGGTACCGGTGCGGCAGTAATGCGTTTAAAAAAAAAAATGTCTAAATGGATAATCTACACTTAAACCTTCTATAACTAGAGGTCTATTGTAACTATAATATACCATATATCCCAAAATCTGTTATATTCAACATAATGTCCCATCTAAACATAAGTATGTTTCTTTGCTGTTGGGAAGAACTGTGCTAAGAAGTTCTTCCCAACAGCAAAGGAACATACTTATGTTTAGATGGGACATTATGTTGAATATACAGATGTTGAATACAGATTTTGGGATATATGGTATATTATAGTTACAATAGACCTCTAGTTATAGAAGGTTTAAGTGTAGATTATCCATTTAACAATATATTTTTTTTAAACGCATTACTGCCGCACCGGTACCGCATGGGATCCGATGCGTTTTGTCGACCAATTGAGAGTACAACTAGGGCTGTGTAATTGTATGGTGGTATTTTGAGCTACAACACTGCTAGGATATTGTTTTTAATCATAATTTTTTCTTTTGATTTTACGATTAATCAGATGGTCAGATATATTTATATTTATAAACTGATGTTGAAAGTATTATTCATACACAGCAGCATTGACTATATTTGAATAAAGGATTAATATTTAATTATCATCGGGTTCCAAGAACAAGAAGATATATAAATGCCTTGACTTCAGTGTTTTTTTAATGCAACTTCAGCATGTGTTATGTGTGACATTATTTTTTGCAATTTCATATAGGTTTTAATTTGTTGTACATACATGAAAAAACACAATGTATAAAATAAAATAAAAAATGCAACAATTAGGCTTCTAAAACAACATATAAAATTTTAACCCTTCTAAAAATATATATTTCGCTGCAATTTGTAAAACATACTCTGAATCCAGTTACTAATACTAAAAAATTATTTAGGATAGAGCAGTCGAAAAAATTGCAATTTGATGAAATGTAAAAAGTAGGCTAAAGTTTGATAGACTTTATACTTTCAAGATTCCCTTTGCTCGCCTCATTTTTCATCCTATCATATTTTTATCTACAATTTCTTGTCTGGTTTCTCATTTTGTGTTTACTGAAAATGGTTTGTAGATAGCTAGAGGGTTGCAGAGGACAGTGTAGTAGAAATGAGATATCCAGCACTAAATCATGTGTCTACAAGAACAGTAGAGAACGTCCGCAGGCAGAGGATTCACAGGCATGTTTGACAACATTACACAAAGCCCTCTTTGATCCTTCATTACCTGGAACATCATCTCTCTGTGTCTTATTTTGGCACGGACTGCCAGATTACTGCACATACAGAGTGGGTGCTTTTGTCTGGTGCTCTCAGATTAACAGCCCTATTAGTTTCTCATACAGCAGAAGAAAAATGAATCTTTTTCCAATACAGTGGGGCAAAAAAGTATTTAGTCAGCCACCAATTGTGCAAGTTCTCCTACTTAAAAAGATTAGAGAGGCCTGTAATTTTCATCATAGGTACACTTCAACCATGAGAGACAGAATGGGGGGAAAGAATACAGGAAATCACATTGTAGGATTTCTAATAAATTAATTGGTAAATTCCTTAGTAAAATAAGTATTTGGTCACCTACAAACAAGCAAGATTCTTGGCTCTCACAGACCTGTAACTTCTTCTTTAAGAGGCTCCCCTGTCCTCCACTCGTTACCTGGATTAATTGCACCTGTTTGAACTTGTTATCAGCATAAAAGACACCTGTCCACAATCTCAAACAGTCAAACTCCAAACTCCACTATGGCCAAGACCAAAGAGCTGTCAAAGGACACCAGAAACAAAATTGTAGACCTGCACCAGGCTGGGAAGACTGAATCTGCAATAGGCAAGCAGCTTGGTGTGAAGAAATAAACTGTGGGAGCAATTATTAGAAAATTGAAGACATACAAGACCACTGATAATCTCCCTCGATATGGGGCTCCACGCAAGATCTCACCCCGTGGAGTCAAAATGATCACAAGAATGGGGAGCAAAAATCCCAGAACCACATGGGTGGACCTAGTGAATGACCTGCAGAGAGCTGGGACCAAAGTAACAAAGGCTACCATCAGTAACACACTACACAGCCAGGGACTCAAATCCTGCAGTGCCAGACGTGTCACCCTGCTTAAGCCAGTACATGTCCGGTCCCGTCTGAAGTTTGCTATGCATTTGGATGATCCAGAAGAGGATTGGGAGAATGTCAGATGAAACCAAAGTAGAACTTTTTGGTAAAAACTCAGCTTGTCGTGTTTGGAGGAGAAAGAATACGGAGTTGCATACAAAGAACACCATACCTACTGTGAAGTATGGGGGTGGAAACATCATGCTTTGGGGCTGTTTTTCTGCAAAGGGACCAGGATGACTGATCCGTGTAATGGAAAGTATGAATGGGGCCATGCATCGTGAGATTTTGAGTGAAAACCTCCTTCCATCAGCAAGGGCATTGAAGATGAAACATGGCTGGGTCTTTCAGCATGACAATGATCCCAAACACACCGCCCGGGCAACGAAGGACTGGCTTCGTAAGAAGCATTTCAAGGTCCTGGAGTAGCCTAGCCAGTCTCCAGATCTCAACCCCATAGAAAACCTTTGGAGGGAGTTGAAAGAGTGTGTTGCCCAGCGACAGCCCCAAAACATCACTGTTCTAGAGGAGATCTGCATGGAGGAATGGGCCAAAATACCAGCAACAGTGTGTGAAAACCTTGTGAAGACTTACAGAAAATGTTTGACCTCTGTCATTGCCAACAAAATGTATATAACAAAGTATTGAGATGAGCTTTTGTTATTGACAAAATACTTAATTTCCACCATAATTTGCAAATAAATTCAGATTAAATGTGATTTTTTTGGATTATTTTTTTTCTCATTATGTCTCTCATAGTTGAGGTATACCTATGATGAAAATTACAGGCCTCTCTCATCTTTTTAAGTGGGAGAACTTGCACAATTGGTGGCTGACTAAATACTTTTTTGCCCCACTGTATCTAAATACTACCTCTGTAGTATTAATATATATTTGTAGTATAAACCCCAGATAGATGAGAATTACTGCTGCAGCTGTAAAACTGAGGCTAAAGCTCCAAGGTAACATAGCGTGACCAAAACTAGCAGTAAAATTGCAGCATCACCGATAAACGTGTGTAACCTCACTGCTGCAAAAAAAACAAAACGGAAATCTGACAGTTACTTTAAAGGGATTTTGTGAGATTTTTAGATCATCAGTATCTGATTGGTGGGGGTCTGACACCTGGGACCGAAGCCAGCTGTTTGAGAAGGCACAAGTGCTCCTGTGAGCGCTGAGCTCTTCTCGCAGCTTACCAAGCACAGTGCCGTACATTGTATAGTGGATGTGCTGGGTATTGTGCTCAGCCTCATTCAAGTGAATGGGGCTGAGAACCTGGCAGAGAAGACTGACATGGTCACGTTTGTCTTTCTCGTACACTATATTTTGTGCTGCAATTATGTTGCTTCATAGTATATATGATTCCTTTCCCAGTATAATGTACAGACATTGGCTTTGCAAAGTTCCACCTTGTGTTTAATGTTAAAGAGGTTGGCCACTTTCTGGCTACTGTTGGCCAATGTGTTTGTAAAATGACTATATGGCCCTTACTAATATAGTCTTTGACCATTTTCTGTATTTTATAAGGTATGCCCCTTATTTACAAAGTCTTTTGGCTGCTGATGGAGAGTCATGTGACCAGGCAAATCAAATCCATGTGACTTCTTCTCCATGGAGGATGAGACGTCACATGACTCTCCATCAGCAGCCATTTTATGGACAGGGCCTCTGTTTGGAAAGCGCAAAGTACTTTGCAAACAAGAGGACATACTTTATGAAATATAGAAAATGGTGCAGAATATTAAGAAAGGCTATATTAGTAAGTGCTGTACAATCATCTAACAAACACATTGCTCAACAGTAACCAGAAAGTGAACAACCCCATTTAAAGCTACAGCATTTTACTTTTCTTTTTTTTTTTTTTTTGCATAACATGTTCCTTCCTCTTTGACAGCCATGAGGACTGAAAAATTTGTGGTGTGTTAGATCCATTACAAGGTATAAGTTAAAGGCTATTTACACCTTCTGATGCATTTTTAATTATTGAATTTTACTCATTTTGGGGCTAAATATTTTTTTTTTCAATTGGTCTTTATTAAAAATGCTCAGCCAAAATGAGTAAAATGCAATAATGCCCCCGAAGGTGTTCATAGCCTTTAGCTATATATCACTTTCACCACAAAAAGTGTGAAAGTATCTCATTGGTAGGTAAGGATAAAGCTCTCAAAGAGAACATTTCAATTTCCGTGATCAAGTTCAACTTCTTCAATGGAAACCCACATTATGAAGCACCAACGATTTGTATTTGTGTTTATTGGAACTGATAGCTTGAATATCAGTCATAAAGTCAGTGATTTTAGTATAACTCATAGAGGAACACTTTCCAGCCTCACCGTACAAATGTAAAACAGATCTGAGTTATTTCTATTCCAGGGAAGTCTTTCCAAAGTTCTCCATACTTAAGGCAGGGTCTGGTGATTTTGCAGCATTTGACATGTGTGATTTGGGTGAGATGTTCAAATCACACAGAAGAAATAGCATGTAAATGGTGTGATTATGAATAATGCCATACAATTCAGTAGCATTTCTGGATAAATCCTACAACTTAAATGCATCATTTAGTGCCAGCTGAAAAACATGGCTTTAAGATGCAACATTTTTACATGATACAAAATGGGGATTCTATATAAGGCACTCAAGTAACTAAGTACTAGAGTTGAGCGGACACCTGGATGTTCGGGTTCGACGGGTTTGGCCGAACTTGGGAAAAAAGTTTGACTTCGGGATCAGAACTTGACCCGAACCCCATTGGAGTCAATGGGGACCCGAACTTTTGAGCACTAAAATGGCTGTAAAAATGTCATGGAAAGGGCTAGAGGGCTGCAAATGGCGTAAACATGTGGTTAAGAGCATGGCAAGTGCTCTGCAAACAAATGTGGATAGGGAAATGACTTAAAATAACATAAAATACGTAAAAATAATAATCTTGATCTAGGAGGACCAGGTGCATATGGAGAAGGAGGTTGAGGAGGCGGTGGATGTGGCGGTGTAGGTGGAAGTGGCGGTGGAGGAGGAGGAGGTAGCTTACACTGTTTTTTTTTTTTTTTTTTTAAATTAGGGTACACCCCAAAACAGTGGGAAATATAACCCTCAAGTCGTGCTAAACATACGTTCAGACAATACACCGGCTGCAGGGCAGGCCAGCACCTCCAAGGCTTAAAGGGCAAGCTCAGGCCATGTGCCCAATTTGGAGACCCAGAAGTTGCAGGGGCTGACCTGTGCATACTTACTGCCCCACCCACCATGTCGCACGTCCTCGTGATGTTCACGATCCAATTTGATATCTGCTCTATCAACTTTCGATGTTCTTTTATGCGCCTACCATGGTGATTACGGTTGGCGGGGAATCAGGGTTCCAGGCCGGAGAGGGAGCGTGAGAAAAAGAGACCAAATTTAAGGGAGATAAATGTATTTAAAAAAAATTGGGATCAAGAAGAAATGTGGGAAAAGTTATTGAGGCGCAAATGTGGGACAAATTACAGAAGCCCAAATGTGGGCCAAAAGAGTCAAGCGGAATAGTGGGAAAAGCTATTGAGGCGCAAATGTTGGCCAAAAGAGTATAGCAGAAATGTGGGACAAAGTATTGAAGCTTAAATGTGGTACAACTTGTTTAAGTTTAAGCATTGAATCAAAGGAGGTGGCGCACATCAATTAAAGAAACATTTTAGAAATTTTATTCCCTGTCACCTATGCAGAGCAGGGGTTTATTCACGTCTAAAATTGTATAATGTCAACCCAAGAATGTAACAGAAAAATTACAGAAATTAATTAACCTGTCTACTTGGTAGAGCAGGGGTCTATGACAGAAAACAATTGTTTATTGTCACCCGAAAAAGTAAAATAAAAATTATTGAAATTTATTAAACTGTCAACTAGGTAGAGCAGGGGTATATTACACCCAAAAATTGGTGAATTTGACCCTAAAATGTAACTGACAAATGTTGTGTTTTTTTTTTACCGGTCTAATAGATATAGCAGTGGTATATCACACCAAAAAATTGCTGAATTTCACTATAAAATGTAACTCCCAATTTTTATTTTTTTACCGGTCTACTAGGTATAGCAGTGGTATATCACACCCCAAAATTTGTGAATTTCACCATAAAATGTAAGAGACCAATTTTTTTATTGTTTAACCTGTATACTAGGTATAGCAGTGGTACTTCAGACCCAAAAATTGTTGAATTTCAACTGCAAATGTAACTGACAAATATATATTTTTTGTTAACCGGCCTACTAGGTATAGCAGTGGTACTATACACCCAAAAATTGGTGAATTTCACCCGAAAATGTAAATTACAAAGTAGTGAAATGATATAAAATAAAACACGTACAAAAAAAAAAAATGGATTTATGAGGTGGATTTCCATATGGAGTAGGAGTTTGAGGAGGCAGTGGACGTAGCAGAGTAGGTGAAAGCGGCAGTGGAGGAGGACGAGATAGCCAACACAGGTTTTTGGTTTTAATAAAATTTTGTAAAATTAAGGTACACTCCAAAAGAGTGTGAAATATCCAAAATACAAACATGAGCAATTGCGCTGCAGTATAACAATGGCTGCTTAGTGCCGGTATACATGTCTATTCTGCACAAGGTACGGACAAGTCCTGAGGGATCCATGCCTGGTTCATTTTAATGAACGTGAGCTTGTCCACATTAGCTGTGGACAGGCGGCTGCGCTTGTCTGTGATAACGCCCCCTGCCGTGCTAAACACACGTTCAGATAATACACTGGCTGCAGGGCAGGCCAGCACCTCCAAGGTGTAAAGGGCAAGCTCAGGCCATGTGCCCAATTTGGAGACCCAGAAGTTGAAGGGGGCAGACCAGTCATTCAGTACGTGTAGGCATGTGCAAACATACTGTCCTCTCTATCCCCCCCCATCCACGCACCAGTGATGGCCATGAGCTGGTCTCGGTGCCACCCTGCTGTGAACATGGTTCCTCCTCCTCCTCATCCTCCACCTCCTCATCCTCCAGAATTGTGCCCTGGCTGGACAATTGTGTTCCTTGGGTTTGTGGGTGCAGGAACCCACCCTCGGAGCCACTTGGGAATGACTGGCCGGAAACCCTATGAAATGATCCCTCTTCCTCCTCCTCCTCCTGTGCCACATCCTCTTCCATCATCGCCAGGAGCGTTTTTTCAAGGAGATATAGAAGTGGGATAGTAACGCTGAGAACGGCGTTATCGGCACTGGCCATGTTGGTGGAGTACTCGAAAGAGCGCAACAAGAAACACAGGTCTCGCATGGAGGCCCAGTCATTAGTGGTGAAGTGGTGCTGTTCCGCCGAGCGACTCACCCGTGCGTACTGCAGCTGAAACTCCACTATCGCCTGCTGCTGCTCGCACAGTCTGGCCAGCATGTGCAAGGTGGAGTTCCACCTTGTGGGCACGTCGCATATGAGGCGGTGAGCGGGAAGGCCGAAGTTACGCTGCAGCGCTGACAGGCGAGCAGCAGCAGGGTGAGAACGCCTAAAGCGCGCACAGACTGCCCGCACTTTATGCAGCAGCTCTGACATGTCGGGTAATTTTTAAGGAATCTCTGCACCACCAAATTCAGCACATGCGCCAGGCAAGGGATGTGCATCAAACCGGCTAGTCCCAGAGCTGCTACGAGATTTTGCCCATTATCGCACACCACCAGGCCGGACTTGAGGCTGACTGGCACAAACCACTCATCGGTCTGTTGTTCAAGGCCCATCCACAGCTCCTGCGCGGTGTGTGGTTTGTCCCCCAAACAGATACGTTTTAAAACTGCCTGCTGTCGTTTACCCCTGGCTGTGCTGAAGTTGGTGGTAAAGGTGTTACGCTGACCGGATGAGGAGCTGGTAGAGGATGAAGAAGCAGAATAGGAGGAGGAATCAACAGGAGGCAAACTGAAGCGCCCTGCAATCCTCGGTGGTGGAAGGACATGCGCCAAACTGCTATCCACCTCAGGCCCAGCCACCACTGCATTTACCCAGTGTGCTGTTATGGAGATATAACGGCCCTGACCGTGCTTACTGGTCCACGTATCCGTAGTCAGGTGCACCTTGTCACGGATGGCGTTGCGCAGTGCACACCTGATTTTGTCCCCTACTTGGTTGTGCAGGGAAGGGATGGCTCGACCTTGAAAAGTAGTGGCGGCTGGGAATGACGTACTGTGGGACAGCCACCGCCATAAGGCCTTTAAAACTATCCAACTCCACCAGACGGAATGACAGCATTCCAAATGCCAGTAATTTAGAAATGCCGGCATTCAGGGCTAGGGATCGTGGGTGGGTAGGGGGGTACTTCCTCTTCCTCTCCAGCGTTTGGGATATGGAGAGCTGAACGCTTGCGTGGGACATTGTGGAGATGCTTGGTGACCCAGGTGTTGGTGTTGCTGGCAGATCCTCTGTTTGCGGGGTGCCAGGTGGCACTGTCACTCCAGAGGTGGATGAAGAGGCCGCGACTGCAGCAGAAGAGGAAGAAGTAGGAGCCAGAGACCTTTCTTGTTTTTTGAGGTGTCTACTCCACTGCGGCTCGTGCTTTGCACTTAAATGCCTGGTCATGCAGGTTGTGCTCAGGTTGAAAACGTTTATGCCTCGCTTCAGGCTCTGATTGCACAGCGTGCAAACCACTTGTGTCTTGTCGTCAGCACATTGTCTGAAGAACTGCCACGGCAGAGAACTCCTTGGAGCTGGCTTTTGTGTGCTCGGTCCCTTGCTGCGGTGGGCAGTAGGAGGCGTACTGTCTAGAGGACGGCCGCTCCGCTTTTGCACCCTTCTCCCTCTTCTGCTGTGCTGGTGGCTCTGTGCGACCACCGCCTCTTCCTCCGAACTACATAGGTCACTCGCATGACCTTGATTCCATGTGGGGTCGAGGACCTCATCGTCCTCCACATCATCTTCCACTTAGTCTTCACCCTTGCCTTCCTTGTCGGTCTGCACACTTCCGAAAGCCCCAGCAGTTGGCACCTGTGTTTTGTCCTTATCCGAGATGTGCTGCGATGGTCCTCCCATGTACTCATCTTGAAAGATAAGTGGTTGGGCATCGGTGCACTCAATCTCTTCCACTTCTGGGGCAGGGCTAGGTGGATGTCCCTGGGAAACCCTGCTAACAGTCATCAAAAAGCAGAAGAGACTGCTGCATGACTTGGGGCTCAGACTGCTTGGCTGGTTTGCAAGGGGGTGAGTTGAAAGACTGATGGACATGGGCTGCAGGTGCCAACTGTGGTTTTTCAGCAGGAGACTGGGTTGCTGACAGTGGATCCAGTTTCTTCACATTGTCTCCCACCCAATCTACTATCGCCTGTACTTGTTCAGGCCGTACCATTCGTAGAGCAGCATTAGGCCCGACCAAATACCGCTGTAGGTTTTGTCGCCTTCTCGCACCTGAGGAAGGGGTTTCACTTGTGCGTGTAGCTGGCACAGATCGACCACGTTCTCTCCCTGCAACAGGAGCTCCACCAGCAGCAACACGACCTGGGCCACGTGCCTTATTTGACACTCTCCTCATATTTTTTAAATTTAGGATCTTGCCTAAATGGGTGTTTAATTAATAGTAGAATAGAACGACAGTATGTAAAGGGTGTATCTCACACAGCCTGAACCAGACTAGGCCTCAATAAAAGAATTTTTTTGACCAAAATGGCTGTATTTCAAATGCCTAATTCAAACCCCTGTATCTCACAGGGCCTGAACCTCTGTAGGCCTGAAGTAAATATATCTTTGCACAAAATGGCTGTATTTCAAATGGCTGTATTTCAAATGCCTGATACCACCTCTACAAACAGAGGTTTTAATCTCACAGGGCCTGAACCTCTTTAGGCCTGAATTCAATATTGGTGCACCAAATGGCGGTATTTAAAATCTCTGAATGTAACCAAAATGTATTAAGGGTGTATCTCACAATGACATCTGCATCAAAGGCTGGCAACAAAATTTTTTGTGCCCAAATGAGTGTTTGTTTAAAAACTGAATTTGACAGCAGTATATAAGCCTGTAATTTCACACGTGCTGATGCTGCAAGGCCTGAAAATACTGTTTTTTGTCAAGAGTGCTTTTCAAACCCCAGAAAATGATGGGTGTATTTCTACCTTAAATTGCACACTGACTAATACAGATGTTGTAGATTGCCAAAAAAGTCTTTTTTTGCTAGTTGGAAGGCTGAAAAGTCAGCCTGAATTTGTGGGAAGGGCGTCTGACCTTCTTAAGCGCCAGCCCCCAGCTCCTCAGGGAGCTTCTGTTCATACGCTGTATAAGAAGTCACCAGCTTGCTATCACAACCGCTGCCGCCTTGTACTTCACAGGTTTTATCCCCAGGGAAGGTAACGTATTCATGTACTCTCGTTCCCTCCACTGGGCTTCTGGTCACAGGCTTCCGGCTTCCGGTCATGAGGTCGGCGTGCGTTCCAGCGTGGAGCGCACTCCGGAATTCACTCACAGGCCCGGCGGTCTTACCACGGTCAGGCGGCTTCAGGACAGGTAAGCCCTGTCCCCGCAAGTTATTCCCCCCACAGGAGCCCTCCGATCCGGGCCCCCATGTTCCGGGCTTCCGGTCGCGGGGTCGGCGTGCGTTCCAGCGTGGAACGCACGCCGATATCTGCTCTCAGGCCCAGGTCTCCCGCTACCCACATACGGCTCGGGACGGGTAGGCTCCGTCCCTCAGTTCACCCCTCCACATGGCCATCCCCCCCCAAGCCATCTTCACATGTCTCCCTGCTTCTGGGGGTAGGTCGGCGTGCGTTCCGGCGTGGAACGCACGTCAAAAAACCCACTGCCTCACATATGGAGTAGGTAGGGGTGTCCAGCCCCTGAGCAGCAACTATTTATGACTTGTAAATAGCCTATACATAATTTGTGGGTGTTGTTGAAACTTAGCGGTATTGTCAAGCAAACAAGACGGTAATAAAGTGCACACTCTGCCGTGCCAGGCATCGTTATGTAATGTGATGAAAAGCTATTCTCTGTCTCCACTCGTAGGGGCGTCAGGTGGGAGGACTCCTGTGTCTCCCGTTAGGCATGCTGGAAGTGCACTAATTACAGTTTCTGAGGTTGAAGAGAGTTGGGGGTCTCGTCAGATGTAGATTAGAACTTTACCTCACCCCATACGCGGTCATCTTTCACTGATCATTGACTGCAATTATCTGTACTGATCTGTAGTGGCGGCAGGGCCATGTGATATATGTATGTGCTTTTACGTTGCATGCTGTTGTTTCCTGTTTTCCGCTGGATCACCCAGGCTCACACCTATCTCTGTCTCCTGGATCGCCCAGGCTCACACCTATTTCTGTCCCCTGGATCGCCCAGGCTCACACCCATCTCTGTCCCCTGGATCGCCCAGGCTCACACCTACCTCTGTCCCCTGGATCGCCCAGGCTCACACCAACTTCTGTCTCCTGGATCGCCCAGGCTCATACCCGCCTCTGTCTCCTGGATCGCCCAGGCTCACACCCATCTCTGTCTCCTGGATCGCCCAGGCTCACACCCATCTCTGTCTCCTGGATCGCCCAGGCTCATACCCACCTCTGTCTCCTGGATCGCCCAGGCTCACACATACCTCCGTCTCCTGGATCGCCCAGGCTCATACATACCTCTGCCTCCTGGTTCGCCCAGGCTGTCATCCTCACCAGCTATTCTCCCTTCCAACTCTTATGAATTTTTTCTCCCAGGAACGTATTCTTGACCGTTTCATTTACCCGACATTTGACCGAGGTCAGGTGACCCACGACATCAGCACAGGTATTAGCCATTAATCTCAGGTACGTTTCCCAGACTGACACAAGCCTTCTCCATGGGCACCGGTCGTGCTACATTCCGGTCACATATAGTTATCCAGGACTATTTCTTTCTTTGCAGGTTAAGCATGTCGCATGCTTCAGATGTGGAGGACACCATGTCACTCCCTGGAACGTCCGTCTCAGGCCAGGCTGGCACCGTGTTCCTGAGAAGCTGGACGATTCCCAGGCTCATTGCTGAACTTAATAGGAGAGGCATTCCACACCCGGCCTCTGCTCACAAAGCAGAACTATACAAACTATTGATGACCACCCCGGGCCCGTCAGGTGTCCAGCCAGGGGTCACGGACATTTAGCAGTCGCTGACACATCTACAAGCCACCATTGACTCCCTGGTCTGCGCGGTGGCTGACGCTCAGTCCAGGGTGTCAGTGCTGGAATCTCAGGCCCCGGTCCCCCCCCAGGCGTCCCACCCTCTGGCAGAGTCCGTTGTTCCTCAGGTGTCCTTGCTAGGTATTACTATTTTCACTCCCCAGGTGGCCCCGGCCCATTTCATCCCGAACGGTATTAAAAAAGATATCCTGGCTGGGAAGGATGTGAACTTGGCTTCCATCCTTATCGCCTCACAAGATCTCCCTGAGAACAGGGTCTTCAACTGTGGTGACGTCTCCCTCGTCCTGAAGGCCAAGGACGCAAGGCTTAACAGGATGCTCACCATCCCGGAATTCGTGTTGGCGTTTAGCCTGTTCAGGGATATTGTGTGCTCGGCTCAGCCTAGAAGGAAGGAGGAATTAGATTCGTACCTCTACCTTGTCACCGACCTGGGGCACAAGGATGGTGGCTCGTCATTTTATGACTACCACCGTTCCTTCTCGGCTAAGGCGGCTGCTGCACTGGTTCAATTCCAGTTTGTCACCAACTGGGCCAAAATCGACACGGAGCTGTTTTGCCGCCACTTTGCGGGTCTCCGGGCCCCGTCTTGTTCAGTGTGCCAGTCCATTTTCCATTCCTCGGACTGATGTCCTAACTCGGTCAATCCCATGCAGGATAGGTCCCTGCCCGGTCCCTCGGGTCTCCAACTGGGTGCCCCCGGGGTTGACAAGCTGGGTCGGCCCATAGTGTACCTGGTTAAGAGCCAGGTCTGTAACAATTTTAACGCGAACGGTTGTGTCTTCAATGGTTGCAGGGATCTCCACATTTGCTCGTTGTGCTTCAGGGCTAACCCTCATCCCGCCTGTCCCAAAAGGTCTGCGAGGCAGTCCTGACTAGCCGACATTGACCTCGATCTCCTTGACGTCCTTCTGCGGGAGCATCCCGACAGAGGGTTCGTACATTTTTTTCTGTCTGGCTCCACAGAGGGCTTCCACACGGGCCTTATCGCCCTGCCACAGATGTCTTGGGAAGGTGGCAACCTGAGGTCTGCTTCTGAGGACCGGGCGGCAGTTGAGAAGTTGCTCCAATCTGAAGTCGACAAGGGTTTCCTCATCGGCCCGCTTGAGTCCATACCATTCTCTTCCTGGCGCATTAATCCCATTGGCCTGGTGTCTAAGAAAACATCATATAAAAAGCGGTTAATCTATGACCTGTCTGCGCCTCATGCCTCTGCCGTTCCCAGCCTCAACTCGCTTATCCCATCCAAGGAGTTCTCCGTGCAGTATTCCTCTATCGACGAGGCAATTAAGGACATTGTGAACTCCGGCAGGGGTTCCTGGTTGGCGAAGGCGGATATCGCAGACGCCTTCAAGCTCAATCCTGTTAAAGCACACTTATGGGGTTACTACGGTCTTAGATGGGCCGATCGCTATTATTTTGCGAACAGACTCACCTTTGGTTCGAAGAGTAGCCCATGGTTGTGCGACCAATTTGCCAAGGCCTTGCATTGGATCCTCGTCCATCATGGCGGTTTACCTACGGTCATCCACTATCTCGATGACTTCTTGATCATCGAGGGTCCACACGGCGGGTCGGGCAATCTGGCTACTCTTCTCCAAAATTTTTCCAGCCTGCAGGTCCCGATAGCACACGCCAAAACAGAGGGCCCCGCCAATAGGGTGAAGTTCCTAGGCATCATGCTGGATTCCATCCGGATAGAGGCCAGCCTCCCGGAGGAGAAACTGGTTATTTGCCGAGCGGCGATTTCCCACGGGGGTACGCTGCTATTTTTAGGTCCCAGTGGATGGCTGGTCAGTGGCCCATAGAAGTCCGGTCAGACCCCAAAAGTCTGAGCTCATTACTCCATTTTGGCGGCGGCTCAGGTATGGGGTCATTGGTGGGCGAACACACCGGTGATGTTCATCACCGATAACCAAGCATTAGTGGACATTATCTCGAAAGGTCGGGCAAAATCTTTCAGGATCATGTCCCTACTGCGCAGAATGGTTTGGCTCTCTCTCACCCATAACTTTCATGTGTTCTGCAGCCACATCCCAGGGGTTGAGAATGTAGCGGCGGATGCCCTGTCTCGATTTAATTTCCCCCTCTTTTTCCAGGTGCTGCCAGGAGCGGATCCCCTCTCCCGGTCTTCCATTCCCTGGTGATGGATTAGAGTCCCTCCTTTCTCACGCCAGGAACCTGGTACAACATTCCCTCTCCTCCAATACCATCAGGAACTACCAAGCCGGCCTTAAGGTTTATGAAGTTTTCTCCAGATCCTACCCGCAAGGTTGCTTGGACGATATCTCCTACACCCTGGCGTTCATAGCCCACTGTCATCGCAACCTCAGGCTGTCATACAACACCATCAAGCTGTACTTAGCCGGGATACAGCACTGCTCCATGCTTAGTAATCCAAACGGAGGTTCCATTTTCTCAGTGCAGGCAGTCAAGGCTGCCCTTAGGGGAATCCAGAAGAGCGGATCTGGAAAATATTGTTTTTTGAAAAAAATTGTGTGTTTTTAAAACCCCAGAAAATGATGGGTGTATTTTTACCTTAAATTGCACACTGACTAATCCAGATGTTGTAGTTTGCCCCCAAAAAATGGTGATTTGCAATGTCCAAAAATCCTAAAGTTCGGTACGAACCCGAACTTTACAGTTCGGGTTCGCTCAACCCTACTAAGTACAATGTTAATTTGAAAATATGATCTATCTTCTAGCTAACACCCTGCAAGATATACAGTACGTGCTAACAGTTGTTGTTTATGTGCTATCAGGCTATGCAACAGTCTGTGTTAAATACTGCTTTGAAGAATACAAGTTTCTACAAAAGCTTGAAAAGGGGTAGGTAATATGGGGCTCCTGAATTGACTTGTCATTGCAATGGGTGGCATAGAGAAAACTTGTACGTGTATGTATGTGATGTAAACAGGTAGCGTAAAGTTAGCAAACATAGAATTGGATCATGTACTTGATCTGTTATGGAAGATTTGCAGATGATACAAAGCTATGTAGTACTGTGCAGTCTATGGAAGATGTCCAAAAACTACAAGGTGACACTCTGAGTGATTGGGCATCAACTTGGCAAATTAGGTTCAATTGGATAAATGTAAAGTTATGCATCTTGATAGCAATTTTCTCAGTGCATCATATGTCCTAGAGCAGGGATGCCCAACCTGTGGTCCTCCAGCTGTTGCAAAACTACAACTTCCAACATGCTCAGACAGCCTACAGCTATCAGCCTACAACAGGGCATGGTGGGAGTTGTAGTTTTACAACAGCTGGAGGGCCACAAGTTGGGCATCCCTGTCCTAGGGGATGTAAAACTGGGAGAGTTACTTGTAGAAAACAATTTTGGTGTCCTTGTAGATCATAGATTAAATAACAGCATACAATGTCAATCAGCTGCTTCTAAGTCTACCAGGATATTGTCATATAGTAAGTGGGGCAGGGATGTAATACTACCACTTTACAAAGAGTTGGTGCGGTCTCATCTAGAATATGCGGTTCAGTTTTAAGCACCAGTCCATAGAAAGGATGCTCTGGAGTAGTGTTGAGCGCGAATATTCGAATAGCTCTGAAAACATGATTCCTCCCTGCTTCTTTCTTGTGGGTCAATGAGTCATTGGCCCACAAGCAACTTAAGCAGGAAGGAATCATGTTTTCATATGGAAAATAAAATGATGAATATTCTAAAAAACAAATATATAGCAATATAGTGAATATATTCGTTATTTAGAATATTCATCTTTTTAAAAAAAAATCTGTTCAGTCGCTCGCATACTCATCCCCGACAAGCGTCCCCGTCACCATGGGAACGCCTGTGGGTTAGAAAATACCATCGGATCTGAGTTTTCTGATGGTATATTTTAACCCACAGGCGTTCCCATGGTGACGGGATGCTTGTCGGGGAGGAGTATGCCAAAGTGGAATAACAGTACAGATTGAAAAAAAAAAAGAATATTCTAATTAACGAATATATTTGTCATATTGCTACAACTTTGTTTTTTAGAATATTCGTCATATTCGTCATATTCTAAAACACGAAGTTATAGCAATATAGCGAATATTCGCGATAAATAGAATAATGCCGAATATTTGATTTTGATGAATATAAGACGAATATTCGTGAAATATCGCGAAATCGAATATGTCACCTCCCGCTCATCACTACTCTGGAGCTAGAAAAAGTACAAAGGACAGAGGGTGACTAAACTGATAAGGGACATGGAGGGTATTAAGAATTATTAAAATAATTACATTTATTTAGTCTTGAGAAGAGACATCAAAGGGGGGACATGATTAACCAATACAAATATAAATGGGCCATACAAAAAATACGGTGAAAAACTGTTCCATGTAAAATACCCTCAAAAGACAATGGAGCACTGCCTCCGACTGGAGAAGAAAAAGTTCAATATCCAGTGGCGTCAAGGATTTTTTACTTTAAGAACTGTGAATTTGTGGTATTATCTACCTCAGGATGTGGTCACCGCAGGGATAGTGGAGAGTTCTAAAAAAAGCATAGATACATTATTAAAAGTAAATGACATTCATTCTTATGAAAATGTGTAGAAACCTGGGTCTTGCTTCCTTTTCTAAAATTTGTGTCCCCCCTTCCTATGCCTTTGTTGAACTTGATGGGCTTACGTCTATTTTCAACCATATTAACTATGTAACTGTGAATGAGGGCACCAGCAATTGGGTGGATAGGATTAGGGTTATTTCAAGCTATAAAAGGACCTTATTTTTATATTTGCAGTTTTGCCCCTATTCACTATGTGTACTAGGTTGCTATACATGGAAACAAGAGCCGCACATCTAAAATGTATCAAATTTTATAAATTTTAGATGTGCGGCTCTTGTTTCGGTATTCTTTTTCTCCTCTTTTTTTCACATTGTGTATTGCATACCGTGAGCCGGCACTCTTACTCTATCTGGATGTGCCCCAGTCTTTTGAATTGCAAGGTTGCTATACATGCTATCTTACTGAATCAATTAAAGGAGTTATCCCATGATTAATGTACCACCCCTGTACTTCACATGGATCCAGCGATCTCCCCACTCGTTGCTCCTATTGCTATACTAGATTTATTTTAGGCTGGCAGATCAGGGGACTTGCCCTTTATGCTGCAGCTAGTGGTAGATGAAGGATAGAACTGAGCATGTGTTTCCATCTCAATGAGCAGGACAAAGAAATTAGAAGAAGAGCAGCCAGCAGGTGGAGCTATACAGATAGCTTTAACTGAATAACTTAGTTGCTATAAGAAATTTTTAATTACATGCAATTACAAAAGTATTCAGATCCGGGTGCTGGTTTGAAAACTGTAGAATATTATTTGTGGGACAACCCGTTTGAGGCAGGGGTTTCGGCTCCACACCTTGGCTTGTTTGTCTGATTTTATCAGTTTTTCTTTAGATATTGACTCTGGAGCTTGTAATACTATACATATTAATTGCAAGATCTGCATACACTGTGAGGTTTTACATAATTATAACCCACCTACAAATATAAAAGATATGCACCAGAAAAAAAATATATTTTATAGAAGAGTTCTGCAATTGTCACTACAGTATACTGGGTTTTGTGTGAAGTTTTTGTAGCTTATGATGCAGGAACGATGCCGAAAACCTCTAATTTTACTTCTTAAACTATTCCATTGGCAAAGGAGCACAAAATGGTAGCAGCTTCATTACACAATAGTATTTCAGGAACATTAAAAATGTTGGTTATCATGTTGCATATCATCAACTTTAAGTTCTGCTCTCTTAGCTTTAGGAGGAGCTCAAAATGGTCCCTCTAGGCGTAATAGGGTTAATATAAGTTACATAAAAATTTAGACTAGCACAATTATGGTCACAGGTGCATATCCATCAAGCGAGCATGCAGAAAGCTAATAACAGTATGGCTGCACAACATTTCACATACAAACAATAGAACTGAGAAATGAGGCTCATTCTAAATTAAAATGGTATTATACCTACTATAAATGAGAAAATAGAAGCTCTTTGCGCACATTTTTGATCAAACGTGCATCGGGCCCATCTACCAGGCATCAAGGGGGCTTCTGCAGAGAAGCCACCTTGACGCCTGGTAGATGGGCCCGACGCACGTTTGATCAAAAATGTGCGCAAAGAGCTTCTATTTTCTCATTTATAGTAGGTATAATACAATTTTAATTTAGAATGATCCTCATTTCTCAGTTCTATTGTTTGTATGTGAAATGTTGTGCAGCCATACTGTTATTAGGGTTAATATAAGGGCAGCTGGAACCATGCTGCAAATTCCAAAACAGAGGAACTTCACATGCCCAAACCTTAAATATTACACCAAAGCAATCACACTGTCACTGCCAGCCTCTTATTACGAGAGCTCGGAGCTCAGTAATAGCAGGTAACAGCGCTGGAGCTCTTTCCACTGTAAGTGTGAGAAGGGAGGGAAGAGCGGGGATAGAGGAAGACCAAGCATCATTTTTCCCTCTCCTAAGAAATCCATTATATCACATTAAAAACATTTTATCTTGTTAGCAATTTTCCATGGTGCTTTACAGGGTGACCGCTTGGCATTAGAATCTAGGTAATAAGATATAAAAGTCTCCTTTTTAGATGGCTTTGAATATAATTTTAAGGCACTGTGAAACCAATACAGGAGTTTTAGATAGCATTAGGGAACTTTATTTTTCCCAGAAAGACATTTCATGAAAGTAGCAGCAGAACGTACAGCAGCCTCAAGTATGAGATTGTATTTGTTGACAGGCGGAACAGCAGCACAGAAATTGTAAAAGACTACACATCCCTCTGAAATTCTTTAGCTATTTTTCACTATAACTTACTTTTACTGTATTTAATGTGAAATTGTCCATAGACTGATTTCACGTGCACGGACAACTTTTAGTTATTACGTTTCCTTCTATGTGCATATATAGATTTAGAAGTTGATAGCTTATAATTGCAGATGGAGTTGTTAACAAGGTATCAATATTGCACAAAATTTTCCAAAGAAAAGGAACTCTGCCTATTGTTACATATTAAACATGATAGTCCATACAAAATGTCATGGTCTCTCTGGAATTTTAATAATTGTGGAGGCAATTCTTCGCTTTTTTTTTTTTTTTTCAGTTTGAATACAAAATAATTTGTGCATTCCAAAATGGTAGTTGAAAGTATGCTTAAGGCTTGATGGAGTTCTCGGGATACGGCATTACCAGATGTTACCAAAATGCTCGCTGGCCCCAATGGTATTGTAGTAGCCCAAAGGGGAGAATCGTGGATGGTCGGTACGTCTCACTGAGAATGTATGCCTCAGTGATATAATTCCCGGAAATAAGTATACCAGTAACATTAGGTTGCTGGGGGTTTTCATTAAAGTGGATTTTGGGTCCGGGTTTTAGGAGTGACCAGAGAGATTGGGTGGGACAGGTCACTTCCTTACTCCATCCAGGGTTTTTTTAAGGTGTGTTTTTTTTTTTTTTACCGTATTTCCCGGCGTATAAGACGACTGGGCGCATAAGACAACCCCCAACTTTTCCATTTAAAATATAGATTTTGGGCTATACTCGCCGTACAAGACTACCCCTGCCTGCCCAGCCCTCCCTGTCTCCAAGACGATCTTCTCCAGTCCAGTGAACTGACCACGGCAGCCAGGGCTTCAGTAGCGTCCTGGATGCCATGGTAACCTATCTTTTTCTTTTCACACTCCCAGTTTCGCACATAGGAACTACTAGGGGCTGGGAAAAGATGGATGGTCTATTGCCATGGGGGATCTGTGGATGGCACTGTTATGTGGAGGGGGGATTAGTGGATGGCACTGTTATGGGGAGATCTGTGGATGGCACTGTTATGGGGGGGTTCTGTGGATGGCACTGCTATGGGGAGGGGGATCTGTGGATGACACTGCTATGGAGAATCTATGGATGGCACTGTTATGGGGGGATCTATGGATGACACTATAAAGCATCTTATGCTATAAGTGTCATCCACAGATCTTCCCCATAACAGTGTCCCCCAGTACACCGGCCCCGCAGCTCACAGCAGATTAATATCTAAAGACTATTCCTTAACCGGCAATAACTTGAACTTTAAATCAGCGCTATGATCTTTATTACCTTACAATGAAGCTCCAGTAACAGGCAGAGCGGGCGGCGACGTAACGTCACTCACTCACATGACGCGCCTGCTTCGTTCATAAAGTGGGCGAAGCAGGCGCATCACATGAGTGAGTGACGTTATGCCGCCGCCCGCTCTAGCTGTTACTGGAGCTTCATTGTAAGGTAATAAAGATCATAGCGCTGATTTAAAGTTCAAGTTATTGCCGGTTAAGGAATAGTCTTTAGATATTAATCTGCTGTGAGTGGCTGATACATCGCTGCGCTGTGAAGCTGTAGCAGTCCTACAGTGAATAAATTAAGAGAGGGGCGGAGCTGGGATCCAGGATTCAGGGCGCAGCAGCACGGGGGGGGATGAGGGAGGGAGGGACAGGCAAGCGTCCCCGTACAAAGTCAGATCTGATGCTATATTCTAACCCTCAGGCAAGCGTCCCCGTCACCATGGGAACACCTGGGGGTTAGAATATACCATCAGATCTAAGTTTATACCTTATACCCGGTGTATAAGACGACCCCAGACTTTTGAAAAAAAAATTCTAGTGTAAGAAAGTCGTCTTATACGCCGGAAAATACGGTATGAATTATGGAATCATGCCATATACAGTATCATATACAGTCAGGTCCATAAATATTGGGACATGGACACAATTGTAACATTTTTGGCTCTATACAGCACCACAATGGATTTGAAATTAAACTAACTAGATGTGGTTTAACTGCAGACTGTCAGCTTTAATTTCAGGGTATTTGCATCCAAATCAGGTGAACGGTGCAGGAATTACAACAGTTTGCATATGTGCCTCCCACTTTTTAAGGAACCAAAAGTAATGGGACAGATGTCTTCTCAGCTGTCCCATGGCCAGGTGTGTGTTATTCCCTCATTATCCCAATTAAAATGAGCAGATACAAGGTCCAGAGTTTATTTCAAGTGTGCTATTAGCATTTGGAATCTGTTGCTGTCAACTCTCAAGATGAGATCCAAAGAGCTGTCACCATCAGTGAAGCAAGTCATCATTAGGCTGAAAAAACAAAACAAACCCATCAGAGAGATAGCAAAAACATCAGGCGTGGCCAAAAAAACAGTTTGGAACATTCTTAAAAAGAAGGAACGCACTGGTGAGCTTAGCAACACCAAAAGACCCGGAAGACCACGGAAAACAACTGTGGTGGATGACCAAAGAATTCTTTCCCTGGTGAAGAAAACACCCTTCACAACAGTTCGCCAGATCAAGAACACTCTCCAGGAGGTAGGTGTATGTGTGTCAAAGTCACCAGAGTGAATACAGAGGGTTCACCACAAGATGCAAACCATTGGTGAGCCTCAAAAACAGGAAGGCCAGATTAGAGTTTGCCAAACGACATCTAAAAAAGCCTTCACAGTTCTGGAACAACATCCTATGGACAGATGAGACCAAGATCCACTTGTACCAGAGTGATAGGAAGAGAAGAGTATGGAGAAGGAAAGGAACTGGTCATGATCCTAAGCATACCACCTCATCAGTGAAGCATGGTGGTGGTAGTGTCATGGTGTGGGCATGCATGGCTGCCAATGGAATTGGTTCTCTTGTATTTATTGATGATGTGACTGCTGACAAAAGCAGCAGGATGAATTCTGAAGTGTTTCGGGCAATATTATCTGCTCATATTCAGCCAAATGCTTCAGAACTCATTGGACGGCGCTTCACAGTGCAGATGGACAATGACCCAAAGCATACTGCAAAAGCAACCAAAGAGTTTTTTAAGGGAAAGAAGTGGAATGTTATGTAATGGCCAAGTCAATCACCTGACCTGAATCTGATTGAGCATGCATTTCACTTGCTGAAGACAAAACTGAAGGGAAAATGCCCCAAGAACAAGCAGGAACTGAAGACAGTTGCAGTAGAGGCCTGGCAGAGCATCACCAGGGATGAAACCCACCATCTGGTGATGTCTATGCGTTCCAGACTTCAGGCTGTAATTGACTGCAAAGGATTTGCAACCAAGTGTTAAAAAGTGAAAGTTTGATTTATGATTATTATTCTGTCCCATTACTTCTGGTCCCTTAACAAGTGGTAGGCACATATGCAAACTGTTGTAATTCCTGCACCGTTCACCTGATTTGGATGTAAATACCCTCAAATTAAAGCTGACGGTCTGCAGTTAAAGCACATCTTTGTTTCATTTCAAATCCATTGTGGTGGTGTATAGAGCCAAAAATGTTAGAATTGTGTCGATGTCCCAATATTTATGGACCTGACTGTATATACTGAAAAGACTGAAGTGTTACTGCAGTGCATATATCCTTTTTGTAACTTTTTTAATGGTTTTTATGAATGGCATATTTGTGTAACATTTAAAACTACTAAGATTAAGACTGAGATTTTCTCATCTATTTATAACACTTTTGTGGTGTAAATAGGTTGAAAATTTTTGTTGCTCGCCATTTATGCGGTAAAGTTTGCGACATTTCCCTCTTCATGCCACGGGTGGGCCGATAGGACTGTCTCATTTATCACTTTCCACACCAGCTTTTGGAGTAGAAAATGGCTGATATCTACACCAGCTAGAGGGCTAGCATAGAGTTGTCTGTCGCAAGACATGCTGGACAGAGTACCAGACTTGTGTAGGGGCCTGTGCCTCTACATAACTTAGGTGCTTCTTCCGGCAGCGCACAGGGACTTGAGACTGACATGGAAAATGTCAGTCTTAATAAATATCCTCTTAAATGATTGATATTTGCAAAGTTGTTTAATTATTGGGGATATTAATTGCCAGGAAAATATATAGGTTAAAGGTGTTTCTTGGATATATAGGGCTCTATAATTCAGAGGTATTGAACCAATGTGATAGGCTAGCCTGTCTAGGTTTTACGCTATTATAGGCTTTTCTGGGCCAGTGTGTTAAAATTCTGATGTATGCACACTGTGTTTCAATGGAGAAGGTATGATGACATTTTGGTCACATGCCGCTTCATCTGAAGCCATGTTTTGGAAGAGTGCACTATTCAGAATTTGTACTAAAGGTGTGTAAGTGACATATAATATTCTCTGGTATAAAGCTGCAAAAATTGGCCAACCCTATTAATAGTTTTAAAAAGTTTGGAATAAAATACAGGCATGTATTTGTGTGTAGCACTGTACTGGTGCTCAATAGCAAAGAGTTGTTGTTGAATGGATGTGAAAAAGTGACAGCCACTTTCAGAGCCGTTGTCACTTCTCTTTGCCCATTTATCATGGCAGGTCATGTGAAGTGCATTACCCCGCAGGCAAAGACCATGAGGACACCTTTCACTGATTACAAATCTGCGGAATCATAGCAAGATATAATATGAACAAAATACAGAAGTAAAAAAAGAAGATTATAAATTACATTTTCAATGCCCATCCAACTTAGTACTTTACTAATGATAATGAGTGATTTTTTTTTTAAATACAATCTTTTATTACAGCCAAGGCTTGTGTTGTCATTCTTACTGGTTTGGGAATTCACCCATCATTGTGTCATTATGCTTTATTTATCTACAAATACAGCATTTAGTACTCATTTTTCAAAATCCTTACCTAGCACTTGTGAACTTATAAAACGAATGTTGCCTTAAGGCCTGAATTTGAAAGGAAAAGAAAAAGCCTCTTAAAGGTTGTTAGAAGGCCAGTGGTTGGCAGACGTCCCTGCATCATATTACACAGGGAGAGTCCCTCAGACGGGCCATCCTGTTGTCGCATGCATTATTCACTCGTCTTGGTGGGCTAGGGTCTGTCCATTTTTACCAAGATAAGCATTTTACCAAACACTGAAGTCTAGCGCATCTCTAGAAATGTTCAGTGGTGGAGACAGAGAAATACTTCAAATTATAGATTACAGTTGACAATAAATAGCTACATTGACTGGCTGAAGGGACGGGTTCCCTTTTAGGCTCCATGCTGTTTAAGAGCCCTGAGGGGATGGGTTGCAGATCAGGAGGGGTATCACTCGTCAGGCGTGCCGGGTCTCAAGTGACAGAGTACAGGCAGTGCAATTAATCTGATATGACAAGTGACAATCTGCTATGTTTTGTGTCGAATGCAAACATACAAATGTTTGCAATGAGCTTAGGGGCTGAATATGACAGCTCAGATCATTTTTATTACCGTTTCCAGTGCCACACATTGCATTAACTACATAGGAGCTGGAGGTTTCAAGAACATTTTTCTGCATCTAAGAGAAGAAAATAGGCAAAGAAACCTAAACAAAATCAATATATTTTGTAACAATAATGTGTATAAGAACAGTTTCTGGTCAAGTTACTATGGTGATCACATTCATGGAGAAGGCAACTGTAAATCATTCTTACAGTATAAAAAAAATGAATAGACTCATGCTGTTAATAGAGTTTTGTATCTACCTAAACTTTCTTATCCTACAAATCAGTAAGTTTATCTTCAGCTGCAAAATGGAAAGGCTTGAACATTAATTCCATGAAAATGTGTCCATGTTTGCTTTAACAAGATATTGTCCATAGAAGAGAACAGTTTTAGGGGAAAAGGCAATTTACCTTGAAGGAATCTGGTTCACCATTAAAAGCGTGTACCAGGGATGGACTGGGAACTGAAAGTGGGTCTGGAATAGAAAAACTTCTAAGTGGTCCCAATGCTGTAGGTAGGTCCAAATTGACAAAAGGTGGGGTAACACAGATAGATGTGGCCAAGTAATACCATAGTGCAGCACCAAATACCTCCTCAGTAGGTGTCCCTCTGTGATGGCCATGTTCTGTTCGCCTCCTCCTCCAATTGTCTCTAATATGGACATCGAGCAGGGGGCCTCGGAGGTGAGATGTGGGCCAAAACACCAAACCAGCCTTACCTTCAGCATACTGCCTGAACTTCATCTAATAATGACCCCCTACTGTTCCCCCTGCAGCATGTAAACGGCCAGTGAAAGTAAGGAGGGCCTCGGGTGGCCCTATGGGAAAATTTCCTGTAGGGTCAATGGCCAGTCTGCCCCTGGCTTGTACAGATGGCTGTATAATTGCTTCATGCAACTAATTTCTTGATACTTCTACAGCAGCAGCATATTAGCAGGGCTCACAATCTGATTTCTGTATTTTAGAAGCAGACATGCTCATGCCAATGTCAATTTCCTAGCAAACCAATTCATCTTTTCAATGTGAGAAGAATCTGAGTAACCAAAGGGGGAATTTATCAGGCCCTGCAGGGTTATGACTACTGCACAGTGTAGGAAAAAGGTTCTGGCCTCTCTGGTGGGCCAGACTTAGGGAGTACACATAGGCAGGCGCTTTTTCCTTCATTGTGCGAGCACGGCCACCACTGCTGGATTGCAGGGTGGTCGTAACTCGTGGATACAAGCCTTGTATAATGTGATGATGAAAAAGGAATAAAACCAGCAAAGGAGGCAATATGGGCAATGACAATACTTTACTAAGTGCCTTGTATTAACTTTCTCTGCATGATAAATGCAATTTGCTGAAGTGAGACAACCCTTTAAAAAAATAACTCAGCCACTTTAATAACTCCATTTAATAACTCCATAATAACTTATCAGTATTAGAAGAATCACATGGCATAAGTTCAATTGGCTTGTCTGTGTATTCTCAGAGAGGCTGGAATATCTAGTTCTGTAAGTAGTATTCTCAATGGAACAGCAGTGCAACCTTCTGTCTATAAAACTGCATATAAGTGCGTTAGTACATGAACATAAGGGGGTACTTTATGATGCGGTATTGGAGAGGAAGAGGTCCATGTAATATTGCTGACAGACAGTATATGCCTATCACACCAAACACAGTTGGTTACTTTTCTGAGCACAATGTTTTTTTTTACATCTTTATTGAACAAAGCTAGCTTGTGAAAAACCATGGAAAAGTGTCTTTAAAGGTCCTAAAACGGTCTGGTTTCATGATATTGATGAGCTATCCTCAGGATAGGTCATCAAAATCAGATTGGTGGAAGTCTGACAACTGGAACCCCCAGCAATCAGTTGTTTGCCTGCATCCTCTTCAGTGTTTGCCTGCACGTGTTTAGCTATAGCAGTGGTAGCGTGTAGTTATAGCTGTTATTCCTATTCACTTGTCATTTCACTGCACAATCTAGATGACATGCAGGTAAACGCTTTTGCAGTGTTCACTGTGTAGTAGAAATGACACTGTACTTTATTTCTGTGGGTCTGTACAATTAACCCCTTGAGAACACATTTCCATACCTGTACAGCGCAGTGAACAGAGCGTTTGCGCAATGCACCATACATGTACGGCACTATAAAAACCGGTCACCATGCAATTAGGCCAGCCACCTTAGTCAATTGCAACCCTGATCACTGTGGTTGGCCTGTCAATGGCTGCCTCCTCACTGTAAAAGCCAGTAAAGGCACTGCAGTTCATTTTTATTGCTTTTTAGCTAGTGTTCAGATCTTCTTACTGTAGTAAATGTTTATTCTACAGTTTTTGCTTGCACACACGTACACAACATCTGCTTGGTGTGTTCTTCAATCGCTGAGGGCTGATCAGTACTGTCAATTACTGCTCAGTTTTTTTGTGTAAAAAATTAAATTGCAGTCAGTGGTAGATAAAAAATAGTTCTCATTTTTCACCATCATTCTGCCCTCATGACAAGTGACAAAGTGAAAACAGAATGTTTAAAATCTTTGCTAACTTACTGAAAAGGTAAAACTAAAATCTTGCATTGACATAAGTATGCTAACCCTTTACTCAGGACTTAATTGAAGCACCTTTGGCAGGGATTTCAGCTTCCAGTCTTCTTAGGTATGATACCACAAGGTTTGCACACCTGGATTAGGGGATTTTCTGCCATTCTTCTATGCAGATCCTCTTAAGCTCCTCAGGTTGGATTGGGATCATCAGTGGACAGCCATTTTTAGGTCTCTCCAGAGATGCTTGAATGTGTTCAAGTTAAGGCCACTCAAGAATATTGTCCCTCCTATGTTATCTTGGCTGTGTGTTTAGGGTCAAAATCCCTAAATCCAGGTGTGCAAACCTTGTGGCATAATTCCTAAGAAGACCGAAGACTGTAATCGTTGTCAAAAGTGAGTAAAGGGTCTGAATGCATATGTCAATGCAAGATTTTCATTTTTATTTTTCAATAAATTAGCAAAGGTTTGGAACATTCTCTTTTCACTTTGTCTATCATGGGATATTGAGTGTCAAATGTTGGTGGGGACTTGATTTATTTATTTATTTTTGTATTTTAGTACAAGGTTTCAACACAACAAAATGTGAAAAAATTGAAAGGGTCTAATCTGAAAACTTTCTGAATGGATTACATCCATACTACTGTTTAGGGACACAGAGTGTTTCTAAAATCAGGAATCACAGTACAATAATTAGAGAGCAAATGTTTCATAAATTTCAAAGAATTTGCAATTTTCATGTTTCATTAAAACACTTGTGGGTCAGAATGCTCACTGCAGCCCTTGAAAAAATCTTTGAGGGGTGCAGTTTTCAAAATAGGGTCACTTCTTGATGGACTCTTTTGCTATTTCACATTAGAGCATTAGCAATAGTCAGTCAATACTGTGTAAATCAAATATTAACATAGTAACATATGGGGTCATTTATCAAACTGGTTTAAAGTAGAACTGGCTTAGTTGCCCATAGCAACCAATCAGATTCCATCTTTCATTTTCCAAAGGAGCTGTCAAAAATGAAAGGTGGACTGTGATTGGTTGCTATGGGCAACTAAACCAGTTCTACTTTACACCAGTTTGATAAATGACCCCAATAGATTTAAAGCTGAAAAAATGCATCCATCCATTTTAAGCCTTTTATCCTGCAAGTTGATTCAGAAGAAGACCAAAAAAATGTGAGGTGGAAGCCAATTTTTCTTATTTTAGGGGGAGGGATTCCTTCCTGACACCAATCAGGCAGTCAGAATAATTTCCTAGATCAACAACTCTTCCAGAAATAGAGTAACTATAGCCTGCAATGTTATTACACTCCAGAAATACATCCAGGCCCCTCTTGAATTCCTTTATTGTACTCACCATCACCACCTCCTCAGGCAGAGAGTTCCATAGTCTCACTGCTCTTACCGTAAAGAATCCTTTTCTATGTTTGCGTACAAACCTTCTGTACTCTAGACGTAGAGGATGTCCCCTCATCACAGTGACAGTCCTGGGGATAAATAGATGATGGGAGATATCTCTGTATTGACCCTTGATATATATCCTCCAGCTCTGCTATGTCTGTCGGGTCAACAAGACTGTACACAGTACTCCATGTGTGGTCTGACTAGTGATTTGTAAAGTGGCAGAACTATGTTCTCATCACATGCAAGTATGCTCCTTTTGATGCACCCCGTAATCTTGGCTTCGGCAGCAGCTGCCTGACACTGGTTTCTACAGTTTAGTTTGCTGTCTGATAAAATTCCTAGGTCCTTTTCCATGTCAGTGTTACCCAGTGTTTTACCATTTAGTATGTACAGGTGACTTGCATTATTCCTTTCCATAACCTTACATTTGTCAGTGTTAAACCTCATCTGCCACTTCTCTGCCCAAGCCTAGAATCTATCCAGATCCCTCTGTAGTAGTATACTGTCCTCTTCAGTGTTAATTACTTTACACAGTTTAGTGTCACCTGCAAAAAATAATATTATACTGTGCAAGCCTTCTACAAGATCATTAATAAATATATTGAAGAGAATAGGGTCCAATACTGACCCCTGAGGTACCCCACTAGTGACAGTGACCCAATCTCAGTGTGTACTGTTAATAACCACCCTCTGTTTTCTATCACCGAGCCAGTTACTTACCCACATACAGACGTTTTCTCCCAGTCCAAGCATTCTTATTTTATATACTAACCTTTTATATGGTACAGTATCAAATGCTTTGGAGACGTCAAGATATACGACATCTATTATCTCACCCCGGTCAAGTCTAGAACTTACCTACTCATAGGAACTGATTAAATTAGGCCTCCAATGTGCATAGTGCACTTTCACTTTGGAGTCCTGTTGTACAGTATATCCAGACTACAGTTCAGGGACACACAGTGTTTCTACAATCAGGAGACCCAGTACAATAATTAGAGAGCAGACCTTTAACACGGGCACAAATTAGACACAAAATATTGGGCACAGAATTTGGCATCTGATGAGAAACTGCAATTTTAATTTTTCATCATCCTTTATACATAGATTTCTGGAAAACGCCTGTGGCTCAGAATGCTTATTACACCACTACCAATTCCAAAATGGGGTCATTTCTTGAGAGGTTTCCACTGTAGGGTATTTTATTATCTCTCCTTTCCTGTGGTATGCCCATACAGCAGTTTATGAGCATATATGGGATGTTTCTGTATTCAGGATAAAATGGTTAACAAATTGTGAAGTACATTTTCTTTTTTTACCCCTTGTGAAGAAAAAAAAAACTTTGGGGGCTAAAGCATTATTTTTATTTATTTATTTTTAAATGTAAGTTTTCATTTTAACAGCCAAGTGTTTCTAAATTGAAATGATACACCTGCTGGGTTAAAGTGCTCAATACATGCCTTAAAACATTTCTTGAGGGGTGTAGACTCCAAAATGGGATTCATTTTTGGGGGGTTTCAGTGTGGGGGCACCTGAAAGCTATTCTAAAAAAATCTGTCCTCCAAAAACCATTTGGAACTCCTTCCCTTCTGAGCTCTGCTGTGTGCCTATATAGCAATTTACAACTATGTATGGGGTGTTTCTGTAAACTGAAGAAGTAGGCTAATCAATATTGTTTTTTTTTCTGCAAAGCCTTCTTTTGTTACAGGAACAAATTGACAAAAATCTTCAAAAATTTATTTTTGATTTTAGCCCCATTTTGCTTCAATGAAACATTGAAAGGTTAAGACATTTCTAAATTCTTTTTTTAATAATATGAAGTTTCTAAAATGAGTTAATTTATGGGTGATTTATATTATGTAATCCCCTCAAAGGGCCTTCAGAATTGATTTGGTCTGGTAAAATAAAATAAAAATTATATTACATTTACAAAATTATGTTAACATTCACCATATGTCTACTTTATGTTAATAGCTAATTTATAATGTATGAATCTTTGTCTTAAAAGCAGAGGAATGCAAACATTTTTCTTTAATTGCATTTCTGAAAAGGAATAAAAAGTAAATTAAAAAAAGTTTAAAAAAATAAACTTTGGAAAAATAATGTTTTATTGCCATGTTATGACACCCATAAGGCTACTTTCACACTCGCATTAGGTGCAGATCCGTCCGGTTCGTTTGTATTATCTTTAACATAGCCAAGACGGATCCGTTTTGAACACCATTGAAAGTCAATTAAGGACGGATCCGTTTTCTATTGTGCCAGATTGTGTCAGTGAAAACTGATCCATCCCCATTGACTTACATTGTGTGCGAGAATGGATCCGTTTGGCTCAGTTTCGTAAGCAGCGTATTATCTTTAAGATAGCCAAGACGGATCCGTCTTGAACACCATTGAAAGTCAATGTAGGACAGATCAGTTTTCTATTGTGTCATAGAAAACAAATCCGTCCCCATTGACTAAACATTGTGTGTCAGAACGGATCCGTTTGGCTCAGTTTCGTCAAGCAGCGTTTTGGTGTCCGCCTCCAAAGCGGAATGACGATGGAATAGAGGAAAACTGAGGCAAAATGATGCATTCTGAGCGGATCCTTTTCCATTCTTAATGCATTAGGGCAAAACTGATCCGTTTTGGACCGCTCGTGAGAGCTCTGAACGGATCTCGCAAACTGAAAGCCAAAACGCCAGTGTGAAAGTAGCCTAACCTTTTTATATTTCTGTATATGATACTCCTTTATTGTGGCCAAGTTGTAGTTTTTATTGATACTATTTTGAGGTACTTTTTGATCCCTTTTTATTACATTTTTGGGAGATGAAGAAAGCAAACAATGTTAAATTGGTTATTTAGATTTATTTTTTCCATTAAGGCGTTCACTATATGGAATAAATTTATTTAGATTTTAATAGTTGGGCCATTTTTTGATGCAGTGTATCACTGCATCAAAAAATGGCCCAACTATTAAAATCTAAATAAATTTATTCCATATAGTGATTGTATCGATTACATTTTTGGTTTATTTGTAAAATAGGAGAATTGTTTGAATCTTTAATTCTTTTTGTTCTTTATATTTTAAAAACTTTTACGAACTTGTTTTATAGTTTTTATAGTCCCCTTAGGGACTTCAATAGTAGACTTCAATAGTAAGTTGTTTCTACTAAGCTTGTCTAATTCAGGCATTAAAGGGAACGTACCATCAGAAAATGACCTATTTAAATCAAAATGTTTATGTTAAACAATATAATATTTTTTTAAATGTTTAGTATTTTTTTTCCCATGTATATCTAAAGGAAAGCCTAAAATCATGCAGTTTTCTCACTTTCCCCTGGGCCTAATATATTTCAAGACTTCCTTTTCCTGTGGGTACCATGGAAATTGAGAAAACGTCATGATTTTAGACCATATGTGCCATAGACACAAAAAATAGTGACATGTAAAATTAAAACAAAAATCACCAAAAATATTTAAATATTTTTTTTATAAAAACATGAATCTGTCACCAGCGACCTCCCTATCAAACTGTTTGTATACACATATAGCTGTGGTTCACCTGATTAAAACATTGTTTTTCTTTTGTTGATCCAAGGCTCTGTTCCCAAGTTATGATACTTTTTCTTGATATATGAATTAGGCCTTTGCTGCAATGAGGGCATCACAATTGCTCATATTGTACTTAAACTCCACTAATTTCTTTGGCCATCCCTTCCCTCACTTTCTTGCCTCTGCATGGCCCTGTCAAAGCAGCGAGGGAGGGAATGGTAACAGAAAAGGGTGGAGCTTAGGTGTAGCAAGAGCAATGATGATGCCCTCATTGCACCAAAGGCAAATTTGCATATCAGGAAAAAGTATCATAACTCTGGAATGGAGACTCAACAAAAGAAAAACAGAGTTTTAATCAACCACAGCTGTCTGCAGTTTGATAGGGAGGTCACTGGTGACAGATTTCCTTTAAACAATAGGTCAGTTAATAACATCTTTTCAATGGCAAACCTTTACAAGGCCCCAGACTTGCAAAATAATTGCAATATCAACTCCTCCCTCTAAATGGCCATTTGGATGCAATTAACTAAGCCACCTGAAGGGTTAAATGTAAAATAGCCGCTGGCTTAGCTCGTGAACCATTTTCTTTAAAAACCTAACATCCACTGGATATGTATGGTGCATGTTTTTGAGGGGTTAAAAGTTTAGATGTTTATAAGGATGCTATTGATACATAAACTAAGCAGATATAAAGCAGAAGGTCAGATTTGCACACTTGATAACAGATACAAAGTTTTTTTCACTTAAATTGTAACCACAGGCTAATTCTTGCTTTACTTAACTTTATATATTAGTTTTGTGTATTCGTTGTCATTGCATCCACTTATAAAGTACTACTTTGCATTCTGTTAGTGGAGTAAAAAAAAAAGCTAAAACTTTCTGTAACTGGAAACATTCCAAGGGTGAAAAGGGTCGTTGCCCCATCACAAAGTCATTTTATAAGGGTGTGCTTGGGACGCATTCTTAAATTTCCTTTTGCTCAAGGCTTGAAAAAGGCAGACAATAGAAGGCAGTGCTGGATGAAATATCAAGTTATCTGCCAGGTTACCTTGCCTTTGTTCCTTAGAGATTTCTTTAGCATTTGTTTACTCAGTTCTTACTAGTACTCCCTGCCATGTATATGTGTTATTAGAAGTTTAGAGAATTGATCTAAACTATTAGAGAGGCATGCATAGTAATAGACGGTAATTATAACAGTGATTATCCGAAATATCCCAAATGCATTCCTCTTTATGGTGAGCTGTGATATATATATATATATATATATATATATATATATAGTACTAGCAGAAGGACACGGCTCTGCACGGGTATATTTCATCTATTTCATTTAGGCCCCTTTCACACGGGCGAGATTTCCGCGCGGGTGCAATACATGAGTGTTCATTGCACCCGCACTGAATCCTGACCCATTCTTTTCTATGGGGTTGTGCACACGAGCGTTGATTCTCATGCATTACTTGTGCGTTGCGGGAAAATCGCAGCATGCTCCTCTTTGTGCGTTTTTCACATAACGCAGGCCCCATAGAAATGAATGGGGTTGCGTGAAAATCGCAAGCATCCGCAAGCAAGTGCGATTTTCACGCACGGTTGCTAGGTGACGATCGGGATGGGGACCCGATCATTATTATTTCCCCTTATAACATGGTTATAAGGGAAAATAATAGCATTCTGAATACAGAATGCATAGTACAATAGGGCTCGAGGGGTTAAAAAAAATTTTTTACTCACCTTAATCCACTTGTTCGCGCAGCCGGCATCTCTTCTGTCTTCATCTGTGAGCAATAGTACCTTTGATAACTTCACTACGCTCATCACATGATCCATCACCATGGTGATGGATCATGTGATGGACCATGTGATGAACGCAGTGACGTCATCAAAGGTCCTATTGCTCACAGATGAAGACAGAAGATGTGGCGAAACCAACCTCGCCACTGGGTTTTGGAGAGGACTGGCTGCTGGCCTCTTGCCCCAGGATTATGGGCCATATACTAACTTTTAAACCCCTGAACCGATTCAAGTGAATTTTGGATAGGTTTGTCCCCACGTTATACTGTTTGAATTAATGTAAGTTATATGTATGGCCAATGTAAACTCACAAAGTTGTAACAATCTATAATAATTGTAACTTGTCAGCTTGGGAGGAAAATGCTGGGTGTGTTTCTATTGTGCCATTGTCCCATTGTGTGTTTAAATGGTGATGTCTGTCCTGTTGTATCTACATGTGTATTGGCGATCTCCCTTTGTTCTGAGAGATAATTGGATTGCTCCTCAGGTTGTCTCCAGACAGAGGGGAGGAGACCATGATGCATTGTGGGGATATGTTGTCCTATGTCCCAGTCTTCATTCTGGTCCTCTGGGGGCGTGAACGATTGGTTGCTGTAGTTGCATTGTATGTGTTGTTAATTACTGATTGGTTGTATTTCAAACCCCTGTGGGCAGTACTATGTTTTTGGTTTGTGAATAAAAGAGGCTGTACGTGAAGTACAGTCAGTTCCTGTTTCACCTTCAACATAGAGCCTCGTCTCATGTGTGTGGGGATTGCTATACGTGTATACTCCCCTGGCTATAACTACTAGCTCTTTTAAGGGCTGTTCCTGATCTCTGGTTTTAGGAGAGGTCCACCCACTGGAGCCTGGAGCCTTGTCGTAGGTCCAGGGTGGGTAGGAGACGGTGAGACCTCAACCAAGCTTCGGCGGTTCGTGGGGTCTGCAGTGCGTACGGCGTCAAGTGGAGTGCTTGGAGTCCTCGGAAAGCACTAGGAGCATTCATTCAACGGAGGTACCCGGTCGGTGTACCAGGTGATCCGTTACATTGGTGGCAAGCAGTGGGATGGCGTCCTAGTGTGAGGAGAAGCAGCTCGGAGACACCGTTCGTGGAGTTACAAATTGAGGGCAACGCTAGTATCCGTACAGCGCCCCTGGGAGCAGAGGTATCCAGCGACTTGGAGCAGACAAGTATGGAAGGCTCTGAAGATGACTGGCTGGCCGAGGTGAGGCAGCGAGTGGCCCAGTATGGAGGTAATGTGTCCATGGATATATACCAGGCCATCTGGAACCAGGTCACAGCCAAGCGACATGCAAGGATGGAACGAGAATTCCGACTGGCGAAAGAGAGCGAAATTGCCCAGCGGAAGGAGTGTTACAGCAGCCGAGCAGAGGCTGCATCCGAGGAGGTTAGCAGTCTCCCCCTGAGGCGGCCAGAGGAACCCGAAGTAGGGGTCCTCATAGACTGGTCCTGTGAGGAACCACAACAGGCAGGTGGAGACGGGACCGAGGTCTCTCCACCGGGATGCTGGGCAGCTGGCCCAGACGCTCAACAGCAGCCGGAGTTGCCAGGTGTGGACGCAGGTGGTTCTTACTCGCAACTGTTGAGGGACCTCACAGACTGGTCCTGGGAGGACCCACAGATGGCAGGTGGAGATGGGACCGAGGTCTCTCTACCAGTCCTACAGGTATGCTGGACGGTTGGTCCAGATCTCCAGCCATCTCCGCAGGGATACCAGGAGGAGGAGGTAAGCGAGCCCTCCCCTTCCCAGGTACTTCCCAACCGAGTTCTGGGGGCAGGGGATGAGCCTGCGATATCCACTGATCTCTCTCCCCAACCACAGGGGGACAGCACCCCTAACTCCGATGGCGCAGATGGGACCACGGTCTCTGCACCAGACCTACCGAGATACTGGACGGCCGGTTCAGATCCCCCACCAACCATGCAGGAATGCCAGGAGGAGGAGGTAAGCGATTCCTCCTCTCCACAGCCGATCTGCAACAAGGTCCTGGGGATAGGATTCCCTGACCACATCCCAGCGGAAGAGCTGGCATCTGGGCAGAGCGCAGTCGGCCTCTGCCCTCCCCTATCCTCTTCTCCAGAGCCGGACTTCCCACAGGCTACCCCAGCAGAAGAGCTGGCATCTGGGCAGAGCGCAGTCGGCCTCTGCCCACCAAGTACCTACAGCTCCAAGCTGGAGAACCACAAGGAAGCGAGGAGTAGCAGATGCCCACTCAACAGCTGGGGACATACAGAACAGAGCCAGGCCCCAAGATTCAACAGGTCCAGTATTGGGTTGTGGTTGGACTGCCAGACTAACTCCGGTACTGACCGTGAGGTCAGGTATCTGGTTAGTCTTCCCTGGGAGGGGGAGATGTGTGGCGAAACCAACCTCGCCACTGGGTTTTGGAGAGGACTGGCTGCTGGCCTCTTGCCCCAGGATTATGGGCCATATACTAACTTTTAAACCCCTGAACCGATTCAAGTGAATTTTGGATAGGTTTGTCCCCACGTTATACTGTTTGAATTAATGTAAGTTATATGTATGGCCAATGTAAACTCACAAAGTTGTAACAATCTATAATAATTGTAACTTGTCAGCTTGGGAGGAAAATGCTGGGTGTGTTTCTATTGTGCCATTGTCCCATTGTGTGTTTAAATGGTGATGTCTGTCCTGTTGTATCTACATGTGTATTGGCGATCTCCCTTTGTTCTGAGAGATAATTGGATTGCTCCTCAGGTTGTCTCCAGACAGAGGGGAGGAGACCATGATGCATTGTGGGGATATGTTGTCCTATGTCCCAGTCTTCATTCTGGTCCTCTGGGGGCGTGAACGATTGGTTGCTGTAGTTGCATTGTATGTGTTGTTAATTACTGATTGGTTGTATTTCAAACCCCTGTGGGCAGTACTATGTTTTTGGTTTGTGAATAAAAGAGGCTGTACGTGAAGTACAGTCAGTTCCTGTTTCACCTTCAACATAGAGCCTCGTCTCATGTGTGTGGGGATTGCTATACGTGTATACTCCCCTGGCTATAACTACTAGCTCTTTTAAGGGCTGTTCCTGATCTCTGGTTTTAGGAGAGGTCCACCCACTGGAGCCTGGAGCCTTGTCGTAGGTCCAGGGTGGGTAGGAGACGGTGAGACCTCAACCAAGCTTCGGCGGTTCGTGGGGTCTGCAGTGCGTACGGCGTCAAGTGGAGTGCTTGGAGTCCTCGGAAAGCACTAGGAGCATTCATTCAACGGAGGTACCCGGTCGGTGTACCAGGTGATCCGTTACAGAAGAGATGGGGGCTGCGCGAAGAAGTGGATTAAGGGGAGTTAAAAAATTATTATTTTTTTTTTAACCCCTCCAGCCCTATTGTACTATGCATTATGTATTAAGAATGCTATTATTTTCCCTTATAACCATGTTATAAGGAGAAATAATACAATCTACACTACAACTGACGCAAACCTGAACTTCTGTGAAGAAGTTCGGGTCTGGGTACCACAGTCAGTTTTTTATCACGTGCGTGCAAAACACATTGCACCCGCGCGATAAAAACTGAACATCAGAATGCAATCGCAGTCAAAACTGACTGCAATTGAGTACCTACTCGCGCGGGTTTGCCGCAATGCACCGGGACGCATCCGGACCTAATCCGGACAAGCTCGTCTGCAAGGGGCCTTAATGTTTCTGTGTGTCGTTAAAAGATATCGACAGTATCCCTTATAACAGTGACATCTACAGCACCCTGACCTTTAACAGTGAACTCCACAGTCCCCCACCCCTTACACTGAAATGATTTTCACTTCACAGGTGTGCCCTGTCATGTTTAATAAGTGGGATTTCTTGCCTTATAAATGGGGTTGGGACCATCAGTTGCGTTGAGGAGAAGTCAGGTGGATACACAGCTGATAGTCCTACTGAATAGACTGTTAGAATTTGTATTATGGCAAGAAAAAAGCAGCTAAGTAAAGAAAAACGAGTGGCCATCATTACTTTAAGAAATTAAGGTCAGTCAGTCAGCCGAAAAATTGGGAAAACTTTGAAAGTAAGGGCTATTTGACCATGAAGGAGAGTGATGGGGTGCTGCGCCAGATGACCTAGCCTCCACAGTCACCGGACCTGAACCCAATCGAGATGGTTTGGGGTGAGCTGGACCGCAGAGTGAAGGCAAAAGGGCCAACAAGTGCTAAGCATCTCTGGGAACTCTTTCAAGACTGTTGGAAGACCATTTCAGGGGACTACCTCTTGAAGCTCATCAAGAGAATGCCAAGAGTGTGCAAAGCAGTAATCAAAGCAAAAGGTGGCTACTTTGAAGAACCTAGAATATGACATATTTTCAGTTGTTTCACACTTGTTTGTTATGTATATAATTCCACATGTGTTAATTCATAGTTTTGATGCCTTCATAGTCATGAAAATAAAGAAAACTCTTTGAATGAGAAGGTGTGTCCAAACTTTTGGTCTGTACTGTATATATATATATATATATATATATATATATATATATATAGAATTATTATCTCAGACACTTTTGAATTTTACTCAGACAAAAAATATCAAATACCAGCTAAATAATGAGCACCCTTTGAGCTAACAATAGCTGTAGAACAAAGTTTCCAATTAATCATAAATCACTAAGAAGAATGACTTTAGCCCTGAAGTAATGACAGTTGGAAGACATGGATAATGCTTGGAGTACAGGCTATCCACAGCATTGTTAGGTTATGTGGAGCATTGTCAAGTATTTTGTATATGGACATGCAGGACTGGAGCGGCAGGGAACAGGTACGGTAAGTATGATTCTTTCCTTAGAGGAGCCAAGCTGAAAAGTTATCTCCTTAATACTAAATAATTCCACCTTATGTTTCTTCTTTATTTTATAATTTTTCTTTTTGTTATCAGATTGCTTTTATTTTATTGTGCAGCAAATGATTTCCAAGAGTAACTGACAGAATTCTAAAAGCCGCTGTAGACATAGGTGAAGCAAATATAGTTCTGTTGGTTCTGCCAATAAAATTTAATGAAGATTCATTCGGAAGACCATCTAGCTGCTTTCATTGTTTCTAAAGAAACCCATTTTGCGGCAGTTCATGAAAAAGCAGCTGCTCTCATGGAGTGAGCTTTAAACGTAAGTAGTGACTATGCCTGCATTTCTTATGGCAGTAATGATCTATCCTCTAATAGTGTTTGCTGTACCTTTACAGTTGGGAGGTCTCAAAGTTATGAATAAGTTTGAGATTTCCTTTCTTTCTGACTTGAATCTAAGTATTCTTCCAGTGCCATTAATAAGCACAAAGAAGGTTTGTTGGAAATTCTGACTAAGTCTATTTCGAACACCTATATTAACAGACCTATAAGGGCCACATACATCAAACACAACTCCTACAACAAAAGTATGCATACCCAAAAATCTGTCATAGCTCAAGATTACCATATTAACCATACATTCTTTATTTCATCATCATATTAAAAACATAGAAAAGAGTCCACAAAACACTGGTGAAACAAATAAGTGAGGGACCACTGGAAAAAAGCTAGAAACAATTATATCCACATTGAGAAAGGCAAACACCAGATAGTATTATAATAACACCTGCCTACTACCAAAAGGCAGGCCCAAGTACAAAAAAGTCTTAACAGTTGTCCAGCAATGAGACTAAAACTCAAGATCACATGTAAGCCCAAAAGTTTTGCCAACAGGCTTTGTTGTCCTATCTTCTGCAAGGGTCACTCCAGGACTAACTGCAGGTGCATAGTAGAAGTTCTGCAAAGGTGAATTGGTCTACAAGAAGCTTATAGGTTCTACAACCATATTGTCCAGTTGTGTAAAGGCTTCCTGTCCTGGACATACTTACCCAGCAGCTTGATCACAAGTCAGCCTAGAGAAGTGTAGGGTAAGGGAGGATTTCTCTTAACAGACACTTTGGCCAATTAACCACCTTTAAAGCCGTGAAACCTGTAACATCTGTAAGTGCATTTTATGTTCCAATGGCTAGTTCATAGACTCTACAGCTACATTGTCCAGTTTGTACAGGCTAATGACCATGTATAGTAATCACAGGGTACAACCTGTTGTAAAACGTAGCTTTTAATCTAATTTATACATAAAATAACAAACTCCCATAGACACACATTGAAAAAGAACAAAAAAAGTTATAACCTTGATGACATGAGATGATGCTGTAATGTCCAATAACATGAGTAAATGATGGACGGAATGGACAGTCATGGATACTGATCTGTCCCTATACCTGGCCCTAGGCTCGGATCACCTGCCTAGGAACGGAATAGCCGCCCTGATAAGGACGATCCCGTGTTCTGGAACCTCCTGGTGGGTCCTAGATAAACCCTAGGATGCAGGTTGGTCCCTATTAGGGGGCCTACACTAGGTACACAGAACACAAAAATTACAGTATAAGGAGCAATAGACCGCCCACATCCGTGGATGCTGCGTCTCGTGGGTGGACTATTGCTAGCAGGAACAACGTCATACAAGGTTTACAGACAACCACATGTGTGATTATCCATGAGTATATATATCATCAGATAAACGATATCAATGTGTAATCTTCACACACCAGAGTAATTGTGTGATATTATTACACTCAGAAAGGCCGCACACATTTGTACAAGCTAGTGTATAAGTAAGATATATACACACACCCTAGGCACCAGGAGCACTGCCTCCTAGATTGGTGGCACACAGTCAGGTGCCAAAGACCCAACGCGTTTCACCCTAATTGATTGCCGGGTTCCTCAGGGGACATATTCTAGTACAATGCTGTTTATTTGGCATCGGTAGGAGGTAGCAAAGCAGTCAGCAAGCTCCTCAGTTATGATGACATACTTTGACCAGATTATTTACTGGTCGATTCAGTTCATTCATAAAATAGTTTGAGAAGGTCAGATATAACGACCGTATTAGAGGACCTTTGAAAAGCACAAAGTGAGTAAATCAATTGCCATAGTAGATATAGAGCATAAGGTACAGACTCAAAAAGGGGTAAACCGACTCATGCAGGCATAAGTGGTTCCCAGATAGATAATTGGAGTGACAACCTTCTAAGACAATCTCATCTGTGCAGTACCATGTGTAATAGACACTGAGATAGCAAACAAGTAACCAGATACTACTTGCATGTCCGGATACAGCCTCAGAGGACCCACACTGTTCATGGGGTTAGCAGTATCACTCCAGCCGTAGTCCGTGTGCACACTATTGGGGGCAGAAAAAATAATAATAATCAGCATTCTAAGCCAAATAAGGCCATAGACACCAACCTGTAACAGGTAAGAAGAACCCCCAATGCTCAGCCAAACTCACGGATAATGGTGCCTCACTGGTCCTGTGTGTGAGGTCGCCATGTAGGAAAACCCATTCTGTTTAAATCAACCACGCACAGTTAGCGGTGGGAGGGGCCGGACATATCCAGCCTATCCCTGTCCAGGCCTCAGTTGGGCGTGGACTTGTGATGTAAGGTGCCCAGTGAACGCCCATATTGGGTGTGTACAACTCCCTGGATTACTGACAGCTCCCATATTTAGTACGTTTTGTGTTGTATTGCGCCGTGCGTCGCCCATATAGGATGCGCCTCACAAACATAGGTCAGATTAATCCTGGTAATGTTGGTAATCTAACATCCACCTGACGGCATCAGAGCAATGAGTGGTGACGTCACCGAAAGGACCCGATCACATGGTCTGGTCGGCGGAGCGTCATCAGCTCAGTGTCAGGGCCCAGCCTGATGACGTTGCCGGTCACCTCCGATCACGTGGCTAGGCAAACATAGTAAAGCACAGTCAGGTGCTAGCGGCGCTCCTGTTCTATCATGATGTCAGTCCGGCCCAGTAAGATAAACAAAACTCATCATAATAGATATAAAATATATATAAGGAACCGTATTGCATCCGATTTATGCAACAGGGGTGCACAGACCATGTGTTTGTAAATAAAAGACAGTTTGCATGAAATAAGTGCGCTGAGCACAAGCCAAAAATGAGTAGTGTTGAGGCAGCAAATGGGACAAAACCACGTCAGATACACAATGCTGGGAGGGATAATATTCATGGGATTGGTACTGGGAGGGATAGTATTCATGGGATGGGTATCCTGCAGGTGTAACAACGCTATTAATGAGTTCTTTGTCTTGTCATAGTGGATAGAGTTAATAGTCCATATATATATATAAATTGATCCATAACCGGGGTAAATAAAAGCGCAAAACAGTCTTATAGGGGTGGCCACTAATCCCGTCCTTTTTACAGATTAGCATTGCGCTTAGATATGTATCGACCCCATGTCAGATGGTATTAGGCTGGCTTAGAGGAAGCAGGAGAAATCAATGTTTTCGTTCAATCCTGCAGGTGACATGGTGTTTAACATATGTATCCATTTTGACTCTTTTTGTCTCAGGATAGTGTCAATGTCTCCTCCCCTAATGGAATGTTTTATTGTTTCTATCCTAAGGAAGCTGATAGCTTTCGGGTCTCCTCCATGTTTAAGAACCACATGCCTAGACAGAGGCTTATCACGCTTGTGGCGAATATCGCCGACGTGTTCCAGAATCCTCTTTTTAAACGCTCTACAGGTTTTACCTATATACCTGAGGCCACATATACACTGGGCCATATAGACCATGCCAGTTGTGTTGCAATTGGCGAAGCCACGGGTCATGTATGTGTGGTTTTGTTCGGTATTGGAAAAGGACTGGCCGACAGCTATGAAGGAACAGGCCTTACATTTACCACATCTGTGGGTTCCATTTCTCCTATCCGTTAACCAGGAACATGGGATAGATTTATCAGAGGTTGAACAGAAACTTTTGAGTAAAGGATTGTCTTTTGTGCCAACCACCCGTTTTTGTCTGTTTGATTGGATCAAAGATCTCAATCTGTTTGTGAGAAAACTGAGGTGGCGCAAGTTATTCTGCGCCTCCGACAAAAAGAGGAGCCTCGATCTCGGACTTGAACCTGGTGACCTTATGGGATATGATGCCCTAATGGATCTACTAGACAACAATGATCGCCCTCCGGGTCAAGGCCCTTTTACGAGCCTCAGAAACAAAAGCACGAGGATGCCTCCCAAAACTTTGGGTGAGGCCCACATTGATCTATTTCTTAGATCAGTGATTAGGGACTTAGGGAACTTGGCACCCACACAAGCAGGCGGTATAAAAAATTACACACAGAAGGACATGGAAACATTACGAGATCTAAGCACCAACAAACAACTTGTTTTCAAACCCTCGGACAAAGGGGGGAATGTTGTTGTTATGTCCAGTGAACAATATTGTGATATGTGTATGTCTCTCCTATCCGATAGGTCCAGCTATGAGCTGCTTAAGTCGGATCCAACTCAGATGTATGCGAGTGAACTATCTCAGATCCTGCAGGAGGCCCTGGAGGGGAAACTCATTGACCGATGGGAATGTGACTACCTGGGATCACCAAATCCCCGGGTGGCCACCTTCTACTGTCTCCCGAAGATCCATAAGGGCACGGTCCCCCTCAGGGGCCGTCCAATTGTGTCTGGGATAGGGGGCCTTACAGAACACGTGGGCACCTACATAGACAAGATACTGCGTCCATTTGTCATATCTCTATCCTCATATCTCCGTGACACCAATGATTTGTTGAAACGTATAGATGGCATCTCATTGGACCCGGGTGTTTGGCTAGCTTCCATTGATGTGGAAGCTCTCTATACCTCCATTCCACACAATAAGGGCCTGGCAGCGATCAAGTATTTTTTAGATACCAGATCAACTGACCTCAGGGATCACAATCATTTTGTGATCAGACTCCTGGATTTCGCCTTAAATCACAACTACTTTGTCTTCAATGGTCGCTTCTACCACCAGCTCAGGGGCACGGCGATGGGAAGCCCCTGTGCGCCAACCTACGTCAACTTGCTCCTGGGCTGGTGGGAGGACACCATTGTTTTCACGGATGGGATGCAAAGATGGACCCGCCATATAATATCTTGGTCGAGGTTCATCGATGACATCTTGCTATTCTGGTCAGGCACCCCGGAAGAATTTGATGGGTTCATGAAAGACCTGAATGTTAATCATATAGGTCTGTTTTTTACCTATGAATTACAATCTAGATCAATCAACTTTCTCGACCTACAGATCAGTAAGGACAGGAGTAACACTTTAACAACTACTTTGTTCCGCAAATCCACCTCAACTAACAGTTTACTGAGGTGGGAGAGCTTCCACCCAAAGCCGCTTAAAAAGGGTATCCCTAAAGGACAATTTCTGCGGATACGCAGAAACTGTTCCGACTCAACTGAGTTCGACAAACAAGCTAACATTCTGTTCCATCGATTCAAACAAAGGGGGTACTCAGAGGACTGTCTCTATGAGGCCTGGCATCATGCTAGATGTCTTGATAGATCAACTCTAGTCCACTCTGTAGAAAAGGGAAAAGCGTCAGATGATGTTATTAGAATCATAGGCACATACAACACTGAATCTTATCAGGTTCGTCAGATAATTGGACGCTACTGGTCTTTGCTTAAATCTGACTCTGACCTGACAGACCTTCTTCCGGAGCACCCGTCTATCACCTTCAGGCGCGGTCGCAGCATAGGGGACCAGTTGGTACACAGCCACTTTGAACCAATCCCCCCTCCATGTTCCTGGTTAACGGATAGGAGAAATGGAACCCACAGATGTGGTAAATGTAAGGCCTGTTCCTTCATAGCTGTCGGCCAGTCCTTTTCCAATACCGAACAAAACCACACATACATGACCCGTGGCTTCGCCAATTGCAACACAACTGGCGTGGTCTATATGGCCCAGTGTATATGTGGCCTCAGGTATATAGGTAAAACCTGTAGAGCGTTTAAAAAGAGGATTCTGGAACACGTCGGCGATATTCGCCACAAGCGTGATAAGCCTCTGTCTAGGCATGTGGTTCTTAAACATGGAGGAGACCCGAAAGCTATCAGCTTCCTTATGATAGAAACAATAAAACATTCCATTAGGGGAGGAGACATTGACACTATCCTGAGACAAAAAGAGTCAAAATGGATACATATGTTAAACACCATGTCACCTGCAGGATTGAACGAAAACATCGATTTCTCCTGCTTCCTCTAAGCCAGCCTAATACCATCTGACATGGGGTCGATACATATCTAAGCGCAATGCTAATCTGTAAAAAGGGCGGGATTAGTGGCCACCCCTATAACACTGTTTTGCGCTTTTATTTACCCCGGTTATGGATCAATTTATATATATATATGGACTATTAACTCTATCCACTATGACATGACAAAGAACTCATTAATAGCGTTGTTACACCTGCAGGATACCCATCCCATGAATACTATCCCTCCCAGTACCAATCCCATGAATATTATCCCTCCCAGCATTGTGTATCTGACGTGGTTTTGTCCCATTTGCTGCCTCAACACTACTCATTTTTGGCTTGTGCTCAGCGCACTTATTTCATGCAAACTGTCTTTTATTTACAAACACATGGTCTGTGCACCCCTGTTGCATAAATCGGATGCAATACGGTTCCTTATATATATTTTATATCTATTATGATGAGTTTTGTTTATCTTACTGGGCCGGACTGACATCATGATAGAACAGGAGCGCCGCTAGCACCTGACTGTGCTTTACTATGTTTGCCTAGCCACGTGATCGGAGGTGACCGGCAACGTCATCAGGCTGGGCCCTGACACTGAGCTGATGACGCTCCGCCGACCAGACCATGTGATCGGGTCCTTTCGGTGACGTCACCACTCATTGCTCTGATGCCGTCAGGTGGATGTTAGATTACCAACATTACCAGGATTAATCTGACCTATGTTTGTGAGGCGCATCCTATATGGGCGACGCACGGCGCAATACAACACAAAACGTACTAAATATGGGAGCTGTCAGTAATCCAGGGAGTTGTACACACCCAATATGGGCGTTCACTGGGCACCTTACATCACAAGTCCACGCCCAACTGAGGCCTGGACAGGGATAGGCTGGATATGTCCGGCCCCTCCCACCGCTAACTGTGCGTGGTTGATTTAAACAGAATGGGTTTTCCTACATGGCGACCTCACACACAGGACCAGTGAGGCACCATTATCCGTGAGTTTGGCTGAGCATTGGGGGTTCTTCTTACCTGTTACAGGTTGGTGTCTATGGCCTTATTTGGCTTAGAATGCTGATTATTATTATTTTTTCTGCCCCCAATAGTGTGCACACGGACTACGGCTGGAGTGATACTGCTAACCCCATGAACAGTGTGGGTCCTCTGAGGCTGTATCCGGACATGCAAGTAGTATCTGGTTACTTGTTTGCTATCTCAGTGTCTATTACACATGGTACTGCACAGATGAGATTGTCTTAGAAGGTTGTCACTCCAATTATCTATCTGGGAACCACTTATGCCTGCATGAGTCGGTTTACCCCTGTTTGAGTCTGTACCTTATGCTCTATATCTACTATGGCAATTGATTTACTCACCTTGTGCTTTTCAAAGGTCCTCTAATACGGTCGTTATATCTGACCTTCTCAAGCTATTTTATGAATGAACTGAATCGACCAGTAAATAATCTGGTCAAAGTATGTCATCATAACTGAGGAGCTTGCTGACTGCTTTGCTACCTCCTACCGATGCCAAATAAACAGCATTGTACTAGAATATGTCCCCTGAGGAACCCGGCAATCAATTAGGGTGAAACGCGTTGGGTCTTTGGCACCTGACTGTGTGCCACCAATCTAGGAGGCAGTGCTCCTGGTGCCTAGGGTGTGTGTATATATCTTACTTATACACTAGCTTGTACAAATGTGTGCGGCCTTTCTGAGTGTAATAATATCACACAATTACTCTGGTGTGTGAAGATTACACATTGATATCGTTTATCTGATGATATATATACTCATGGATAATCACACATGTGGTTGTCTGTAAACCTTGTATGACGTTGTTCCTGCTAGCAATAGTCCACCCACGAGACGCAGCATCCACGGATGTGGGCGGTCTATTGCTCCTTATACTGTAATTTTTGTGTTCTGTGTACCTAGTGTAGGCCCCCTAATAGGGACCAACCTGCATCCTAGGATTTATCTAGGACCCACCAGGAGGTTCCAGAACACGGGATCGTCCTTATCAGGGCGGCTATTCCGTTCCTAGGCAGGTGATCCGAGCCTAGGGCCAGGTATAGGGACAGATCAGTATCCATGACTGTCCATTCCGTCCATCATTTACTCATGTTATTGGACATTACAGCATCATCTCATGTCACCAAGGTTATAACTTTTTTTGTTCTTTTTCTATGTGTGTCTATGGGAGTTTGTTATTTTATGTATAAATTAGATTAAAAGCTACGTTTTACAACAGGTTGTACCCTGTGATTACAATAATTATACTCATACATTACCTGTGGATATCACTCCCTCTGACGGGATATCGTCTTAGCTGTGATTAATTAATGACCATGTATAGCCTTACCCAGCAGCTACAATACCTTCACAGAAAAAAACACATCCCACAGAGGACACTGTGGAAGTCTATGAAAATCTGTGAAAAGTGCATTTTGTGTACTGCCAGTCCGCATCTGCTAAGAACTGTCTGGATATGTTTGCATTCAGTAAAGAACTGTTCTGGTGCACAACTGCCCCATTTTTGCTTCCTGCACTGCTACACTGCACCAACATCCACAGCTGCACCAACCTCAAAACCTTAAATATAAAGGGTACCTCATCCATCAACAGACAGGAGAACCACCAAACCAGAGTTTGACACTAAGGGAAGAACAGTGCAACCTTCGCATCACTGCACAGCCCAGAGGAGCAACAGTGTGAGTACTACTACCACCATTCTTGCTACTATCACGTATATTCTCCTCCTCTGCTCTTCTTCCCTGTGGCATGCTGCATTAAGACCTTCTTTATAAACTTGAAGGTCTAAGGAGCATTGGAAAAGCCAAATACCATGACATTCCAATGATAAAACTCTCCCTTTCATTTAAATTGGAGAAGTCTGCGTTTTTTGTGCTATGTATAAATCATCCAAAGCATCTTTTAGGTCTATTTTTATTAGTTACATGTATTTTTTGGAGGAAGTTAAGTAAATCCATCATACTCTCTATTTGGAATGTCTTTGGCTTCAAATATGAAACTAATTGACTTATCCAGCCCCTTTCTGTCCCATTTGTTTTGGATATTTTCCCTAAAGTGAGGGTAATCTCTAGTACTTTGTCTGGAGACTGACTTGTCTGAAAAGATGAAAATCTTTTCTGAAAAGTGGATAATTTTAGTGGTAATGTTATAGCCATGTTTTTCTTAATCACAGCTATAACTGTAATTATAACTGTTCGGTACCGATCTACTTATCCATATTGTTACATCAGCAGCCCATGCCCAATGCTGCCCACTACTTTGGGTGGGCATGGCACAGATCCACTCACCCTGCTTCTGACACAGTTCCAGTTCTTCGGCAGCGGATCTGGGCACCTGTGTCTTTTATGTCAATTGGATATTTTTTTCATTTAAACTTACCTCATTTTGCAGTATTGCAAGGGTTAACTCTCTTTAGGTTCTGTGTGCAGCTGCTTCTAATGTGTTAATCAGCTCTGCTATATATGTGGTGCTGTTGGTCACTACCTGAGTAAGGCCCCTTGCAGACGAGTGTGTGCAGATTAGGTCTGAATGCATTGCGGATGCGTTCAGTGAAAATTGCGCGATTCCGCAAACAAATTAATTCCGTTTTGTCTGTGATCGCATTCTGCTGTTCAGTTTTTATCATGCGGGAACGCATTGCACCAGCACGGAATTCTGACCCATTCATTTCAATGGGGCTGTGAACATGTGTGTTGGTTTTTACGCATCACTTGTGCGTTGTGTGAAAATTGCAGCATGTTCTATATTCTGCGATTTTCACACAACGCTGGCCCCATAGAAGTAAATGGGGCTGCAAGAAAATCGCATCCGCAAGCAAATGCAGGTGCGATGCGTTTTTCACGGATGGTTGCTAAGAGATGTTGTTTGTATAACTTCAGTTTTTTATCACGCGCGCGCAAAACGCATTAAATCGCATTACACCCGTGCAATAGAAAACTGAACAACTGAACGCGATCGCAGACAAGATGTAATGACTTTGTTTGCAAAATCACACATTTTTCACTGAACGCATCCGCAACGCATTCGGACCTAATCCGCACACGCTCGTCTGCAAGGGGCCTAAGGGTGGCTTCACACTAGTGTTATGGCATTCCGTTATAAGTTCCGTTTATAACGGAATTACTGGACGGAATGCAAAATGGAAGCCTTTAAGAGGCATTCGATTTTGATCAGTCATAATAGTAGTCTATGGGCAAGCATAACAGATCCGTCTGGTTTTCATTATGGAGGACGGAAATAAAGTCCTGTCGGCCAAGGGTAACTGACAAGTCGTCATCCCTATATGACAGCCATGCCAGCATATTGCACAACCATCACCTTATATAGTAATTATAGCATCTATAGTAAAGTGCAGATCGCATTCAATCTAAACATATATACAAATACTAAAATGATGATGGAGCAAACATAATGAGATACAGATATTAAGGGGAGAAAAACAGAACTGGATCGCACATCCACAATGATATGCTTTGATCTAATTAAACTCACTTCTCAGCGCAATATTCAGTGTACTGCCCCCTATGCTGCATGTTGTACAAGAGGCATTAGTGTATATTTTGATCAAAAGGCATAAGCCCACTCACTACATCAAGGTCGCCTCTTAGAGTGGGACCTACTCTGACAAATAGGCGCAGCACAATGCGGCAACATCGTGGCACTGCCCTAGTAGGCGGCAGGACCCAGGAGTCAGACAGCAGCCGCACTTGTCAGAGTAGGTGCCACTCTAAAAGGTAACCTTGACACGGTTAGTGGGCTTATGCCTTTTGATCAAAATGTACACTAATGCCTCTTGTACAGCATGTAGCCTAGGGGGCAGTACACTGAATATTGCGCTGAGCATAGCAATGTGGATGTGCAATCCAGTTCTGTTTTTCTCCCCTAGTCTGGGGTGTGGGAAACCCTGATGTACACTTCGCCTCACTTCCTCCTGGGGACTATAACTACTTTATACTACTTTATACTACTTCAGTTCCTTCCTACGTAGGATTCGGTCCCTATCACCCCCACGTCTCATTTTGCCAACCGAGTCAATAATCCGGAACCGCAGCTGATTGACCGAGTGTCCACGCTCAACAAAATGCTTAGCTACAGGTTTATCCACTTGTGCCCTTCTAATGTTACTCTTGTGGGAGTTAATCCGCTCACGGGCCTCCATAGTGGTCTCACCTATGTAGATGAGACCACAGGGGCACGTGATCATGTAAATTACGTCACAAGATCTACATGTATAGAATTCTTTTATTTTATAGGATTTACCACTATAAGCGTGCATCACGGAGGTATGTGTTCCATAGAGTGTTACTCTTCACATGGGAGGATTTATATATACTTGAAGCGAATGTATGTGAACACATTGTGATACACTGTGGAAGATTAGTGTAATATGTAACTAGGTGATTGGCCACGGCCGTTTGGGGAGGTGTGGCTTGTACTTTATAAGGAGGGTCATTTGGGGATCACATTGTGCTTGATAAAGGCTATGCTATAGCCGAAACGTAGCAACTTCTGTAACCATGTTTTGCATGTAAGCAGTTCCCAATAAAGGGATATTCACCGGACATGCTGCCTCCGTCATCGTTTATTGGATTGCCCATTCAGGAGCCTCTGTGGATCTAGGGCTCCAGGTGGGCTGCTGCATTACGGACGACCATAAGATCTGGCGAGTGCGACTCCCTATTGATGTATTTCCTAAGGGTGTATTAGACACCCTGATGCCGCAGATGATTTTTAGGAGGGAAGCGTTCCCTCTTTGCAATTGTCAGATAGCTAGTGCACAGGACACAGCTGCTATTGCATGGGGAGGAGCGATCGCTATGCTTTCGCTCGTCCCCATGCAGGGCAGCAGTGTGTCAGCGGCAGGCCGCCATTACACAGCACGATCTGTCGCCAGCACCATTTTGATTTTTAACATGCTTAAAAATCCCAATTGTCCAATGAACGAGCATTTGCTTGTTCATCGAGTACTTGGAGGCAGTGTTAGGTAGTTTTTTTGTAAGGCCTGTATTACACCAACAGATTATCTGACCAATAGTTGGTGTGTATAATAAAAGATCTGTGCATGTAATTGGCCAATCTGTCAGATAATCTGTTGGTATAATACAGACTTTATTGCTGGATTTATTACATGGCAGTTGCCAGTTTTATGTAAATGAGCGCTGATATCAGGAGCCTGTGCTAATTAGGTCAGAATAGACAATGTGTTGGGTCTATAGGCCGCACAGCAGTTATAATCTGTATTAGCATACAGTGTGGGAGTTATTTCCCTGAGTCTCCAGGGCATTGTAAGCAGGTGAGGACTTAGAAATGCTAAAGGTTCTATATATATAAAAGGATAGTCTGTGCTGGATAGAATATTTCATGAAATGGTGTAATTGCTGCAGCCTGCACACTCTAATGGCTGTATCAGATTCGCTTTATCGCACTGATCCAGCAAACATCTGATAGATGGCTTGGATGACAGCATGGCTGAGCACTTTCCATTGTTGCAGTCAATAAGCATAGTAGTGAGTTCTCATTTAGATGTCTGTATTGAGCTACAAGCATAATAATTATGACCAGTCTGAAATGCCCGGGTGATAGTTTGCTTGACTTTTGCAGCTGCTTCATCCCTGTATTCTAGTAACGTTCTAAAACACTACGTCAGTGGGATGCCATGTTCAGGGTACTGGTTATTAGCTGGAGGAGCGCATCTTAAAGGCGAGACAGTTGGGAAAGTCATAGAGACAACTGGTGTTGCTAGGAAACCACATCTTAGGCCAATTTAGCTGGTTTTATTTTCTCTTCTTGCCTCCCGCTCTAAAGAAACATGATCGGTTTCCATGCAGAAACAAATGAGCGGCCTTTTATGTAAGCATTAAACTGTGTCCAACAACAAGTGTCCATCGTGACCTCTTTGGTCAAAGAGCGTTGGACACAAGAGGTCAAACTATCCCTCATGGCATAGATGTAAATGAGCAGAACACCGAAGCTTTTTCATAGATGATGATTTTTTGCCCTCACCTCTCAGGAGTTAGAAAATCGAATAATGTAGATCAATTTGGTTCAACAGGTGGGAATGAAAATGTGCTTAGTGTATTAAACAGGCCAGATGTCTTCACCACATATGTACAGTTCTAGATGTGACTGAATGCCTTCTGTGGGATTCTTAGTGGGAAAAGATCTGCTGCTTAAAATCTAGAGAACAAATCCGAGGGATCCAAGGCTTTACGCTAACGGTGGTTATTTATGAGACCACATGGGTGGACCTACATCGAGTCCCCTGTCATGAAGCATATTTCCTATCATGTAGTACATGCATATGGAGCACTATTTTTTACAGTATACTCTGGTACATTTTGGGTAGTAAAATGTATAGAACATTGTGACGCTAAGGCTGCATTCACATACTATCTGGGATATAAGTCTGAATACCTGAAAAGGTATACACAATGTATACCACGATGGGTACAATGACTTTAATGGGGTAAATAAAGTTCAAATAATCTTTAAACTCTGTTTGACCTGTTTTCCATTCCCTTCTGGCATTTTTGCTGAACAGAATAACGTGATACATTGAGTTTGCTGAAAAAAACAGCGGGGGAGATTTATCAAACTGGTGTAAATTAGAACTGGCTTAGCTGCCTATAGCAACCAATCAGATTTCACCTTTCATTTTCCAAAGGAGCAATGAAAAATGAAAGGTGGAATGTGATTGGTTGCTATGGACAGGTAAGCCAGTTCTACTTTACACCAGTGTAATTAATCTCCCCCAGCATTTTTTTTACATAGTACGGTTAAAAAAAGACCAAAGTCCATCAAGTACAACCAAGGGATGGGTGGGAATGTGGACTATTCCATAGATTTACAGTTCTTGTCATCTCTGGAGACTGAACTTTTTCTTCTCCAGATGGTGTCAGTGCCCACTTGTATTTTGAGGGGAATTTACATGGAAGATACATTTTACTATATTGTTTGTTCTACACTTTATATATTTGCACAAGTCAATCATGCCCCCCACCTATTAGCAGTTTAGTTGCTCTTCTTTGTACTCTTTCTAGATCTAGAGTATCCTTTCTATGGACCGGAGCCCATAACTGAACCATCTCTAAATAAGTACAAGATATTTAGCCGGCATATAAAATCAAGTTTAATCTGGATGAGAATCTTCCTGCACATTATTTATTGGATATGGCTATCTGACAATCATGTTATGTGACAGGCCTTATGCACATAGCAGAGTCCGTCATTATGTAAGGTGCCTATATATATATATATATAGATATATATATATAGATATATTCCCAAATCCAAAAAAGCTTGGACGCTGTATACATTTAAATGATTGTACATAAAACTACAATTTCATGAAAAACAAATTAACTCATTTAAATCTTGATGGTAGCAAGGTGTGACGGAGCAACAAAAGGCTGAAAAAGTAAATGGTACTACTAAAAAAAACAGCTGGAGGAACAATTTTCTACTAAGTCACATGAGTACGGTAGGCTAGGTCTACACGACGACATTTGTCGCGCGACAATAAGATAGGGCACAACTACACTGCAACATTTGTAGCGCACCATTTTGTTGCACCAATGTCGCGCAACAATTTTTTATAATGGCAGTCTATGGTGTCGCACTGCAACATGCAACATGCTGCGACTGTGACGCAACAGTCGCATAAAAATTCATCTCGAATGGATTTTCTGCGACTGTTGCGTCACAGTCGCAGCATGTTGCATGTTGCAGTGCGACACCATAGACTGCCATTATAAAAATGTTGCGCGACATTGGTGCGACAAAACGTTGCGCCACAAATGTCGTCGTGTAGACCTAGCCTTAGAGAAGCAGAGTCTCTCAGAAGAAAAGATGGGAAGCAGTTCACAAATCTGCAAAAAACTGTCAGAAAATTGTGGCACAATTTTAGAAAAATGTTCCTCAACATAAAATTGTGACAACATCTATAGTATATAATATAATTAAAAGATTCAGCAAATCTGGAGAAATCCATGTGCACAAGGGACAAGGCCAACAGTCAATATTGGATGCTCATAATAAATACATTTTGTCCTATACGAGGCATCAAGTTCCCGCTGACAGCACCAGAACAGAGGTTCCGTTCTTCCTTCTTCATCTATAATAAATCCAGCTCTGCGACATCTGAACTAAGTTTCTATATTTTACCTTTAAGAACTTTAAAGTTCTTGCATCACTATATGCAATAAATGATGTACACAAGTTCTAACTGAATAAATCTCAGATCATTAAAGCATACAGTATAGAATTTCTTGCCACACATTAGAGAAGCACAGTTCATCCTGTTACAGGTGAATTGGTGTACTTTTTGTATATAAATTAGTTTCAGGCTTTTCTCCAAGAGGCAGAACTGCTAGGACCACCTGCAGTGTGCTAATTCTTCATTTCAAAAGTGAGGGCGAAAGAGGCTTCTGAAAAATTTGAAGTTTACTTCTTTTAAACCCAAACCTCAATGCTGAAGCCTGTATTACACTGGCTGAATTATTGGTAAAGGATTGCTAACGCTTGTTAGCAGGGGCATAGCTATAGGGGGTGCAGAGGTAGCAGTCGCTACCGTGCCCAGGAGCCTGAGGAGGCCTAAAGACCCTTGTGCCACACAAAGACACTGGTATTATAGAAAGTGCATGCTGGTCAGGTTACACTTCTGGATGGAGGGAAGGGGTTAGGTCTAGAATTTAGCATAGTGGGGGTGAGGTTTAAATTTTTGCCTCGAAGGCTATAGGCTTCCCTGCCCCTGGCCATAAAGCACTGAGGGAAGTGGGGTCCATGCTGAACTCATGCACCATGACCATGAGTCTTTAGCTATGCCCCTGCTTGTTAGCGATCATATTTCAGTGTAATACTGTTGGCCACTACCAGATAAATGAGCAAACTCTCGTTCATCTGGCAATACAAATCTTATGACATGTGTAAAAAAAAATATATGTTTGCAAACCTCTATACAGCGTGGTAAAACGATATACTTTATTCGATGCGGTAAAATCCATACAAAACAAGAGAGATGCAAAATCGACGCGTTTTGGATCTCAAGTTAACGATCCTTATCATGAGTAAGGATTGTTAACTTGAGATCTGAAACGCGTCGATTTTGCATCTGTCTTCTATGGATTTTACTGCATTGAATAAAGGATATGGTTTTATCACATGCTGGACCCTTCTACTTTTTACCCAGTTTATGTTGACTTTGTCCTGGCCACATCCCGGCCGCTGATACAAAACGCAGGTGAGCACTGCAATTTGACTTTCTATATCTACTATACTGCGTAGATGGCATAGCAGAGGAGATTGACGTATGTAATAGCAGTGGTCTCCTCCGCTAGCGAGCAGACGAACGCTTCCCTCCTGACAATCGTCTGCACATCGGACTGTGTAACACAGCCTTTAGAACGTACCTGTGCATGGAGACTTCAGTGCCATTTTATAGATCAGTTTCCATTTTTTTTTAATATTATGGTGTAGAATAGCTCAATAGGTGGCTCAGTACAGTGGGTGCCCCAGGGGGTCTCTTATTTCATAAGACACACAGGTTCAGTACAATGGACCCCTACTCTATCCCGTGGCTTCGGGCCCCAGGTAAGGTTGATCCCAACTGTAACCGTGCACCATGGTTTTCATCTTCTGCTTTTTAATAATCAAATAAATTATATGGTAGCAATATCTGCTTGACGCATGGAAAATGCTAGACCTGGCAAATCCACCATAACCAATCAACAATAGCCTCTCAATCACTGCATCCGTTTTATTTCCCATATAAGCTTATTACAAAATGCTTGTTGTCAAGCCCTCTTGATAATTCCTTGGGGAACTGACGATGTAAGGACAATTGTCCAGGTTCTCATGTTCACTCAATCACCTGAGAACCATTCTGTAGAGCATCATCTGTCACCACCAGAAGGCTTATATTACTTGTTGTACTTATTGTTTATCTACTTAACTATTTTCCTCGTGGAGTCAATTCTCTTTCCAGTTAAAATGACTTGTTGATGACAATGACAACAAGCTGTTCTATAGGGGCCATCCTCTGCCTATTTTTACCGTGGTATTCATCTATGTCTTTTTTCCCGTGGTCTCTCTCATTTCTTATGTTTCTGAGAATTTTCTCCCCTAGCCAGATGTTATCCGCTTTTGTTTCTCTGCTGCTAGCATAAACATTATAATCACATACAGACAACAGCACAGCTACAATATTTAGAAAACATTTTTCACACCTCCTTATTAAGAGAGATTATGACTCATAGCTATGCCATTGTCTCCGCCAGCCTCCCCACAGCAGACAGCCCCAGACCGACTCATGAAAACACACTAAAGCTTGCAGACCTGAAACCGCTACACCATTGTTTATGCTGATTAGTCTAGAAAACATTTGTGCCCCTTTATATCCAGGAATCGTATGCATTGCCTATACAGAGAGCTGGTCCTAGCCATTAGCAGAGCCTTATTTCCACATTTTGTTGGGTAGGAGAAGAGGGATTGCACATAAAAAGCAGTGCAAAATAACAGTGGTGTTGCTAAGGGCAACCAATTGGTTAATTGCTTCATTTTCAAGTCTTTACTTTTAGGCCTTCTGCACACATAGGTGTCCCGTTGCCATATTGCGGACCGCATTTGCGGATCCGCAATACACGGGCACCGTTCCATGTGCATTCCACATCACAGATGCGGACCCATTCACTTCAATGGGTCCGCAAATCCGGAGATCCCGAATGGTGCGGAATGGAAGCACGGAACGGAACCCTACGTAAGCACCGCAGGGGTTTCCGTTCCACAAAAAGATAGAACATGTCCTATCTTTTTGCGGAATGGCCAGATCGCAGCCCCATTAAAGTGAATGGGTCCGCGATACCCTGCGGCTGCCAAACAGTTGGTGTACGTGCAGCACGGCCACGGGGCGTACATGTTCGTGTGCAGGAGGCCTTAGCCTGACAGCAGGATTCTGGTCAATTGCCATGGGTGACTCAGGCACCTTTACCCTACATGATAAAAAAAAAAAAAGGGCTGGTTAAGGCCTCTTGCACACGACCGTTTGTATTTTGGGGTCCACAAAAAAAGGATCTGCAAAAAATACAGATGATATCCGTGTGCATTCCGTATTTTGCGGAACGGAACAGCTGGCCCCTGATAGAACAGTCCTATCCTTGTCTGTAATGTGGACAATAATAGGACGTTCTATTTTTTTGCAGAACGGAAATATGCAAAAACGGATTGCACATGGAGTACCTTTGTTTTTTTTTAAAAACCGGAATGAAAATATGGTTGTGTGAACATAGAGAGGTAGCAGCCTGAGTTTGTAGATTAGCACTAATGATCTCTTTTTTCTATTAGGCTGGGTTTCCGATGGGGCACCTGTGGTGCGGCGACCAAAAATCACGTCCACCTGTGACGGCCAATAACCACACAAATATGTTGGTTAACAGTGGTATTAGCTTCAAATATAGGCAGTCATTGGCCACCGTGAGTGGACAGCAAAGCTGGAAACCCACTCTTAGGGCTCATGTTCACAAACTTATTTTATTTCAGTGTCCGTTTCGTTTTTCTGCAGACCATATGTGGAACCATTAATTTCAATGGGTCTGCAAAAAAAACGAAAGTTATTCCGTGTGCATTCCGTTTGTCCGTTCTGCAAAGAATAGAACATGTCCTATTATTGTCCGCATTACAGACAAGGATAGGACTGTTCTATTAGGGGCCGGCTGTTCCGTTCAGCAAAATACGGAATGCACGCGGACGTCATCCGCATTTTTTGCGGATCATACGGTCATGTGCATGAGCTCTTAGGGTGGATGCATGTGGTGCAGATTTATTTGTAGAAAATCAGCATGAAATCCACACAAAAACTGCACTATTTATCCAGTTTTTGTGCAGTTTTTATGGGAATTTTTTGTGTGTATTTTCCACAGATCTACCATTTTTAGAAGGCTTTCTATGGAAAAACATTGCCTTACCATACATAAAAACCAATGATCACAGATTTCACTTATGCTTTTACGGCTGCATGTTTTTACCCTAATATAAAACCACAATACTTGAATAAACCATGCCCTGAAACTATGTGAGTGGGATGTCCTACAGCATACAGTATAAAAGTAGCCTCATAAATTTACCAAAAACACTCCCTAAGGTGGCCAAGGACAGCAAGTATTATGGATTTTTGCAGACACACAAAGTTACTCCCCACAATATGAACGCTTTACCAAGGGAATAACACTTGTTACATATTATGTGGAACATTCTACATTTGTATGGCTCTCAGACAATGGCCACATTCAGACAAGAGAGTTTCATGCTCCAGACTCGCAGCGCAACTCCCATCCTGAATTTCCAGCACTGCCGGGGTCGCATAGCATTATATTGATTAATGATGCTATGTAACCCTTAGAGGTCTGGAATGTATTGTATAACACTGACAGCATTATATCAGTGTTAGGCCTCATGCACACGACCGTTGTTGTGTTCCGTGTCCATTGTTCCGTGATTTTCTGCGGTCCCATTGACTTTCAATGGGTCCGTTGAAAACTCGGATAATGCACCGTTTGTCATCCGTGATCCGTGTTTCCAGTCCGTCAAAAAAACACGGAGGCACACAAGATTGTAATCCGTGTCCGCGCGTCCGCGTCCGTTTTTTTTTCCTATCATTTGCAAGGCAAACTTGCAAAGGCAATCATGGAAGACACACGAAAACAAAAACGGAAACGGATCACGGAACAACGGAACAGCTTTTTGCGGACCGCAAAAAAATACTGTTGTGTGCATGAGGCCTTATCCAATACATTCCAGAACTGTAAGGCCCCTTACACACTGGCGACATTTCTGCGTGGGTGCAATGCATGAGGTGAACGCATTGCACCCGCACTGGATCCGGACCCATTTATTTCTATGGGGCTGTGCAGATGAGCAGTGATTTTCACGCATCACTTGTGCGTTGCGTGAAAATCACAGCATGTTCTATATTATGCATTTTACACGCAATGCAGGCCCCATAGAAGTGATTAGGGCTGCGTGAAAATCGCAAGCATCCGCAAGCAAGTGCGGATGTGGTGCGATTTTCACATATGGTTGCTAGGAGACGATCGGGGTGGAGACCCGATCATTATTATTTTCCCTTATAACGTGGTTATAAGGGAAAATAATAGCATTCTTAATACAGAATGCATAGTACAATAGGGCTGGAGTGGTTAAATAAATATATATTTTTAATTAACTCACCTTAATCCACTTGTTCGCGCAGCCCGGCTTCTCTTCTGTCTTCATCTTTGCTGTGCACAGAAAAAGGACTTGTGGTGACGTCACTGCGCTCGTCACATGGTCCGTCACATGGTCCGTCACATGGTCCGTCACATGGTCCGTCACCATGGTAAAAGATCATGTGATGGACCATGTGATGGGCATAGTGACTTCGTCAAAGGTCCTATTCCTCAAAGAAGAAGAGAGAAGAGAAGCCGGGCTGCGCGAACAAGTGGATGAGGTAAGTTAAATTTATTTTTATTTTTTTTTAACCCCTCCAGCGCTGTTTTACTATGCATTCTGTATTCAGAATGCTATTATTTTCCCTTATAACCATGTTATAAGGGAAAATAATACAATCTACAGAACACCGATCCCAAACCCGAACTTCTGTGAAGAAACATGCCAATTTTTCTCACGCGCGTGCAAAACGCATTACAATATTTTGCACTCGCGCAGAAAAATCACGCATGTTCCCTCAACGCACCCGCATCTTTTTCCGCAACGCCCGTGTGAAACCAGCCTAAGGCCTCCTGCACACGGACGTTTTTTTTTTCCCGTTTACTGGTCGTTTTTTGTGTTCCGTATACGGTCCGCCAAAAAAAACGGAATGTACTCCATTTCCGTATTTCCGTTTTTCCGTTCTAACATAGAACATGCCCTATTATTGCCCGCAAATCACGTTCCGTGGCTCCATTCAAGTCAATGGGTCCGCAAAAAAAACGGAACACATACGGAAATGCATCCGTATGTCTTCCGTTTCCGTTCCGTTTTTTGCTGAACCATCTATTGAAAATGTTATGCCCAGCCCAATTTTATCTATGTAATTACTGTATACTGTATATGCCATACGGAAAAACGGAACGGAAAAACGGACCGCAAAACACTGAAAAAGTCATACGGTCGTGTGCAATAGGCCTAAGGGTTACATAGCATTATAAATCAATATAATGCTATGCGATCCGGCAGTGCTGGAAGTTCAGGACAGGAGCTGCTCTGCGAGTCCGGAGCGTGACACTCGCTCATCTGAAAGCGGCTTATAGCAAAGTAAATATTTAAAAAAGGGCTGGGATGATATGTAGATTTTGCCACATCATACTTGCTATGTGCAATGATCCCTAGTACAAATTCTTGCAGAGCTGCTGAAAGAGAAACACAGACTCCAGAAGCCAGAGGGTGGAGTAGCATAGTTCCACAGCCCAGAAGTGTAAGCTGCTGGTTGTAAGTGTAGGGGTTTGGTCTCGAGTCTGTATTTATTTAGAGGTCTGGGAATCTAAAGTTAGGGGGTCTCTGGTTTGTATTTAAGGCTAGGTCTACACGACGACATTTGTTGCGCAACAATTATTATAATGGTAATCTATGGTGTCGCATTGCAACATGCAACCTGCTGCGACTGCGACAGTCGCAAAAAATCCATTCAAGATGGATTTTTCTGCGACTATTGCATCGCAGCATGTCGCATGTTGCAGTGCGACACCATAGATTACCATTATAATAATTGTCGCGTGATATTGGTGCAGCAAAATGTCGCACGACAAATGTTGCCTTGTAGTTGTGCCCTATCTGTCGCGCGACTTATTGTCACAAATGGCGTCGTGTAGACCTAGCCTAAGGGTTCTGGTATGGGGCTCTTGTCTGAGGTCAGTATTTATTTAGAGGGCAATATTTATTTAGGATCTATGGTCTATGGATAGCAATATTCCATCAATTCATATGATCGGAAGCCCCCATTAAAGAGCATCTGTCACCATGATCAATCCTATTAAACCTGGCATATTGTCTAGCAGGGTTTATCATGGTGACTAAAACAAGCCCTTTCCCTGTGCAATTGGTATTACTGTTGCAGAGAAATTCTTATTTTTAGTCATATGTAAATAAGGTGCTCGGAGCACTGCGGAGCTGGCCTAGCCCCCCAGAGCACCACTTCACCCTGCTCTCCTTGTTGCCACTCTTATTCCCAGCGAAATTGACAGGGCCAGGAATCCTCACTGCTTCGATACCTGACCCTGAAATCCCATTCATACACCAGGGGCAGGACCATTGGTGCATGTACGGTGAAGATCTCAGAGCAGGGACGACCAAAAGAGATCCTCACTGCTTCGATACCTGACCCTGAAATCCCATTAATACACCAGGGGCAGGACCATTGGTGCATGTACGGTGAAGATCTCAGAGCAGGGACGACCAAAAGAGATCCTCACTGCGCCAGCACATGCGCAAGCTTTCCCTGTTAATCTCACTGGAAGGGGGACTGTCAATGGGGAGAGGTGGAGGTGGAGATGTGCTCCTTGGGCTAGGCCAGCTCCTCAGTGCTCCGAGACCTTTATTTACAGATACATAAAAATAAAAAGATTTTTTTCAGCATCTGTAATACACATTGCAGAGAGAAAGCGCTTTTTTTAGTCACCATGATCAAACCTAGAAGGCAGCATGCCTGGTGTAATAGGCTTGACCATGGTAACAGATGCTCTCTCTATGTACAATACCTACAAGCAAGTACATGTCAATTAATCATTATATTGGGCTTTATTTTTATAATTTGTGTTGTTTGCTTTAATCATTTGATGTTGGCATTTAAATAAAATATATATATTTCAAAATTTTATTTAGAAAATGTTTTCCAGTTTGTTCCTATCAAGGAGACCTCATCATTAACCTGTAAAAAGATCTTTTCTATCCCAAGAAAACGAATTTAGTGCAGCTGAAATGTGACCACCGTGTGTCTGTTTCCTGCAGGAGCCATCATTGCCTGCGCAGTAAATAGGTGCATTTCCAGGGAAAACAAAGATACAATTCGATTGGTTTTGTGGAAAGAGAGTGATACGGGTAATGATCATGCATACAAGGCTTATTTTTCCTCTATCTTCTACTTTTTCTGCAGTCAAAACAATGGAGCCGAGTATTTTTCATGCTCCAGGGAGATTTATATACAATTTATATGAGCAATAGCAGTGTATGGAGAACAATGGATAAAATAAATTACAGATTTCCAAGGACAGAAAGCACCTCATTGGTAAGTCTTCCTGTGCGTCTGCTGACAGCTGACGACTGGATTAGACAAAAAGACCAGTAACTTAGGCTATTAGCTCCAAGCAATCATGCCCCATTATTTCAATTATGTGGGTAAATGCATACAATCACGTTATGTATCTCACATGTCTGTTGGAGAAATCCTTTAGTTACTAGGGTTCCTGTCTGTGGTAATGTGCAAATATTTATAGCGCTTTTTCCACATGTTTCCTGCTAACACGTAAATTTGTATCCGCGCAGAAGCATGTCGAATATCTGCAAGACATTTCTGAAGAATCACCTCGATCGTAAATGGAAAAATGGGTATTTTTAGGTAATGAGGAAAAATAGTAACATAATGTATATTAATTATTACTTACGTTGTGAAAGAAATGGTAATGTAATTGCATCATGGAAGAAAAATACCAAAGTAGGTATTATTATGTCCAGTGAAACACACGCCTTGCGATGGCGTCACTGACCAAACGTGATTCCACCTTGTGCATGTCATGATCACATACGTGGCTGCACCTGCTGGTAAACACAAGGCCTGTCACCTTTCCATACAGCTCTATGGTAATCGAACTGGTTTATTAAGGTCAGAATATAGATAAGACATCGATGTCAATCTGAATCCCATACATCGTCTCACACTGAGGGCTCATACACACAACGTACCAAAATCGGATCCATTGTCCGCAAAATGATCAAGATTAGGACATGTTCTATCTCTTTTGCTGAACGGCCATGCGGACATACGGAATGCACACGGCATCATTTCCATTTCCAAGTGAATGGGCTGCAAAACAAGTGGAACAGACAAGGAAAAAAACATGTATGTTAAGCCCCATTCCCATGACCGTATTTTGGCTCCGCATCCGATCTGCATTTTTTGGGGAAGAAATGCGGACCCATTCATTTCAATGGGTCCGCAAAAAATGCGTGTGCTGTCCGCATCTGTATGTAAGTCCCGCATCTCTGCAAAAAACATAGAACATGTCCTACTCTCGGACAATGGGTCCTCCAAAAAAATGATGTCAAAATGATGTCATCCATAATTTTACGGAATACAAAATACATACGGTCGTGGGAATATAGCCTTAAAGAAATGTACTTCTTGTTTAAAAAAAAAAAAGGAAAAGCTTCATAAAATGCGCTGTTTAAATGAGCGATCTCTATATGTAGCCGTAAGGGTATGACTGCCAGTGGCGAGGGCGAGAAAACCATATGTTACCAGCAACATTAGCGCTATTTTCGATTTGCTTCCGTTTACTTGTCATTAACACCAAGGGCTCATTCTCCCTTTTCTGTAACATTGCGGACAGATGTCTCAATCGGATTTCTTTCTGATAATAAGGCTAATGGCGTCCAAAAATATCTGCAAATAAAAGATCTGCAGATAAAGCGGTGTCGTTTTCATTCTGCATAAATAATGAGAATATTCGGCAGGCCACATGCATGAAGGCCATGTATAAATAGGTGCTAATATTATTATCGGCCTCCCGGAAAGACCCCACCACCAGCGGCGGATCGCCCTCTTCTTGTCTTGTTAGACAGCTATGATTGATGAGTCAGTGACTACAAGAAAATTGCCTCCATGAATTATTCAGCAAGTCTTCTCTTTGTCGTTCCACAGGCTGATGGGACGTGTGGCAAGCTAAGCACAATTCACTTGCAGATCAGGAACAAACAGGTATTAAAAATAGCTCGGTGGCGGCGCTGCCTCTCCGGATCAGGTTTGGACTTTTTGCTGCCTGGGTTGAAAATGTGGGGAGATAAAAACTCCCCTAAATCAGGGGCTTTCAGAAGGCGGACGTGGCACTGATAAAGCCATGTCATCATCCTGACTGGGAAACAATATCCAGAGCCGGGTTTAATATATTCTAACGGATGAGGCAAGGCCCGAGACATCTCTGCGAAGATCCACGCACTTCTTGTGCTGTCAGTAGGAGACGATTACAAGAAGTGCTTGACTCCTCATAGCAGACTGATATTACTTCCCTCGCTGGAGAATCAGCTAATGACGCTACAAAGCGTCTACCAAAGAGTTAAAATGTCAGAAATGTGGTTCTCCAGGGCCTTGGAACCATTCATCTGCCTTAGGGCTCATGCACACGACCGCATGTATTTTGCATCCGTTTTTTTGTGTGTGGATCCATTGTAACAATGCCTGTCCTTAACCACAAAACGGACAAGAATAGGACATGTTCTATTTTTATTTTGCGGAACGGACATACGGACATACAGACATGGAATGCACACGGAGTCACATGGAGTGAACGGTTCCGCATATGGACCTGCAAAAAAACCCGCAACTGAAATGGAAAAAAAATACGTTTGTGAGCATGAGCCCTTACTAGCTGAGAAGCACGTTATAGGCAGAGACTACAGCAAAAGATAAGCAAGATGGTCAATACTTCTCTGCTACTTTTTGGCTCCACTGGCATCATTATTAAAGATTTGTGTGTTTTTTTTTTTTATAAAAAGGTCGTACTCTTTAAAAATATTAAAGGGGTTGTCCCACAAATAACATTGTACAGTTTTCAAACCAGCACCCAGATCTGAATACTTTTGTAATTGCATGTAACTAAAAATATGGTACGTATTATGTAATTCACTGAAATCTATCAGTATTGCGCCACCTGCTGTTTGCTCTATTTTTAATTTCTCTGTCCCGCTCACTGAGATGGAAGCACATGCTCAGTTCCATCTTTCAACTGCCTCCAGCTGCAGCAGAAAGGACACGCCCCCGAGAAAGGACAAGTGCTCTGAGAAAGGACACACCCTCTGAGATAGGACATGTGCTCTGAGAAAGGACACACCCTCTGAGAAAGGACATGTGCTCTGAGAAAGGACATGTGCTCTGAGATAGGACATGTGCTCTGAGAAAGGACACACCCTCTGAGAAAGGACATGTGCTCTGAGAAAGGACACACCCTCTGAGAAAGGACATGTGCTCTGAGAAAGGACATGTGCTCTGAGAAAGGACATGTGCTCTGAGAAAGGACACACCCTCTGAGAAAGGACATGTGCTCTGAGAAAGGACACACCCTCTGAGAAAGGACATGTGCTCTGAGAAAGGACACACCCTCTGAGAAAGGACATGTGCTCTGAGAAAGGACACACCCTCTGAGAAAGGACATGTGCTCTGAGAAAGGACACACCCTCTGAGAAAGGACATGTGCTCTGAGAAAGGACACACCCTCTGAGAAAGGACATGTGCTCTGAGAAAGGACACACCCTCTGAGAAAGGACATGTGCTCTGAGAAAGGACACACCCTCAGAGAAAGGATATGTGCTCTGAGAAAGGACACACCCTCGGAGAAAGGACATGTGCTCTGAGAAAGGACATGTAGTCTGAGAAAGGACATGTACTCTGAGAAAGGGCACACCCTCAGAGAAAGGACATGTACTCTGAGAAAGGACACACCCTCGGAGAAAGGACATGTGCTCTGAGAAAGGACATGTGCTCTGAGAAAGGACATGTGCTCTGAGAAAGGACATGTAGTCTGAGAAAGGACATGTACTCTGAGAAAGGGCACACCCTCAGAGAAAGGACATGTACTCTGAGAAAGGACACACCCTCGGAGAAAGGACATGTGCTCTGAGAAAAGACACACCCTCTGAGAAAGGACATGTGCTCTGAGAAAGGACACACCCATGAGAAAGGACGCACCCTCTGAGAAAGGACACACCCCTGAGAAAGGGCACACCCCTGAGAAAGGGCACACCCTCTGAGAAAGGACACACCCTCTGAGAAAGGACATGTGCTCTGAGAAAGGACATGTGCTCTGAGAAAGGACATGTGCTCTGAGAAAGGACACACCCTCTGAGAAATGACACACCCCTGAGAAATGACATGTGCTCTGAGAAAAGACACACCCTCTGAGAAAGGACATGTGCTCTGAGAAAGGACACACCCTCTGAGAAAGGACATGTGCTCTGAGAAAGGACACACCCTCTGAGAAAGGACATGTGCTCTGAGAAAGGACACACCCGCTAAGCTGCCAACTTGAAATAAATAAAGGAGAACTATTGGAGCAATGAATGTGGAGATCTCTGGATCCATGTGAGTTGTTAGATAGAAGCTGTCATGTATTAGATTCTGTATGTTTTTCATTTTTACATTAATCAGCTAGGTTGTCAATGCCTATTATTCCTGCAGAGTTGGGCGTCTGGTGTCCTCCCCATACTTCTTCTAATTAGATGGGCTTCAGGATCTGAGGGCTCTGGATTGCTGGAAGCCAAACCGGAGAGGTTACGTCACATTGAAGTGTATAATGGACCTATACTGTAAATGTGCAGTAGTTAAATAGAAGTTAAACTACAGAAATATATTGCGTGGGTAGCAATTCTTTCATATCATGTTATTAGAATTACTTTTTCCAATATTTGAAATGCCAACTGCATAATAATTTACGCCTGGTGCCATCCTGCCCTGAAAACTACCTTTGAAGGGAGTCTGTCACCAGGACCCATGAAAGTCACTGTTAAACCAGGCACAGTGATGTGCAGGGCTAGCTTAGCGGAATGTAATCATGCCTTTTACTTAGCGATCTGTTGCCTAATTCTGGAGAAACTGTATTTTAATCCGAAATTAAGTGCACTAAGGCCTAGTTCACACGAACGTTTTTTTTGCGGGTGTACGGGCCGTTTTTTTGTGTTCTGTATACGGTCCGTATACGGAACCATTAATTTCAATGGTTCCGCAAAAAAAACGGAATGTGTTCCGTATGCATTCCGTTTCCGTATTTCCGTTTTTCCGTTCCGTTGAAAGATAGAACATGTCCTATATTTGGCCGTAAATCACGATCCGTGGCTCCATTAAAGTCAATGGGTCCGCAAAAAAACCGGAACACATACGGAAATGCATCCATATGTCTTCCGTATCCGTTCCGTTTTTTCTGAACCATCTATTGAAAATGTTATGGCCAGCCCAATTTTTTCTAAGTAATTACTGTATACTGTATATGTAGAACAAATTTGTTCACACCGGGTTTTCTCCGCTGTGTATAGGGTTCCCACCCCAGATTGTAGTATAACAAAAATCACAGCAGTGAGAGATATTCTTTGATTTGCAATTTATTTTTGCCGGTAATATGCGACATTCATGTGAACGCGTTTTCGGCTGAATTAGCCTTCATCAGACACATTGCCGCTGAAGGTTGAGGGAGAGAATGGAGGACACACAGGTGTAGATCAGGTGCTGTCAGCACCAGTGGTTTGTTATACTGTATACTGTATATGCCATACGGAAAAACGGAACGGAAAAACGGAAAGGAAACGGAAACACAACGGAACTCAAAAACGGAACAACGGATCCGTGAAAAACGGACCGCAAAAAACTATAAAAGCCATACGTTCGTGTGAACTAGGCCTAAGGGTGAGCCCATTGTGTGCATTCTGCTTATAACATGGTTATAAGAGAAAATAATAGCTTTCTTAATACAGAATGCTTAGTACAATAGGGCTGGAGGGGTTAAAAAAATAAAAAATAAAAATTAACTCACCTTAATCCACTTGCTCGCGCAGCCCGGCTTCTCTTCTGTCTTCTTCTTTGCTGTGCACAGGAAAAGGACCTGTGCTGACGTCACTGCGCTCATCACATGGTCCACCACATGATCTTTTTTATGGTGATGGACCATGTGACGGACCATGTGATGACCGGAGTGACGTCACCACAGGTCCTTTTCCTGCACACAGCAAAGAAGAAGACAGAAGAGAAGCCGGGCTGCGCAAGCAAGTGTATTAAGGCAATTAAATTTTTAATTTTTATTTTTTTAACCCCTCCAGCCCTATTGTACTATGCATTCTGTATTAAGAATGCTATTATTTTCCCTTATAACCATGTTATAAGGGAAAATAATAATGATCGGGTCTCCATCCCGATCGCCTCCTAGCAACCGTGCGTGAAAATCACACCGCATCCGCACTTGCTTGCGGATGCTTGCGATTTTCACGCAGCCCCATTCACTTCTATGGGGCCTGCGTTGCGTGGAAAACGCACAAAGAGGAGCATGCTGTGATTTTCACGCAACGCACAAGTGATGCGTGAAATTCACTGTTAATGTGCACAGCCCCATAGAAATAAATGGGTCCGGATTCAGTGCGGGTGCAATGCATTCACCTCACGCATTGCACCCGCGCGGAAATCTCGCTCGTGTGAAAGGGGCCTTAGAGTTCATGTTAATGGGTGGTTGGGATTAGTGTTGAGCGATCCAAATTTCAGGGAAAATTACCGTAGGTTAGCCGCAAAGCCGCGGCATCTAAGGGGGAGTCTGATGGATGATCTTAGCAGGCCTGACATAATCTGAAGAACTGATCCCCCACTGATTGGAGCACTTTTGTAAAAATAAGACTAAATAAAGTGGGTGCAATGTAAGATGCCCCTGACACATTGATATTTCCATATAGCGCCAGTGAGGTGGCGTACTGGATATATGTATTGCAGTCTGTGTAATAAAACTGCAATTCATAAGACTTACAGTTGTGTTAATATGGAAAAACAAATATTTCCCATCCCAGTATCAGCGCGTGTCAATAGGGAAGCGCTGACACTAGTGCCCGAGAAAACGTTCCTTTTTCCTGTGAGCATTTATATACCAGGAAGCTGGATATTAAATGGGTCTATAAAACAGAGCACTACATCTCAAAAACGACAGCCTTCCCTGTCTCGAAGCTGATCCAAACACTTATCATTAAGTGCCGGCAATGTTAGGGCAGCATTGCTCATTTCAACAGAGATAGAGCTAAAAGCAGAAAATGATAGAGGACGCTGTAAACCAGGTGAAATTTCCATTCCCTTCAGACTTCAGATACATCTTTTGCAGTTAACCCCTCCATCACAAGAAGGATATGCATCTTTGTAGAACGAAACAACCGCAGCTGGGACCATTCATGTTCACTCTGGGTTATTCCATTCAGGTTCGCATCTCTAGTTATAGACCCTTTTTCAAACAGGTAAGATTGCTGCCCCGAGGAATATTTCTCTGGGCACAGAGTATTTTTCCTGCGCACAACCTCATGTCTGCTTGTATCACCCATTTCCTTTGTATGGAAGTACTGCCCAGTAGTGCACTTTTTTTCTGTGTTTGGGCTCATGCACACGACCGTGTTTTTTGTCCGCATCTGATCCGCATTTTTTGCTGGTCGGATACAGATTCATTCAACGAAGCCACAAAAGAAGTGGACCCGAAACCATGTACTGTACATTACCGTATGTTCGTTCCGCGGCCCTGCAAAAAAACATAGAACATGTCCTAGGACAGTTCTATTGTCATGCCCCGCCCTGACGATGTGCGGAGGTCGGCCAGAATAGCAGCACGAGTTTAGTGTTTTGTTTTGGAGCCGTGCTGGATCCGCCTCTCATCAGGGGAACTGGGTGGGGTCAATAGTTTAAATAGCACTCCATCCCAGTGCTCTGAGCGGATTATAGGAATCACTTTGGTCTTGGAAGCTAGGAAGGAAGGTTGGCTGTTCCAGCTCAGAAAGATAAGTGTGATTTCAAGTTTGATTGTTTTGGGTCATCTCTCCCATCCAGGTTCTGTGCGAGCAGGCTGCTCCTATTTCCCCTCTCCACCATCTCAGGGAATTTAGGGTGTTTCAGCCCAGGCACGGGGACACATCATACCTACCACCAAGGTATGCATGTGGGCTGAGCAGTGCAGGGAGAGAGGTCAGGGATTAGCTAGGAGGGTACCCTTCCTCTGCCTCTCGCCTAGAGCCTGGTTGGTGGTTTATCTGTTAGTCTGAGTGAACGTCCGCCGGGACATTTATAGATGGGAGGACTTTCTATTCTGCAAAATGCGGAACGCACACAACCGGTATCCATGCAATTTTAAAAATGTCAATTTCTCTGCTTTTAAAACAGAAAACAATACCTCATAAAAAAATATTAATTAATATTCCCCATATGTCTACTTTATGTTGGCACAATTTTGTAAATGTCATTTTATTTTTTAGGACGTTAGAATTTCTAAAACCCACTTTTTAAGGACCAGTTCAGGTCTGAAGTCACTTTGTGGGGCTCACATAATAGAGACCGCCCAAAAATGACCCCATTGTAGAAACTACACCCCTCAAGTTACTCAAAACTGATTTTACAAACTTTGTTAACCCTTTAGGTGTTCCACAAGAATTAAAGAAAAATGGAGATCAAATTTCTAAATTTTACTTTTTTGGCAGATTTTCCAGATCAACACATCAAGGGTTAACAGCCAAACAAAACTCAATATTTATTACCCTAAGGCCTCATGCACATGGCCGTTGCCCGGCCATGGCCGTATTGCGGTCCGTAAACAGCGGGTCCGCAATATGCGGGCACCAGCTGTGTGCTCCCCACATCACGGATGCGGACCCATTAAATGGGTCCGCAATCCGAAGTCGCGGTGCAGAACGAAGGCACGGAAACCAACGGAAGCACTACATGTTCTATATTTTTGCGGTGCAGACGGATGAAGGACCCATTCAAGTTGAATGGGTCTCGATCCGTCCAGGCCGCCGCACAGACGTTGCCTGTGCATTGGGGACCGCATATTGCGGTCCCCAATGCACGGAATGGCCGCACAACGGCCGTGTGCATGAGGCCTGATTCTGCGGTTTACAGAAACACCCCACATGTGGTCGTAAACTGATGTAAGGGCGCACAGCAAGGCTCAGAAGAAAAGGACCGCCATATGGTTTTTGGAATGAAGATTTTGCTGGACTGGTTTTTAGATGCCATGTCCCATTTGAAGCCTCCCTGATGCACCCTTACAAAAGAAACTCCTAAACAGTGACCCCATTTTGTTTTTTTCAGTTTTACATAATAATGCATTTTTTATGTTTGTGTCTCCATTTTCTGAATGTCATTTTATTTATTTTTTTCTGCCAATCGTCTTGTGCAGGGGCTCGTTTTTTGCAGGAAGAGTTGACATTTTTATTGGTACCATTTTTGGGTACATATGATTTTTTTTATCATTCATTATTACACTTTAGGTGACCCAAAGATTAGTTGTTTTGGCAGTTTTTATTTATTTTTACAGTGTTCACCTGAGGGGATAGGTCATGTGATATTTTTATAGAGCTGGTTGTTATGGACGTGGTAATACATAATATATCTACTTTTTTTATTTATTTCACTTTAACACAATATTAACAGTTTTGAAGCAAAAAAAAGAAATCATATTTTAGTGTCTCCACTGTCTGAAAGTGATTGTTTTATTTTTGTCTTAGGTTGGTTCTCATTTTTTGCAGGATGAGGTGATGGTTTGATTTGTACTATTTTGGGGGGCATACACCTTTTTGAACGCTTGATGTTGCAATTTTTGTGATGTAAGGTGACAAAAAATGGCTTTTTTGGGCATTGTTTTTATTTAAATTTTTTATGGTGTTCAGCTGAGGGGTTAGGTCATATGATATTTTTATATAGCGGATTGTTATGGAGGTGGCAATACCTAATATGTATACTTTTTTTATTTATTTACACATACGCCTTTTTGATCACTTGGTGTTGCACTTTTTGTGAAGTAAGGTGACAAAAATGGCTTTTTTTAACTTTTTTTTTATGGTGTTTATCGGACGGGATGGATCATGTGATATATTTATAGAGCCGGTTGTTATGGACGCAATATCTGTGTATCTGTGTTATTCTAATTAGTTATGCCTCGTCCACACTTCCATTTTTCACTAACTTATGCTGTCCTCATTTTCTACGTACAGTACATGTACCAATTGATTTAAATTTGTCTGTTCACATTTCAGTATCATAAATCATGGAGACATGCAATTCTTTTATTCGTGATGCGGACCAAGCATGCCCATAGAAGTCTATTGGTCAGTGAAAATCACGGACACACTACGGATGACATCTGATAGGAGATTGTTGTGAAATTAATTTTCAGCTGAGCAACGTCATGTATTACGGATGACACATGGATGGTAAAAATGGAGACACGGACATCTTCATGAATGAAACACGTACTCTTTTTTTCACGGATGTGTCACTGACACGAAAATGTGGACGAGGCCTTAGGGTTCATTCACACTGCAGTGTAAGTCTGGTGTATCAGGTTAATGGGGCCTATAGAAGCATTTGAAATATGAAAAGAGAAAGAGAGACACACAGAAATGCTGCAGCTTCTAATGTAGTATGTTTTCTCTCTCAATCCAATGCTGGATTCACAACTAAAAAATCAGTACTGCTGCATATAGTAATTCCTCCATGCTGCTGCCTATGATGGTGCTATAGGGAAGCACAACCTCATCTTCTTTATTAGTACTCTGGATGGAAGATACATAGCTGCTACTCTGGAACTGAATTCACAGAAAACTGATAATTAGACATAGCTTAAAGGGGGTGTCTTGCTTCAGCAAGTGGCATTTGTCATTTAGAGAAAGTTAATACAAGGTTCTTAATATATTGTGATTGTACATATTGCCTCCTTTGCTGGCTGGATTCATTTTTCCATCATATTATACACAGCTCGTTTCCATGGTTACAGACCACCCTGCAATCCATCAGTGGTGGTAGTGCTTGCACACTATAGAAAAAGATGCTGACCTCTCTAGTGACTGGGACCATATGCTGATGCTTCTTCCTATAGTGTGCAAGCACGACCACCACTTATGGATTGCAGGGTGGTCGTAACCATGGAAATGAGGAGTATATAATGTGATGGAAAAATTAATCCAGCCAGCAAAGGAGGCAATATGGACAATCACAATACATTAATAAGTGCCTTGTATTAACTTTCTCTACATGATAAATGCTATTTGCTGAAGTGAGACAACCCCTTTAAAAGGGACTGTCAGCTCCTTTATGCTCAGCTCTGATAGTATAATGACAGACATGTTGGAGTCATTTATCAAACTGGTGTAAGGTAGAACTGGCTTAGTTACCCATAGCAACCAGTCAGATTCCACCTTTCATTTTCCAAAGGAGCTGTAGTTGTGAATCCAGCATTGGATTGAGATAGGAAACATAATACATTAGAAGCTGTGACAGAGAAGAGAAGTGCATAATGGGTTTGGTTGGATACAGCAACACGAAATGTTACGTATATGATGTAACCAAACAAGAAGGATTTGTTGATGTTATGAAAACTGATCAGTAGAGTTCAAATTAAAAAAATAAAAAGCATGGAGAAGATGTACATGAGGTATGAAATGACATGAATATATTTGTTTACAACCTTGGCAATGCCAGAAAACACCTTTAACAGGTTGCCGACCTAGGACAAGAAGGCCGTCCTAAGGCCTAGTTCACACGAACATATGGCTTTTATAGTTTATTGCGGTCCGTTTTTCACGGATCCGTTGTTCCATTTTTTGTTTCCGTTGTGTTTCCGTTTCCTTTCCGTTTTTCCGTTCCATTTTTCCGTATGCCATATACAGTATACAGTAATTACATAGAAAAAATTGGGCTGGGCATAACATTTTCAATAGATGGTTCCGCAAAAACGGATACGGAAGACATACGGATGCATTTCCATATGTGTTCCTTTTTTTGCGGACCCGTTGACTTGAATAGAGCCACGGAACGGGATTTGCGGGCAATAATAGGACATGTTCTATCTTTCAACGGAACGGAAAAACGGAATACGGAAATGGAATGCTTACGGAACACATTCCGTTTTTAATGCGGAACCATTGAAATTAATGGTTCCGTATACGGAACACAAAAAAACGGCCCGTACACTCGCAAAAAAAACGATCGTGTGAACTAGGCCTAACTGGTGAGTACTTAACGACTTAGGATGAGCATTCTTATCCTAGGGTTAACCGGCTGCCCCAATCAGCAGCAGGGGCCCGGCCGAATCTGCCAGCATCGGTGAAAACACAGATGCCAGCGGATTAACCCCCTGTATGCCGCGGTCACGCTGACCATGACATACAGGGGGTTTCGCGGCAGCTTGTACATCCCCATCTGGTCCCCGTGCTGTGGTGTCGGGGACCTGATGGTTGCTATGGCAGCCCCGATGCCTTGCACAGGCATCGGGACTGCCAGCTACGGAAGCCCAAGAGATCCAGCCCCAGGACTAGGTCTCCTAGGCAACGGTCAATGTCTTACAGTGTAAGGCCTCTTTCACACGACCGTTTTTTTTTTCCATTTTGCGGGCCGTTTTTTGCGGTCCATATACGGAACCATTCATTTCAATGGTTCCGCAAAAAAAACGGAATGTACTCCGTATGCATTCCGTTTCCGTATTTCCGTTTTTCCGTTCCGTTGAAAGATAGAACATGTCCTATATTTGGCTGCAAATCACGTTCCGTGGCTCCATTAAAGTCTATGGGTCCGCAAAAAACGGAATGCATACGGAAATGCATCCGTATGTCTTCCGTATCCGTTCCGTTTTTTGCGGAACCATCTATTGAAAATGTTATGCCCAGCCCAATTTTTTCTATGAAATTACTGTATACTGTATTTGCCATACGGAAAAACGGAACGGAAACGGAAACACAACGGAAACAAAAAACGGAACAACGGATCCGTTTAAAACGGACCGCAAAACACTGAAAAAGCCATACTGTCGTGTGAAAGAGGCCTAAGGCACTGACAGTTCAATACAGCAAAATACAGATGTATTGTGCTGTATTGAAACAGGGATCAGACCCTGAAATGTTGAAGTCCCATAGTGGGACAAAAATAAAAATTAATGTGAAATATTATTTTTTTATTGTTAAAACACTTTTAAGTTTCAATTTAAAAAGAGACATATAAAATTGTAAAAAAATAGAAAAATTAAAAAACACACATATCAGGTATCACTGCATCCGTAACAACCTGCTCTATAAAAATATCCCATGAACCACCCCATCTGGTCAACACTGTAAAAAAAATAAAAAATAAAATACTGTGCTGAAAAAAAGCTATTTTTTGTCACCTTTTATCACAAACATTGTAATAACAAGCGATCAAAAAGTCATATGTACCCAAAAGTAATACCAATCCAACCGTCATCTTATCCCGCACAAAATGAGTCCCTACATAAGACAAGCAGCCAAAAAATAAAGATATGGCTTTCAGAAAATGGAGACATAAAAACATAATTTTTTTGTTTTATAAATGCTATTATTGTTTCAAACTAAAATATATTTAAAAAAACTGACATTTTAGGTACAGTATCCTCGCATCCGTAACGACCTGTTCTATAAAAATATCACATGTTCAGTTCACCTGTCTGGTGAACACCGTAAAAAACTGTGCCAAACAGCCATTTTTTATCACCTTACATCTCAAAAAGTGTAATACGAAGCGATCTAAAAAAATATATGGCTTTCAGAAATGGAGACAAACACATTTTTTTGTTTAAAAAATGCTTTTATTATTTAAAACCAAAATATATAAAATAAAATAAAAAACATACATATTAGGTATGTCCGCATCCGTAACAACCTGCTCTATAAAAATATCACATGAGCTAACCCATCTGGTGAACACCGTAAAAAATAAAAAAATATAAAAAAACAGTGCCAAAAAATAAATTATTTTGTCACCATACATCACAAAAAGTGTAATACCCAATGATCAAAAAGTAGTATGTACCCCAAAATATTACCAAACTGTCATCTCATCCAGCAAAAAATTTGATCCAAAGACAATAGCCCAAAAAATAAAGACGTGGCTTTCTGAAAATGGAGACATAAAAACATGATTGTTTTTCTTTCAAAAATTTTGCACTTTGCAGTTTTCCCATACAGCAGTTTACGACCACATATGGGGTGTTTCTGTAAACTGAAGAATCAGGGTAATAAATATTGAGTTTTATTTGGCTGTTAAATATTGATGTGTTACAGGAAAAAAATGAATTAAAATGGAGAATCGGACAAAAAAGTTAAATTTAAAAATGTCATCTCCTTTTCGTTTAATTCTTGTGGAACACCTAAAGGGTTAAAAAAAAGTTTGTAAAATCAGTTTTGATTAACTTGAGGGGTGTAGTTTCTACAATGGGGTCATCTATGGGTGTTTTCCACTATGTAAGCCCCACAAAGTGATTTTAGAATTGAAGTGGTCCATAAAAAAAAGTGGGTTTTGTAAATTTTCTTAAAAATTTTAAAATTTGCTTCTTAAATTCTAAGCCTTAGGCCTCATGCACACGACCGTTGTGTGCACCCGTGGCCGTTGTGCCGTTTTCCGTTTTTTTTCGCGGACCTATTGACTTTCAATGGGTCCGTGGAAAAATCGGAAAATGCACCGTTTTGCAGCCGCATCAGTGATCCGTGTTTCCTGGCCGTGAAAAAAATATGACCTGTCCTATTTTTTTCACGGCCAACGGTTCACGGACCCATTCAAGTCAATGGGTCCGTGAAAGAACACGGATGCACACAAGATTGGCATCCGTGTCCGTAGGTTAGTTTTTATACAGACGGATCCAAAGACCGTCTGCATAAAAGCTTTTTCATAGCTGAGTTTTCACTTCGTGAAAACTCAGAACCGACAGTATATTCTAACACAGAGGCGTTCCCATGGTGATGGGGATGCTTCAGGTTAGAATATACTAACAGAACTGTGTACATGACTGCCCCCTGCTGCCTGGAAGGTGCTGCCAGGCAGCAGGGGGCAGCCCCCCCCTGGAGTTAACACATTGGTGGCCAGTGTGGCCGGCCCCCCCCCTCCCTCCCCTGTAGTTAACTCATTGGTGGCCAGTGCGGCCGGCCCCCCCTCCCCTGTAGTTAACTCGTTGGTGGCCAGTTGGCCCCCCCCTCCCTCCCCTGTAGTTAACTCGTTGGTGGCCAGTGGGCCTTCTCCCCTCCCTCCCCCTCCTAATTAAAATCTCCCCCCTATCATTGGTGGCAGCGGAGTGTACCGATCGGAGTCCCAGTTTAATCGCTGGGGCTCCGATCGGTAACCATGGCAACCAGGACGCTACTGCAGTCCCGGTTGCCATGGTTACTTAGCAATTTGTAGAACCATTATACTTACCTGCGAGCTGCGATCTCTGCGTCCGGCCGGGAGCTCCTCCTACTGGTAAGTGACAGGTCCGGCCGGGAGCTCCTCCTACTGGTAAGTGACAGGTCATGTCACTTACCAGTAGGAGGAGCTCCCGGCCGGACCTGTCACTTACCAGTAGGAGGAGCTCCCGGCCGGACGCAGAGATCGCAGCTCGCAGGTAAGTATAATGGTTCTACAAATTGCTAAGTAACCATGGCAACCGGGACTGCAGTAGCATCCTGGTTGCCATGGTTACCGATCGGAGCCCCAGCGATTAAACTGGGACTCCGATCGGTACACTCCGCTGCCACCAATGATAGGGGGGAGATTTTAATTAGGAGGGGGAGGGAGGGGAGAAGGCCCACTGGCCACCAACGAGTTTACTACAGGGGAGGGAGGGGGGGGGCCCACTGGCCACCAACGAGTTAACTACAGGGGAGGGAGGGGGGCCCACTGGCCACCAATGAGTTAACTACAGGGGAGGGGGGGGCCGGCCGCACTGGCCACCAATGTGTTAACTACAGGGGGGGGCTGCCCCCTGCTGCCCGGCAGCACCTGCCAGGCAGCAGGGGGCAGTCATGTACACAGTTCTTTTAGTATATTCTAACCTGAAGCGTCCCCATCACTATGGGAACGCCTCTGTGTTAGAATATACTGTCGGATTTGAGTTTCACGATGTAACTCAAATCCGACAGTATATTCTAACATAGAGGCGTTCCCATGGTGATGGGGAAGCTTCAAGTTAAAATATACCATCGGATTGGAGAAAACTCTGATCCGATGGTATATTAGCTCCTGACTTTACATTGAAAGTCAATGGGGGACGGATCCGTTTGAAATTGCACCATATTGTGTCAACGTCAAACGGATCCGTCCCCATTGACTTGCATTGTAATTCAGGACGGATCCGTTTGGCTCCGCACGGCCAGGCGGACACCTAAACTGGGACTCCGATCGGTACACTCCGCTGCCACCAATGATAGGGGGGAGATTTTAATTAGGAGGGGGAGGGAGGGGAGAAGGCCCACTGGCCACCAAAGAGTTTACTACAGGGGAGGGAGGGGGGCCCACTGGCCACCAACGAGTTTACTACAGGGGAGGGAGGGGGGGAACCACTGGCCACCAACGAGTTAACTACAGGGGAGGGAGGGGGGCCGGCCGCACTGGCCACCAATGAGTTAACTACAGGGGAGGGAGGGGGGCCCACTGGCCACCAATGAGTTAACTACAGGGGAGGAGGGGGGCCGGCCGCACTGGCCGCCAATGAGTTAACTACAGGGGAGGGAGGGGGGGGCGGCCACACTGGCCACCAATGTGTTAACTACAGGGGGGGGGCTGCCCCCTGCTGCCTGGCAGCACCTGCCAGGCAGCTGGGGGAAGTCATGTACACAGTTCTTTTAGTATATTCTAACCTGAAGCGTCCCCATCACCATGGGAACGCCTCTGTGTTAGAATATACTGTCGGATTTGAGTTTCACGATGTAACTCAAATCCGACAGTATATTCTAACATAGAGGCGTTCCCATGGTGATGGGGAAGCTTCAAGTTAAAATATACCATCGGATTGGAGAAAACTCCGATCCGATGGTATATTAGCTCCTGACTTTACATTGAAAGTCAATGGGGGACGGATCCGTTTGAAATTGCACCATATTGTGTCAACGTCAAACGGATCCGTCCCCATTGACTTGCATTGTAATTCAGGACGGATCCGTTTGGCTCCGCACGGCCAGGCGGACACCAAAACGACTTTTTTTTCATGTCCGTGGATCCTCCAAAAATCAAGGAAGACCCACGGACGAAAAAACGGTCACGGATCACGGGAAAACGGAACCCCGTTTTGCGGACCGCAAAAAAATACGGTCGTGTGCATGAGGCCTTATAAGATCTTAAAAAATAAAATTACATTTTATAAATGAGGCAAACATGAAAGTGGACATATGGGGAATGTAAGGTAATAATTCTCTTATGATGTATCACTATCTGCCTTAGGCCTCATGCACACGAACGCGGATACGCAAAAAACGGAAGCCGCCCGTGTGCCTTCCGCAATTTGTGGAATGGAACGGGCGGCCCATTGTAGACATGTTGTCTGCAAAACGGACAAAAATAGGGTATGCTATATTTTTTTTTGCGGGGCCTCGGAATGGAGCAACTCCGTGTGCTGTCCGCATCTTTTGCGGCCCCATTAAAGTAAATGGGTCCGCATCCGAGCTGCAAAAACTGCGGCTCGGATGCGGACCATAACTAAGGTCGAGTACATGAGGCCTTAAAAGCAGAGAAATTGTCATTTTGAATTTTTTATATTTTTTTTAAATAAAGGTGAATTATATCGACAAATTTTTCGCTATCATGAAGTACAATTTGTTGTGAGAAAACAATCTCAGAATGGCTTGCATAAGTAAAAGAATTCCGAAGTTATCACCCCATAAACTGACACATGTGTAACGGTCACGTCCACACACACACAGGGGGAAGGGTAGTGACCACTGCGCTCCACCCTCACCCCTGGCCCTGCCTACTTGCCTCACGAGTCCTGATGACAGGGGACAACTGGACGGCAATCCCTAACTTAGGATATGTGCAGGGAAGACAGACAAGACAAAATACGGAACATGAACGGACCGGGTCAGAACCAAGAGAGCTACGCAGTACAACGGATTAAGCAAAGAATGGTCAGGAGAAGCCGGGTCAAATACCAGGAGAGTAGCGAAGTACAAGAGGAGTCCTAAGAGAGTAGTCAGGTGGGAGCCGAGGTCACAATACCAGGATGTATGCGCAGTACAGGAGGAGCAGGCAGAGGATCGTCAGGGAACAGGATCAGGTAAATATTCAGTAGTCCAACAAATAGCCAGGAGCCTAGAGATTAACAGGCAACCTGTAGCCAGCAGGCTGCCTGTATTTATAGTGGGGAGTGAGGGTCATGTGACGTGGCCAGCATCACATGACCGACAGACCAACCAGTCGAGCACCGAGTGATCAGCTCGGCGCTCAAGGCAGACTAGGAGCAGGGAGCCACCCAGCTAGTAAAGCCGCCCTGGGAATGAGGTCAAACACAGAACCTCATTCCAAAAGCTAAGCAACAGTTCTGCGGGCAATGGGGGACCGAGTGCACCTTCGGAACCCTGTGACAGTACCCCCCCTTTTACGAGGGGCCACCGGACCCAAGACTTCAGGCGATGGCTTTTCAGGGTGTTCTAAATGAAATTTACGAACCAGTCTAGGAGCATGAACCTCCCTGGCAGGTACCCAAGATCTCTCTTCAGGTCCATACCCCTTCCAGTGAATCAGATACTGCAAGGAGTTACGCACCTTCCTGACATCCACTATTTTAGACACGACATACTCGACAGCATCATTAACAAGAACCGGCGGAGGCGAGGCTTTCGATGGTACTACCGGTTCAAAATATTTTTTAAGTAGAGATTTATGGAACACATTATGAATGTGGAATGACTCGGGCAGCTCCAACCTAAATGATACCGGGTTAATCACCTCCGTGATCTTATATGGACCAATAAAACGAGGAGCAAATTTTCTAGAAGCTACCTTGAGAGATAGATTCTTGGAGGACAACCATACTTTATCCCCAACCTGAAAGTTCACCCCCCTTGAACGTCTCCTATCGGCCTTGAGTTTTTGAGAACTTTGAGCCTTTTCTAGGTTCGATTGAACCCGGGCCCAAACTGTGCACAGTTCGGAGGAGAGTTTATCAGCTTCAGGGTTAGAGGAGGAGACGGACGACCCAGAATGAAAATGGGGATAAAAACCATGGTTACAAAAGAAAGGGGAGACCCCAGCAGAAGAATTGACACGGTTATTCAGAGCAAATTCAGCCAACGGAAGGAATTTGACCCATAATTGCTGGTCATCAGCAACATACAACCTCAGGAATTGTTCCACACACTGATTAAGGCGTTCAGTCTGCCCATTACTCTCAGGATGGTAGGCGGAAGAAAAAGACAACGAAATTTTACATCTTTGACAGAAGGCCCTCCAGAATTTGGACACAAACTGCACACCCCTGTCCGAAACAATATTTTCCGGGATGCCATGTAAACGAACAACCTCTCTCACAAAAATAGACGCCAGGGTTTTAGCATTCGGAAGTTTAGACAGGGGAATGAAATGAACCATCTTGCTAAACCTATCGACCACTACCCAAACCACAGTCTTACCCTCCGCCAGCGGTAGGTCAGTTATAAAGTCCATCGAGATATGGGACCAGGGTCTACTGGGAATGGGTAGGGGTCGTAGGTTACCAGCAGGGCGAGTCCTAGGTGTCTTAGACCTGGCACAAACCTCACAGGCTGACACGTAGGACTTGACATCCCTGGTCAGAGTGGGCCACCAATAAGATCTAGAAACCAGATCCTTAGTGCCCTCAATACCCGGATGTCCACAAAAGGCAGAATCGTGACACTCACCCAACAGCTGGAGACGAAATTGTACGGGAACAAACAACTTATCTGTTGGGGTGGATGCCGGTGCCAGATGTTGTTCAGCCTTAATGCGAGCCGAGATATCCTGGATTAGAGCCGCTAAGAAGATGTTTGCTGGTAGGATGGATTCAGGCGGCGTCTCAGTGGGTTGAAAAGCATGGAAGCTCCGAGATAATGCGTCTGCCTTCACATTTTTACTTCCCGGCCTGAACGTAATGGAGAAATCAAAACGGGTAAAAAACAGAGCCCATCGGGCTTGTTGGGGATTCAACCTCTTAGCGGACTCGAGAAACATTAGGTTTTTATGGTCAGTGACAACAGTTACTCGATGCCTTGCCCCCTCCAAAAAATGTCTCCACTTCTCAAATGCCCATTTAATGGCCAACAGCTCCCTATTCCCTATGTCGTAGTTTCTCTCCGTGGGAGAGAATTTCCTAGAGAAGAAGGCACGCGGTCTCAGGTTAGTGAGGCTAGCAGGACCTTGTGAAAGGACTGCTCCTGCGCCGTCCTCGGACGCATCCACCTCCACAATAAAGGGTCTCTCCTGATCAGGCTGGATCAGAATGGGAGCGCTACTAAATGCCTTTTTTAATGTTTCAAATGAAGAAATAGCCTTGGTAGACAAATTCTCCAAATCCGCCCCTTTCTTAGTAAGGTCGGTCAATGGCTTAGCAATTACAGAAAAATTCATGATAAATTTACGGTAGTAATTAGCGAAACCCAAAAACCGTTGTAAAGCCTTTAAGGATGAAGGCTGACCCATTCCTTAATTGCTAAAACCTTACCAGGATCCATCTTAAAGGCGTGAGGAGTCAAAACATGCCCTAGAAACAGTATCTCCTGTACACTAAAGACACATTTCTCTTGCTTAGCGGATAGCTGGTTCTCCCTCAACACCTCTAATACTTGTTTGACATGGGACACATGAGATTCGAAATCAGGAGAGAATATCAAAATGTCGTCAAGATAGACAATAATAAATTTACCTAAGAACTCCCTAAGAATATCGTTCATTAAGTTTTGGAACACAGCTGGGGCATTGCTGAGTCCAAAAGGCATCACCTGATATTCAAAGTGTCCGATCGGAGTATTGAACGCTGTCTACCATTCGTCTCTCTCCTTGATTCGGATTAGATTGTATGCCCCTTTCAGGTCAATCTTGGAAAACAAGGTTGCCCCCAAAACCTGGTTAAATAAATCCGGAATCAATGGGAGAGAGTATCTATTTTGGACAGTGATTTTATTTAATCTCCGGTAATCAATACAAGGCCTAAGACCACCATCCTTCTTTTTAACAAAGAAAAACCCTGCTCCCATAGGAGAGACTGAAGGTCTAATATGCCATTTAGCAAGGCTCTCCTTAATATAATCCTCCATAGCCTTGCGTTTGGGCCCTGAAAGATTATAAATTCGACCTTTAGGAAATTCGGCACCCTCAATTAGCTCTATGGCGCAATCATAAGGTCTATGGGGGGGTAGAACCTCTAGAGTAAGGGACGAGAACACATCAGAATATTCCTTAATAACAGAGGGTAATGTATTAGACCTTACTGAAACCCCAGCCTGGACCACGGACAAGCATGAGTCACACTTAGGTCCCCATTTCACCAACTCTCCTTTGGACCAATCAATTGTGGGGTTATGTAAACGGAGCCAAGGCAACCCTAGTACCACCTCAACCGGTAGGTTCTCCAGGACTAGAAGAGAACATCTCTCAGAGTGGCACACACCCACGGACAGAGAAATCTCAGAGGTACATGACCTCACCGTACCACCAATCAGGGGAGTAGCATCAATAGCCATGACATGGATAGGTGTAGGTAAAGCAAACATTGGAATACCCAATTTACAAGCAAACTCAAAGTCAATAAAGCTGGCCGCTGAACCGGAGTCAATAAAGGCCTTACCCGGCCACTTATTAACCCCCAGAGAAATTGTTATGGGTACCAAAAGCTTACCTTTAGAAAAATCAGGGTGTAGCTGGTCTTTAGGTTGTCTTGCTTTAGAAGACTTGTCAGAGAGGTCCCTCTTAGGACACTTGTTGATCCAATGGCCAGGATCTCCACAGTAGAAGCACTCTCCGCGTCTGCGACGAAGATTACCCCGGGTCATGCCAACCTGCATGGGTTCCTCGGTGGAGACCTCAGTGTTGTCCCTGGAAAAGGCCTCTGGCTGGACCACCATCTGAGAACTGAACTGTCGTTCTTGTCGTCTCTCTCTAACTCGTCTGTCAAGTCGGACAACTAGGGTCATCATCTCCTCTAAGGTCTCAGGAATTTGGTAATTGACCAATAGATCTTTTAAATTATCAGATAGACCAGACCTAAACTGACTCTTCAGGGCTGGTTCATTCCATCCTGAGGGGACACACCACCGTCTGAATTGGGTGCAATACTCCTCCGCAGGGAGATGGCCCTGAACCAGTGCCTTAAGAGCTGTCTCGGCTACCAGGGCCCTGTCTGGTTCGTCATAGAGGGTACCCAGGGCCTGAAAAAAACCCTCCACAAAAGTTAGACAACTGGCCCCAGGAGGTAACGAAAATGCCCAGTCCTGGGGATCACCCTGTAGTAGAGAAATGATAATCCCCACGCGTTGGCTCTCGGGACTGGAGGACACGGGGCGCAAACGGAAGTAGAGTTTGCAATTCTCCTTAAAGGAGAGAAACCTCTTCCGGTCTCCATTAAAGGGTTCTGGGAGCTTGATCTGGGGTTCAAAATATGGACTGGAGGACAGAGGAGTGGATGAACCTTGCCCTAACTCACAAGAACGGAGTTTCTCTCCTAGCTCCTGCACCCTCTGTGTCAAGTTAGAGACATGGTCAGTCAGGGTAGTAAGAGGATTCATGATACAGTGGTTATTGGGCCTGTTAATCTGTAACGGTCACGTCCACACACACACAGGGGGAAGGGTAGTGACCACTGCGCTCCACCCTCACCCCTGGCCCTGCCTACTTGCCTCACGAGTCCTGATGACAGGGGACAACTGGACGGCAATCCCTAACTTAGGATATGTGCATGGAAGACAGACAAGACAAAATACGGAACATGAACGGACCGGGTCAGAACCAAGAGAGCTACGCAGTACAACGGATTAAGCAAAGAATGGTCAGGAGAAGCCGGGGTCAAATACCAGGAGAGTAGCGAAGTACAAGAGGAGTCCTAAGAGAGTAGTCAGGTGGGAGCCGAGGTCACAATACCAGGATGTATGCGCAGTACAGGAGGAGCAGGCAGAGGATCGTCAGGGAACAGGATCAGGTAAATATTCAGTAGTCCAACAAATAGCCAGGAGCCTAGAAATTAACAGGCAACCTGTAGCCAGCAGGCTGCCTGTATTTATAGTGGGGAGTGAGGGTCATGTGACGTGGCCAGCATCACATGACCGACAGACCAACCAGTCGAGCACCGAGTGATCAGCTCGGCGCTCAAGGCAGACTAGGAGCAGGGAGCCACCCAGCTAGTAAAGCCGCCCTGGGAATGAGGTCAAACACAGAACCTCATTCCAAAAGCTAAGCAACAGTTCTGCGGGCAATGGGGGACCGAGTGCACCTTCGGAACCCCGTGACACATGTCAAGTTTCCAAATAAAGGCCCGGTCCTTAAAGTGAAAAATGGCAAGGTACTTAAGATGTTAAAGGTTTATGTACATGACCGTATGTATTTTGCATTCCACAAAACAGATCCGCAAAAAATGTGGATGACGTCTCTGTGAGATCCGTATTACATCCGGTTTTTTTTTGAGGATCCATTGTAGCAATGCTTATCCTTGTACGCAAAACAGATAAGAATAGGACATGTTTTATATTCATTTGAATGGGTTTATAGTCATTTCCGTTTTTTTGCGGACCCATAGACATGAATGGTTCTTCATCCAGGCCGCAAAAAAGGAGCAGACACGTAAAAAAAGAAAATATGTTTGTGTGCATGAGACCTAAGGGGTCCTTAACCTCTTCCTAAGGGCTTGTTTACATGAATGTGTGAAGTCTGTGCTGTGGACCGCAAAGTCTGTGCTGTGGACTGTTCATCTAGGAATGCTCGGACCTGACACCCATAATGTGGTGGTGCACCATCTTGCTGGAAAAACGTGCCAGCTAGATGAACAGTTTCCTGGAAAGTGGATTGGTCGTCGTGGGCCAGTTAAATGGCCACCAAGGTCTCCCGATCTGACCCCCTTAGACTTTTATCTTTGGGGTCATCTGAAGGCAATTGTCTATGCTGTGAAGATACAAGATGTGCAGCACCTGAAACTACGGATACTGGAAGCCTGTGCTAGCATTTCTCCTGCGGTGTTGCTATCAGTGTGTGAAGAGTGGGAGAAGAGGGTTGCATTGACAATTCAACACAATGGGCAGCACATTGAACCCATTTTATAAGTGGTCAGAAACTTGTAAATAACTCATGAAAGAATAAAGTTACGTTAAAACCAAGCACACCATTGTTTTTCGTGTGAAATTCCCAATAAGTTTGATGTGTCACATGACCCTCTTCCTATTGAAAAAACAAAAGTTGGATTCAAAATGGCCGCCATGGTCACCACCCATCTTGAAAAGTTTCCCCCCTCACATATACTAATGTGCCACAAACAGGAAATTAATATCACCAACCATTCCCATTTTATTAAGGTGTATCCATATAAATGGTCCACCCTGTAGTTTGTATCCTGTTGGTCAGGACTCAGGAGAAGCTTTCTTTGTCAGACCGCCAGTATTTGCTGGTTCATTTAGAGTTACCCAGGGGGTGCATCCCGGGGAGGCAAACAAACTGTACACCCCATACCGTACCGTCACTTCACTAGACAGGTACATCTCTGCTTAGCTGGACAATATCTGATAGCTCCGACCCCACCCACATACAGTCGTAATACAATCCCATCTTCTAACCGTAACAGTAAGGCCGCATACACATGCATATGTTTTTTCACAACTATGGACCGTAAAAACCCAGGCTGATGTCCTGCAGAGTGGACGAGTGCACGGAGTCATTGGTTGCTAACTCGCTATGACGCCGTGAGCTTCTTGCCGCCACCGCTGTACAGTAATACACTTGTATAGATCATACAAGTATATCACAGTACAGCGGTGGTGGCCAGAAGAGCACATCATCATAGCAACCAATGATGCTGTGCGCTCGTCCACTCTGCAGGACGGGTTTGTACGGTCTGTAGTTGTGAAAAAACACGCCCGTGTGCAGGCGGCCTAAGTGCAATATTTCCACTTCAAAGACTTAAATACTTTTTGCAGTTTACTTGAGTAAATTATTTTCAATACTATTATTGTTAAAAATTTGGATTTTTATGCTTGCATTTTTATCTTGCAGCGGATGTTGGGGCGGGGATACGATCGCACGCGGTCCCACGCCGAGAAGCAGCGGATTGTGCAGGAGCTGGCATTTGAGATCTGGCGCAAAACGGCTCTCAAACACCGACGTCTGGCCATCATTAAAAAATGGTCAGACATGAAGCGAAGACACCCCCGGTTTATAAAAAGAATCTGTGACGAAAAATGCCCAGGTAGATGCGTAAATAACTTTTGTATGTTTTGCCAACACTCTGTAATGTATACAGTGCTAAGCAAAAGTATTCACCCCCCTTGACTTCGTTCTTTTTTTTGTTGTTTCACATCCTGGAATTAACATGGATTGTTTAAGGATTTGCTTCATTTAATTTGTAGAACATGTCCACAACTTAGACCTTTTTTAAAATTGGTTAATTGTAAAGCATACCACAAATAGGACAAAATAACAGAAAAGGTCAATGTAACTATTCACCCCCTAAAGTCAATACTTTGTAGAGCCACCTTTTGCGGCAATCACAGCTTCAAGTCGCTTTGGATAAGTCTCTGAGCTTGCCACATCTTACCACTGGGATTTTTGCCCATCCCTCCTTACAAAACTGCTCCAGCTCCTTCAAGTTGGATGGTTTACGCTTGTGAACAGAAATCTTTAAGTCTGACCACTGTTTCCCCTTAAACCACTCAAGTGTTGCTTTAGCAGTGTGTTTGGGGTCATTGTCCTGCTGGAAGGTGAACCTCCGTCCTAGTCTCAAATCACACACAGAGTGGTACAGGTTTTGCTCAAGAATTTCCCTGTCCATGTTTCCCTCAACTCTGACCAGTTTCCCAGTCCCGGCTGCTGAAAAACATCCCCACAGCATGATGCTGCCACCACCATGTTTCATTGTGGGGATGGTGTTCTTTGGGTGATGTGTTGGCTTTGTGCCAGACAAGTGACGGACTAAGCCATCACTGTGTCTGCAGTATAAGCCTGAGGGCTTGCCTCCTTCCTACGGGCTATGGACCCAGGACTATGGAGACCCCCACTCTGACCTATTTGGGTTAGAGTGAACTATAAACCATGATTTATTGGTTGAGTTTATAGGCCACATCTTTCCTATTCCCCATTATAGTAGCATGGTGTGAATCCATAGACGCAATAAGGGTTAACTTTGCTCTGAAACTCCCAATTAATGTGTTAGTTTTTGTCCCTTTGTTCTATTGTGTTAGTGATGGGATTATGAAGTAGCCGACTCTGGTGTAGAGAAGTAGATAATCCCATCCCATGGGTCTCCTCTCTCCCTATTTTTTCATCAAGACACTGTGGAGGGGATGTCTGTTTGCATGCTGTTCATTTTTGATTGAGTTATGCGGCATAAAGCTGGCAGCCACTGCAATTATATATACAGTCAGGTCCATAAATATTGGGACATCTACACAATTCTAAATTTTTTGGGTCCATACACCACCACAATGGATTTGAAATGAAACAAACAAGATGTGCTTTAACTGCAGACTGTCAGCTTTAATTTGAGGGTATTTACATCAAAATCAGGTGAACGGTGTAGGAATTACAACAGTTTGCAGTGTGCCTCCCACTTGTCAAGGGACCAAAAGTAATGGGACAATTGGCTTCTCGGCTGTTCCATGGCCAGGTGTGTGTTATTCCCTCATTATCCCAATTACAGTGAGCAGATAAAAGGTCCAGAGTTAATTTCAAGTGTGCTATTTGCATTTGGAATCTGTTGCTGTCAACTCTCAAGATGAGATCCAAAGAGCTGTCACTATCAGTGAAGCAAGCCATCATTAGGCTTAAAAAACAAAACAAACCCATCAGAGAGATAGCAAAAACATTAGGCGTGGTCAAAACAACTGTTTGGAACATTCTTAAAAAGAAGGAACGCACCGGTGAGCTCAGCAACACCAAAAGACCCGGAAGACCACGGAAAACAACTGTGGTGGATGACCGAAGAATTCTTTCCCTGGTGAAGAAAACACCCCTTACAACAGTTGGCCAGATCAAGAACACTCTCCAGGAGGTAGGTGTATGTGTGTCAAAGTCAACAATCAAGAGAAGACTTCACCAGAGTGAATACAGAGGGTTCACCACAAGATGTAAACCGTTGGTGAGCCTCAAAAACAGGAAGGCCAGATTAGAGTTTGCCAAACGACATCTAAAAAAGCCTTCACAGTTCTGGAACAACATCCTATGGACAGATGAGACCAAGATCAACTTGTACCAGAGTGATGGGAAGAGAAGAGTATGGAGAAGGAAAGGAACTGCTCATGATCCTAAGCATACCACCTCATCAGTGAAGCATGGTAGTGGTAGTGTCATGGCGTGGGCATGTATGGCTGCCAATGGAACTGGTTCTCTTGTATTTATTGATGATGTGACTGCTGACAAAAGCAGCAGGATGAATTCTGAAGTGTTTCGGGCAATATTATCTGCTCATATTCAGCCAAATGCTTCAGAACTCATTGGACGGCGCTTCACAGTGCAGATGGACAATGACCCAAAGCGTACTGCAAAAGAAACCAAAGGGAAAGAAGTGGAATGTTATGCAATGGCCAAGTCAATCACCTGACCTGAATACAAAACTGAAGGGAAAATGCCCCAAGAACAAGCAGGAACTGAAGACAGTTGCAGTAGAGGCCTGGCAGAGCATCACCAGGGATGAAAGCAAGCGTCTGGTGATGTCTATGCGTTCCAGACTTCAGGCTGTAATTGACTGCAAAGGATTTGCAACCAAGTATTAAAAAGTGAAAGTTTGATTTATGATTATTATTCTGTCCCATTACTTTTGGTTCCTTAACAAGTGGGAGGCACATATGCAAACTGTTGTAATTCCTACACTGTTCACCTGATTTGGATGTAAATACCCTCAAATTAAAGCTGACAGTCTGCAGTTAAAGCACATCTTGTTAGTTTCATTTCAAATCCATTGTGGTGGTGTATGGAGCCAAACATGTTAGAATTGTGTCGATGTCCCAATATTTATGGACCTGACTGTATGTGTGTCCGTCATTGAGTGTCTGTATGTGTATGTCAGTGAGTGAGTGTATGTCAGTGAGTGTGGATGTCTGTCGGTCAGTAAGTGTCTGTGTGTTTGTCAGTGAGTATGTGTATGTTTGTCAGTGAGTATATGTGTGTGTTTGTCTGCCAGTGAGTGTGTCTGTCAGTGAGTTTCCATGTGTGTGTGTTTCAGTGAGTTTCTGTGTACGTTAATCAGTGAGTGTCTGAGTGTGTGTCTGTCTGTCAGTGTGTGTGTGTGTCTGTCAGTGAGTGAGTGACATGAGGGGGCGGCAAAATGGATGTTTGCCTAGGGCGGCAAAAATCCTTGCACCGGCCCTGCCTGACAGGAAAATAATCCGTCCTGGTGCTCCTTCCCTACCCCTACCACCCCTTCGGAAGGGCCTGCCTCTTCATCTGCCTGTCATTATTTAAATGACCCTGTGACAAGTCTCTAGAGAAGCGCAGTGTTTGTGGTAGAAGGTATATAACACCCCGCTTCAATCTGTCGTTTTGGGGGGCGACTGGTATATCACACCGGTTATAATAATTTTTTCTAATAGCGTTTGTCACTCTTTGTAGTTGTAGTATCTCTGCAGAACCGATCACCAGTCACAATGCTGCACAATACAAATCCACTATAATATGCTTTCTATATTAGAAAGTATATTATAAGTGTATTACACCCCTATGTACTGCATACCTATCGATAGCACACCTATACTAGTCCTTAAAATGACTTTTGTGGACCTATTAGCTAGCGATTTGTGTCCCTGCTCCACACAGCAACCTCTCCCTACACGGACAAAAGACTGAATGTAAAATGGCGGCCAGATCAGGTTTATTTATAAGGTAGGGGGTGTGTCCATGTGCTGAAACGTCTTAATTGGCTGTCCTGTCCCACCTGATGGATGTGTCATGGGTCAAAGTTCTTCACAATGTAAAAGAATATGACGGGCGCTAATATCGCCATATGTTCGCATGTTCGGCGAATCGCGAACGAACAAAGTTCGCCGCGAACCGACCGCCGGGCGCCGGGCGGACATGCTATCAATGAACTTAATGGTTGTCTGAGGAATGATCAGCTATGCTGAATGCACTTGGGCATGCAAATCATCCAGATCTTTTGCTGGCAGCTCACTTTGCAATTGCTGTCCAATGACATCCCAGTTGTATTCGATGGGAGACAAGTCCAGAGATGCTGCAGACCATGGTAGAATGCTTAGGCAATGCAGAATGTTCACAGTGGCATGAGCAACATGTGGCCAGGTGTTGTCCTGTTGAAAAACAGCTCCAGAGACATTTTGGAGAAATAGTCATATGACGGGTTCTAGAACCAAATCAATGTAATGCCAAGCTGTTAGTGTAGCTGAAGTAAAGACTAGAGGGGTGCGGCTACTGTACATTATACCAACCAACACCTGGTGGTCTCCAGACTAATCTCCGGCTATCCGGCGTCCGAGACAAAAGCGTTGGTTGATAAAAGCATACTAAGGGTTGGGTTCACATCACGTTTTCCCATCCGTTTAACATATATAAAAAATGTATACGTTAAACGGATGTCTCAGACTGATGCCATACTATGGCATCCATTCACCATGGAGTTAAATAAATGTATAAATAAATTAAAGTATACTTTTTTTTACCGGACTCTGCAGGATAGGATACAAAAACATGCTGTGCTGTGTAGTGATGAGCGGCAGGGGAAATATTAAAATTTGCGATATTTCGCAAATATTTTGTAGAATATTAATCATATATTCGCAAATTCGAAATTTTATTCTTGATTGCGAAAATTGGCAATTTAATATTCGTGTAATGCGCGAGAAATATAGGCGTGGGTCACTTATGCTACATTTTTCAAGCTGGTATAAGTTTTCTGAGACTGGAGAAAATGGTTGGCACGGCAGAACATTAGAATAGCTTTATATGCAGATAGAGTGCTCCAATATACACTGCGTGCAGAATTATTAGGCAAATGAGTATTTTGACCACATCATCCTCTTTATGCATGTTGTCTTACTCCAAGCTGTATAGGCTCGAAAGCCTACTACCAATTAAGCATATTAGGTGATGTGCATCTCTGTAATGAGAAGGGGTGTGGTCTAATGACTTGACAGGCTCAGAAAAGTCAAAAATAGTGAGATATCTTGCAGAGGGATGCAGCACTCTTAAAATTGCAAAGCTTCTGAAGCGTGATCATCGAACAATCAAGCGTTTCATTCAAAATAGTCAACAGGGTCGCAAGAAGCGTGTGGAAAAACCAAGGCGCAAAATAACTGCCCATGAACTGAGAAAAGTCAAGCGTGCAGCTGCCAAGATGCCACTTGCCACCAGTTTGGCCATATTTCAGAGCTGCAACATCACTGGAGTGCCCAAAAGCACAAGGTGTGCAATACTCAGAGACATGGCCAAGGTAAGAAAGGCTGAAAGACGACCACCACTGAACAAGACACACAAGCTGAAACGTCAAGACTGGGCCAAGAAATATCTCAAGACTGATTTTTCTAAGGTTTTATGGACTGATGAAATGAGAGTGAGTCTTGATGGGCCAGATGGATGGGCCCGTGGCTGGATTGGTAAAGGGCAGAGAGCTCCAGTCCGACTCAGACGCCAGCAAGGTGGAGGTGGAGTACTGGTTTGGGCTGGTATCATCAAAGATGAGCTTGTGGGGCCTTTTCGGGTTGAGGATGGAGTCAAGCTCAACTCCCAGTCCTACTGCCAGTTTCTGGAAGACACCTTCTTCAAGCAGTGGTACAGGAAGAAGTCTGCATCCTTCAAGAAAAACATGATTTTCATGCAGGACAATGCTCCATCACACGCGTCCAAGTACTCCACAGCGTGGCTGGCAAGAAAGGGTATAAAAGAAGAAAATCTAATGACATGGCCTCCTTGTTCACCTGATCTGAACCCCATTGAGAACCTGTGGTCCATCATCAAATGTGAGATTTACAAGGAGGGAAAACAGTACACCTCTCTGAACAGTGTCTGGGAGGCTGTGGTTGCTGCTGCACGCAATGTTGATGGTGAACAGATCAAAACACTGACAGAATCCATGGATGGCAGGCTTTTGAGTGTCCTTGCAAAGAAAGGTGGCTATATTGGTCACTGATTTGTTTTTGTTTTGTTTTTGAATGTCAGAAATGTATATTTGTGAATGTTGAGATGTTATATTGGTTTCACTGGTAAAAATAAATAATTGAAATGGGTATATATTTGTTTTTTGTTAAGTTGCCTAATAATTATGCACAGTAATAGTCACCTGCACACACAGATATCCCCCTAAAATAGCTAAAACTAAAAACAAACTAAAAACTACTTCAAAAATATTCAGCTTTGATATTAATGAGTTTTTTGGGTTCATTGAGAACATGGTTGTTGTTCAATAATAAAATTAATCCTCAAAAATACAACTTGCCTAATAATTCTGCACTCCCTGTATTTGCGCTTGCGAATTTTTGGCAATATCTGCTACACTATAGATCAATCTAACCTACACTATCTCCCCCTAACTATCTGAATTATATATATATATATATATATATATATACACTCAACTAAAGAATTATTAGGAACACCTGTTCTATTTCTCATTAATGCAATTATCTAGTCAACCAATCACATGGCAGTTGCTTCAATGCATTTAGGGGTGTGGTCCTGGTCAAGACAATCTCCTGAACTCCAAACTGAATGTCAGAATGGGAAAGAAAGGTGATTTAAGCAATTTTGAGCGTGGCATGGTTGTTGATGCCAGACGGGCCGGTCTGAGTATTTCACAATCTGCTCAGTTACTGGGATTTTCACGCACAACCATTTCTAGGGTTTACAAAGAATGGTGTGAAAAGGGAAAAACATCCAGTATGCGGCAGTCCTGTGGGCAAAAATGCCTTGTGGATGCTAGAGGTCAGAGGAGAATGGGCCGACTGATTCAAGCTGATAGTAGAGCAACGTTGACTGAAATAACCACTCGTTACAACCGAGGTATGCAGCAAAGCATTTGTGAAGCCACAACACGCACAACCTTGAGGCGGATGGGCTACAACAGCAGAAGACCCCACCGGGTACCACTCATCTCCACTACAAATAGGAAAAAAAGGCTACAATTTGCACGAGCTCACCAAAAATTGGACTGTTGAATACTGGAAAAATGTTGCCTGGTCTGATGAGTCTCGATTTCTGTTGAGACATTCAAATGGTAGAGTCCGAATTTGGCGTAAACAGAATGAGAACATGTATCCATCATGCCTTGTTACCACTGTGCAGGCTGGTGGTGGTGGTGTAATGGTGTGGGGGATGTTTTCTGGGCACACTTTAGGCCCCTTAGTGCCAATTGGGCATCGTTAAAATTCCACGGGCTACCTGAGCATTGTTTCTGACCATGTCCATCTCTTCATGACCACCATGTACCCATCCTCTGATGGCTACTTCCAGCAGGATAATGCACCATGTCACAAAGCTCGAATCATTTCAAATTGGTTTCTTGAACATGACAATGAGTTCACTGTACTAAAATGGCCCCCACAGTCACCAGATCTCAACCCAATAGAGCATCTTTGGGATGTGGTGGAACGAGAGCTTCGTGCCCTGGATGTGCATCCCTCAAATCTCCATCAACTGCAAGATGCCATCCTATCAATATGGGCCAATATTTCTAAAGAATGCTATCAGCACCTTGTTGAATCAATGCCACGTAGAATTAAGGCAGTTCTGAAGGCAAAAGGGGGTCCAACACCGTATTAGTATGGTGTTCCTAATAATTCTTTAAGTGAGTGTATATATATATATATATATATTTATTAACTGTCTAATGTAATAACACAAAGGACAGAGCACAGCAATGACACTGCTGTCTCTTTCATAACTGCAATAAACTTTAGAAAATAGCTGCTGGGGAGGTTCTTATATAGAAAGGGGTAGGCAACTTTTCTATTTTTTGCAAAGGATGTTGCTAAGCTGTGATAAAGCCTCCTCATTGGCCCACAAGCTACAAGAAGGGAGGGATAATCACCTGATATGTACAGTGTTAAAAATATATATATATATAACCTTATTATGAATATATAGCACTATATTCAAAATATTCGCAAAATCTCGAAGTGCCGATATTCACGATAAAAATTTGTTTTCGAATATTCGCGCTCAACACTAGTGCTGTGTTATTGTATCCCTTTTTTCTAACTTATACGTCAAATTGAGGCAAAAAACGTGATGTGAACCCACCCTAACACTTTCTGATGGTTTGTGTATACACTGTTTGGCTTCCTAGGCTGGGGATGTGCTATTTAATTTCACTTGCAGTACAGAATGCATAACTATACGCCATTCTTCTAATCGGACAATCTGTCTGTGCAGAGGTTTGTCTCTTTGCACCTCTTGCTGTTATTCTAGTAGGTTGTTGTTCTCCCAACCACAGGGACACGGAATATTGAACAGTGCTGACATCTTGGCCTAGGTGATAAACTAAGGTCTTTCAGTTCAAGGATTCTGTCCCTCTCAATTTGCAAATCTGGTGATATCTGGCACATCGACAAACAGGAGGCTTTGCACAATCATCCCCCATGACTTGATATGATTTTTTAGGTTTCATGTGGCTAAAAAAACTTTGCTTTACAATCTTGCTTTTATGCCCATCACATATGCCACAGATTGGAGCTAGGTGCTTGAAAATTTGATCATTTACAGATCTTAGCAGCACCTGCTATATCCTCGATTTGCATAAGCTAGGCTTGTCTTTCTTGGTGATGCAATTTTAATTTTGAGGAGTTTGGTATGGGTTTAGCCTTGACTGGATTGCTGACCTTAAATGGACAGGATAAACCACAGGGGACAAGTTATGACATAAAATCTCCACCCTAGTGCTCATTACACTCCCCCTCCATTTTGTTTGACTGTTTGAAAGGGCTTCTAGCCTTGTCATCTTGTGTCTGCGCTGTGACTGGCTAATAATCATTGGTAGTCCAGAATTATTATGCTACTGTATATGGAGTCATTGGTGTCAGTGGGTTTTTTCTAAATCATGCATTCCTTAGTAATGTATGATTTTGATAATATGCTGTAGCATAAAACCAGAATAGAATAGCAGTATTGACTGGTTGTACTGGACTGTCAGAAATGCAGCAAAGGCCACAAATGTAGTATCTAGCACAAAATTGATGTTTTTTTTTAAAACCAGAATATAACTGCAGTATTTAAAGCTTGTATTAAAGTCACAAATGCAGCAAAGGCCGCAAATGTAGTGTCTTGCACAAAATGGGTGTTTTTTTAAAATCTGAATATAACAGCAGTATTTAACGCTTGTATTGGACTGTCACAAATGCAGCAAAGGCAGCAAATGTACTTTATGGAAAAGAAAATAAGATTTACTAATTTTATTTCACTATCACAAATGCAGTGCAGGGCACAAATGTACTTTTGAGCAAAAAAAATATAATTTGTCCCCACAGAATCTAACAGATATATTTACTTGGATTGTACTTTACAAGAAAAAACAAAGTGAATATGTCACCCCCTGGGTCCCTGATCTCACAGATGGATACCTATATTATTTTCCCTTCCCCTGGCACATATGCAGTGCAGGTGCACTTAAAAAAATAGGTATATGTTGTCCATTGAACTAAAAGAACAGGATTAAATTATTGTCCCTGGCACATATGCTGTGCTGGTGCACTGAACTTGCACAAAATGGCCGTCGATGCCCACCTAACTAACAGACGGATAAAACATATTTTTCTGTGTCACTGGGCTCAGGGCAGGGTACAAAAATGTTGCATTGCACCCACAAAAAAAAAAAAAAAACGCTGTAGAGTTAACAAGTTCTGATAACAGATTCTTTCCTTTTCTCTCCCTCACAGCAGCAGCATCCTATTCCTACACTAGTAAGTGCAGAGTGATGTGCGGCGCTACGTGACTCCAGCTTATATAGAGGCTGGGTCACATGCTGCACTGGCCAATCACAGCCATGCCATTAGTAGGCATGTCTGTGATGGCATCTAAGGGCACACAAGTTAAACGCTTGTTGATTGGCTGCCCTGCAGCCTTTCAAAAAGCGCCATTAAATCGCCAAACTCGAACTTTTACTCTAAAGTTCGGGTGCGGGGTCCAAAATTCCTAAAGTTCGGTACGAACCCGAACTTTACAGTTCGGGTTCATTCAACCCTAATCATGGGCCATTTTTATGCGTCTTAAAGGGAAATTCTGAAAAATGTGCCCTGCTAGAGCTTAGAAAATTTTTATTTTAGGCCACGGGAGTATGGGCCCAAAAAATTAGAAATAAATTGTGACTATGTGGCTCGAGGTACATTATGCAGTCACTGAATAACAATTTTACTGTAGCCCACTGGAGTACAGGCCCCAAATATTAGGCATTCACCTTACAGAAAAGATCAAGTGATTATGTGGCTGGAGGTATATTAGATGGTCATTGGATATCAATTTTACTGCAGGCCAGTGGAGTACAGGCCCCAAACATTAGGCATTCACCATCCAGAAAAGATCAAGTGATTATGTGGCTGGAGGTATATTGGATGGTCATTGGATATAAATTTTACTGCAGGCCAGTACAAATACATGTCAAATACATATGTTTAAAAGAACTAAAAGTATAAAATTGGATTAAAAACATGGCTAACGAAATCCCCCCTCTTGAATAAACCCCAAATGATAATAGGTGAAATTTGATAACACGTGATCGTCACATGTGTTGAATTCCTCCAAGGCCCCAACAATTAGGTATTCACCGTATAGAAAAGATCAAGTGATTATGTGGCTGGAGGTATATTAGACAGTCATTGAATAACAATTTTACTGCAGGCCAGTGGAGTACAGGGCCCAAACATTAGGCATTCACCGTACAGAAAAGAACAAGTGATTATGTGGCTGGAGGTACATTAGGCGTTCACCGTATAACAATTTTACTATTGGCCAGTTAGATTATAGGCCCCAAAAATTATGCATTCATCGTAGAGAAAAGATCACGTTATTATATGGCTGGAGGTATATTAGACGGTCATTGGATAACAATTTTACTGTAGGCCAATACAAATACATGTCAAATACATATATAAAAAAAATATATATATATAAAATTGGATTAAAAACATGGCTAACAAAATCCCTCCTCTGGAATAAACCACAAATGATAATAGGTGAAATTCGATAACACGTGGTCGTCACAGGTGTTGAATTTCTCAGAGGCCCCAACAATTAGGCACACACTGTACAGAAAAGTTCAAGTGATGAAATTTACATAAGACAGGGACCATTCTTTGTTCTGGGTGGTGGCGGATATGTGTGGGCTGGCATAAGGAAAGTCAATTAAACGTGGTCATAACAGGTGTTGAATTCCTCTGAGATCCATGCCTCATTCATTTTTAGAAATGTGAGGTAGTTCACACTGTCGTGAGCTAGGCGAGTGCGCTTATCGGTCGCGATCCCCCCTGCTGCACTGAACATCCTTTCGGACAGGACACTCGACGAGGGGCAAGCAAAGAGTTCCATGGCAAGCTATGGCCACAGGTCAAGCCTGCACACCCAGTAGTCCAGGGGTTCCTCGCTTCTCAGAGCGTCCACATCGGCCGTTAACCCGATGTAGTCGAACAACTGTCGGTCTATGCGCTCCCTGAGGATAAATCCAGAGGGCAGCTGTTGATGGGTTGGTTGCAAGAATGATCTCATATCCGAAATTAAATATAACAAAAACAAAGACAGGTGCACTCTTCGGTCTTACTAAGCCCTCAAACTGGTGTTAAAATTGAGAGATTAGCCAACATGTCTGAGCCCGAGCACCGCACCAAGGTTTCTCAAGTAGCTCGGGACCTAACGCTAAACCTACCTGGGCCATATGGGCAATACCAGGAGCCAGTAACCTCCAGCATGTGACCATGCATACAATGGGAGGAGGCAGAGAGCTCTGAGCCCCACCCAAGACTGGCTGATATAGCCCGGGCCTCACATGTTCACCAGAATGCTGCCTGTAGATGGAAATAAAGACACATTCAGACTAGGAGTTTATATTAAATATACTGTTTATCACATGGTAGACTGCCCGTGCCCCTGAAGACGCCATGTATATGGCGAAACATGTCGGGGGGCAGTGTATGAGGTTTTAGACTGTATAGACCTCTGTCTGTGACAAATGTAGACGCTCTAAATAACTAAGTAGTGACTGGAGCAAGCTCGCCGCTACCAGGCTACTATTATAATAGCACAGTTAGTTAGTAATACAGCACATCAGAGGTTCTATTAGATAGTTTTAATAGTAGGTTAGATAGTACATTTTAACAAATTTTAACAAGTGAGTAATAAAAGCTATATTTTAATGTCAATGCTCAGTATACACATGTCAAGAGTAGGCAACCAGTAGTTTTGTACTATATGAAAATAGAGTTAAAAGTTCCTCTACATGTGTAGGGTATACTTTTGGAACAACTGTTTATCACATCCACACATTTGCTATCCTGTATAGGATGTCCATTGTGGTACTTGTGGTCCGCTGCAGGCATCCTCCATTGTATGCATTTTTGCTGGGGATTGCCATTAGCAGCGGACCACAAGTGCAGGATCTGCCCCCCCGGTATAGATGCACCACTGCATATGGTGTAGAGCACTTCCTGCTTTTTAATACCACGCCAATTTGTAGTTTGTATCATATCCGAAATTACCAACACATCTTCAAACTGCCCTCTTCTTGCATGCGCGGTAGGATTGGTATCCGCAACTGTTTCTCTGTGGGTGAAAATTCCTCTGCCAGCGCCCGCAACATCAGAATTCAGCATCTCTCGCAGAAAGGCCTGGAAATGCTGAATTCTGACAGCCCTCTGTGATGCTGGTAACATGTCCGCCATTTTGTGTTTGTACCATGGGTCTTAGTACGTTGCCACCCAATACTGGTCCTTGCCCTTTATGCTTTTTATACAGGGTCCCTCTTAAAACACTGGAGCATGAAGGCCCCCATTTGCACAAAATTGGAAGTGGTGGAGCGCCCTGGCTCCTGCTCAACGCCCAGGAGAATGTTGTTCTCGGTCTCCTCCCCCATCCATGGACAACACCAGGGATCCCCGAAAAGTTGAAAGAATGCTCTTCTTGCTCCTCCTCCTCCTCCTCCTCCCCCCAGGCACCATTCTCCTCTTCAGATTCCTGCTAACTTGTCTCAGATGGAATAGCCCCCCTGGGAATTCATTCAGCATTGCAACGTCCTCATCTTCCAGCTCCTGCTCTTCGACGGCTTGATCAATGACACAACGCAATGCATGCTCCAGAAAGAAGGTGTAAGGTACGATGTCACCAATGGTGCCCTTGCTGTGACTGACCAGTTTGGTGATCTCATCAAATGGCCGCAGAAGTCTGCATGCTTCGCGAATGAGCAGCCACTGGCGGGGTGAAAAGAAACCAAGCTCCCCACAACCTGTCCTGCTGCAAAGTTCGTACAGGTAGGTTAATGGCACGTTGCTGCTGGAGCAGCCTATCAAGCATATACAAGGTCGAGTTCCAGCACGTCCGGCTGTCACAAATCAGACGTCTGACGGGCAGCCATGGCCGTGTAAGATCTTCTAAAATGGCCAGAGATTTTCCGGGCCTGCCGCAAGAAGTCCTGGACCCCGGGGTATTTGACAACGAATCGCTGCACGACTAAGTTCAGGACGTGTGCCATGCACAGCACGTGTGTCATTTTGCCCTGTTTCAGCGCGCTCAGCAGATTGGCCCCGTTGTTGCACAACACTTTTCCAACTGTCAAATTGAGCGGGGTTAGCCACCGATCGGCCTGTGACCGCAGAGCTGAAAGGAGTGCATGACCGGTGTGGAGTAGGAGGAGGAGGAGGAGAAGAAGAGACAGGCCTGCATGCAATCTGGCGGTAACACCAAATCCACACGGGTGCCATGGGTTGCATGCTTGACAGCTGTCATAAGGTTCACCCAGTGGGCAGTAAAAGTTATGTTCCTTCCCTGCCCGTGTTTGCTAGACCACGTGTCTGTGGTCAGATGTATCTTGGTACCGACACTCTGTGCCACAGATACATTCATTGCCGCTGAACATGGCCATATAGCTCTGGGATGCCCTTCTGTGAAAAATATTTCCTTCCGAGGACCTTCCATTGCAGTGTGCCAATGGCCACAAATTTTGTAAAGGCCTTAAAGTCCACCAATTTATATGCCGTTGGGCAATAGGGTTATCCGGTGTCATTAACTTTTTACGTTTGAACATTTGGGCCACGGAAGCCTGCCTTTTACCAGATGAACGTGACAACAGCAGGGTGGAAGGTGGAGTGGAGGACAAATGGGAGTAGAGAGGATAAGGAGAAGAGGCAGGACGTTGAGCGCCAGGAGTGTGGCTTTGTGGGTTCAGACGGGGTTGCTCCCACTGGGCTCGGTGATGAGAGGCCAGGTGCCTTCTTAAGGCGGTCGGCCCTAGGTGAGTGTTAGGCTTACCGCGACTTATGCGTTGACAGCACAGGCTGCAGATGGCAACACTATTGTCAGCAGCTGACACGTTAAAAAAAGTCCACACTGCGGAGCCATGTGCCGGGGTCCTCGGAGCACCAGATGTGACCGTGCATGGTCGATGGCTCGCTCCAGATACATTTGCAGTCTGATTTTTGCCTCCTGTGCACTGCGAGTTCTGCCTGCTTCTCCTCTTTCTACCCCCTATCTGCTGCTCTGTCTCTCCTTTTGAACTTTCCTCCTCTTCCTCTCTTGTGGCCAACCACTTGACATCCATCAACACTTCATCATTGTCACCTTCACCACCACTGACGTTAGAGATCTCGGAGTAGGCAGCAACAGCGGGGACCTCCGTCCTTGGGATGATCTGACTACTGTAGTCAGACCGCTGGGTGGCGCCGTTGCTACCTCCTTTTTCTGATCCGATGCCAAGAATGGCTGTGCATTGGTAAGGTCTGGGAATGGATTGGAAAATAATTCCCCTGACTCGAGTGGAGGGGCTATGGTGGTGGTGCTGGTGGTGTCTTTGAGGGAGCCACTCAACCAACTCTGGTGCGCACCTTCTCCAACTTTCCACTTAGGCTCCGGCCTGACCCCTACCAACCTGACTACCTACCAAATTTGCTGGAAGAGGGTATATCATAGCCCTCAATCAATATTTTGTGGAATCAGGTATATCAAACCCCTTAATCAGTATTTTGTGGAAGCAGGTACAGTGGATATAAAAAGTCTACACACACTTGTTAAAATGTCAGGTTTATGTGATGTAAAAAAAATTAGACAAAGATAAATAATTTCAGAACTTTTTCCACCTTTATTGTGACCTATAAACTGTACCACTCAATTGAAAAACAAAAGATTTCAGTTTAGGTAGAGGGAAGAAAAAATATAAAAATAAAATATGGTTGCATAAGTGTGCAAACCCTTAAACTCTTTGTTGAAGCACCTTTTCATTTTATTACAGCACTCAGTCTTTTTAGGTATGAGTCTATCAGCATGGCACATTTTGACTTGGCAAGATTTGCCCACTCTTCTTTGCAAAAACACTCTTAATCTGTTAGATTGCGAGGGCATCTCCTGTGGACAGCCCTCTTCAGATCACCCCACATATTTTCTATCGGATTCAGGTCTGGGCTCTGGCTGGGCCATTCCAAAACTTTAATCTTTTTCTGGTGAAGCCATTCCTTTGTTGATTTGGATGTATGCTTCGGGTCATTGTCATGCTGAAAGATGAAGTTCCTCTTCATGTTCAGCTTTCTAGCAGAAGCCTGAAGGTTTTGTGCCAACATTGACTGGTATTTGGAACTGTTCATAATTCCCTCTAGCTTAACTAAGGCCCCAGTTCCAGCTGAAGAAAAACAGCCCCAAAGCATGATGCTGCCACCACCATGCTTCACTGTAGGTATGGTGTTCTTTTGTGATGTGCAGTGTTTTTTTTGCGCCAAACATATCTTTTGGAATGATGGCCAAAAGTCTATCCGATCTTCTCAGATCTCTCACAGGGGAGGCAGTGACAAATATACTTTCTATGTTAGACGGTATATTATAGGTATATCACACCCCTCAGTTTTTTTTTTTTGGGGGGGGGCAACAGGTTTATCACACCAGTTGCAATTAGTTGTTCCAATAGCATTTGTCCCTCTGTGTAGCTGCGGTATCTCAGCAGAACCGCACACAACTGCTGCACAATACAAATGCACTATAATATACGTTCTATGTTAGAAAGTATATTATAAGTATATCACACCCTTCAATATGTCACATCTATCGATAGCACACCTATACCAGTCCTTGAAAGGACTTTTGTGGCCCTATTAGCTAGCGTTTGGTGTCCCTAACAGTCTGTCCCTGCTCCACACAGCAACCTCTCCCTACATTGGCAAAAAACTGAATGTAAAATGGCTGCCAGATCGTATTTATTTATAGCGTAGGGGGTATGTCCATGTGCTGAATTGTCTTAATTGGCTGTCCTGTCCCACCTGATGGATGTGTCATTGGTCAAAGTTCGGCACAATGCAGAAGAATATGGCGTTAGTGGACATCGCCATATGTTCGCATGTTCAGCGAACGAGCAAACAAAATTTGCCACAAAACGACCACCCGGCGAACCGCAAGGCCATCTCTAGTTATATGTCTTGAAAGCATTTAGTGGCCTATTTTAGTACAAACAGAAAAATACATTCTCAGTTCATGTCGGCCACGGTTATATGTCTTGAAAGTGTTTAGTGGCCTATTTCATTACAAAAAGAAAAATATATTCTCAGTTCACATCGGCGGTTATATGTGTTGAAAGCATGGCTTGGAGTCAGCAGGGTGGCAGCAGTGGGAGGTCGGGAGCCAAACGTGCCCGGGGTAGAGCACCTGCTTCGCAGCAGCCTAACTACCAGGGAAGTAGTGGTGCAGGGGTTCATGAAAATAGCTGCAGCAGAAATCAGTGCGGTGGTTATATGTGGTAAAATATTTATTGAAGTATTTTGGTCAAAAAACTAAATCTATTCAGCGGTCAGCGCTGTGGTTATATGCGGTAAAATCTCCATGATGTCTCCATGATAAATCTGCAGCGTGGGGGCCCCGTGTGGTTTCTACACACTTTCAAAATAATCCTTCAGCGCAGCAAATAGATGCCGGATGACCGGGAGGCTCCATGACCTTCCTAGGAGCTGCTGTCGGGAGCAGCGGTTCATTTCTGAGACGTCCATACAGTGCGGGGGGAATACGAAAACCCTCTCCATCTCTGTGCTTCATTATATGTGGTAAAATCTTTTGTGACTTATTTTGGTGTAAAAACAAAATTTTATTCAGCGTTCAGAGCTGTAGTAATATGCGGTAAAATCTTTTGTGATGTATTTCGGTGTAAATACAAATTTTATTCAGCGTTTAGTGTTGCAGTTCTATGCCGTAAAATCTTTAGTGACGTCTTTCGATGGAAAAATAAATCTTATTTAGCGTTCAGTGCTGTAGTAATATGTAGTAAAATCTTTATGGAATTATTTCGGTTGAAAAACAAAATTTATTCTGCGGTCAACGCTGCGGTTATATGCTGTAAAACCTTTGTGCCATTCTGTGGCTTCCTCATGCTGCTGTCTCCTCCAGATTAGTGTTGAGCGCGAATATTCGAATCGTGAATCTTAATTCCCAATATCGCCACTCTGTGGCCTACTCATGCTGCTGCCACCTCCAGACTCGTCATTGTGCCACTTTGTGGCCTACTCATGCTGTTGCCACCTCCAGACTGTCGTTGTGCCACTCTGTGGCCTCCTCATACTGCTGCCAACTCCAGACTTGGTTATTGTGCCACCCACTATGTCATAGGTCTACTCTTTGGACTTCTCATGCTGTTCCCACCCTTCCCCACTTCATGACTGGTCCAATATTTTGGCTTTCGACCTGGCTGACATAATCATTTATTTGACACTTCTTCAGATCTGTCAGAAGGAAGGAAAAATGAGACGCACAACGCATCCTCTCTGTGGCAGCTTTAAGGCCTGTATGGTCCCATCAGAATTGGCTTATGAATTGGTAGCCAAAAGCAGGAGTGGGTACAAAACACAGAAGACATGTAAATATTAGTTTCACACATCATCTCTGTTTTAGATCCACTCCTCTTTTTTTGGCTTTAGCAATACTGATGGATTACTGACCAAATGCTGACCAAGTGAAGGCAGATGCTCAACAGACAGGATCTGTTTTTTGAGGGGTTATTGTTGTGACGGATCAGAGAAAGGGCAAAATAATCAGTGATGTCAACACAAACTTACTGCTGACACCCTCTCCACTCTGTCCGGGGGGAAGGGGGGGGGGGGCTCTACTTTTATAAGCGTTTAATAGAACAGGTTCTGTAGACATCTATGTGGATTCAGCTGATGACGGTGTAAAAGGACTGCGCTTCTTCTTGACGCTAACTCTAAGGCTGAGTTGATACTTGAGTTATTTGGTCAGTTTTGGCTCTGTGATTGCCCAAATAAGTGAAGTGTGCAGTGATTCTAAGAGCGACGCCTGTCATCTGCATGTCATACGGACTCATGGTATTATTTCACTACCACAGCAGACTAAACTAAAAGAGTTCAAGAGGGGCCTGGATGTACTTCTGGTGTGTAATAATATTAAAGGCTATAGCTACTAAAGAGGGGTCGTTGATCCAGGGAGTTATTCTGATTGTCTGATGGGAGTCGGGAAGGAATTTTTTATTCCACTAAAGTGGGGAAAATTGGCTTCTACCTCACAGGTTTTGTTTTTGCCTTCCTCTGGATCAACTTGCAGGATAACAGGCTAAACTAGAGGGACAGATGTCTTCATTCAGCCTTATAAACTATGTTACTGTGTTACTGTTTCTTCCAGTCTGCTAGCTTACATTACTCCTAAAACTCCTCTCATTACCTATACCTTCCTTCAATCACATGACTTAGCTAGAGTATTCACTCTACAGATAGACAAACATTATATGTTCAAGTTATTTTATTTGTCGATTTCCTTCTTTCTTTCTGACATCTGCAGTAATTCACGTTTCCTACTTTGGCGATAAATAGAGTATGCAGTCTGCAATTAATGAAACTACCAAACAGCTCAGAACACTCATTTTTTAAATACTAAAATAGAACCTTGGCATTACACATAGGTGAATTTCCAAAGAGGATTTTAGGGGAGGAGATATACTTTAATGGTTATTATTAATATTATTATTGTTGTCATTATCATCATTAATATAGAAGTCAAATGTGCTTATATGAAAGTCTATATCTAATTACATTTGTGAACACTTCTGGAGAAGTCTAAGAATTTGGGCTCATGCACAAGGCCATGATGAGCCAAGTAACATGCAGTCCGTGTGTCTGCCCAATCTTCTGGACCGACTGCGGCTCCCCTGAAATAAACTGACTGTTTCAAAGTATTTTATAACACAGTCAGTTCATATCTGATTGCAGATCTCTTGTACTGGACTCACAGTTCAGGGGAGCCACATTCGGCCCAGGAGATCTGCAAGACACACAGATAGTGTTTCCTGGGCCGATCGTGGTCATGTACATGAGCACTTATATTTTTATAGTTCAATAAATTATATATTCATAACAATATTCTTTATCGTTTTACAGCTGCTACAAAATATGTGACCGTGAAACACTAAACATAGTAATAGAAAATACTGTGTAAGTTAAATAAATGGTCATAATTTAAGGAAGATTCCTACCTGCGTAATGTAGTATTGTATGTTAAGGCTTCCAGGGACAATATAAAGAGTTAAAAAGTAAACTTTATGATACAGGGAGAAAAAAAGCCAAAGAGAAACTGCATGGATCGTTAAAGCAAACTGATACTTGGTGTGACACCAGAAATAAACAGAGCGGGTAAATGAATGCTATCAATAGATAAAATCTGTCAATACACCCACTTAACGTTGTAGAAAGACATTGCAGCTGCACAGATGCAAAGGAAGAGATCTCTATATGTGAAAGCTCACAGCAGACAGCTTTTCCTTTGGAAGGATTTTCTCAATGGCCAATTCAAAAAATGTACCTGTGTAGATTTTAGTAGACTACTGGCAGAAATAAAGAAGAGTACAAGTAGCAAATTTTACTATGGAAAATCACTATAGCTGTCTGTGCAGAACCCCTGTGAACATCTGCAATTCTGCCTAGATTTTAATGTGTATATATATATATATATATACACACACAGTATATACACTCCTCAACTTTAAAATTGACTAAGGACAAGCCATATAGTTATGCAAATCAAGGAAGCATCAGGTGTTTCTAAGATCTGCAAATGATCAAATTTCCAAGAACCTAGCTCCAATCTATGGCATGTGGGAGGGGCATAAAAGCCAGATTGAAATGAAAATATTTTTGGCCACATGAAATGTGTGATTCCTCCTACTTGCAAAAATCTGAGGGGGACAGAATCCTTGAAATGAGTAACCTTGGTTTATCACTCCGGCAAATCGCTCAGCTCCTAGGCCAAGATGTGAGCACTGTTCAGAGTTGCATGTCCCGGTGGTTGGGAGAGCAATGACAAACGGGAATGACAGCAACAGGTCAGATCAGAAGAATGATGCATGAGCCAGATGTCCAGCTACAAATGTTCCATTGGCCTCATGTCACTCATGCACAGCAAGACGATGAAGGCAGGAATGGGGGTATATCCTCTTCACAGATGAATCCTGTTTTTGTCTTGGACACAATAATAGCTGGAGATCTGCAATGGCTTGAAGAGACGTTTACAAGGGACCATAACACCTGTCTTACTTCTGGGATAATGGTGTGAAATGGCATAATGTATGGTAGCTGGACCCCTCTAGTCTTTATTTCATTTCATTTCAGGTACACTAAGGCTTGTTTCACATCTGCGTCCAGCCAGAACAGCCTGATGGATCTGCTTAATGCAAATGTCAAACAAGTCTAACAGCTCCGTGTTACATTGATTTGGTATTGGAACCAATGGTATTGGAACCAATTTCTCAACAGGACAACATCACGCTGCATATAGATTGTGATACTATGGCCTGCAGCGTCTCTGAACTTGTCTCCCATCAAGCACATCTGGGACATCGTTGGCGTTGGTCAGCAATGGCAAATGGAGGTGCCAGCAGCGGATCTTGATCATTTGCATGTCCAAGTGAATTCTGCATGGCAGAATATTCTTATTAATAAACTTGACAGCATGCCAAGGTGTAGTTCTGAGAGTGGCACTTTTTTTTTGATACTGAATGAATGGAGATGTTTTGAATATTTTGTTTCCACTTTTTTATCATTTGCAGATCATTAACATGTCTATTGATCCTGTGATTTCCATTATTCCAAGATTTTTACTTCTTGGTGTTGCGATTTCACTGTTTAGGCATGGATAGGTTAGATAAAGATGATAGATCAGGGACAGACTGTTAGGGACACCAAACGCTATCTAATAGGGCCACAAAGTCCTTTTAAGGACTGGTATACGTGTGCTATCGATAGGTGTGATATACTGAGTGTGATATATTTATAATATACTTTCTAAAGTATATTATAGTACATTTGTATTGTGCAGCAGTTGTGTGCAGTTCTGCTGCGATAACGCAGCAATATATAGGGACAAACACTATTGGAATAACTAATTGCAACTGGTGTGATATACCTGTTGCCCCCAAAGAAACTGATTGAGGGGTGTAATATACCTATAATAGACTTTCTAACATAGAAAGTATATTATAGTGCATTTGTATTGTGCAGCAGTTGTGTGCGGTTCTGCTGAGATACAGCAGCTATATAGAGGGACAAGTGTTATTGGAATAACTATTTGCAATGGGTGCCATATACCTGTTGCCACAAAAAAACTGATTAAGGGGTTTGATATACCTGCTTCCACAAAATACTGGAATTACACCTTGTATATGCTTGATAGGCTGCTCCAGCAGAAACATGCCGTTAGGGACTAATTGTACAAAATCTGCAGCAGGACAGGTTCTAGGGAGCTTCTACGGCCATTTGAAGAGATCACCAAACTGGTCAGTCGCAGCCAGGGCCCCATCAATGACCGCATCTTACTCCTTCTTTCTTGAGCATGCATTTTGTCGTGTCATTCATCAAGCCAAAAGTTTTATCCAGTGACCGCCTTATTTACCTCCAGACACATAATCACTTGATCTTTTCTGTCAGGTGAATGCCTAATTTTTGGGGCCTATACTCCAGTAGCCTACAGTAAAATTGTTAATCAGTGAACGTCTAATATACCTCCAGCCACAATTAATATTCAGTTAACATCTAAAATACCTTTAGCCACATAATCACTTGCTCTTTTCGGTCAGGTGAATGCATAAATTTTGGGGCCTGTACTCCACTGGCCTACAATAAATTTGTTATCCACTGACCATCTAATATACCTCCAGCCACATAATCACTAGTTCTTCTCTGTCAGGTGAATGCCTAATTTTTGGGGCCTGTACTCCACTGGCCTGCAGTAAAATTGTTATCCACTGATCGCCTAATATACCTCCGGCCACATAATCACTTGTTCTTTTCTGTCCATTGAATGCCTAATGTTTGGGGCCTGTAGTCCACTGGCCTACAGCAAAATTTTTATTCAGTGAACGTCTAATATACCTCCAGCCACATTATCACTTGTTCTTTTCTATTAGGTGAATGCCTAATTTTTGAGGCCTGTACTGGCCTACAGTAAAATTGTTATCCACTGACCGTCTAATATACCTCCAGTCACATAATCACTTGTTCTTTTTTGTCAGGTGAATGCATAATTTTTGGGGCCTGTACTCCACTGGCCTACAATAAAATTGTTATTCAGTGAACGTCTAATATACCTCCAGCCACATAATCACTTGTTTTTTCTCTTTCAGGTGAATGCCAAATTTTTGGGCCCGTACTCCTGTGGCTTAAAGTAAAAAAAATTCTAGGCTCCAGCAGGGCACATTTTTGAGAGATTCCCTTTAAGATGCTTAAAAATGACTCCTGATTAAAATACATATTTTTGGGGAATTTTTGGCATTGATCCCCCTCTGGTATGTCACTGTCCATGTTATGGGACTATTTGTGCACTTCTAGTAAGTATTTGGTGGCTGCAAATATGACCTGAAGGTTTTTCAGGTTCGCCTGCCATTAAAGTGAATTGGGACCGCCGCGAACGCGTGGTTCGCGAACATTTGATTCCAGCCGATGTTCGTTTATCACTACTGATAATTCCCAAACCTTTTGGGAAAATATTCAGTGGAATAACAAGACAAAAGTTGAACTTTTTGGAAGGTGTGTGTCCCAATACATCTGGCCTACAATGAACACAGCATTTCAGAAAAAGAACCTCATACCGACAGTCAAACATGGTGGTGGCAGTGTGATGATCCGAGATCCATGCCTCATTCATTTTTAATGTGAGGTAGTTCACACTGTCGTGAGCTAGGCAAGTACGCTTACTGGTCATGATTTCCCCTGCTGCACTGAACATCCTTTTGGACAGGACACGCGACGAGGGGCAAGCCAAGAGTTCCATGGCAAATTGTGCCACTTCTGGCCATAGGTCAAGCCTGCACACTCAGTAGTCAAGGGGTTCCTCGCTTCTCAGAGCGTCAATATCGGGCGTTAACCAGATGTAGTCAGACACCTGTCAGTCTAGGCGTTCCCTGAGGCTGGATCCAGAGGACGCCTGTCGATGGGTTGGCTGCAAGAATGATCTCATATCCAAAGTGACCAACACATCTTCAAACTGCCCTCTTTTTGCAGGTGCGGTAGGATTGGTACCCGCACCCGTTTCGCTATGAGTGGAAATTCCTCTGTCAGTGCCTGCAACAGCAGAATGCAACATCTCTCACAGCAAGGCCTGGAAATGCTGCATTCTGACAGCCCTCTGTGATGCTGGTAACATGTCCGCCATGTTGTGTTTGTACCGGCGGTCTAAGTACATTGCCACCCAGTACAGGACCTTTACCTTTATGCTTTTTATACGGCGTTCCTCTTCAAACCCTGAAGCATGAAGGCCCCCATTTACACTAAATTGGAAGCGGTGGAGCACCCTGGCTGCTGCTCATCGCCCAGGAGAATGTCGTTCTCGGTCTCCTCCCCCCAGCCACAGACAACACCAGGGATCCCCGAAAAGTTTAAAGCCTGCTCTTCTTGCTCCTCCTCCTCTCCTCAGGCATCATCCTCATCTGACTCCCCTCCAGACTCCTGCTGAATTGTCTCAGATGGAGTAGCCCCCCTGGGAATTTATTCAGCATTGCGACTTCCTCATCTTCCAGCTCCTGCTCCTCAACAGCTTGATCAATGACATGACACAATGCAAAAAGAAGGTGTAATGTACGATGTCACTGATGGCACCCTTGCCGCGACTGACCAGTTTGGTGATCTCATCAAATGGCTGCAGGTGGAAAAAAAACAAGCTCCCCAGAACCTGCCCTGCCGCAGAGTCCGTACAGGTAGTAGTTAATGGCAAGATTTTGCTGGGGCAGCCTATCAAGCATATACAAGATGGAGTTCCAGCGCGTCGGGCTGTCACAAATCAGACATCTGACAGGCAAGTGGTGTCGCCACTGAACATCAGCAAGGTGAGCCATGGCCGTGTAAGATCTTCTAAAATGGCCAGAGATTTTCCTGGCCTGCCGCAAGACATCCTGGACCCCGGGGTATTTGGCAACGAATTGCTGCTCGGCTATGTTCAGGACGTGTGCCATGCACATGTGTCATTTTGTCCCGTTTCAGTGCGCTCAGCAGATTGGCACCGTTGTCGCACACCACTTTACCAACTGTCAAATTGAGCGTGATTTGCCACTGATCAGCCTGTGACCGCAGAGCTGAAATCAGTGCAGGACTGGTGTGGATCTTGGCTTCCAGGCACAACAACCGCAGCACAGCATGGCAACATCTCACCTGGCACATCGAATAGGTTCTGAGGAGCTTGGGGGTGCAGCCGAAGAGGCGGTAGCATTGGAAAAGGAGGAGTAAGCTGAGGAGGATACGGAGAATAGAGTAGGAGGAGGAGAAGAAGAGACAGGCCTGCATGCAATCTGTGGCGGTAACACCAAATCCACACGGGTGCCACGGGTTACATGCTTGATGGCCGTCAGAAGGTTCACCCAGTGGGCAGTAAAAGTTATGTTCCTTCCCTGCCCGTGTTTGCTAGACCACATGTCTGTGGTCAGATGTATCTTGGCACTGACACTGTGTGCCTGAGATAGTGCTGCCCATAATTATTCATACCCCTGGCAAATTTTGACTTAAAGCAACTTTAAGTCAAAATTTGCCAGGGGTATGAATAATTATGGGCAGCACTGTACATTAACTTGCTGCTGAACGTGGCCAAATAGTTCAGGGGTGCCCTTCTGGGAGAAATATTTCCTTCCAGGGACCTTCCATTGCGGTGTGCCAATGGCTACAAATTTTCTAAAGGCCTCTGAGTCCACCAATTTCTATGGCAGTAGTTGACTAGCAGTTCCAACAAGCCAGCGGTCAGCCATTGGGGAAGAGGATTATCAAGTGTAATCATTTTTTTACGCTCGAACATTTGGTGCCACGGAAGCCTGCCTTGTGCCAAGATGAACGCGACGACGGCACGGTGGAAGGCGGAGTGGAGGACAAATGGGAGGAGAGAGGAGAAGGAGAATAGGCAGGACGTTGAGCGCCGGGAGTGTGGCTTTGTGGGTTCTGACGGCGTTGCTTCCCCTGGGCTCGGTGATGGGAGGCCAGGTGCCTTCTTAAGGCGGTCATTCCTTGGTAAATGTTGGGCTTACCGCGACTTATGCGTTGAAAGCACAGGCTGCAGATGGCAACACTATTGTCAGCAGCTGACACGTTAAAAAAAGTCCACACTGCAGAGCCATGTGCTGGCGTCCTGGGAGCGCTATAAGTGACTGTGCATGGTGGAAGGCTCACTCCAGATACATTTGCAGTCTGCTTTTTACCTATTGTGCCCTGCAAGCTCTGCCTGCTTCCCCTACTTCTTCTCCCTCTCTGCTACTCCGTCTCTCCCTCTGAACTCCCCTCCTCTTCCTCTCTTGTGGGCATCCACATGACGTCCATCGACACGTCATCATCACCTTCACCATCACTGACATTTGAGATGTCGGAGTAGGCAGCAACAGCGGGGACCTCCGTCCTTGGTCTAATCTGGGTACTGTCGTCAGATCGCTGGGTGGTGGCCGTTGCTATCTCCTCTTCCTCATCCGATATCAAGAATGGCTGCACATTGGTAAGGTCTGGGAATAGATGGGAAAATAATTCCTCTGACTCAAGTGGAGGGGCTATGGTGGTGGTGGTGTCTTTGGGGGTGCACACAGCAGAGAGTGAGGAGGATGCTGATACAGAGGATGAGGAGGGTGCAGAAACGGAAGGCTGAATGTGCCACTCAACCAACTCTGGTGCGTCATTTGAAGTAATCGCACGTGCCTTCTCCAACTTTCCCCTTATGCTCTGGCCTGGTGCACCGGCCCGACCCCTTTTATCTCTGCGGAACGTTCTGCCTCTTTCTCTGCCTGTCATTTTCTGAATGACCCTCTGCCTACGTCCGTAGAGAAAAGCAGTATTGACACGTTCAGTGTGGGGGGAATGGGAACAGTAAATGGGCCTGGAAACTAGGGAAGAAATAAGTCACCTCCTAACCAACCATAATCCGGGCCCAAACTACCTATGAATATGAATAGACCCTGAAGATAGGAATATTCATATGCAGGATAGGTAGGCCCTTATTTTCCTATAAGGCACTGAAAAAAGGTCAGGACGAGTGACAACCCATTCCTCCCCAGATGGACAAATGGAAGTCTGTGTCAGGCCCAGATACAAGCAACAGGGAATATAACAAACACAAACGCGACACTTAACTTCTGTAGAGACGGACGATCAGGAACACCAGAGACAAACTCACACCAGCTCAGCTAAACCCAAATGAAGTTATCTACCGCATAGTCAGAAGGGTGAGGTCAGACTATAAAGGGTAGAAGTGATGACCACTGAGCAACAGATGAGAAAAGGGAAGTGGTCATTAACCCCATCAACACTGAATGAAGAGAAATCCAGGAGGCTGTTAGATTCCTCCACGCTCAGCCAGTCTCCTTTATTTCCTGATTTCAGTCACCTGAGGGACCGTGACAAGTATTTGTGGAATAAGTTATGTCGCAGCCCTCAATCAGTATTTGGTGGGAAAAGGTATATAGCAATAGCACCCCTCAATCAGTATTTTGTGGAAGAAGGTATATGGCACCCCTCAATCAGTATTTGGTGGAAACTGGTATATAGCACCCCTCAATCAGTATTTGGTGGAAACAGGTATATAGCACCCCTCAATCAGTATTTTGTGGAAGAAGGTATATAGCATTCCTCAATCAGTATTTGGCAGAAACAGGTATACGGCACCCCTCAATTAGTATTTTGTGGAAGCAAGTGTATCACAGCCCTCAATCAGTATTTTATGGAAGAAGGTATATAGCATTCCTCAATCAGTATTTGGCAGAAACAGGTATATAGCACCCCTCAATCCGTATTTTGTGGAAGCAGGTATATCGCAGCCCTCAATCAGTATTTGGTGGAAGAAGGTATTTGGCACCCTGCAATCAGTATTTGGCGGAAACAGGTATATAGCACCCCTCAATCAGTATTTGGCGGAAACGAGTATATAGCACCCCTCAATCAGTATTTTGTAAAAGCAGGTGTATCGTAGCCCTCAATCAGTATTTGGTGAAAGAAGGTATCTAGCAATAGCACCCCTCAATCAGTATTTTGTGGAAGAAGGTATATGGCACCCCTCAATCAGTATTTGGCGGAAACTGGTATATAGCACCCCTCAATCAATATTTGGCAGAAACAGGTAAATAGCACCCCTCAAACAGGATTTTGTGGAAGAAGGTATATCGCAGCCCTCAAGCATTTTTTTTTTGGGCAACAGGTATATCACACCCGTTGCAATTAGTTTCTCCAATAGCGTTTGTCCCTCTATCTAGCTGCTGTATCGCAGCAGAACCGCACATAACTGCTGCACAATACAAATACACTATAATATAATTTCTATGTTACAAAGTATATTATAATTATATCACACCCCTCTGTATCACACCTATCGATACCACACCTATACCATTCTTAAAAGCACAGAGAGCTATGGGGACTGGATATTGCGGATGTGCTAGCGGCGATCTAGCAGCTCATTTCCTGATCTCTATACACAAAATCCAGCTCAAGCGTGTTTGGGTTCTACACCAGGACAATGATCCAAAGCACGCCAGCAAGTCCACCTTTGAATGGCTGTAAAAAAGACAAAATTAAGGTTTTGGGGTGGCTTAGTCAAAGTCCGGACTTAAATACGATTGAAGTGTAGCATGACCTTAAACATGACATTCATACTTGAAAACCCTCTAATGTGGCCAAATTAAACAATTCTGCAAAGATGAGTGGGCCAGAATCTTTCCACAGAGATGTGAAAGACTCATTGCTAGTTATTAGTGTTGATCGAGCATGCTCAGCCGAACATCAGTTCGGCTCGAGCATCGCAATGCTCGGCACATTGCGGTGTTCGGCCAAATACTGTGTGTGCTCGAGCGCGATGCTCGAGTCTCCTGTCCGCACTTTTGTTGGCTGCTACACAGCCAATAAACATGCAGGTAAGTACTGGCACTCAATATAATGATGTAGCCATGTTGGTAACTAGCATTACAGTGATTGGCTGGCCGGAACGCGTCATCTGGCGCTATGAAGCACCCTATGACACGTGGTTCGACCAGTCTTAGTCAGGAAAAGCTGTGCTGTAGAAGGGACAGATAGTGTAGGGAATTGAATTTAATTTTTTTGTTAGGCAGGGTTGGTGTTAGAGACCCAAAAGTCCTGTTAAGGACTATTGTTGTGTCTGGCAGCAATATATATTTTTAGCGCAACCTGCGCTAAATTGCGTGCAATTGTTTGGCTGCTGCATTACCGCCGCGACATTACCTGCGCTACATCTCCAGTATAACGTTAGCGCATCTGAAATATCAGTGACATTCAGTGTAATTTTTTTGCTGCTGGTGTGTCATGGAAGGCGAGGGAAGGGAAGCAAACAAAACAACAAAATTACACAAAACAGCAGGCTAGGCCCCAACAGCTAGGGAACAGGGAATGGTCACCACCTGATAGTCCCTGAGCCTTTCCCTGGCTGCTACCAACATGAACAAATCTTGATGGTTGAAGTGTTCATGCACTCAAACCTAAGCCCCGCTGCAACTGATACAAACCCTCAGCTAGGGAGCAGGAGAAAAGACAACAGGTTCCTTGCCCCAGATGAAGGAACCCGTGTCTACCTAAGGCCTAGCCCATACAAACAACAGAAGGGAAGGAAGGAGAACTTATCTGAAAGCAAACTGGGAGCAGGAGATCCACAAAACACCAGCAGCAAACTCCAGGAGAAACTATAAACCGCAAGGGCTATAGTGAGAGGCAGGTATAAATAGCATCACTAACAAACTAATGAGCAGAACCTGTGAGGGTGCGGGATCCTGCCCAAAGCAACAACAAAGCAATCTGTCAGATAGAATCCCGTGCAGCAAGTCTGACAGATCACTCACAGGGTAGAGCGTGACATGGTGTCAGCGACATTACCTGTGCTACATCTCCAATATAACGTTAGCGCATCTAAAATATCAGTGACATTCAGTCTAATTTTTTTGCTGCTGGTTGCAGCGACATTACCTGTGCTACATCTCCTGTATAACATTTGCCCATCCTAAATATCAGTGACATCCAGTGTAATTTTTTCGTTGCTGGTTGCAACGAAATTACCTGCACTACATCTCCTGTATAACATTTGCCCATCCGAAATATCAGTGACATTCAGTGTAATTTTTTCGCCACTGATGACAGCGACATTACCTGTGCTATATCTCCTGTATAATGTTTGCCCATCCTAAATATCAGTGAAATTCAGTCTAATTTATTTGCGCGTACACTTACAAAACCTGCACTACTGTGACATACTTGCAAGCATATATACCGCTTAATATGCGGAAGGCGAGCAGTAGGGGACAGGGAAGTGGCCGTGCTGCTGATGGTACACGCAGAGGCCGTGGCCCTGTGCGCGGTGAAACTGTGCCTGCTGTACCTAGCTTCATGTCCCAGTTTGCAGGGCGGCGCAGGACACCACTCTCGATGTCACAGACCAGTGCAACCAGGTGGTCAGTTGGATTGCAGCAGATAATGCTTCCAGTCGGTTAGGCACCACCCTGTCTTCCTCAAAGTCCAGTCTCAGTAGCCAAGAGTCTGGTCAACAGAATCCACACCCTGATCCTCCTTCCTCCCACCATGGAGAGTCTTTGCAAACAAGTGATCCCAAACTCGGATATTCTGAGGAGCTCTTTTCATCGCCATTCCTTAATTTGGGCCTCTCGCCAAGCCCGCTTGAAGAGGGACATGAGGAGATCTTGTGCACTGATTCCCAAACTCTTGAGCATCCACAGTTAGAAGAATATGGCGGTTGGGAATGGCAATTAGTGTTTCATGAGGTGGATGATGATGATGAGACACAGTTGCCAATAAGTCAACCGCAATTAGTGTCTCAAGAGGTTGATGATGAGGACGATACACAGTTGTCAATAAGTGAGGTTGTTGTTAGGTCAACAAGTCAGGAGGTGAGAAAGTGAAAGAGAAGGTGCTGGACGATGAAATTACTGACCCAACCTGGGAAGGTGGCAAGCCTAGCAAGGACAGCAGTAGAGGTGGGGGAATCCGCAGCACCGCAACATGCTAAAAGAGGCAGTGGGGCGGCAAAAGGAAGAAGGTGGACCACACCAAATAGGCCCGCAACTGTTCCCCGGAGCACCCCCTTGCAAAAATCTCCCTTGCCAAGGGGTAGTTGTTCCACAGTCTGGCGCTTTTTTGATGAAAGTGCGGACGATGAAAGAATTGTCATTTGCAAACTGTGCTGTACCAAAATGAGTAGGGCGTGAACACTAGCAACCTCACCACCACCAGCATGATCCGCCACATGGCATCAAAGCACCCTAATAGGTGGGCCGAACTCCTGGGTCCATACCACTGCCTCCTCTTCCCCTGTGTTACGTGCTGGCCAATCCCCTGTTCAAGGCGCAGACCCGGATGCCTCCAGCATCTGGACTTTCGCAAGCACCATCAGCTAGCACATCCACTTCTGTGTCCCAGCACAGTGTACAAATGTCCTTACCCCAAGCCTTTGAACGAAAGCAAAAATACCCAGTCACTCACCCACATGCCATAACACTAAATGCGCACCTTTCCAAATTGCTGACCCTAGAAGTGTTGCCATTTTGGCTTGTGGACACTGAGGCTTTCCGCAGCCTGATGGCGGCGGCTGTCCTTCGTTACTCAGTCCCCAGCCGCCACAATTTTGCCCGTTGTGCCGTTCCCGCCTTACACCAGCATGTGTCCTATAACATCACCTGTGCCGTGATCAACGCAGTTTTTGGGAAGATCCACTTAATGACTGACACATGGACAAGTGCTTTTTGGCCAGGGACACTACATTTCCCTGACGGCACACAGGGTGAACGTTGTGGAGGCCGGGAGCGAGTCGTACCCTGGGATGGCACAGGTGCTACCGACACCAAGGATTAAGAGGCCTACTTCCATCAGGATTTCCGCCACCACCTACATTAGTGGCTGCAACCCCCCTTCTCCTCCTCCACTTCCACCTCTTAATTGTCATCTTGTAGTACCAGTCAGCCATCAGTCAGTAGCTGGAAGCAGTGTAGCACTGCAGTGGGGAAGTGGCAACAGGTCGCGCTGAAACTTATTTGCTTAGGTGACAAACAGCACACTGCCGCAGAGCTGTGGCAGGGTAAATGGGACCAGACTGAGCTGTGGCTCCCACCACTCAACCTAGAACGAGGCATGATTGTGTCTGACAATGGCCGTAACTTGGTAGCGGCTTTGGACCTCGGCAAGGTCACACACATACCATGCCTAGCCCACGAGTTCAACTTAGTGGTTCAGTGGTTCCTCAAAACCTACCCCAATTTGCCTGAGCTACTGGTGAAGGTGTGCTTCGTTTGTGCCCATTTCCGAAAGTCATCTACAGCTGGCGCCGGTTTGGCAGCGCTGCAACAGCGCTTGCAACCGACTCTTGCACGCTCAGAAACTCCACGTTCCACATGTTGGCCAGGCTTTGTGAGCGGCAGAGGGCAGTAGTGGAATACCAGCTGCAACATGGTTGTCGCCTTTCCAGTCAGCTTCTGCTCTTCACAAGCAATTAGTGGGCATGGATGTCTGACCTTTGTGAGGTTTTACGCAACTTTGAGGAATCAACACAGATAGTCAGCAGCGATGCTGCTATTATCAGCGTATAAACAGCAGAAAAAAGTTCCAGCACTATTGAAGATTCTGTTGCTTTGTCTTTATTTTCGGTAACATGTTACATCATGTGGACACCATCTCACACCCCCACATATTGAAGCGTTTCGAACTATACTGTTCTTAGTCGTAACTGTGTGCACTGCTTGACCCTCGGGATTAAAAAGATCCATTCCCCCTGAAAAGGAGGGGATGGGGAACCACACCCCTAGGGCGAGGCAAAGCACTTGCTCTGTTCTGTGCTACACCCATTATCTACATTTGACATCATATTAAAAAACAACACCTATAGATCCCACCCAAAAAATATATATGAGGTACAAAATACAAAAACACCTATCTAGGAAAAGGTCCAGGACAGCTGGAGAGTCAATGTTGGTTGCAGGTTTGCATCAGTGTTTTGGGGTCATCTTGTTTTTTATGCAGATTGGATAAGAGTTGCGTAGTAACTGATTGTAACGGATTTCCTGGAATCCCGACTGGGTACTTCCGTTGATGGATGCTCCAAGTTCTTCCCAAGGGCTCCAAGCACTCCATTTGACACTGCAAGAACTGCTGACCCCAAGAACTGCCGCAGTTTGGTTCGGATCTCGCCGTCTTCTACCCACCCTGGACCTACTACAAGGCTTCCAGGTTCCAGTGGGTGAACCTCTCTTCCTTCAGAGAGAGATGCAGGAACAAACTCCTAAAAGAGCTCAGGGATTATAGCCAGGGGAGTATACAGCGTATAGCATTCCCCAGTGTAGATGCAGCCTTTTCCCCACACACATGAGACGAGGCTCTATGTTGAGGGTAAAACAGGAACTCTTTAATAGGGCTACATGTCAGCCTTTTATGCAGGTCTTCCAGCAAGGGACACTCCCCTGGGGACCTTGTGGAAGACTGAGACAGTTTTCACATTAGCCAATCACATGCATTTACAGTATGGAAACACTGACAAAAACTGTACACATCCCCCCCCTCTGCCTGTGATACAATTAACAAACACAATGGGCTCTGCCTATGATACAGTTACCAAACACAATGGGCTCTGCCTGTGATACAATTACCAAACACAATGGGCTCTGCCTTTGATACAATTACCAAACACAATGGGCTCTGCCTTTGATACAATTACTAAACACAATGGGCTAACTTAATCACTCACAGGCAGAAAACACACATTTTCCCCAAAATGCAGAAAACACTCCAAAGCCCCACATAGCCCTATAAATTATTCATCCCTGGATAGCTCTGATCTGGGCGAACAACATATTCAGAAATCACCCAGATCTGAGTAGGGGTTCCCGGATCCCATGGAGGTCACATTTGACCGACCGCAAGCATGGTTGTGCGGCCCGTCTACCTTCTCCTTCAAAGTTTTAGTATATGGGCCATACTCCTGAGGCAAAAGGCTGTCAAACAGGCCCCTCTAAAATCCAGTGACGAGCTTATTTCTGCCACACTGATAAAAAAAAAAAGTAATATGGTCAGGAAACACAAAGGCTCATTGATGACAGTTTTAGCATTTGATAACTTTACAGACAGAGCACTTACACATTCTATGTGCTGTCAGTGCTGCTGACCTTCCAACATTATCCGCAGCACCCAATAGAAAATGCTCTGTTCCCAAGCTTATTTTCAATTGTGGAAACGTGAAGTGATTCATTAATCAAGACCAGTGTTTTTTAACAACAGTTAATTAATTCAGTCTGTCCGATAGCTGCAAAACGATGCATAGACATTCCAAGCTCAATAATCTTTACTGAAAATAATGGGCAGTATTAGTGCAGTTCCTCGGTGTGTTCAATATGAAACAAGATAGGTAAGAAGTATCTCAAATATGTTCTCTATACAGTACCTCTGTATTTACAGACTGTACAATAAACCTAAAGCTCATCTATCCACATTTGATGCGCAGACTTTTGCTCCATCACAAGAATGCTGACGTGAAGATGCTTGGAGACCTTAGAATGTCAACTGGCCCCACCAAAAACACCAAGTTCAGCTGGAGCATCAGAAATTTTGCCATATATATATTTGCTCAGGTATCAACGATTATAAGACACAAATATATAGTAGATATGTCCGAAAATATAGTAAAATGTTTGTACATCATACTGTACATACAGAGATCTTTAGTATAAGGGTTATGTATAAGCATATTTAATGGACCACTTTCAAACAAATGAAAGTGTACATGTATGACAGATTGAAGCTATATCATAGGCTGTCTGCCCACATATGTATGCTGTGTGCTAAAATGATATCATTGACCCCAGTCTGTGTGAATCATATAGCAGCTCCTTGAAAAAAAAATTTGAAGATTTTACTCTGGGTTTCTTGCTCCTAATGACCATCATTAAGAATGGATTTTGTGCTGAATCCTTTTTTAAGATATTTTTATAGAGAAACTATTGGTGGAGATTTTCTTATCAAAATCCACCAGAGATTAAATAATCAAAACGCACCGGAATTCTAGCACAATTGCCACCAAATTTTGCAATTCTTCCAACAAGGGGTGTTGTGGATTAGCAAAAAGGAAGTGACTTTGTGAAAAAGGGGTCTGGCACATTGTGCTAAAATTTTGAAGCAAGCTTAAGCCAACAAACAAGTGGTGTAAACTTAGACTAGACAATGTATAGCTGCCACAGAAGTATCAACCAGAATCAGCCACTATTAGTGTTGAGCAAACCTAAACTGCAAAGATCTGGTCGTACTGAACTTTGCGAGTTTGGGTACCCGGACCAGAACCTGAACTTTGCAGCAAAAGTTCAGGTCCGAGTTCAGTGTTCAGGCAATTAATAAATAAAGCTTGTTGAAGAGCTGCAGGGCAGCTAATCAACAAGCTTTTAAGCTGTATGCACTTAGAAGCCATCACAGCCATGCCATTGCCTAGTAATAGCATGGCTGTGATTGGCCGATGCATCATGTGACCCAGCCTCTATACAAGCTGGATCACGTGTAGCACCGCCCATCAGCTCTGAGTAGTGCAGGGACAGGAAGCAGGCAGCTGAAGTGAGGGAGAGTGTTAGGAATTTCACATGGCTTTTTATCTGTGGGTGACCTATAGTGATTTTTTTGAGGGTGCTATACACCAGCTTTGCACCCCTGACACAGAAATATAATAATTAATATGGCTGTTAATTCTATGGGTGACCTATAACAATTTTTTTGTGGGTGCAATGCACCATTTTTGTACACCTGACACAAAAATATAATAGTTAATCCATCTATTAGTTCGGTGGGTGACACATACCCATTTTTTGTGTGAGGTACACCTGCACTGCATCCGTGACAGGGAAATTAATATAGTTAATCCGTCTGTTAGTTCAATGGGTGACATATACCCATTTTTTGTGTGACGTACACCTGCACTGCATCCGTGACAGTGAAATTAATATAATTAATCTATATTTTAGTTCAGTGGGTGACATATACCCATTTTTTGTGTGAGGTACGCCTGCACTGCATCCGTGACAGCAAAATTAATATAGTTAATCTGTCTGTTAGCTCAGTGGGTGACATATACCCATTTCTGCTGTAAGGAACACCTGCACTGCATCCGTGACAGGGAAATTAATATAGGTAATCTGTTTGTTAGTTTGGTGGGTGACATATACCCATTTTTGGTGGGAGGTACACCTGCACGGCATACGTGACAGTGAAATTAATATAATTAATCCGTCTTTTAGTTCAGTGGATGACGTATACCCATTTTTTTGTGTGAGGTACACCTGCACTGCATCTGTGACAGGGAAAGTAATATAGTTAATCCGTCTGTTAGATCGGTGGGTGACATATACCCCTTTTTGGTGTGAGGTACACCTGAACTGCATGCGTGACAGGGAAACTAATATACACTGCTCAAAAAAATAAAGGGAACACAAAAATAACACATCCTAGATCTGAGTTAATTAAATATTCTTCTGAAATACTTTGTTCTTTACATAGTTGAATGTGCTGACAACAAAATCACACAAAAATAAAAAAAGTGGAAATCAAATTTTTCAACCCATGGAGGTCTGGATTTGGAGTCACACTCAAAATTAAAGTGGAAAAACACACTACAGGCTAATCCAACTTTGATGTAATGTCCTTAAAACAAGTCAAAATGAGGCTCAGTAGTGTGTGTGGCCTCCACGTGCCTGTGTGACCTCCCTACAACGCCTGTGCATGCTCCTGAAGAGGTGGCGGACAGTCTCATGAGGGATCTCCTCCCAGACCTGGACTAAAGCATCTGCCAACTCCTGGACAGTCTGTGGTGCAACGTGACGTTGGTGGATAGAGCGAGACATGATGTCCCAGATGTGCTCAATTGGATTCAGGTCTGGGGAACGGGCGGGCCAGTCCATAGCATCAATGCCTTCGTCTTGCAGGAACTGCTGACACACTCCAGCCACATGAGGTCTAGCATTGTCTTGCATTAGGAGGAACCCAGGGCCAACCGCACCAGCATATGGTCTCACAAGTGGTCTGAGGATCTCATTTCGGTACCTAATGGCAGTCAGGCTACCTCTGGCGAGCACATGGAGGGCTGTGCGGCCCTCCAAAGAAATGCCACCCCACACTATTACTGACCCAATGCCAAACCGGTCATGCTGGAGGATGTTGCAGGCAGCAGAACGTTCTCCACGGCGTCTCCAGACTCTGTCACGTCTGTCACATGTGCTCAGTGTGAACCTGCTTTCATCTGTGAAGAGCACAGGGTGCCAGTGGCGAATTTGCCAATCTTGGTGTTCTCTGGCAAATGCCAAACGTCCTGCACGGTGTTGGGCTGTAAGCACAACCCCCACCTGTGGACGTCGGGCCCTCATATCACCCTCATGGAGTCTGTTTCTGACCGTTTGAGCAGACACATGCACATTTGTGGCCTGCTGGAGGTCATTTTGAAGGGCTCTGGCAGTGCTCCTCCTGTTCCTCCTTGCACAAAGGCGGAAGTAGAGGTCCTGCTGCTGGGTTGTTGCCCTCCTACGGCCTCCTCCACGTCTCCTGATGTACTGGCCTGTCTCCTGGTAGCGCCTCCATGCTCTGGACACTACGCTGGCAGACACAGCAAACCTTCTTGCCACAGCTCGCATTGATGTGCCATCCTGGATAAGCTGCACTACCTGAGCCACTTGTGTGGGTTGTAGACTCTGTCTCATGCTACCACTAGAGTGAAAGCACTGCCAGCATTCAAAAGTGACCAAAACATCAGCCAGGAAGCATAGGAACTGAGATGTGGTCTGTGGTCACCACCGGCAGAACCACTCCTTTATTGGGGGTGTCTTGCTAATTGCCTATAATTTCCACCTGTTGTCTATCCCATTTGCACAACAGTATGTGAAATTGATTGTCACTCAGTGTTGCTTCCTAAGTGGACAGTTTGATTTCACAGAAGTGTGATTGACTTGGAGTTACATTGTGTTGTTTAAGTGTTCCCTTCATTTTTTTGAGCAGTGTAGTTAATCTGTCTGTTAGTTCGGTAGGTGACCTCAAAGAATGAGGAGAGCATCAAATAAAAAACGTGGCCCTGGTTGTGATGCTGCTGGATTTGGTGGAGCTCCTGTTGCAGGGAGAGGACGTAGTGCCAGCAACAAGCCCAAATGAAACAATTTTCCGTTCAGCGTTATTTTGTATTCCCGAATACCGGTGTTCGAATGGTGAGGTCAGAATAAGTAGAGGCGGTGTAGATTGGGTGGCTGACAGTGCCTTCAGTTCCTTCAAATTATCTTCCACCCAGTCCCTTGCTGAAATTGCAGAGTTGGCACCATGGCCGTCTGTCTTTCACCTCACCCCTTTGCAAATCAGCCAAGCAGGCTGAGCCCCAAGTCATGCAGCAGTCTCTTTTGCTTTTAATGATTCTGCTGGCAGGGTTTCCATGGACCATCCACCTAGCTCATCCCAGAAGTGGAAGAGATTGAGTGTACTGATGCCCAACAACTTATGTTTCAGGATGTGGACATGGGAGGACCACCGCAGCACGTCTCTAATGATGATGAAGCACAGGTGCCAACTGTGACGGCTTTCTGCAGTGAGCAGGCTGGCAAGGAGCGCAGGGGTGAATAGTGGGTGGAAGATGATGTGGAGGATGATGAGGTCCCAGAACCCACTTGGAATCAAGGACATGTGAGTGACATGTACAGCTCAGAGGAAGAAGTGGTGGTCACACAGTGCTAGCCGTACAGCAAAAGAGGGACCAGGGTGCAAAATCCGTCCCATAGCCATTATGCCTGCAACTGCCCACCGCACCCAGGAACTGAGCACACCAAAGCCAGCTCCAAAAAGCACCCTGGCGTGGCAGTTTTTCAGACAATGTGCTGATGACAAGACGCGAGTGGTTTGCATGCTGTGCAATCTGAGCCTGAAGTGAGGCATAAATGTTCTAAACCTGAGCACCACCTGCTTGACCAGGCATCTAAATGCAAAGCATGAGCTGCAGAGGAGTAAACACCTCAAAAACTACAAAAGATCTCAGGCTTCTCCTGCTCCCTCTTCTGCTGCAGTGTCGGCCTCTTCCTCCCCCTCTGGAGTGACAGTGGCACCTGTCAGCAACACCACCACCTCCACCACCGTCAAAATCATAAAGCATCTCTACACTGCCCCATGGAAGTGTTCAGCTTTACATCCCTCAAACACTGGAGAGAAAGAGGAAGTTCCCCCCTACCCACCAGCGATCCCTGGCCCTGAATGCCAGCATTTCAAAATTCCTGGCCTTTGAAATGCTGTCATTACATCTGGTAGAGACGGAGACTTTTAAAAACCTTATGGTGGTGGCTGTCCCACAGTACGTGGTTCCCAACCGCCACTATTTTTCCAGGCGAGCCATCCCTGCCCTGCACAACCAAGTGGTGGACAAAATCAAGTGTGCACTGTGCAACACTATTTGTGGCAAGGTCCACATAACCACCGATATGCGGACCATAAAGCACGGGCAGGGACGTTATAGCTCCCTAACTGCACACTGGGTAAAGGAAATGGCGGCTGGGCCTGAGGCGGATAGAAGTTTGCAGCATGCCCTTCCGCCACTCAGAATTGCTGGACGTTTCTTGTTGCCTCCTGTTGCCTCCTCCTCCTACTCCACTTCCTCCTCTACCGCCTCCTCATCCGGTAAGCGTAACACCTGCACCACCAACTTTAGCACAGCCAGCGGGAATCAACAGCAGGCTGTTTTGAAACTCATCTGTTTGGGGGGAATAACCCACACTGCGCAGGAGCTGTGGATGGGCATGGAACAACAGATTGATGAGTGGTTGGTGCTACTGAGCCTCAAGCCCTGCCTGGTGGTGTGCAATAATGGGCGAAATCTCGTAGCAGCTCTTGGCCTAGCCGGTTTGCCGCACATCCCTTGCCTGGGACATATGCTGAATTTGGTGGTGCAGAAGTTCCTGAAAAATTACGCCGATATGTCAGAGCTGCTGCAGAAAGTGCGGGCAGTCTGTGCATGCTTTCGGCGTTCTCACCCTGCTTCTTCGTGCCTGTCTGAGCTGCAGCATAACTTCGGCCTTCCCGCTCACCACCTCATATGCCTACAAGGTGGAACTCCAGCTTGAACATGTTGGAGAGACTGTGCAAGCAACAGCAGACGATAGTGAAGTTTCAGCTGCAGCACGCAAGGGTGAGTCGCTCTGCGGAACAGCATTACTTCACCATCAACGAGTGGGCCTCGATGCGGGCCATGTGTTCTGTGTTGCGTTGTTTCGAGTACTCCACCAACATGGCCAGTGCCCATGACGCCATCCTCAGCATTACTATCCCACTTCTATGTCTCCTTAAGAAAAAAGCTTTGGGCGATGATGGAAGAGGATGTGGCACAGGAGGAAGAGGAAGAGGGATCATTTCCACGGTTATCAGGCCAGTCATTCACAAGTGGCTCAGAGGGTGGGTTCCTGCACCAACAGAGGCCAGGTACACAAATGTCCAGCCAGAGCACAGTTCTGGATAATGAAGAGGTGGAGGATGATGATGATGAGGAACCGTGTTCACAGCAGGATGGCATCCAAAGCAGCTCATAGGCATCACTGGAGTGTGGCTGGGGGATACAGAGGACACAGACGATACACCTCCCATAGAGGACAGCTTGTCGTTGCCTCTGGGCAGCCTGGCACACATGAGCGACTACATGCAGCAGTGCCTGCACAACGACCGCCGAGTTGCCCACATTCTAACCAGTGCCGATTACTGGGTGGCCACCCTGCTGGATCCCCGCTACAAGGACAACGTGCTGTCCTTAATTCCATCACTGGATTGTGATAGGAAAATGCACGAGTACAAGCGCATGCTAATAGACGCGCTGCTGATGGCATTCCCACCTGATAGCCGGTGCTAAGTGGAAGCACAAGGCGATTGCAGAGGAGGAGGAAGAAGTCACAGCTGGGGCACCGCCAGCAACTCAGAAGGGAGGGTTAGCATGGCCAAAATGTGGAAAAGCATTGTCAGCCAGCCACAACAACCAGCACCAGCAGCTGATACGAAACGTCTTCGCAGGAGGCAGCATTTTATCAACAAGGTGGAACAGTACGTGTGCACACGCCAACATGTACTGACTGATGGGTCTGCCCCATTCAACTTCTGGGTCTTCAATTTGCGACACATGGCCTGAGCTTGCCCTTTACGCTTTGGAGGTACTGGCCTGCCCTGCGGCCAGTGTATTGTCTGAACTTGTGTTTACCATGGCAGGGGGGGGGGTTATCACAGACAAGTGCAGCAGCCTGTCCAAAGACAACGTGGGCAAGCTCACGTTCATTAAAATGAACCAGGCATGGACCCCACAGGACTTGTCCGTACCTTGTGCTGAATAGACAAGTAAAGCGGCCACACCCAGCCATTGTTAAACTCCAGCGCACTTTCTCTTAGCATTTTCTTTTCCATTTCCCATGTTTTGGGGCCGTCCCAAATTTATAGAAAAATTCATAAATAAAGGAAAAAAACAAACAAAAGCAGTCTTGGCTATCTCCTCCTCCACCCCCGCTTCCACCTACACTGCCACGTCTACCACCTCCTCAACCTACAACTCCACTTTGACCTCCGCCTCCTAGTTCAAGAATATAATTTTTTTTATTTATATTCTGTTATTTAAAGTCATTTCCCTATCCACATTTGCTTGCAGGGCAATTGTCCTGCTCTTATCCCCATTTTGCTTCCATTTGCAGCCCTCTAGCCCTTACTATGACTATTTTACAGCCATTTTTTATTGCACCAAAGTTTCGGTCCCCATTGACTTCAATAAGGGTTCAGGTTAAGGTTCGAATTCGGGTCAATTTTGGGTCCCGAACCCGAACCTTGACCCGAAGTTCGGCCGAACCCAGTGAACCCAAACATTCAAAGGTCCACTCAACCCTAGCCACTATGCTAAATCTGCCACAGTAAATATGCCACTATGATAAATCTGCCAGTTTCTGGTGGCTGCCTGACTGTCTAGGGAGGGTAGACAGGGACTGGTGGTCCCCTTCCCCCCCCCCCCCCCCCCAGGCTTCCTGTGGTGGTTATTAATCCACTGGCCCCTTTGTATATCGTTTAAGGGGTAAGGGATTAGTAGGGGGTTAATATGGGGATCCTGTGGCGATAGGAAGAGGCGCGCAGTTAGGCAGGCTACTTAAAACCTTGTCACTAGAGTTGAGCGGACACCTGGATGTTCGGGTTCGACGAGTTTGGCCGACCTTGAAAAAAAAAAAGAAGTGAAGTCAAAGGGGACCCGAACTTTTGGGCACTAAAATGGCTCTAAAATAGTCCTGGAAAGGGCTAGAGGGCTGAAAAAAGGCATCAAAATGTGCTTAAGAGCATGGCAACTGTTCTGCCAACAAATGTGGATAGGGAAATGACTTAAAATAACATTAAATACAGAAAAATAAAAATAAAACAATCTGAATCTAGGAGTAGGAGGTTGAGGAGGCGGTGGATGGGTGGATGTGGCGGTGTAGGTTGATGTGGCGGTGTAGGTGGAAGCGGCGGTGAAGGAGGAATAGGTAGCCAACACTGATTTGTGTTATTTTTTATTTTTAAATTGGGACATATAACAAAATAAAACGAAGAATAAGTGCACTTGAGTACAAGAATGGATGGTTGAGGCTGGTATAAATGTCTATTCTGCACAAGGTACGGACAAGTCCTGTGGGATCCATGCCTGGTTCATTTTAATAAACGTAAGCTTGTCCACATTGGTTGCGGCCTGTGATAATGCTCTCTGCCGTGCTAAACACACGTTCACACTATACACTGGCTGCAGGGCAGGTCAGCACCTCCAAGGCTGACAAAGCTTTTTGTCATGGTCTTACCTGCTTGCTGCTCTCCTTCGTTTGACATGTGCTGGCGGCCATCTTGGTTTCTGGGTTTCTTGTAGCCTTCCACCCTGCGGCTCCTCCTTCCCCTGGGAGGAGCTGGATGCCTAGCTCATATATATAGGAGGTCTGTGGCTTCAGTTCCTTGCTTGGTCCTCTTGTGTTCACATGCTTCTAAGACTGCTGCTGCTTCTGGTTCCTGATCCTGGCTTCGTCTGACTACCCTTCTGGTTCCTGATCCTGGCTTCGTCTGACTACCCTGCTGGTTCCTGATCCTGGCTTCGTCTGACTACCCTGCTGGTTCCTGATCCTGGCTTCGTCTGACTACCCTGCTGGTTCCTGATCCTGGCTTCGTCTGACTACCCTTCTGGTTCCTGACCTCTGGCTTCGCAAAGACTCTGCTCGGTTTCACCATCCGTTTGGACTTTTGCTTTACAGCTTTATTTTCAATAAAGCCTTCTTATTTTCACTTATCTCTTGTTGTACGTCTGGTTCATGGTTCCGTGACATTAGGACCAAGCCATGAATTCTGACGGTACAGGGCCATCCTCGCTACCCACGCTGGTTGCCAGACTTGATCTGCAGGATCACCTGTTGGGTCGGTTCGCTGTGGCGTTGCAAACCCTGCTTGAACGCACGGCTCATTTCGCTCCCGTTGCTGATGGGTCGGTTGTCGCTCCTGGGCTCGCTCCTACTGCCGCTCCGGTTGTTGCGCCAGAGTCTACCCCGACACCTGTTGTTGCGCCTGCTGTGTTTCGGGGTATGACCGGTTCTGCCCCTCTTCCACAGCGCTTTGGGGGAGAGCCAACTCAGTGCCGAGGTTTCCTTAACCAGGTGGGCATTTATTTCGAGTTGCTGCCACATGCCTTTCCTACTGAGAGATCAAAGGTGGGCTTCTTGATCTCGCTGCTCTCGGACAAGGCCTTGGCCTGGGCCAGCCCTTTATGGGAGAACAACAATCCGGTGGTTGCCGAGTTTTCCGGTTTTGTTGCTTCTCTTCGGAAGGTATTCGATGTGCCGGCTCGTGCTGCCTCTGCTGCGAAGCTCCTTATGTCCATCAGACAGGGTTCACGATCCGTAGCTGAATACGCCATTGAGTTTCGTACCCTGGCAGCAGAGGTGGGCTGGAATAATGAGGCTCTGGTCGCTGCTTTCTCTTATGGTCTCTCGGATGCCTTGAAGGATGAGGTTGCAGCTAAGGACCTACCAGTTGAGCTCGAGTCTCTTATTTCTTTCCTGATTTTGATTGACACCAGACTCAGGGAGAGACCTTCCTTTAAGGAGAACCTGCGGAGGTCTTCTAACAGATTGGTGCCTACGTTTGCTGTCCCACCCATGCCTCCCTCTCCTCCCACGCCTCCTGGGGATGACTTGTCTGGGGGTGAACCCATGCAGCTGGGGTTTGCTCGCCTGTCCGAGGGGGAGAGGGCACTCCGGAGACGTGAGGGCCGATGCATGTACTGTGGTCTCGGTGGGCATTTTCGGTTGGCATGTCCGAACCGTCCGGGAAACGCTCGTACCCTGAGATCCTGTCGGGGGCAGATCTTGGGTGGAGTCTCCTCGTCCCCGGTTTCCCGTGTTGACAAACCACTGATCACTGTTGTCCTCTCCTGGGTCGGGGGCTCGGTGACGACCCAGGCGTTGGTGGACTCTGGTGCTGGTGGTTTGTTCATTGATAGTGTGTTCGCTGCCGCCAATTCCATTCCTCTGCAGGCTCGAGGTTCCCCACTGGCTCTTGAGGCGATAGACGGCAGACCCCTTCTGCCGCCACACGTGACTCATGAGACCCTTCCAGTGGGGATAGCCATTGGTGCCGTTCACAGAGAGTCGGTCTGCCTCCAGGTTATTTCGTCTCCACACTACTCGGTGGTCTTGGGGTACCCCTGGCTCCAGAAGCATAATCCGACTTTCGATTGGAGATCGGTCGAGATCCTCTCGTGGTCACCGCAGTGTGGGGCTAGTTGCATCCATGGGTCTGTCAAGTTGCTGTGTACTTCCTCGGACTCTCTGTTGCCTCCTGAATATGAGGAGTACCGGGATGTATTCGATAAGGTGCGCGCGGTTGCTCTACCTCCGCACCGCCCATATGATTGTGCCATAGAGTTACAATCTGGTGCTGTTCCTCCTCGTGGCAAAGTCTATCCACTGTCGGTAGCGGAGAATGAGGCCATGGAGGAGTACGTGAGGGAGGCGCTTTCACGCGGACACATTCGCAAATCTTCGTCCCTGGCAGGGGCTGGATTTTTCTTTGTGAAAAAGAAGGGCGGTGAGTTGAGGCCTTGCATCGATTACAGTGGTCTCAATCGCATCACGATCAAGAACGCTTACCCGATACCCTTGATTTCCGAGCTGTTCGATCGCCTTAAAGGGGCCACGGTCTTTACCAAACTCGACCTGAGGGCGGCATATAACCTGGTAAGGATCAAGGCGGGCGATGAGTGGAAGACCGCGTTTAACACCAGGATCGGTCATTACGAATCCTTGGTTATGCCCTTTGGGTTGTGCAATGCGCCCGCAGTCTTTCAGGAATTCATCAACGATGTTTTCCGTGACCTGTTGCAGCAGTGTGTGGTAGTCTATTTGGATGACATCTTGGTATATTCTGAATCCATGGAGGCCCACATTCTGGATGTCAGACGAGTGTTGCAACGGTTACGAGAGAACAAGCTGTTCGGTAAGCTTGAGAAATGCGAATTTCACCGATCCCAGGTAACCTTCTTAGGTTACATCATTTCCGCTGAGTGGTTCTCCATGGATCCTGAGAAGGTTTTGGCTGTCTTACAGTGGCCCCAGCCCAGTGGTCTTCGTTCCCTGCAGCGCTTTTTGGGCTTCGCCAATTATTATCGGAAGTTCATCAGGGACTTTTCCATGCTGGCCAAGCCTCTCACGGATCTGACCAGGAAGGGCAGTAATTCCCAGGTCTGGCCGCTCGAGGCCATCCGAGCTTTTGAGGCTCTAAAGTCCGCCTTTGTGTCGGCTCCGATTCTGTCGCATCCCAACCCTGGGTTGCCCTTTGTCCTCGAGGTGGACGCGTCTGAGACGGGAGTAGGCGCCCTTCTGTCTCAGCGTAGAACACCAGAGGGTCCTCTGCTTCCTTGTGGGTTTTACTCCCGGAAACTGTCTTCCGCGGAGTGCAACTATCAGATTGGTGACAGGGAGTTATTGGCCATCGTGCAGGCCCTTAAAGAATGGAGGCACTTGCTCGAGGGTTCGGTGGTTCCGGTTCTCATCCTGACGGACCACAAGAATCTGACCTACCTTTCTGAGGCCAAGAGATTGACACCACGTCAGGCCAGATGGGCTCTGTTCTTGTCACGTTTTAATTACGTGGTCTCCTACCTACCCGGTTCCAAGAACATCAGGGCGGATGCCTTATCACGGCAGTACTCCGAGCTGTCCAGGGAGGAGTCGATTCCGACTTCGGTCATACCTCCGAATCAGATCCTGGCCGCCATTCGCACCAGCCTGACCTCTCCCCTGGGTGAGCAGATTTTGGCGGCTCAATCTGGTGCTCCCTCTGGGAGACCCAACGGCAGATGTTTTGTGCCTGAGGAGTTGCGCACTCGGTTGTTGCGAACCTACCATAACTCCAAGACCGCGGGGCATCCTGGAAAGAATCAGCTGTCCTGGGCTGTTTCACGTCTGTTCTGGTGGCCTTCCCTACGTTCCGACATCGCCGCATATGTAGCGGCATGCTCCGTTTGTGCCCAGAGTAAGTCCCCTCGGCACCTTCCGTTGGGCCTTCTGCAACCCATAGCCACCGGGGAGCGTCCAGGGTCACACCTGGGGATGGATTTCATTGTGGACCTCCCTGCATCCCGAGGCCATACGGTCATTCTCATGATTGTGGATCGGTTTTCCAAAATGTGCCACTGTGTTCCTCTCAAGAAGTTACCCTCTGCACAAGAGTTGGCCACGATTTTTGCCAGGGAGGTCTTCCGGTTGCACGGTTTGCCTAAGGAGATTGTGTCGGATTGGGGGAGTCAGTTTGTGTCCAGGTTCTGGCGCGCCTTTTGCTCCCAGTTGGGGATTCATCTCTCCTTCTCCTCGGCCTACCACCCTCACTCCAATGGGGCCGCAGAACGATCCAATCAGGCCTTGGAGCAATTCCTTCGTTGCTATGTCTCCGATCACCAAGACAATTGGGTTGACCTCCTGCCTTGGGCTGAGTTTGCCAGGAACACGGCGGTGAACTCTTCCTCTGGGACGTCTCCCTTCATGGCCAATTATGGGTTTCAACCTGCCGTGTTACCGGAGGTATTCTCTCCCCAGGATATTCCGGCTGTGGAGGATCACCTTTCCGTCCTACGTGCTTCTTGGGTACAGATCCAGAAGTCCCTTGAGGTCTCTGCGCAGCGCCAGAGACTCCAGGCTGATCGCAGACGAGCGCCTGCTCCTTCCTACCAGGTCGGAGACCGTGTATGGTTGTCCACCCGCAACCTCAACCTTCGAGTGCCCACTCCCAAGCTGGCGCCTCGCTTTGTTGGTCCCTTCCGAGTGCTTCGCAGGGTAAACCCGGTAGCCTATGCCCTTGCGCTTCCTCCTGGCATGCGGATCTCCAACGTGTTTCATGTCTCCCTGTTGAAGCCACTGGTGTAATCGTTTCACTTCCTCGGTTCCTCGGCCTCGTCCGGTCCAAGTGGGCAATCGTGAGGAATATGAGGTGAGCAATATCCTGGACTCACGCCTGGTCCGCGGTCGGTTGCAGTTTTTGGTCCATTGGCGTGGTTATGGTCCAGAGGAGCGTTCCTGGGTTCCCTCCGCAGATGTCCATGCTCCTGCCTTGCTCCGAGCCTTCCACGCACGCTTCCCTCAGAAACCGTTTTGTGCTCCGCGGAGGAGGGGCCCTTGAGGGGGAGGTACTGTCATGGTCTTACCTGCTTGCTGCTCTCCTTCGTTTGACATGTGCTGGCGGCCATCTTGGTTTCTGGGTTTCTTGTAGCCTTCCACCCTGCGGCTCCTCCTTCCCCTGGGAGGAGCTGGATGCCTAGCTCATATATATAGGAGGTCTGTGGCTTCAGTTCCTTGCTTGGTCCTCTTGTGTTCACATGCTTCTAAGACTGCTGCTGCTTCTGGTTCCTGATCCTGGCTTCGTCTGACTACACTTCTGGTTCCTGATCCTGGCTTCGTCTGACTACCCTGCTGGTTCCAGATCCTGGCTTCGTCTGACTACCCTGCTGGTTCCTGATCCTGGCTACTTCTGACTAGCCTGCTGGTTCCTGATCCTGGCTTCGTCTGACTACCCTTCTGGTTCCTGACCTCTGGCTTCGCAAAGACTCTGCTCGGTTTCACCATCCGTTTGGACTTTTGCTTTACAGCTTTATTTTCAATAAAGCCTTCTTATATTCACTTATCTCTTGTTCTACGTCTGGTTCATGGTTCCGTGACACTTTTCCACATTTTGGCCATGCTAACCCTGCCTTCTCAGGTGCTGGCGGTGCCCCAGCTGCGTTGGGGACCTTTTCCTCCTCCTTTGCCTTCGCCTTGTGCTTCCACTGTGCCCCTGCTGTCAGGTGGGAATGCCATCATCAGCGTGCGCTTGTAGTCGCGCATCTTCAGATCAGTAACAGATGTTTTCACTAAATTTATTTCCCTGTCAGCAATGCAGAGCAGCGGTTCATTCACTGCAAAAGTGGATTCTTGTCACCCAGCAATAGAACAGAGGATTTTGAGAGATTTAGGCCCCTGTCACCCAGGCACAGCAGGGGTTCATTCACGGAAAAAGGGGGTTCATGTCACCCAGAAATAGAACAGAGGATTTTGAGAGATTTAGGCCCCTGTCACCCAGGCACAGCAGGGGTTCATTCACGGCAAAAGGGGGTTCATGTCACCCAGGAATACAACAGACGATTTTGAGAGATTTAAGCCCCTGTCACCCAGGCACAGCAGGGGTTCATTCACGATAAAAGGGGGATCTTGTCACCCAGCAATAGAACAGAGGATTTTGAGAGATTTAGGCCCCTGTCCCCCAGGCACAGCAGGGGTTCATTCACGGAAAAAGGGGGTTCTTGTCACCCAGCAATAGAACAGAAGATTTTGAGAGATTTAGACCCCTGTCACCCAGGCACAGCAGGGGTTTATTCACGGCAAAAGGGGGTTCATGTCACCCAGCAATAGAACAGAGGATTTTGAGAGATTTAGGCCCCTGTCCCCCAGGCACAGCAGGGGTTTATTCACGGCAAAAGGGGGTTCTTGTCACCCAGCAATAGAACAGAGGATTTTGAGAGATTTAGGCCCCTGTCACCCAGGCACAGCAGGGGTTCATTCACGGCAAAAGGGGGTTCATGTCACCCAGCAATAGAACAGAGGATTTTGAGAGATTTAGGCCCCTGTCACCCAGGACCAGCAGGGGTTCATTCACGGCAAAAGTGGGTTCTTGTCACCCAGCAATACAACAGACGATTTTAAGAGATTTAGGCCCCTGTCACCCAGGCACAGCAGGGGTTCATTCACGGCAAAAGGGGGTTCATGTCACCCAGCAATAGAACAGAGGATTTTGAGAGATTTAGGCCCCAGTCACCCAGGCACAGCAGGGGTTTATTCACGGCAAAAGGTGGTTCATGTCACCCAGCAATACAACAGACGATTTTGAGAGATTTAGGCCCCTGTCACCCAGGCACAGCAGGGGTTCATTCACGGCAAAAGGGGGTTCTTGTCACCCAGCAATAGAACAGAGGATTTTGAGAGATTTAGGCCCATGTCACCCAGGCACAGCAGGGGTTCATTCACGGCAAAAGGGGGTTCATGTCACCCAGCAATAGAACAGAGGATTTTGAGAGATTTAGGCCCCAGTCACCCAGGCACAGCAGGGGTTCATTCACGGCAAAAGGGGGATCTTGTTACCCTGCAATAGATCAGAGGATTTTAATAGATTTAGGCCCCTGTCACCCAGGCACAGCAGGGGTTTATTCACGGAAAAAGGGGGATATTGTCACCCAATATAACAACAGAGGATTTTGAGAGATTTAGGCCCCTGTCACCCAGGCACAGCAGGGGTTCATTCACGGCAAAAGGGGGATCTTTTTGAAGTGTCCCACTAGGTAAATGTGGGCACTACACAAGGGTCAATTGGGCCACGTTGTTCTCCACCTCCTGTGGGACAGTGGCAGTGTATTTCACAGTACATTTTAATGCATTTTAATATGTATTTATGTGTATTTTTCCTGTGATATGTGTGGCAGGCCTTTGAGGATGTGGTTCAACATTCTAGGCACTAGATGGAGCTAGGGAACACCTAGTATATATACTTAAACCCAGTCAGGGAGGAGTCAGTCTGTGTAGTCAGGAGTCTGTGGAGAGACAAAATTGAGAGGGCACCAGCCAGAGACAAGCTGAGGGCCTCCTGACATGCAGCTAGACAGCCCAGGCTTCTAGTTGCCACCAGGAGGCTAATGAAGGATTATAGCCTGCTTGAAGTTCCTGAGCCCCTGTTAGCTCAGAAGATTCATCCCAAGAGAAGAGTTTGCCTCCTGGGAGAAACCTACAGTTCCCTAACCAGAGCAGAGCAGAGCCAGTGTTCCAGCTAGTCAAGTGAGCTGAAGGGCAGAAGGATCATTAACCTAAAGCAAGGGATATATACCTGAGGAGGATTGCTACCAAGGATAAAAGCCAGCATTAGGGCATACGGGCCTTGGAATACAGACAGCCAGGATATCTGAGGAAATAGTGCAGCCTGGTCTGTGAGTGTTGATTTTACCCTCTGAGTATCTTGCGAAGAACATTACCTGCCATTGATGTAAAACCTGCTATTGATTACTGCTGCAAAGTGGAACTGAACCTAAATTGTATAAAGTTTGAACTGTTTCCAGTAAAGAAAAGTTTGGTTCACCACAACACTGTGTTCCTCACTTATTACAACTATAAATCGGTGTGCCACCGTTACAGGCACTGGCGTCACGAACCTTAAAGGGACCTTGCCCTAGGCACATTAAACATCTGCAACATCCAGGGCACCTCATCCACCATCAGGCCTGGTCCCTATATACAGAGAGTGCCCCAGAGGACTACTGTGCCAGCCTTTCCATCACTGCTGTACGCTCCCCAGGGTTATCCTACAAACTGTGAGTAACCCATAGCAACCCTCGTTTGCCTAAGTACCCATGACCTCACATCGCTATACCCTGCAGGCCTGGGTACTGCCTATTTTGGCGTCACGAACAGGATGTACGGACTATTCCTGAGCCATTGCGGAATTTAAAACTGTGTGCCATTGTATGCCCAAAAAGTGACTAAGCCCTACTTGTTTATTGAAGAAAAATTGCTGGGCCAAAGAATTGTAAAATGTGCGGTGTGAAACTGTATTGCATGGACTGTTTGGCTGTTTTAAAGCCACTGCTTGCTGTCAGTGAATAGACAGCGTCTTGCTTAAAGATGGCCGCCTAAGCTGACTGAAATTAATTGCTGCGCCATCACTGTATTTTATTGGCGGGAAAAATTGGCGCCTTCTGCTAAAAAAGCGGGAAAGGCTGTATGTCCGCGCCACCGCCCTGTCTACGAATTTGCATGTCTGCTATGACGGACTCCGCCTCCCCCATGTTGGAGTACCCGGGGGGCGGCCTCCCGGAGCAGTGGGAGGTCGCAGGCGAGATACTGAGTGCCGCCCTGTCGCTCTCCAGAGAAGGGATCGAGCATGTTGCAGAGGGGAGAGTGTCCAGCCGGAATGGCCTTACCTGTAAGCGAGACCCCAGAGCCTACCATGATCGACGAGGGAGAAGCACCGCCTGCCTATACTCCGGGACCGGGGAGGCCACCTTGCTTCCCACCGCGGTCGCAGCCGGAAAGAATTCGGACCCAGCGCCTGAAGCTGCTGCGACTGTACCGGATCCCTGCAGCAGAGCAACGCATGAGACGCTAGAGGACGAGATTGCCAGGTTAGAGATCCATCTTGATGGCCTGCGTCACATCGCTGCGTCCAGAGTGGCACCGATGCCCCCTGAAAATGCTGATGCGTCCTTTAAGAACTCTGATGTCCCCAAACCTGCAGTAGAAGATCCCGTTGCCACCAGCTCGGCGACTATCTTTGCTGTACCAGAGAGACTCTGTTATGTAAGAAGCCGGGTCCGTGGCTTGCAGCCAGCGCCACCCAGGTCCAGGGAGCCTCCTGAAGCGTTAAGGCCTCCTGTAGTGTTGACCCCCAGACCCATGGGACCTATACCAGTGAGAGGCCCATTCATGTTACAATTGCCAGCGAACACTATTTTGTGGGCCCAGCCATATATGTATCCTCGTGTCAGGCCCAGTGTGCCAGCAGAACCAGGATGTACCACCAGTGACGACCCTAGTGGATATAACACATACCTGTGAGTAGGCCTGCCAGGCCATGATTCTGCTTTTCTTTGCTAAGGGACCCATACAAGTGGAATTAACCCTTTCAGGACAGGAGTCCTTCGTTTTGGCCTTATGAGCTGCTGCCAGTTTCCCACGGCTCAGTGGTGGTGGTAGGCCACTGAAATTACCAATTGCTCCAAGGCCATCCAGTTTACAGGACCTCCTGCCTGCTTCAAGAACTAAAGCCAAGTTGTGCCTGTCATTTTATTTGCACTTAACCCTTTTTAACCCCCTTTTCAGGTTGATTAAGGGACATTACAGCACTTGTTTTATATGCCATTTATATAATGTGGACTTTTATGTGCTGTGACTTTTATGTGCCATATTTGGAATTTAAAGTAATGTGCCCAGAGATTACCCCAACGCCTGTGGGTCTATGAGATGCTGTTTTATGGGACTATTATATTTTATTATGGACTATCCTGGTATCCTTGATACGCTGTACCAGGTCAGCGCCCCCTGTTCCCTTATACTATCCTGAGAGAAGGGAACGACGCCCCTTTTCACCAGACTTGTTCCTTAGCCAGCGGAGCTGCCTGATATATATACAGTATATGTGCATTTGCAAATGTAGATGTGTGTTCCTGCTTTGCAGTATTTTTGTCTTTCAGGTGCAGTTTCCAGCTGGGCAGGGCCTCTTGTGTTGCGCCGAGGACGGGCAATGTTACAGCAACGGAGTATGTAGTGTCCCACTAGGTAAATGTGTAATATATACAACCAACAAACTTGTAGGTCCTTCAGGAGGTGGCCACACTGTATTTATTACATGTAAGATTCAGGGGTCTCTAGGACCAAAGTGTGGCTTTTTGACACCTCACTGACTAGTTAATTTTGTAAAACATACATTTTATTAATTCCTCTTAAAAAATGTTTTTGAACTCTTAACTAATAAAGATTAAAATTCCTCAGAGTTTAGAGAGGTGGAGATATATGATTTCCATTGTATCAATTTTCCGGATACATGTTTTCCCTGGAGGGGTGTCTGATATTTTCTCAGGTCAGTCCCCCTTTCCTTTTGTACCTCCGATTATTTTGATCTACACACCAGCTGTATGTTTAGCTGTTTATTGTTTCCCCTGCTGGGGTTCCCTCCTCTCTAAATCTGAACTAAAATGTTAAGCCTGCATCCCTAGATGTTTCGCCGTATGACCGGCGTCTTCAGGGGATGGCTTGCAGGTGGGCACTACACAAGCGTCAATTGGGCCACGTTGTTCTCCACCTCCTGTGGGACAGTGGCAGTGTATTTCACAGTACATTTTAATGCATTTTAATATGTATTTATGTGTATTTTTCCTATGATATGTGTGGCAGGCCTTTGAGGGTGTAGTTCAACATTCTAGGCACTAGAGGGAGCTAGGGAACACCTAGTTTATATACTTAGACCCAGACAGGGAGGAGTCAGTCTGTGTAGTCAGGAGTCTTTGGAGAGACAGAAGTGAGAGGGAACCAGCCAGAGACAAGCTGAGGGCCTCCTCCTGACATGCAGCTAGACAGCACAGGCTTCTAGTTGCCACCAGGAGGCTAGTGAAGGATTATAGCCTGCCTTAAGATCCTGAGCCCCTATTAGCTCAGAAGAGCCTCCTGGGAGAAACCTGCAGTTCCCTAACCAGAGCAGAGCAGAGCCAGTGTTCCAGCTAGTCAAGTGAGCTGAAGGGCAGAAGGATCATTAACCTAAAGCAAGAGATATATACCGGAGGAGGATTGCTACCAAGGATAAAATCCAGCATTAGGGCATATGGGCCTTGGGATACAGATAGCCAGGATATCTGAGGAAATAGTGCAGCCTGGTCTGTGAGTGTTGATTTTACCCTCTGAGTATCTTGCAAAGAACATTATCTGCCATTGTTGTAAAGCCTGCTATTGATTACTGCTGCAAAGTGGAACTGAACCTAAATTGTATAAAGTTTGAACTGTTTCCAGTAAAGAAAAGTTTGGTTCACCACAACACTGTGTTCCTCACTTATTACAACTATAAATCGGTGTGCCACCGTTACAGGCACTGGCGTCACGAACCTTAAAGGGACCTTGCCCTAGGCACATTAAACATCTGCAACATCCAGGGCACCTCATCCACCATCAGGCCTGGTCCCTATATACAGAGAGTGCCCCAGAGTACTACTGTGCCAGCCTCTCCATCACTGCTGTACGCTGCCTAGGGTCATCCTACAAACTGTGAGTAACCCATAGCAACCCTCGTTTGCCTAAGTACCCGTGACCTCACATCGCTATACCCTGCAGGCCTGCATACTGCATTGTCACCCAGCAATAGAACAGAGGATTTTGAGAGATTTAGGCCCCTGTTACCCAGGCACAGCAGAGGTTTGTAAGCGCCAAAAATGGTAAAATGTCACCCGACAATTGAAAATAAGATTTTTTTTCAATTTAGGGCACTAAAATTGGCACTTTTTTGCATTAAAATTGCTATAAGAGTCCTTGAAAAGGCTAGAGGTATGTAAAAGGCAGTAAAATGTGCTTAAGAGCATGGCAACTGCTCTGCAAGCAAATGTGGATAGGGGCCTACATTTTTAGAGATTTAGGCCCCTGTCACCCATGCACAGCAGGGGTTTATTCACGGTAAAAGGGGGTTCATGTCACCCAGCAATACAACACAGGATTTTGAGAGATTTAGGCCCCTGTCACCCAGGCACAGCAGGGGTTCATTCACGGCAAAAGGGGGATCTTGTCACCCAGCAATAGAACAGAGGATTTTGAGAGATTTAGGCCCCTGTCACCCAGGCACAGCAGGGGTTTATTCACGGCAAAAGGGGATTCATGTCACCCAGCAATAGAACGGAGGATTTTGAGAGATTTAGGACCCTGTCACCCAGGCACAGCAGGGGTTTGTAAGCGCCAAAAATGGTAAAATGTCAGAGAAGGAGGTTGATATGGAGTCGGAGGTTGAGTAGGAGGTGAATGTGGTGTTGTAGGTGGAAGCAGCAATGGAGGAGGAGGAGGAGGTAGCCAACAATGTTTTTTTTTTTTTTTAAAATTTATTGGGGTAGGTAGCCCCCAAAATATTGTGACAAATAAAAAAAAATAAAAAAAAGAATCATTGCACTTGACTTGAGTACAAGAATGTATGTTTGGGGGGGCGGAGCTAGCGCCGGACGGAGATGGCCGCGTAGTTCACTGCTCTCCAAAGAGGATCGTGTGTAACACAAGCTATCATTAGCACTACTGGGTGAGAATGGTCAAAATCGGTAACCCGAAGCAAGGGGACCACTCCAGCACCTCCAAACGCCAAGTTCTTCCTGGTGACATGGAGAAATTTCTTAAAAAGGCAGCAGCAACGGTAGCTCAGAGAGAAACCAAGATGGCGCCGACACCGCAGTCTAAAGCACAGAAGCGCGCTCCAGTCCTATCGGAGTGGGAAAGCGAAGATGAAGACTTGCAGGCCAGTTCAGACCTCCCCCTAACCAGAAAATACCTGGACCGGGCCCTGAGTAGGGTTATGGAACCTATCCTCTCAGAAATTACGGCGTTCAGACAGGAGGTGAGACATATCGGGGACCGGGTGGAGGCCTTAGAGGTACATCAGACAGCGTCCCTAAATCGCCATACCGCAGTATCAGACGCCTTAAGTAGATGCTCTACTTACCTGAATGGGCTCCACAATGCGATCGAGGATCAGGAAAACAGAGGGCGCCGCAACAACTTGAGGTTCCGTGGGATCCCTGAGGCGGTCTTACCGGGGGACATACTAGCGGCCGTTACATCTATCTGTGGCTCATTACTGGGACCCGACTTCCCCCAAGAAGTAGTTATCGAACGGGCACACAGGGCCCTACGACCGAAACCCAAGCCATCTGATCCACCCAGGGATGTTATCTGCAAATTCCTGAACTTCCCGGTCAAGTTTGCCATTCTAGAAGCAGCACGCAACAGTACAGAGTTATCCTATGAGGACTCTAAACTTGAGATTTATCAAGATTTGGCCCCCTCCACTCTGAAGAAACGAAGAGCTCTGAAGCCCCTGACCGACTGGCTTCGTTCTAATAAAATCATATACCGCTGGTCCTATCCTTTTGGACTTTCGTTCTCCTGTCTAGGGAAAAAAGTCTTCATTTCTTCTTTCACTGATCTGCAAGCTACTTACAGCATCCTGAATATCGACCCCTTGCCAATTGAAAATTGGGAGCTTTACCAGGATCTGAGTGATCTTCCTGATCTTCCTAAAATAATCCCTTTTGAGGCTCCACGTACTCCGAAATCATCCAAATCCAGGAAAAGAGGGCTGCAGTTCACTCCTAGAAGCCTTTCCCGGGACCACCAGTCTAATTAGTAATATCCTTCTCAGCATGAATGAGATTATTGTTTTACCGTTTTCCTTTTCTTTATGAGCAGACCTAAATATGCCTTTGCTAATATCCTTCTATTAATGACTATACTGCTAATGTATATATTTCTGCTCTGTATTTTACGCAGATCCACTCTCCCTAAAACTTAATATGATCTTTAAATGTGATATACATCCTCTCTTTTGGTCACAAGACCACACTCCCCCCTCATGTGTATAGCAACAGCTACTACGTTTAGTTCTTTCTTGTCTTTTTTACTATGTTCTGTTTTATTTCTTTGTCCTGTTCTTTCCCCAAGGTATGAGACACTCTTACATGTAACAAGCAATCTTTGCTGCTCCATGACCCTGCCTTTACAGTTAGAGAAGAGATCACAAGATACCCTTTTGCCCCCCTGGAGGAGACACCATCGGTTTAGAGGTAACCACACTTACAACACAATACATTGCTGATTTACATATTGCTTCTTACAACGTCAAGGGCTTTCACTCCCCTTCCAAAAGGAGTCAGGTCTTTGCCATTTTAAGAAAAGCCAAGGCCGAGGTGGTGTTCCTCCAGGAGACGCACTTTCGCTTCAATCGTTACCCTAATATGCAGCACTCCTATTACTCAAATTGGTATCATTGTGGGGGAAATTCCTCGTCATCAAGTGGGATTAGCATAGGGTTCCACAAAAAAATCCCATTTAAGCTCACTGACCAAGTTTTAGACCCTGAGGGAAGGTACTTGCTGATTAAAGGTTCCATAGGCCAACAAATTTACTCCTTTATTAATATCTACGGTCCCAATTCTAACCAGTCCCAATGGATAGCAAGTTTAGCCACGATTATCAATCCTTTTAAAGAAGGGATTGTGATAATGGGAGGAGACTTGAATGTAGCCCTGTTCCCAAAACTTGACGTATCTTCACACAAGTCATCCCACTCCCACAAATCTCTTAAATTGGTTAGGAAAACTCTCTGGGATCTCCACCTGATTGATTCCTGGCGCTCTCTCCACCCCAACACCCAGGACTACACTTTCTACTCTCCAGCACACGGCACATATCACCGTCTGGACTACTTTTTTCTTTCTAAGGAACATCTCCACCTATGTTGCACAGCTTCAATAGGTTCAATCCACTTGTCTGATCACTCCCCCATATTTATTAAGATATTAGCGCCCGCAAAAAATACCTCATGTTTTAATTGGCGATTAAATGAGACCTTACTAGGTTCCCCAGATCTAGTAGACCAAATCTCCAAACATCTTGCAGACTACTTCTCTCTGAATGAAGATACTGATATCTCTTTTAACACCCTCTGGGACGCCCATAAACCGGTTATTAGGGGCCACTTTATCAATATTGGGTCCTATAGGAAAAAATTACAAGAGAAAGACATAGACGAAACCCTTAAAAAATTACAGACTCTCGAGTCTGGTCACAAATCTTCCCCTACAGATTCCCAGTTAAAAGAACTCTCTGAATACAGAGCGAAACTCAAATCCCTCCTTTCTTCTAAAACAGCCAAATACTTCATGAGTATGCAACATAAGTTTTTTGCCCACGGGGATACGGCCACTAAATTTCTAATGAGCAGAATCAAGAGTAGGAGGTCCTCTAACTATGTACACCAACTAACTTCTTCTGACGGTAAACCAATCTTTTCAACTGCCCAGATAGCTGCCCAATTCCGGGAATTCTACAAAAATTTATATAATCTTTCTCCCCCGGATCCTACTGACGAGAGAAAGTCCGCTATAGGAAGCTTCTTAACATCATCTAAAGTACCTCACCTCTCCCTAGACCAGAAAACAAAATTAGAATCCCCTTTCACCATCTTGGAACTTAAAAACGCTATGTCACAAATGCCTGCAGGAAAAAGTCCAGGTCCAGATGGGCTCCCACTCTCATATTATAAATCTTTTCAGAACCTCCTCCTTCCCCATCTCTTAAGGGTTTGTAATCAATCCTTATTGGGCTTTCCACTATCAAGGGACATGACGGAAGCACATATCTCCCTTATACCAAAAGAAGGGAAAGACCCTAAACAATGCTCCAGCTACAGGCCCATATCCCTCCTAAACATAGACCTTAAACTCCTTGCCAAGATGCTAGCCAATAGACTAGCCGTCCTTCTCCCCTTCCTAATACATGGAGATCAGGTTGGCTTCATTCGAGCCAGAGAAGGCAAAGACAACACCTCCAGAGTGATCAATGTCATCAGCCATGCCAAAAGACTTTCTTCTCCCTTGCTTCTTCTTATCACTGACGCGGAGAAAGCATTCGATAGAGTAAATTGGCACTATCTAAAATGCACTCTGCTTAAGTTTGGCCTTCCTGATCCCTTTCTACGGGCAACTTTTGCCATGTATGAACAAGCGTCAGCTAGAGTCCAAATAAACGGAGGCTTGTCTGCCCCATTCTCGATAAGTAATGGGACAAGACAAGGTTGCCCCCTTTCTCCTCTCCTATTCATCTTGGCATTAGAACCACTCCTGGCTAACATTAGGCAAGATGAGGGGATTTCGGGTCTATGTTTGGGAGGTAGGGAACAAAAAGTTGCAGCATTCGCGGATGACGTGCATATGATGACAACCAACCCTAAAACTTCCCTTCCACGAATTCAAATTCACCTAGATAATTTTAGCTTGGCTTCGGATTTCAAGATTAATGCTGGCAAATCCTTGGTCCTATGCATGGGAATTCCTCAATTCATAAAGAACCAATTGATGATAGACTCACCATTTAATTGGTCTTCACCTACTATTACATATTTAGGGGTCAAACTCAGTCCCAACATTCACGACCTTTTTTCCTATAACTATATCCCCCTTAGAAAATCCATATTTGAAGCCATTGATAAATTAGCTCAATCCAATCCTACTCTCTCTTGGTTCGGTCGTAAGAACCTCCTTACATTACTAATCCTCCCTCGACTAACTTACCTACAACAGGTATTACCAATCTCAATCCCCAAACAATACTATGAACAAATTACCAAAAAGTTTAGATCCTTTATTTGGAACAGCAAAAAGGCGAGACTGTCGTATTCCTTACTCACCAGGCCTAGACATGAAGGAGGGATTGGAATGCCAAACCCGGAAACTTATGGTAGGGCTATCCTTCTTACTCGAGTGGTGGCCTGGTTAAGACCCTCCCCACATTCCCTGACAGCGGAAGTTGAAATAGATATTTTAAAGAAATCTCCTAGGGCCCTACTCCTTGGCTCTCAAGAGGTTTTTCCAGGGCAATATTCTCATTATCCAATAATAAAAGCCACTCTAGAAGCCTGGAAATGGTTCTCGTCCTCGCACTGCTCCATCCCTTTTCCATCTCCCCTCCTGACAGTTAGAGACATTGTTGATACAGCTCCTTCCCCCATAAGATCAGCGACCTCTCAGGGGCTTAAGTCTTCCTCACTTCATATTAATACATTGGCACTCCCCTCTGGAGAGTGGATGGACCATCAAACAACAAACGCCCTTTTAAACCCCCATCCGTGTGATATTTTTACTATCATATATCTCTCATATACCTACTTGAAACAACACGTAAATATTGGAGATCTATATCGCCCCATCGTGTGGTATGAGTCGATTATCTGTCACCAATCCACCCCCAGGAAACTCATATCACAAATTTATAGCAAACTTCGCTCACCTCCAATGCTAGCTAAACCATCATTTGTAGGTAGTTGGGAAAGAGACCTTAATATTGTGATCCCTTTCAATAATCTACCTAATCTTCTGGGTTCTCCCCACTGCGCCTCCCGCTGTGTACGAATACAGGAAAACAGCTACAAGATCCTCACCAGATGGTATAACACCCCAGACAAAACATCACTGTATTCGGGTTCAGCTTCAAACGTTTGCTGGAGGTGCCTTGGGGAGAAGGGAACTTTTTTCCACATACGGTGGACCTGTCCTTCCATCCATAGATGGTGGACAGAGATTTTTGCTCTTGCTAATGAGATCTGTGGGACCTCTTTTCCAACCTCCCCGCAATTAGCACTCCTATCCATCCCTCCTTCTGATCACGCGGAAAAACCTCCATATATATTTGCCCAAATGCTAATAGCTGTGCGCCTTTTGCTTCCTAAACACTGGCTACAGCCTCATGTTCCAACCATGGAAGACTGGACCCAAAAAATGGACCAAATACATAGGTTCGAAGAGCTCTCTTCATAGGAGACGCGTTCCCATGGAACCTTCCTCAAAAAGTGGCTCCCTTGGTCAGTTTTTAGAAAGCTACATGAGTAAACTGACTTCCCACCCAAGGATCTGGGATTGTTGACATAAGGATTCAACCTCTGTCTTAATTAGTCATCTCCTAGACAGATTCTTAAGTTTTCAGTCTCTAGACCAGATGCATATATAATAGGTCAGTAGTACATTACATAAAGATCTTACCCTTCCACCTCCTGATGATACTACTTCTCTAGAGATAATCACCGTCCTATGCCTACACGACTGTCATATCTCACTCTTTATTGAATTGTTATAATCTAATTACATGCTCTTCTCCTCCTTACAACACCTCTTACCTGACTTTGTAATGTTCAAAGTGTATAGAATATGCAACTTTACCAAATGTAGTATCTCTTGTCAAATTATTATACTAACTTTAGTATCTTGATGGGCCTGCGTGTCTCTATCTTGGTACCCCGTTACCCCTTGTTTTCTGTTGAAAAATCAATAAAAAATATAAATAAAAAAAAAAAGAATGTATGTTTGATTGTGGTATAAATGTCTATTCTGCAAAAGGTACAGACAAGTCTTGTGGGATCCAAGCCTGGTTCATTTTAATGAACGTGAGCTTGTCCACGTTGGCTGTGGACAGGCGGCTGCGCTTGTCTGTGATGACACCCCCTGACGTGCTAAACACACGTTCAGATAATACACTGGCTGCAGGGCAGGCCAGCTCCTCCAAGGCGTAAAGGGCAAGCTCAGGCCATGTGCCCAATTTGGAGACCCAGAAGTTGAAGGGGGCAGACCCATCATTCAGTACATGTAGGCGTGTGCACAGGTACTGTTGGTGAAATGCTGCTTCCTGCTAAGACATTCCATATCAGCTGGTGGTGCTGGTTGTGGCGTGCTGACAAAGCTTTTCAACATGTCGGCCATGCTAACCCTGCCTTGCCACATGTCGGCCATGCGAACCCTGGAGGTGCTGGTAGTGCCCCAGCTGCGTTGGCGACCTCTTCCTCGTCCTCTGCCTTCGCCTTGTGCTTCCACTGTGCCCCTGCTGTCAGGTGGGAATGCCACCAGCAGCGCGTTTACCAGTATGCGCTTGTACTTGCGCATCTTACGATCACGCTCCAGTGACGGAATTAAGGACGGTATGTTGTCCTTGTAACGGGGATTCAGCAGCGTGGCCACACAGTAATCATCACAAGTTAGAATGTGGGCAACTCTGCGGTCGTTGCGGAGGCACTGCAGCATGTAATCGCTCATGTGTGCAAGGCTGCCCAGAGGCAACAAAAAGCTGTCCTCTGTGGGAGGTGTATCGTCTGTGTCCTCTGTATCCCCCCATCCACGCACCAGTGATGGCCATGAGCTGGTCTGGGTGCCACCCTGCTGTGAACATGGTTCCTCCTCCTCCATCTTCTCATCCTCCACCTCCTCATCCTTCAGAACTGTGCCCTGGCTGGACAATTGTGTACCTTGGGTTTGTGGGTGCAGGAACCCACCCTCGGAGCCACTTGGGAATGACTGGCCGGAAACCCTACGAAATGATCCCTCTTCCTCCTTCTCCTCCTCCTGTGCCACATCCTCTTCCATCATCGCCAGGAGCGTTTTTTCAAGGAGGATAGAAGTGGGATAATAACGCTGAGAATGGCGTTATCGGCACTGGCCATGTTGGTGGAGTACTCGAAACAGCGCAACAAGGAACACAGGTCTCACATGGAGGCCCAGTCATTGGTGGTGAAGTGGTGCTGTTCCGCCGAGCGACTCACCCGTGCGTACTGCAGCTGAAACTCCACTATCGCCTGCTGCTGCTCGCACAGTCTGGCTAGCATGTGCAAAGTGGAGTTCCACCTTGTGGGCACGTCGCATATGAGGCGGTGAGCGGGAAGGCTGAAGTTACGCTGCAGCGCTGACAGGCGAGAAGCAGCAGGATGAGAACGCCGAAAGCGCGCTCAGACGGCCCGCACTTTATGCAGAAACTCTGACATGTCGGGTAATTTTTAAGGAATCTCTGCACCACCAAATTCAGCACATGCGCCAGGCAAGGGATGTGCGTCAAACCGGCTAGTCCCAGAGCTGCTACGAGATTTCACCCATTATCGCACACCACCAGGCCGGGCTTGAGGCTGACTGGCACAAACCACTCATCGGTCTGTTGTTCAAGGCCCGTCCACAGCTCCTGCGGGGTGTGGGGTTTGTCCCCCAAACAGATAAGTTTTAAAACTGCCTGCTGTCGTTTACCTCTGGCTGTGCTGAAGTTGGTGGTGAAGGTGTTACGCTGACCGGATGAGGAGCTAGGTGAGGATGAGGAAGCGGAGTAGGAGGAGGAAGCAACAGGAGGCAAACTGAAGCGCCCTGCAATCCTTGGTGGTGGAAGGACATGCGCCCAACTGCTATCCGCCTCAGGCCCAGCCGCCACTGCATTTACCCAGTGTGCTGTTATGGAGATATAACGGCCCTGACCATGCTTACTGGTCCACGTATTCGTAGTCAGGGGCACCTTGCCACAGATGGCGTTGCGCAGTGCACACCTGATTTTGTCCCCTACTTGGTTGTGAAGGGAAGGGATGGCTCGCCTTGAAAAGTTGTGGCGGCTGGGCACGACGTACTGTGGGACAGCCACCGCCATAAGGCCTTTAAAACTATCCGTCTCCACCACACGGAATGACAGCATTTCAAAGGCAAGTAATTTAGAAATGCTGGTATTCAGGGCTAGGGATCGCGGGTGGGTAGGGGGGTACTTCCTCTTCCTCTCCAGCATTTGGGATATGGAGAGCTGAATACTTCCGTGTGACCTTGTGGAGATGCTTGGTGACCCAGGTGTTGGTGTTGCTGGCAGATCCTCTGTTTGTGGGGTGCCAGGTGGCACTGTCACCCCAGAGGTGGATGAAGAGGCCGCGACTGCAGCAAAAGAGGAAGCAGGAGGAGCCAGAGACCTTTCTTGGTTTTTGAGGTGTCTACTCCACTGCAGCTTGTGCTTTGCACTTAAATGCCTGGTTATGCAGGTTGTGCTCAGGTTGAGAACGTTTATGCCTCGCTTCAGGCTCTGATTGCACAGCGTGCAAACCACTCGTGTCTTGTCGTCAGCACATTGTCTGAAGAACTGGTTTGCTTGGTTCCTTGCTGCGGTGGGCAGTAGGAGGCGTACTGTCTAGAGGACGGCCGCTCCGCTTTTGCACCCTGCTCCCTCTTCTGCTGTGCTGGTGGCTCTGTGCGACCACCGCCTCTTCCTCCGAACTACATCGGTCACTCGCATGACCTTGATTCCATGTGGGGTCGAGGACATCATCGTCCTCCACATCATCTTCCACCCAGTCTTCACCCCTGACTTCCTTGTCGGTCTTCACGCTTTCGAAAGCCCCAGCAGTTGGCACCTGTGTTTTGTCATAATCCGAGACGTGCTGCGATGGTCCTCCCATGTACTCATCTTGAAAAATAAGTGGTTGGGCATCGGTGCACTGAATCTCTTCCACTTCTGGGGCAGGGCTAAGTGGATGGCCCTGGGGAACCCTGCTAACAGAGTCATCAAAAAGCAGAAGAGACTGCTGCATGCCTTGTGGCTCAGACTGCTTGGCTGATTTGCAAGGGGGTGAGGTGAAAGACTGATGGACATGGGCTGCAGGTGCCAACTGTGGTCTTTCAGCAGGAGACTGGGTGAGAGACAATGTGAAGGAACTGGATCCACTGTCAGCAACCCAATCTACTATCGCCTGTACTTGTTCAGGCCTCACCATTCGTAGAGCAGCATTAGGCCCGACCAAATACTGCTGCAGGTTTTTTCGCCTACTCGCACCTGAGGAAGGGGTTTCACTTGTGCGTGTAGCTGGCACAGATCGACTGCGTCCTCTCCCTGCAACAGGAGCTCCACCAGCAGCACCACGACCTGGGCCACGTCCCTTATTTGACGCTCTCCTCATATTTTTTGACTTTAGGATCTTGCCCTAAATGGGTGTTTAATTAATAGTAAAAAAAGAACGACAGTATGTATCTCACACGGCCTGAACCAGACCAGGCATCAATTAAAGATTTCTTTGCACAAAATGGCTGTATTTCAAATGGCTGTATTTCAAATGGCTGTATTTCAAATGGCTGAATCAAACCCCTGTATGTATAGGGGGGATCACACACGCCCTGAATCAGTGTAGGCCTGAATTAAAGATTTATTTGCAACAAATGGCTGTATTTCAAATGCCTGTTTCAAAACCCTGTATGTATAGGGGGGATCACACACGCCCTGAATCAGTGTAGGCCTGAATTTAAGATTTATTTGCACCAAATGGCTGTATTTCAAATGGCTGTATTTCAATAGAGATGTCGCGAACATAACGGCGAACGCGAATTTCCGCAAATGTTCGCGAACGGGCAAACCGGGCGAACCGCCATAGACTTCAATAGACAGGCAAATGGAAAAGTGATGTAAAAGTTGTTTCAAGGGGACTAACACCTGGATTGTGGCATGCCGGAGGGGGATCCATGGCAAAACTCCCATGGAAAATTATGTAGTTGACGCAGAGTGTGGTAAGTTAAATTCGCAATGTGATTAATATAACCTGCATTAATCACATTGCGAATTCAACTTAGATCTGAGTTCCTAATGGTTGTATTGCTAGAATTGACGAATATAACGAATATAGCACTATATTCTCAATCTTCGTTAAATTCTAGCAATACAACCATTAGGAAGTCAGAACTAAGTTGTAATCGCAATGCGATTAATATAACCTGTATTAATCGCATTGCGATTACAACTTAGATCCAGTGGCGTTGTGAGGGGGGTGCGGTGGGTACGGGCCACACCGGGTGACACCAGTCTGATGGGGTGTCACCCGCGGCCCGCCGGCGCAGGAGTTCTCACTCACAAGTTCAACTTCTAAACTTCGCAAGCAATTAAGCACGTCGCGCCGTCACGTGGTAAAGGGGGACGGGGGTGTGACTCACTGCAGCCTGGTGAGTGGTGGGGCGCCGCGGCAGCTGCCCTGCAGGAGTCTCTGGTGTCGGGAGGAGGAGGTAGGTAGAGCGGCTCTGACTTTATAGACCAAATTATTTTAATAATACCCCAATAATAATAAGTTAATAACCTAACCCCATTCATAAATTACTGGTGGATTATTATAGAGACGGCCCCAGGCCAGGATACATAAGGGGTTGGGTTGAACTGTGGGCTGGGGCCACCCGGCCACATTTACTAATCTTTGCTCAGGGGGGCCCTCATAAGTATAGACCCACATGGTGTGGACTGGTCATTTTTACTAAGGAATATAGTTTAAACGTTTATGTGCAAAAGAGAAAATAAGAAGTCAACTCCAATCAGATATCTGCACATAGACCAAGACTCTGGGTCTATGCAGATACCTGATTGGAGCTGACTTAGTGACTTTTTTTTTCTTCTCTTTTTCTCTTTATTATGGCTTCGGGGTGGGGGGGGCAGAGGTGACACCATTTTCTACCGCACCGGGTGACACCAGCCATAGCAACGCCAACCATTAGGAACCCAGCTCTAAGTTGAATTCGCAATGCGATTAATATAACCTGTATTAATCTCATTGCGATTACAACTTAGTCAAATTTGTGACACTGCAGCTTCCGAATGAATCTAAAATGGATGCTGTCCAGGAGGTGGGAGGGTCTGTGAGGGAGGGTATGATGCTGATTGGCTGGAATGTGTCTGCTGACTGTGAGGTACAGGGTCAAAATTTACACAATGATGACGAATAGGGGGCGGACCAAACATCGCATATGTTCGCCTGCCGCCAGCGAATAGTTCGGGACATCTCTATATTTCAAATGCCTGATTCAAAACCCTGTATATATAGGGGGAATCACACACGCCTTGAATCAGTGAAGGCCTGAAGTAAATATATCTTTGCACAAAAAGGCTGCATTTCAAATGCCTAATTCAAACCCCTGTATGTATAGGGGGGATCTCACACGCCCGGAACCAGTGCAGGCCTGAAGTAAATATATCTTTCCACAAAAAGGATGTATTTCAAATGACTGTATTTCAAATGACTAATTCAAACCCCTGTATGTAGAGGTAGAATCTCAGAGGGCCTGAACCTCTGTAGGCCTGAAGTAAATATATCTTTGCACAAAAAGGCTGTATTTCAAATGATTGTATTTCAAATGGCTGTATTTCAAATGGCTGAATCAAACTCCTGTATGTATAGGGGGGATCTCACACGCCCTGAATCAGTGTAGGCCTGAATTAAAGATTTATTTGCACCAAATGGCTGTATTTCAAATGTCTGTATTTCAAATGCCTGATTCAAAATCCTGTATGCAGAGGTAGTATCTCACAGGGCCTGAACTTCTGTAGGCCTGAAGTAAATATATCTTTGCACAAAATGGTGGTTTTTAAAATGGTTGTATTTGAAATACCTAATTCAAACCCCTGTATGTAGAGGGGGTATCTCACACGGTCTGAACCTGTGTAGGCCTGAAGTAAATATATCTTTGCACAAAAAGGCTGTATTTCAAATGACTGTATTTCAAATGCCTAATTCAAACCCCTGTATGTAGAGGTGGTATCTCACAGGCCCTGAACCAGTGTAGGCCTGAATTCAATATTGGTGCACTGAATGGCGGTATTTAAAATCTCTGAATGTATTAAGGGTGTATTTCACAATGACATCTGCATCAAAGGCTTCCAACGAAATTTTTGGAGCCCAAACGACTATTTGTTTAACAACTGAATTTGACAGCAGTATATAAGCCTGTTGTTTCACACGTGCTGATGCTGCAAGTCCTGAAAATAGTGTTTTTTGTCACATAAGTGTGTTTTTCAAACCCCAGAAAATGATGGGTGTATTTCTAGCTTAAACTGCACACTGACTAATACAGATGTTGTAGATTGCACAAAAAGTCATTTTTTGCTAACAGAATATGAATGCTGTATATATTAAACTTGAATGTAACACTTGCAGATCTGGAAAATACTGTTTTTTGGGGAAAAAAAGTGTGTTTTTCAAATCCCCAGAAAATGATGGGTGTATTGCTAGCTCAAATTGCACACTGACTAATACAGATGTTGTAGATTGCACAAAAAGTCTTTTTTTGCTAACAGAATATGAATGCTGTATATATTTAACTTGAATTTAACACTTGCAGATCTGGCAAATACTGTTTTTTGGGGGAAAAAAGTGTGTTTTTCAAACCCCAGAAAATGATGGGTGTATTTCTAGCTTAAATTGCACACTGACTAATACAGATGTTGTCGATTGCCCAAAAAGTCTTTTTTTGCAAACAGAATATGAATTCTGTATATATTTAACTTGAATTTAACACTTGCAGATCTGGCAAATACTGTTTTTTGAAGAAAAAAAAGTGTGTTTTTCAAACCCCAGAAAATGATGGGTGTATTTCTAGCTTAAATTGCACACTGACTAATACAGATGTTGTAGATTGCTCAAAAAAGTCTTTTTTTTGCTAACAGAATATGAATGCTGTATATATTTAACTTGAATTTAACACTTGCAGATCTGGCAAATACTGTTTTTTAGTAAAATAAAAAGTTTGTTTTTCAAACCCCAGAAAATAATGGGTGTATTTCTACCTTAAATTGCACACTGACTAATACAGATGTTGTAGATTGCCCCAAAAAAGTCTTTTTTTGCTAACATAATATAAAAGCTGTATATATTAAACTTGAATGTAACACTTGCAGATCTGGAAAATACTGTTTTTGGGGGGGAAAAAAGTGTGTTTTTCAAATCCCCAGAAAATGATGGGTGTATTTCTAGCTCAAATTGCACACTGACTAATACAGATGTTGTAGATTGCACAAAAAGTCTTTTTTTGCTAACAGAATATGAATGCTGTATATATTTAACTTGAATTTAACACTTGCAGATCTGGCAAATACTGTTTTTTGGGGGGAAAAGTGTGTTTTTCAAACCCCAGAAAATGATGGGTGTATTTCTAGCTTAAATTGCACACTGACTAATACAGATGTTGTCGATTGCCCAAAAATTCTTTTTTTGCAAACAGAATATGAATTCTGTATATATTTAACTTGAATTTAACACTTGCAGATCTGGCAAATACTGTTTTTTGAAGAAAAAAATGTGTGTTTTTCAAACCCCAGAAAATGATGGGTGTATTTCTACCTTAAATTGCACACTGACTAATACAGATGTTGTAGATTGCTCAAAAAAGTCTTTTTTTGCTAACAGAATATGAATGCTGTATATATTTAACTTGAATTTAACACTTGCAGATCTGGCAAATACTGTTTTTTAGTAAAATAAAAAGTTTGTTTTTCAAACCCCAGAAAATGATCGGTGTATTTCTACCTTAAATTGCACACTGACTAATACAGATGTTGTAGATTGCCCAAAAAGTCGTTTTTTGCAAACAGAATCTGAATTCTGTATATATTTAACTTGAGTTTAACACTTGCAGATCTGGCAAATACTGTTTTTTGAAGAAAAAAAAGTGTGTTTTTCAAACCCCAGAAAATGATGGGTGTATTTATAGCTTAAATTGCACACTGACTAATACAGATGTTGTAGGTTGCTCAAAAAAGTCTTTTTTTGCTAACAGAATATGAATGCTGTATATATTTAACTTGAATTTAACACTTGCAGATCTGGCAAATACAGTTTTTTGGGGGGAAAAAAGTGTGTTTTTCAAACCCCAGAAAATGATGGGTGTATTTCTAGCTTAAATTGCACACTGACTAATACAGATGTTGTAGATTGCCCAAAAAGTCTTTTTTTGCAAACAGAATCTGAATTCTGTATATATTTAACTTGAATTTAACACTTGCAGATCTGGCAAATACTGTTTTTTGAAGAAAAAAAAGTGTGTTTTTCAAACCCCAGAAAATGATGGGTGTATTTCTAGCTTAAATTGCACACTGACTAATACAGATGTTGTAAATTGCACAAAAAGTATTTTTTTTGCTAACAGAATATGAATGCTGTATATATTAAACTTGAATGTAACACTTGCAGATCTAGCAAATACAGTTTTTTTGGGGAAAAAAGTGTGTTTTTCAAACCCCAGAAAATGATGGGTGTATTTCTACCTTAAATTGCACACTGACTAATACAGATGTTGTAGATTGCCCCCAAAAAGTCTTTTTTTGCTAACATAATATAAAAGCTGTATATATTAAACTTGAATTTAACACTTGGAGATCTGGAAAATACAGTTTTTTGGGGGGAAAAAGTGTGTTTTTCAAATCCCCAGAAAATGATGGGTGTATTTCTACCTTAAATTGCACACTGACTAATACAAATGTTGTAGTTTGCCCCCAAAAAATGGTGATTTGCAATGTCCCAAAAGCTCAGATGCAGTGCTGGTGCACTGAGCATGCATAAAATGGCCGCCGCCACCCACCTAACTAACAGAATTCTAAAAGTTAGTAATTTTGGTCAATGAGCTCAGGGCAGGGTAAAACGATAGTGCCCTGCACCCACACAATTATTTGTCTGTAGATCGCTGAGTTAGATTCTCTCCTATGCTCTCCCTGAAATCACAAGTCCAGCAGCATCCTCTCCCTACACTTGTAACAGCAGAGTGACGTGCAGCGATACGTGACCCAAGCTTATATAGAGCCTGGGTCACATGCTGCAGTTGGCCAATCACAGCCATGCGATTAGTAGGCATGGCTGTGATGGCCTCTTAGTGCAAGTAGTATGACACTTGTTGATTGGCTGCTGTGCAGCCTTTCAAAAAGCACCAAGAAAGCGGCGAACACCGAATCCGAACCTAAACTTTAACAAAAATGTTCGGGTTCGGGTCCGGGGTCCAAAAATCCTAAAGTTCGGTACGAACCCAAACTTTACAGTTCTGGTTCGCTCAACCCTACTTGTCACGCCTATTCTCTCCCTCTTTAGCGGAAGTGCTGGGTCCCTCCCTCCCCTTGGTTGTTATGTTTGCCGGTTAATTTTCTTTTCTGTATTTATGTTTTGGAAGTGGATTAAGATCTTGATTTGGGCAGAATGCATGCCCTGGTAGAATTTTATAAGTCACAGATAGCGGCAAGTTAATGCAAATAAGAAGTGTTAAAGGAAAGAATTGGCGGAACTGCCTGCTGGGAGTCCAGCGGCTGGCAGATCGTACGGTTTATATGGTTTGCCGTTTTGAATAAAATAGCTGTGGCCGACTACCATCCAACAATAAAGAGTTGAAAAGAAAGTATGTGGTCAGTGTCCTTATTGGCAGATGGTTTTGTAGGGGGCCTGTGAGTATAGGGGGTTAACCCCTTCCCCCCCCCCCCCCCCCACCCCTTTAGGTTATTACCAACAGTCTCCCTGGTTGTGACACTCTCCGCTGTGATTGGATCGTGGCACGACCAGGGAGAAGGAGACGCCCATTGAGAAACCCTGGCGTCTCCTCCTCCCTGTACCGATGCTCAGTATTAACATACTGAGCGTGAAAAATATAGGGGGGCACAGCAGGGTGTAGGAGCGATATAAAAAAGAAAAAAACAGGCAGGGTGGCAGCATCAGCCCCGTGGGTACCCCGCAAATAAAGGCATTTATCTAGAATAAACAAAAACCATGAAAGGTCCGCTTTAATATTAGACACTATTTGAAGTTGAGGGCCAGTAGGTATAAAGCATCTAAGCTCCTCCCTCTGGTAGTTGTAGGAAACCAAAATGTTATGAATTAAAGAGGAGCTATCACCATTCCTGACAAGTTGGTTTTAGTAATTACTTGTACATAACAAGTCTAAAACATCTAGAACGACTCTAAATTGTTCAGTTTCTCAGTTATTTCTACTAGAAGTCATTTATGAATCTGCACTTGGCTGTTACCAACTGTTTGAACAGTGACCATAAACTTTTTTTTGTCATTTAGTGTATGTGGTGGTTTGGCAACTCCAACTTTACTATTTATTGGACTTATATTTTAGAGGATTTTTTTTTGCTATTTGAGCAAAAAATTTAAAAAGTATATTTCCTTATTCTTTGAAAATGCAAACTAAACAAAAATAAATTATTAAAATGGGTTCCCTATTTAGTGTCAGTCTTTTTTAAAACAGAATATGCACGGTTTTGAGTTAATGGACCAACTATGGCAATTTGGTTTTGGTTGGCATAGGCTTTTTATTTCTCTTAACTTTAGTAATTTATAGATTTCATAGATGAAAAGAAAGTTTACTAAACTTACAATTTAAAGGCATATAATTATATTCCAAATCCTCAAAAGCTAGTTAGCAACTTAGATAGAAATCCTCCATGCATGTCCTCTATGTCCTCTAGTGTTAAAAAAAATGTTAATTTCAGAAAAATTAATAATAACAGATCTCTGCTGTTGGAATTAACTGACTGCAAGCTCTTTGGCTCAGTGAATAAATTGTAATACCGTGTGGCTGCCTTAAAAAAGGAAATTAATGCAGAATGAATATGCTTCAGTATTGGAATTTGCATAAAAAAAGGCTTCATTTTATTGGCATAAAAGGGCTCTGAGTTTGGTGTTCCTCTCTGAACCCCCTTGTCAGAAGACAGCTCCATACCTTCTTCCCTTATGCCATCTGCTTGGGATCTGTCCTTGGACAGGCATTCAGTGTCCTGTTAATTAGGTGTATGGGAGGGGCTGCAATGAGACCCTATTGTGAACAGCTATGAGAAAAAGGTTCCACACTTCCATCGAGGGGGAAAATACTCAGCAATTACAGATAGGGTGATACAGCTCTGACCTCCTGCCAGTAATTAAGGCAGAACCTAAAAGGGCAGGAGTCCAGTGATTTAGTTACTGTCTGTGCCACTTGCTAACAGACAAGATAATCACTATGAGCATTAGCTCTCTTTTTTTTTTTTTCATATTACATGAACATATGGAGGGTGATTTCTATTAGTGTCATTCTGTATATAAATTGTATGTGTTGTGTTTTTAATAAATATTTGTATTCATTTTTATAACTGGAATTCTGTATAAAAAACACAAATATTATATTATAGCTTAACAGTAAAGATTATTGCTATAAAGGCACAAACAAGATTTGCATACATAGTTAAGATATTTGTTCAAAATGATATTGTGGTATGATAACATGACAACACAGAGCCATTTGAATAAGAGCTCCAGAACTGTTGTTTCTATGGTGTTCACTGTGAAGTAAAAATGACGTTAATTTTATTCTGTGGGTCAGTACGATTATGGAGATACCAAATGTACAGTGGATATAAAAAGTCTACACTTCCCTGTTAAAATGTCAGGCTTCTGTGATGTAAAAAAATGAGACAAAGATAAATCATTTCAGAACTTTTTCCACCTTTAATGTGACCTATAAACTGTACCATTCAATTGAAAAACAAACTGAAATCTTTTAGGTGAAGGGAAGAAAACAACAAAAAAACTAAAATAATGTGGTTGCATAAGTGTGCACACCCTCTTATAACTGGGGATGTAGCTGTGTTCAGAATTAAGCAATCACATTCAAAATCATGTTAAAGGGAACCTGTCACCTGGATTTTGGGTATAGAGCTGAGGACATGGGATGCTAGATGGCCGCTAGCACATCCGCAATACCCAGTCCCCATAGCTCTGTGTGCTTTTATTGTGTAAAAAAAACTATTTGATACATATGCAAATTAACCTGAGATGAGTCAGAGCTTGAAAATATGACTCTTCTCTGGTCACACAAGTAAGATATGACTCTTTTATGTTAATTTGCATATGTATCAAATCGTTTTTTTTTTTACACAATAAAAGCACAGAGAGCTATGGGGACTGGATATTGCGGATGTGCTAGCGGCCATCTAGCAACCCATGTTCTCAGCTCTATACCCAAAATCCCGGTGACAGGTTCCCTTTAAATAGGAGTCAGCATACACCTGCCATAATTTAAAGTGCCTCTGATTAACCCCAAATAAAGTTCCGCTGCTCTAGTTTGTCTTTCCTGAAATTTTCTTAGTCGCATCCCACAGCAAAAGCCATGGTCCACAGAGAGTTTCCACAAAACATCACAGGGATCTCATTGTTAAAAGGTTTCAGTCAGGAGAAGGGTACAAGAGAATTTCCAAGGCATTAGATATACCATGGAACACAGTGAAGACAGTCATTATTAAGTGTAGAAAATATGGCACAACAGTGACATTACCAAGAACTAGACATCCCTCCAAAATTGATGAAAAGACGAGAAGAAAACTGGTCTGGGAGGCTACCAAGAGGTCTACAGCAACATTAAAGGAGCTGCTGGAATATCTGGCAAGTACCCGCTGTGTGGTACATGTGACAACAATCTCCCGTATTCTTCATATGTCTGGGCTATGGGGTAGAGTGGCAAGACGAAAGCCTTTTCTTACGAAGAAAAACATCTAAGCCAGGCCACATTTTGCAAAAACACATCTGAAGTCTCCCAAAAGCATGAGGGAAAAGGTGTTATGGTCTGATAAAACCAAGGTTGAACTTTTTGGCCATAATTCCAAAAGATATGTTTGGCGCAAAAACAACACTGCACATCACCAAAAGAAGACCATACCCACAGTGAAGCATGGTGGTGGCAGCATCATGCTTTGGGGCTGTTTTTCTTCAGCTGGAACTGGGACCTTAGTTAAGCTAGAGGGAATTATGAACAGTTCCAAATACCAGTCAATATTGGCACAAAACCTTCAGGCTTCTGCTAGAAAGCTGAACATGAAGAGGAACTTCATCTTTCAGCATGACAACGACCCAAAGCATACATCCAAATCAACAAAGGAATGGCTTCACGAGAAGAAGATAAAATTTTTGGATTTTGGAATGGCCCAACCAGAGCCCAGACCTGAATCTGATTGAAAATCTGTGGGGTGATCTCAAGATGGCTGTGCACAGGAGATGCCCTCGCAATCTGACAGATTTAGAGTGTTTTTGCAAAGAAAAGTGGGCAAATCTTGCCAAGTCAAAATGTGCCCTGCTGATGAAATCAAAAGTTGCTTTAACAAAGTATTAGTTTAAGGGTGTGCACACTTATGCAAGCATATTATTTTATTTTTAGATTTTTTTCTTCCCTCTACCTAAAAGATTTCAGTTTGTTTTTCAATTGAGTTGTACAGTTTATAGGTCACATTAAAGGTAGAAAAAGTTCTGAAATGATTTATCTTTGTCTCATTTTTTTACATCACAGAAACCTGACATTTTAACAGGGGTGTGTAGACTTTTTATATCCACTGTATATATCCACTATAGTTTTAAAAACTTGCTTTATATCGCTATATTCTGACTACCTTAAGTTTTTTATTCTCCTGCCAACGTCTGCTGATGGAAATGTGTGAGAGCAAATTTATTGCATGGCGAGTCGTAGTTTAAATTGATACCACTTAATAGTTTGAACATTTACAAACACAGCTATGTCAATTATATTTTAGCTGTTTTTATTTTTTATTTTTTTTCTAAAAAACTTTAAGAGCTTTTTACAGGGGACTTGAACCTTTTGTATTATAGTGATTTTACTGGCATCTGAGTGATGCCAGTGCTGAGAGTCTGTGGGAGGGGAGCTTATAAAGCCTACGCCCCTCCCACAATAACAGGCTGAATCAGCCTTGACAATTATGGTCGTGGCTACGGATACTGGGGCTGGCGTGATGGGGCCAAGGAATAGACCTATCCAGGGAGTTATTCTGATTGCCTGATTGGAGTCGGGAAGGAATTTTTTATTCCCCTAAAGTGGGGAAAATTGGCTTCTACCTCACAGTTTTTTTTTTTGCCTTCCTCTGGATCAACTTTCAGGATGACAGGCCGAACTAGATGGATAAATGTATTTTTTCGGCCTTATGTACTATGTTACTTTGTTACTATGTCTGCAGGTGCGCTGACCCTCTATAAGATTGTAGGTGAGTACCTGCTTGTAAGCTGACCCTCTAAAACATTACATGTGAGAGCCTGCAGGTGAACTGACACTCTAAAAGATTGTAGGTGAGGGCCTGCTGGTGAGATGACCCTGTAAAACATTATGGTTGAAGGCTTGCTGGTGAGCTGACCCTTAAAAACATTATTTGCGAGTGCCAGCTGGTGAGCTGACCCTTTAAAAGATTGCATGTGAGGGCCTGCTGGTGAGCTGACCATCTGAAACATTATGGTTAAGCACGTGACCCTCTAAAATATTATAAGCGAGGGCCTGTAGGTGAGATGACCCTCTAAAATATTGTAGGTGAGGGCCTGTTGGTGAGCTGACCCTCTAAAAGATTGCAGGTGAGGTCCTGCTGGTGAGCTGACTTTGTAAAACATTATGGTTGAGGGCCTGCTGGTGATCTGACCCTCTAAAACATTATATGTGAGGGCCTGCCGGTGAGCTGACCCTCTAAAAGATTTTAGGTGAGTGCCTGCTGGTGAACTGACCCTCTAAAATATTATATGCGAGGGTCTGCAGGTGAGCTGTCCCTCTGAAAGATTGTAGGTGAGGGCCTGCTGGGGATCTGACGCTGTAAAACATTATGGTTGAGGGGTTGCTGGTGAGCTGACCCTCTAAAGGATTGCAGGTAAGGTCCTGTTGGTGAGCTGACCCTCTGAAACATTATATGTAAGGGCCTGCAGGTGAGCTGACCCTCTAAAACATTTTAGGTGAGTGCCTGCTGGTGAACTGACCCTCTACAATATTATGTGCGAGGGCCTGCAGGTGAGCTGAAACTCTGAAATATTGTAGGTGAGGGCCTGCTGGTGAGCTGACCCTCTGCAAGATTGTAGGTGAGGGTCTGCTGGTGAGCTGACCCTGTAAAACATTATGGTTGAGGGCCTGCTTGTGAGCTGATCCTCAAAAACATGATATGCGAGGGCCTGCAGGTGCGCAGATCCTCTAAAAGATTGTAGGTGAGGGCCTAATGGTGAGATGACTTTTTAAAAACATTATATGCGAGGGCCTGTAGGTGAACTGACCTTTTAAAAGATTGTAGGTGGGTACCTGCTGGTGAGCTGACCCTCTGAAACATTACATGTGAGGGCCTGTAGGTGAACTGACCCTCAAAAACATTATATGCGAGTGCCTGCTGGTGAGCTGACCCTCTAAAAGATTGTAGGTGAGGGCCTGCTGGTGAGATGACCCTGCAAAACATTATGGTTGAGGGCCTGCAGGTGAGCTGACCCTCTAAAAGATTATAGGTGAGGGCCTGCTGGTGAGCTGACGCTCTGAAACATTATGGTTGAGGGCCTGCTGCTGAGCTGACCATCAAAAACATTATAAGTGAGGGCCTGCAGGTGAGCCTACCCTCTAAAATATTGTAGGTGAGGGCCTGCTGGTGAGCTGACCCTCTAAAACATTACATGCGAGGGCCTAAAGGTGAGCTGACCCTCTAAAACATTATATGCAAGGGCCTGCAGGTGAGCTGCCCCTCTAAAAGATTGTAGGTAAGGGCCTGCTGGTGAGCTGACCCTCTAAAACATTAAATGCGAGGGCATGCAGGTGAGCTGACCCTCTACAACAATAGGACTAGCAGACTAATAAGCATGTTGATATGATGGAACAGAAAGAGGACGAGAAAAGGAAGATTGAACCATATACCCTTTCGTGGTGGAAGGGGTGCATGGGAATACAGTGTATTCAGTACATTATAAAAAACACATTTAAAGTGCCTTTATGTTCAGCCGCTTTCTTCTGGTGGAGTAGAGAAGTCAGGGGCAATCCAGGCCTTTTTCATTTTTATAAGTCAACCTGTCAGCATTTTCAGTTGACAGGCGGATGTGCTTATCAGTTAATATGCCCCCAGCAGCACTAAATACCCTATCTGATAAAATGCTGGCGGCAGGGCAGGCCAGCACCTCCTAGGCGTAGAGCGCCAGTTCGTGCCACGTGTCCAGCTTGGACACCTAGTAGTTGTAAGGCACAGAGGGATCATTGAGGACGCTGACACGGTCTGCTACGTACTTCTTCACTTCTTCAGCATTCTGCGGTATTATGTCCGGCCAAAACGCCTGACAGTGACTGAACGGAAGGCATACTGATGCAAACTGAACGGATTTTCTATCCATTCAGAATTCATTGGGATATGCCTGATCAGTTATTTTCCGGCATAGAGACCTTTTGACGGAACTCTATGCTGGAAAAGAATAACGCTAGTGTGAAAGTACCCTAACGCGCCCAGGGCCACGGCCTCTATGTGCACCTTCAGCAACACGGCCACTTCCCTGTCCCTTACTGCTTACCTTCTTCATATTAAATGTTGCATATGCTTGAAAGTATATCACACGTACAGTAGCGTAGGATTTGTAAGTGTATGCGCAAAAAAAAAAAAAAAGGCATTTGGGATGTGGAAACATTACACAGGAGAAATACCGCCGATAATGTCGCTGATGTCAGCAGCGACTAATATAAAATTACACGGAATGTCACATGTATTTTGGATGTGGAAATGTTACACAGGAGAAATACCACAGATAATGTCGCTTATGTCAGCAGCGGCTAATATGAAATTACAGGTAATGTCACTGTCCGCAGCGGACACCGTCTACGGAAAAAGTACACTGGATGTCACAGATACTTTTGGGATGCGCACACGTTACACAGGAGATGTCGCACAGATAATGTCGCTGTCTGCAGCTGCCTAAATATTGCTGATGTCAGCAGCGGCTAATAAAAAATTACAGGGAATGTCATAGGTATTTGGGATGTGGAAACGTTACACAGGAGAAATACCACAGATAATGTTGCTGATGTCACCAGCAGCTAATATAAAATTACAGGGAATGTCACAGGTATTTTGGATGTGGAAACATTACACAGGAGAAATACCGCAGATAATGTCGCTGTCCGCAGCGGACACCATCTACTGAAAAAGTACACTGGATGTCACTGATATTTTTTGGATGTGCACACATTACACAGGAGATTTAGTACAGCTAATGTCACTGTCCGCAGCGGACACCGTCTACAGAAAAAGTACACTGGATGTCACAGATATTTTTGGGATGCGCACACATTACACAGGAGATGTAGCGCAGATAATGTCACTGAATGTCACTGATATTTTTTGGATGTGCACACGTTACACAGGACAGGAGATGTAGGGCAGCTAATATCACTGTCCGCAGCGAACACCATCTACGATAAAAGTACACTGGATGTTACAGATATTTTTGGGATGCGCACACGTCACACAGGAGATGTAGTGCAGATAATGTCGCTGATGTCAGCAGCGGCTAATATAAGATTACAGGGAATGTCACAGGTATTTGGGATGTGGAAAAGTTACACAGAAGATGTACCCCAGGTAATGTCACTGTCCGCAACGGACAATGTCTACGGAAAGAGTACACTGGATGTCACTGATATTTTTTGGATGTGCACACGTTACACAGGAGATGTAGCGCAGCTAATGTCACTGTCCGTAGCGGACACCGTTTATGGAAAAAGTACACTGGATGTCACAGATATTTTTGGGATGCGCACATGTCACACAGGAGATGTAGCGCAGATAATTTCACTGTCTGCAGCGGCCCAACTATTGCACGCTATTCAGCGCAGGATGAGCTAAAAATACAGTCAGTTCCAGAAAAATTGGGGCATCAACACAATGCTAACAAATGAAACAAACAAGATTTGCTTTAACTGCAGATTGTCAGCTTTACTTTGAGGGTATTTACATCCAAATCAGGTGAACGGTGTAGCAATTACAACAGTTTTCATATGTGCCTCCCACTTGTTAAGGATCCAAAAGTAATGGGACAATTGGCTTCTCAGCTGTTTCATGGCCAGGTCTGTGGTATTCCCTCATTATCCCAATTACAATGAGCAGATAAAAGGTCCAGAGTTAATTTCAAGTGTGCTATTTGCATTTGGAATCTGTTGCTGTCAACTCTCAAGATGAGATCTAAAGAGCTGTCACTATCAGTGAAGCAAGCCATCACTAGGCTGAAGAAACAAAACAAACCCATCAGAGAGATAGCGAAAACATTAGGCGTGGCCAAAACAACTGTTTGGAACATTCTTAACCACTTCACATCTGGGCCATTTGCCCCCTTCCTGACCAGGCCTAATTTTGCAAATCTGACATATCTCACTTTATGTGGTAATAACTTTGGAACGCTTTTACTTATCCAAGCCATTCAGAGATTGTTTTCTCGTGACACATTGTACTTCATGCTAGTCATAAATTCGAGTCAATATATTTCACCTTTCTTTATAAAAAAATCCCAAATTTACCAAACATTTTGAAAAATTAGCAATTTTCAAAATTTTAATTTCTCTGGTTTTAACATTCCCCATATGTCTACGTTATGTTGGCCTCATTTTGGAAATGTCTTTTTTTTTAGGACGTTAGAAGGTTTAGAAGTTTAGAAGCAATTCTTAACATTTTTAAGAAAATTGCCAAAACCCACCTTTTAAGGACCAGTTCAGGTCTGAAGTCACTTTGTGGGGCCTACATAGTGGATACCACCATAAATGAGCCCATTGTAGAAACTACACCCTTCAAGTTACTTAAAACTGATTTTAAAAACTTTGTTAACCCTTTAGGCGTTCCACAAGAATTAAAGGAAAATGGAGATCAAACTTTAAAATTTCACTTTTTTGGCAGATTTTCCATTTTAATCCAATTTTTTCTATAATACATCGATAGTTAACAGCCAAACAAAACTAAATATTTTTTACCCAAATTCTGCGGTTTACAGAAACACCCCACATGTGGTCATAAACTGCTGTATGGGCACACAGCAGGGTGCAGAAGAAAAGGAGCACCACATGGTTTTTAGATGCCATGTCCCATTTGAAGCCCCCCTGATGCACCCTTACAGTAGAAACTCCCAAGAAGTGACCCCATTTTGGAAACTAGGGGATAAGGTGCCAGTTTTATTGGTACAATTTTTGGGTACATATGATTTTTTGATCATTCATTATAACACTTTATGGGGTAAGGTGACCAAAAAATTGGTTGTTTTAGCACAGTTATTAACTATTTATTTTTACAGCATTCACCTGAGGGGTTTGGTCAATTGAAATTTTTATAGAGCAGATCGTTACGGATGTGGCGACACCTAATATGTATACTTTTTCTTATTTATTTAAGTTTTACACAATAATAGCATTTTTCAAACAAAAAAGAGAGCTATAGTTTTTTTTATTTTTTTAGCGATTTTCTTATGATGGGGCTAATTTTTTCCGGAATGAGGTGATGGTTTTATTGGTACTATTTTGTGGGACATACGCCTTTTTGATTACTTGGTGTTTCCACTTTTTGTGATGTAAGGTGACAAAAATAGCTTTTTTTGACACCGTTTTTTTTTTTTTTTTTTTTACGGTGTTCACCCGAGGTGTTAGGTCATGTGATATTTTTATAGAGCTGGTTGTTATGGACATGGCGATACCTAATATGTATACTTATTTTTATTTATTTCACCCAAAAAAATTATGTTTTAGTGTCTCTATGTTCTAAAAGCTATAGTTTTTTTAATTTTTTTAGAGATTTTCTTATGTAAGGGTGTTAATTTTTTTTGCAGGATGAGGTGACTGTTTTATTGGTACCATTTTGTGGGACATCCGACTTTTTGATCACTTGGTGTTGCACACTTTTTGTGATGTAAGGTGATAAAAATTGCTTTTTTTGACACAGATATTTTTATAGAGCTGGTTGTTACGGACACTGCCTTACCTAATATGTATTCTTTTTTTATTTATTACACTTTAACACAATAAGATCATTTTTGAAACAAAAAAAAAAATGATGTTTTAGTGTCTCCATGTTCTGAGAGCTATAGTTTTTTTATTTTTTGAGCGATATTCTTATGTAAGGGCTCATTTTTTGTGGAATGAGGTGACGGTTTTATTCGTACCATGTTGTGGGACATACGCCTTTTTGATCACTTGGTGTTGCACTTTTTGTGATGTAAGGTGACAAAAATAGCTTTTTTTGACACAGTTTTTTGAGTTTTTGACACCGTTTTTTTTTATGACGTTTATCGGACTGGGTCGATCATGTGATATATTTATAGAGCCAATTTTTTTTTTTTACATGTGAACCTTTTTTTTTTTTTACACTTTTCGTCCCCCATAGTGTCATACAAGACCTAGTCTGGGGGACATTTAACTTCCTTTTTTTTTTCACTGTTGATTTGTCCTGTAACTGCGGCTGACATAGTAGCTCCAGTTACTGGAGAAATACACCCCCCAGAGAGGCTGTACAGCGCAATACAGCGATGTACAGCCTCAGTGCAGGGCTGATTGAGGTCTCTGAAACACCTCACAGCTCCTGCACTCTCCCGGCATAGCGCTTCTTGCACTGTATACACAGCGCTTAGTGAGCGCTGTGTATACAGCAATCTAGAAGGCAGGGACACCTGGGCACTGTCCCTGCCTTCTCTAAGGGTTTCCCTGCTGTCACTGACAGCGGGCAACCCGATCTGCAGCTGCACGATTAGTGTGCAGCTGCAGTTTCTGAATGGACTTTCAGAAACGTCCATTCAGAAATATAGAACCACCTCCCGGATGTTTTTAGTCTATGGGCGGGTGGGAGGTCGTTAATAAGAAGGGACACACCGGTGAGCTCAGCAACACCAAAAGACCTGGAAGACTATTGAAAACAACTGTGGTGGATGAACGAAGAATTCTTTCCCTGGTGAAGAAAACACCCTTCACAACAGTTGGCCAAATCAAGAACACTCTCCAGGAGGTAGGTGTATGTGTGTCAAAGTCAACAATCAAGAGAAGACTTCACCAGAGTGAATACAGAGGGTTCACTACAAGATATAAACCATTGGTGAGCCTCAAAAACAGGAAGACCAGATTAGAGTTTGCCAAACGACATCTAAAAAAGCGTTCACAGTTCTGGAACAACATCCTATGAACAGATGAGACCAAGATCCACTTGTACCAGAGTGATGGGAAGAGAAGAGTATGGAGAAGGAAAAGAACTGCTCATGATCCTAAGCATACCACCTCATCAGTGAAGCATGGTCGTGGTAGTGTCATGGCGTGGGCATGTATGGCTGCCAATGGAACTGGTTCTCTTGAATTTATTGATGATGTGACTGCTGACAATAGCAGCAGGATGAATTCTGAAGTGTTTCGAGCAATATTATCTGCTCATATTCAGCCAAATGCTTCAGAACTCATTGGACGGCGCTTCACAGTGCAGATGGACAATGACCCAAAGCATACTGCAAAAGCAACCAAAGAGTTTTTTAAGGGAAAGAAGTGGAATGTTATGCAATGGCCAAGTCAATCACCTGACCTGAATACGATTGAGCATGCATTTCACTTGCTGAAGACAAAACTGAAGGGAAAATGCCCCAAGAACAAGCAGGAACTGAAGACAGTTGCAATAGAGACCTGGCAGAGAATCACCAGGAATGAAACTCAGCGTCTGGTGATGTCTATGCGTTCCAGACTTCAGGCTGTAATTGACTGCAAAGGATTTGCAACCAAGTATTAAAAAGTGAAAGTTTGATTTATGATTATTATTCTGTCCCATTACTTTTGGTCCCTTAACAAGTGGGAGGCACATATACAAACTGTTGTAATTCCTTCACCGTTCACCTGATTTGGATGTAAATACCCTCACATTAAAGCTGACAGTCTGCAGTTAAAGCACATCTTGTTCGTTTTATTTCAAATCCATTGTGGTGGTGTATAGAGCCAAAAATATTAGAATTGTGTTGATGTCCCAATATTTATGGACCTGACTGTAGATATTGCTTCCACACACAACAGTCCTTAAAAGGACTTTTGGGTCTGTAAGGTTTTTGCAATTTAGCGCAGTTTCCACTAAAAATATATATTGCTGCTGCCACACACAACACTAGTCCTTGAAAGGACTTTTGGGTCTCTGACAAGTTTTTCTAATGAAAAAAGAAAAAATCACTCCATACACTATCTTTCCCTTCTTCATCACAGCTATCCCTGACTAACACTGAGCGGAACACATGTCATCGGGTGCTATATAGCACCCGATGACGCGTTCCAGCTTTCCAATCACTGTAATGCCAGTAACCAACATGGCTACGGCATTAAAGTGAAGGGCAGCACTCACCTGCACGTTTATTGGCTGCGTAGCAGCCAACAAACATGCGGGCAAGAGACTCGAGCATTGCGCTCAAGCACATGCCGTGTTCGGCCGAATACCGCCGTGTGACGAGCATCGAGATGCTCGAGCCGAACTGATGTTCAGCCGAGCATGCTCGATCAACAATAGTCATTAAGCGCTTCATTCTCTTAACTGTTTACCTGCTCACTCATCTCCAACCCATTCACTTTAATGTGATGGAGTTTAAAGGGGTTATCCCATGAATAATATAAAAAATTAAAATCAGACATCATATAGTACATGACAATCTCCTTCTAACAAAGCTAGAATCAGCCAGGTACCTCACATGGATCCAGAGATCTCCTCATTCATTGCTCTGCTAGATTTATATTAAAGGGAACCTGTCATCACCTTTACACTGTCCATACTAACAGCAGCATAAAGTAGAGACAGGTGAGTTGATTTTAGCGGTCTGTCATTTATAAGTTAATAGTAAGTGGTTGCTGAGAACCAACATCACAATCATGGAGACTGGGCCTGGAAAAGAGTCCCGGCCACCTGAGAAGAGTCCTGGTTATTCATGGATTCCTGACCACCTGCTGATGACTGACAGTCTTCTACCTAGTTTTCTCCCTTTCTCTCTAGGAGAGAACTGACAATCATCAGCAGATGGGGGAGAGCAGGAGATTATGGATAACCAGGACTCTTCTCAGGTAGATTTGACTCTTCAAGGCCTGGGCTGCAATGATTATGATGCTGGTTCTCAGCAGCCACTTACTTTTAGCTCATGTGTGACACACCGCTGACATCAGAGCATCTGTCACTATTGTGTGCTGCCCTCAGTGAGGTCAGCATAAAGTTGATGACAGGTTCCCTTTAAGCTAAAAGCTCAAGGGGAGTGTCTTTTCTGCTGAAGCTAAGTGGGCGTGTCTCAGCGCTCCCTATCACAGCTCAGGAGGCAGTTAAAGGGAACCTGTCGCCGGGATTTTGTGTATAGAGCTGAGGACATGGGTTGCTAGATGGCCGCTAGCACATCCGCAATACCCAGTCCCCATAGCTCTGTGTGCTTTTATTGTGTGAAAAAAACGATTTGATACATATGTAAATTAACCTGAGATGAGTCCTGTCCCTGACTCATCCCAGGGACAGGACTCATCTCAGGTTAATTTGCATATGTATCAAATCGTTTTTTTTTTTACACAATAAAAGCGCACAGAGCTATGGGGACTGGATATTGCGGATGTGCTAGCGGCCATCTAGCAACCCATGTCCTCAGCTCTATACCCAAAATCCTGGTGACAGGTTCCCTTTAAAGGTTGAAACTGAGCATCTGTGGCCATTTCAGTGAGCAGGTCAAAGAAATAAGAAAATAAACTAAAAGGTGGTGCTAAACAGATACATTTTATTGAATAACTTAGTGGCTAAGCAAGATTTCTTAATTATATGCAATTATAAAAGTATTCAGATCCAGGTGCTGGTTTGGAAACTGCAGAATATTTTTCCTGGGACAACCCCTTTAACTATATCTCCTTTCCTTTTACTGCTCCTTTCCATTCAAGTGAATGGGACGGATTTGCTGTAATTATACCTGTTCCCCGCTGCAATGAAAACAGAGAGCAAGTAAACAGTGAAGAGAATGCAGTGCCAGCTGAATGGCGAGTGTGCCAGGAGTTAGACCCCTAACATCTGGTATCTGACTTATCCTGAGGATACTGTAGGTCATTAATATGGGAAAAGTTGAAAACCCCTTTAAAATCAATCAACAACATAGATACTGAATGGAGCAGCAGCGCACATGCATTAATTCAGTACCGCAAACATAGAGGTATCTGCAATTTGTTCATGTTTTATATGTAATGTTATGCATTTTATACTTTGGATGTATGTTCCAGAAGAGGAGGAGTGGATGGCAAATGGTTGGCGGGAACAGGGCTGATCACCCTGTTCATCCCCTCTTGGTAGGAGTGGGTGGGCTGGTCGTGCTTCTTGCTAGGAGGGAAAGATCCGGAGCAGTCTTAGAAGGGAAAGGAAGCTCACTGCAGAGCTCCTGCTCCTTGGAAAGATTCTCCAAAGAGACCAACTCCAGTCTGCCTAAAAAAAACCACTTGAGAGTGCTAAAATCCTGCATTACAGACACTGCTGCAAGGTGAGGGACTACATCTCAGACACCTATCACTTAAAACTACCACTAAGCCAGATAAAGTTCAAGTCTGAGTCTAACAGTGGACACTAGTGTTGAGCAAATCGAACCTGACAAACTAGAACACTATCCAAATTTCAGGGGAAATTATATTCACCATGATCAATTTTACCTGAATGGTGGTATAAAATAAAAATCATACTTACCTCATCCATTTGAGCATGAAGATCCTGCACAAAATCCCATATGTCACCACTCTGGCTGATGTGAAGATGTCATCACAGGCTGCGCAAGATTTAGCGCTGGATCTACAAATCAAGGTGGCAGTGGCCGGTTGTTCGCAATCAAATGGATGAGGGCAAGTTTGATTTTATATATTTTTTTTATATTTTACCCTGTAATATTGATATCAGTTGCCACGATCAGCTATGTACGGTGGCATCTAAGGGGTACATTGATGGGGGGCCGCACAATCGCCACTACCTGTCATTGCACCCACTACTTTCAAAGAAATGCGCTTCGTGACAAAATAATTTGTCACAGTGAATTTTTTTGCTAAATTCGGTGAAGTAGCCAAATCGAATTTTTCAATACTTTGCTATCTCTAGGGGCCACCAATACCCACAAGTGGCAATGCAGTCATCCAACCTGCAACCATACCTCCTCAGCTGGTGCCAGAACTGCACTGAATTTGCTGATGTTGGATGTACCAGAAGTTATTTTTTGCACTTAGTAAAAATACACTCACACTATACATTATACACTCACTTTGGGCCTCATTCTTCATTCTATATTTCTACTGCTCCAATCCTCAGAGCAATGGTCTGAAGGAGTACACCATGGCACAACACTTCATCAGAGTCACTACCACTCCCATCCTATGCACTGGCTCCTCAAGGGCTCACTACATTATTATTTATTATAAAAGCACCATTTATTCCATGGTTCTGTACATATGATAAGCGGTGCACATTCATAATACAGACAAGTGCACTAAGCATAAACAAGACGAGTTACAAACTCGTACAGAAGGAGAGAGGGCCCTGCCCGCAAGGGCTTACAATCTACATGAACACCTCTGTATTTGAACTCTTTCTATGTAGGGAGAAACATGTTACATAGAATATCATGCCTAAGTAATGTTGTTAACCTGCATAGCTTTCATACCAAACACAGCCAATGGAAAACAGTGTTGATATTTCTGATAGAAAGCAGCCATATTATGTTACTCCCATATAACTGCTTTACATTGATGACATATATTTAGGATATGCAGTCAATGTCAAATAGGTATTAGTCCCACCTCTGGGACCTTCTCCTATCTAAGTGAAAGAAATCAGGCCCTGCATGCACAGCATTCATTCCATTCATCTCTATGGGAGTTTCAAAAATAGCCGAGTAAGCATGCTTGGCTATTTTCAGAAGTCCCATAGCAGTGCATGGAAAGTGCACCAAGCAAGTGAGGCCACCTCTCCATTCACTGCGATAGGACTGCCTGAAATAGCTGATCCAGCACTTGTCTTTTTTCCAACTCCCATAGTGGTGAAAGGAGGATGGTCATGCATGCGCGGCTGCTCTCTTATATGAGCAGGTCCAAGGTGTGGGACCTGCACCTATCTGACATTGATAAAATAGATAAAAAGAGAAAAAACTGGAACTGCTTATTCCTTTTTTGGCGCTGCTAGGCTGGATATATCACGCAGGTAGTAGAGTAAAAAGTAGTATTTTATTTGTCTACGCGTTTCGAGGGAATTGGACCCTCTTCTTCAGCATTTGGTTAATAGTGTAGTGTCTTGAAGAAGAGGCTCCAATTCCCTCGAAACGCGTAGACAAATAAAATACTACTTTTTACTCTACTACCTGCATGATATATCCAGCCTAGCAGCGCCAAAAAAGGAATAAGCAGTTCCAGTTTTTTCTCTTTTTATCTATTTTACATTGCTCCGGCATTTAATCTATAAATGCGTCCTGGAACCAAGGCTGCAGCAAGGAACTCCCCGGATGCTGGTCGGGTTTATTTACCAGCAGGGCTCTTCAAGGTGTTGGGACTCCTCACAACACACTCTGGTAAGCGCATTACTTCTGTAATACTTTAATTACTTTATACTGTACTACACATCTGGAGCTGCCTCCGCTCTCCCCTTCCCCCTCTCTATCTGACATTGATGGCATATCAATGTCCCAGATGGGGCCAACCATTTTAAGGTTGTACAATTCAGTGAGATTTCATCACATACACGTAGGTGAGATCAAGATGTAAGTATGTATAAAACAAAGGAAAGGGCAAATTTATATGAAGTGCAAGATCAGCTTAGTTTTCAAAACAAGGAAGCCATTTGTGGGATAAAGCCAAGGTTCGTACAGTTTAGACTTTACCTCTTTTGCAAAATAGAGTTCTGCAGCTTTGTCCGACCAGGCCCATCTCCCTTTGTCATCTTGCAGTTACTACTGTGCTCGGGTTCAATGGCGCTGCTGTAAGAAGCAGGAGGATTCATTGCATTGGCAGATGTGTTTCTATGACAGGTAACCTGATCACACAGCCCCATCTGTCTCATTCTCTTCAATTCACACATCATGGAGAAGGGAAAATATCAAAGATTTCAGAGAGATCTTACTTTCTACTAGAGAAAAAAATACATGATTGGCCTGAGGAGATTGTTAAACTAAGCAGAATATGGCGAGAGACGATCATTTACATAGGTTCCCACATCATTAAGACTTTAAACTCTTTGTTTAATGAGCAAATCTCAACACCAGTCTTGGCAGTGATTCCTAAAAACATCCAAATGGCTGAGTCATCACTAAATGTAAGAACTAAAGCATTGTACCTGACAGAGTCATCAGACTACACAAATGCTATTGAAAGGCAGAACTTGGTGAATTCCTCCCTAAATATAGCTAGTCAGGTCGGGAATATAGGGAGGGCAAAAGCAGTAATAGTCCAGGGGCCTGAACCCTCTAGTTCCCAGAAGGAAGAATTAAAGGAGAGTTAAGGCTACTATACCTCCAACAACACCATTTTTTTAATTAGTGTTGGGCGAACCGAAGTGAAACAAATTGATTTCAATCTGAATTTCAGGAAAAAATGTGATTTGCCACGAATCCGAATTTCCTCACACTTCGTGGTAACTAATGTTTTTTTTTCTAAAATGGCAGCTACATTTGTTACAAAGTGAAAGTAAAAAGCCCTGGAATGTAATATGACCCATAATTCCATGCAGCCTGCCAATCAGAAGATAACCATCCCCTGCGATGTTACAGCCCTATGAAAGCCTCATCCCACACGGTCGCCTTTATTTCACTGTGAAGTGAGAGCATAGGGAGTCACATGGCAAGCACTAGGGACAGTCTGTTAGGAAGCTTTTATTATATAATATTGGGTAGGTGCAGTGTAGGAACAATGTAGAGAGAGCATAGGGAGACTGCAGGGAGAGTGCAGGGAGACTGCAGGGAGAGTGCAGGGAGACTGCAGGGAGAGTGCAGGCTCAGTGTAATCGCCCTGTGCATCTTGTTCACCTGCTGTACCATTCATACTTAATCTGTTCTGTTATACAAAGACTTACTGTGCATCAGACTCATTGTCAAATATATAGGTACACTTATCTAGTTCATCTGCTGCGTCATTTATACTTAATCTATTCTCTTATACATAGACTTACTGTGCATCAGACTCATTGTCAACAGGTGGTCTAATATATAGGCCCATTTGTCTAGTTCACTTGCTGAGCCATTAATATTTAATCTGTTCATTTATAGATAGACATATTGATTAATAGATAAGCAATTCTGTTAGGCCCTGATTCACAAAGTGGGGTGATACAGCTGTCTCATTCTACTGTTTGTGGCGTATACACATTGATTAATATATAAGAAATTCTATTAGACCGTGACTAAGAATTGGGGTGATACACCTGTTTGCGGCATGTCCATATTGATTAAGAGATAAGCAATTCTTTTAGGCCCTGATTCACAACTTAGGGTGATACACCTGTCTCATTTTACTGTGGTGTGTCCGCATTGAATAATACGCAAGCAATTCTATTCTGTTAGGCGCTGATTCACAAATTGGGGTGATACACCTGTCTCACTCTACTGTTTCTGGCGCATCCACATTGATATTTAGCTGCTTCTGTTAGACAAAGGCTACATGCACACGAACGTTGCTTGTTTCCATGTCTGTTCCATTTTTTTTGCGGATAGGATGCGGACCCATTCATTTCAATGGGTCCGCAAGAAACGCGGACAGCACACCGTGTGCTGTCCGCATCAGTATGTCCGTTCCGTTGCCCCGCAAAAAAAATTGTGTACGTCCTATTTTTTTCTAGTTTGCGGACAAGGATAGGCATTATTACTATGGATCCGCAAAAAAAAGGATCCGCAAAAAAAAGGATGCCATATGGAACGTCATTAGTTTTTTTTGGGGATCCGCAATTTGTGGACCGCAAAACACTATCATGTGCATGTAGCCAAACAGTTACTGTGCTTTAGTGTTACAGAGTGGTCTTATTTAACACCCTGTGGGCAGTGCAAATAAATTGATTCTTCACACAGCAGAGTTGCCCATTTTTTGTTGTAAAAATTATTCTTCTATCTGAAAAATTATTCATTCAGCAAAATCATTAGTCTTGTAGCTGAAAAATGTGTCTTTTAGCAAATAAATTATAACCAGCACCTGTAGGCAAAGGGTAGACACACGGCGATCCCTTCAGTGCAGAGCGCGTGCAGCCCCAGACATGTAAGGGCATCACAGAACAGTTAGTGCTGAACGACACTTGGACTTCCAGGAAGTTGGACGCGGAATGTGTGGGGTCAAATAACTCCTTGTATTAGGTTAAAATTCAGATGGACTGAACTAGCTAAATCAATAATGGCAGCTGGATTATTGCCATATGCGAGGAGTGTCGTTGGTTATCAAAAAGAACAACACCAATACCTCCACTAACTCGACCCAAATTCATTGTAGCTAATATGTTCTTTTAGCAAAAAAATTGGTCTATGTCATTATTGCAATCACTACGACGGAACTACAACGGTATTACCAGACAAAACTCTCTTCCAACTGGTCCCAAATTCATGATTCCTAGCTATCATGTTCTGGTATGGAAAATGTTATTTTGCGTCACTCTGACAGCCAAAGCTAATTTTAAACAAATCTATGTAAATGTGCAGTGCAACAAAAGTTTAACCTATGTGGATCTCTCCATAAGGTCTGGGATCCCTCTGTACTATTAGCTTAATGGTATTTTGCTTTCAACATGTATTAGGGTTAAAACTAGATGGGTCAACCTTGCTGGATGGATGAAACATGGCAGCAGGATTATTGCCATACGGGAAGAGTATTGTTAGTTATTGAAATGAACCACACAAATCACTCCACCAGCTCGACCCAAATTCATTGTAGCAAATGCGTTCTTTTAGTCAGTGTTTGGTATTGTTTTGCATCAGTAATTAATCAGAATTTTTTAATCCAAAACCAGGAGTGGGTCCAAAACACAGATGAGATGCAAATAATTCAATTACTTGTTATCTCTGTTTTGGACCCACTCCTGTTTTTGGCTTACAATTACTGATCAAATACTGATGGAAAACATTGACAAACTCCTGACCGTCTGAAAGAGGCTTTATGGATGCTGAAAATATAGGATTGCTTTTGTTGTTTTATGTTCTTCTGATGGATCAGAAGAACGGAAATATAGACAGTGATGTTAACACAGCCTTACTGCTACTACTTCTGCCCCCTATCCACTCTGTCATGGGGCCAATGTTGTCACAGTTGCTACCACTGCTGCCCCCACTCTGTCATGGGGCCACTACTGCTACTGCCACCATCCCCACTCTGTCATGAGGCCACTACTTGAATCTTGGGGTACTGTACGGTTAAGTCCATAGCGATAAATTAAAACTGACACTTTTATTGACCTGTAATACTTACACACAGTAATTCCATCAGCTAACAGTAGGGATTACCTATGAATCTTGGTGCCCTGCACAGTTATGTAGATACTGATGGCACAGTACCTACAGAATGGATTAATTATGAATGTGGGGCACTAGAACATAATGTATATGGCAATATACGTTCCATGCACTGTCTCTGCAGTTTAGGTTCCAATTTTTGACACTGAAATTGGGCCACCAAGTGTGATGCATATGATTAGGCAGATTGGCCAGTGAGTACCAGATTTATCATGTTTCATGACAAATTAATCTGGAACTAATCGAATTCCTTGAAAAACTTTGTGAAATTGTCTGTATTTAATTTTTCCACACTTTGTTTTAATATCAATATCATGCAAAATAGCTGGTTATTACTTTTAGTTCTAGTCTGTGGGGCAGTCATCAGAGGAAATAAAATGCTCCTGTCCTATTAGTACACACAAAACCTGTCCTAATCACACAGCAGGACAAGTTAATTCACAACACTGAGGTAAAGACCTTTCTCATCCTCCTCTTCTACTTGTCAGGGATTATGATTCTGAATACTGATTATAAGATCTTCAGCTGTAGGAGTGGAGTTCATGAGGAGACATGAAGTTCAGAGAGGATGGACAGGACACACTGTGGTAATGTGGAGCTGTTGTAATGGAGACTGCATACAAGTGCTGCTGCTTACTAGCCACACCATGACCTCTTCTCTGTACTTCATGTCTCCTTATGAACTCCATTCCTACAGAGATTCATCTGAAGATCATATTAAACTGTATTCAGGGTCATAACCCCTTCAAGTGAAACAGAGAGGAGGATGATGCAGCTCTTAATTCCCCCTGAACCCCTTTAATAACACCAAACAGATATAATGCACTGGGGAAAAAATTGCAACTTACTAACAGTAACATTGAATCTAAAGAATGCCTATTCTAATTTTCTATTTTATCTATTACATTAGAAATATCTGCTAAAAGACAGAAAGAGAATGGACAGGATCAGCTTATTGTACCACCTTTACCTGTAAAGTATAGATTTTTAGTATTGGGCATGATAAAGAAACAAGAAGTAATGGCACAAAGGACTACAAGAATTTCATGCAGAAGAAGGACAGATGGTGATATCATAGATTCTCTCTACATCTGAAGAATTAAGGCTACTTTCACATATGCAATGTAGCAAACCGGCAGGCAGATAACAGTGTGCTGGAATTGTCTGGATGTGGCAAAGCCTGATAGTGGCGCTTACCTGCTGGACCACACTGACTGTAATGGGAACTGTGGAGATCTGGTTGCTGTCCAGCATAAATGCAGGGATTTGGCTAGACAAAAACTGTGTGTGCAGCAATTTTAACCCCTTTAAGGCCCCTTTCACACGGGTGAGTATTCCATGGGGCGGGTGAGTATTCCATGGGGCATGCGATGCGTGAGGTGAACGCATTGCACCCGCACTGAATCCCGACCCATTCATTTCTATAGGGCTGTTCACATGAGCGGTGATTTTCACGCATTACTTGTGCGTTGCGTGAAAATCGCAGCATGCTCTGTATTCTGCGTTTTTCACGCAACGCAGGCCCCATAGAAGTGAATGGGGTTGTGTGAAAATCGCAAGCATCCGCAAGCAAGTGCGGATGCGGTGCGATTTTCACGCACGGTTGCTAGGAGACGATCGGGATGGAGACCCGATCATTATTATTTTCCCTTATAACATGGTTATAAGGGAAAATAATAGCATTCTGAATACAGAATGCATAGTAAAACAGCGCTGGAGGGGTTAAAAAAAAATGTAAAAAAATTTAACTCACCTTAATCCACTTGATCGCGGCCCGGCATCTCCTTCTGTCTCCTTTGTTGAACAGGACCTGTGGTGAGCATTAATTATAGGTCAAGGACCTTTGATGACGTCACTCCGGTCATCACATGGTACGTCACATGATCTTTTACCATGGTGATGGATCATGTGATGACCGGAGTGATGTCATCAAAGGTCCTGTTCCTGTAATTAATGCTCACCACAGGTCCTGTTCAACAAAGGAGACATTAGGAGATGCCGGGCTACGCGATCAAGTGGACTAAGGTGAGTTAAATAATTTTTTTATTTTTTTTAACCCCTCCAGCGCTAGTTTACTATGCATTCTGTATTCAGAATGCAATTATTTTCCCTTATAACCATGTTATAAGGGGAAATAATACAATCTACAGAACACCGATCCCAAGCCCGAACTTCTGTGAAGAAGTTCGGGTTTGGGTACCAAACATGCGCGATTTTTCTCACGCGAGTGCAAAACGCATTACAATGTTTTGCACTCGCGCGGAAAAATCGCGGGTGTTCCCGCAACGCACCCGCACATTTTCCCGCAACGCCCGTGTGAAAGAGGCCTAAGAGTCAAACTGTGACTGTCATTTTTAAACTAATGCCCAACAATATATGTACATAAATAAGTGCAAATATACCTCAAAAAGGCACAAAGCTAGAACAAAAAAAATCTAGATCAACAATTGTTACATTTGACAACACATTTTTAAATATGTATCTGTATTTCAGTATCACTCTCGATTGTCATATACAACTAAAACTTGGCCCATGTTTGCAACATTTGACTCGCCAAAATTAGGACATTTTGGCCCCTAAATGGTCTCTTTTGGGGCAGGTAAAAATAAACCCTTTGCATTGCAATTTGTGGTACTAAAAAAAAAGTTTGATAAAATGTTCTATTTTCCCTTTAAAAAGGCTTTATTGTGGAAAAAATAAACATAATAAAATGTAAATATATCACTACAACTGTAATGAGCCTGAACTATACAATCAGTGCCAAATCAGTGTGCCGTTTATCTAACAGGGGGTGTCCTGTAAAAAAAAAGGGCAAAATTGTGGTTTTTAACAGCACCTTTACAAAAAAGTAATAACGCAAAACGTGTATGTAACGGTATGTAACCCAAAATTTTACCAAATAAAACTGCAAACAAGTATGCAGAAACATTTCTGGTGTGGTGAGCGGGTCATTCTGAAGTTGCAATATATTCACTGCTCCTCAGAGGACCTCTTGAGAACAATTGTACAGTACTTACAGTAATGCTGTATCACTCTCATCACTTGGTTAGTATCTATTCTGAGTAGCATCAGAAACAGCTAGCTTACCGCACCAGTGATCCCCCATACAGTGGTTCAGAGACAGGAAAAGACTGGGCATCTGCATCCACCACAGCATATTTACTTGGGTAAACACAGAAAGGATATTCAATAGGAAACTGCAAGTAGCATTTTACTGTACTATACTACTTCTACTATACTACTACTACTACAGATGAATGAAGTTTTGAAAAATTCAACTTGGCAACTTCACCAAAGTTATCCAAGAGATTCAGTTCGTTCCAAATTAATTTGTCAAGAATCCCTATAAATCAGGCATACCCAGGCCACTCTGCCTTAAGGTACGGCCACACGGAGCCGCCGTACTGCGGGCAGCTTGCGGCGATGCTGCATTGAAGTACTGCGCAGATAATTAGCCCGCAGCTGCCTTTCATGTAGTAATGAAGACCGCACTGTATAGTCGGTCTTCATTGTTAATGGCCGTACGGCACCTTTAAACAGGGGCTATTGCTGGTATGGGGTTTAGCTGGTTAGGTGGGGAGACATTATACATATTATTGTGGTTCTGTCCTGCAATCTCTTGCAGGTTATTTGACAGTAAACACTGAATATTAATCAGCTCTGGCATACCCACTTTTCCAACCCCAGTGCTCTCCTGCCCTACAGGTGGGAGCCCTTCTCCTGCCATCTGCTTTTCCTCCTTTTCCTCATCATCTAATATTGATGAGAATACGTCATCAAGAACATCCAGCTCCTCCTCCCTCTATATATTGCTGACTTTTCTAGGACATGGAGACTTTGAAGGATGATTTGGAAGAAGTAAAGCCAGAAAAATATGAGGATGGTCATCATTAAGACCTTACCCCCCTAAGGGGTGCAGACTGGATGGTATTGGTTGGCAGGCTGTCACTGGAATAATAAAGGCTTCCATCTTATTATTATTGAATTACATATCTTAGTTTACGGCTGATGTAGAAATAAGTAATTGTAGGAATAAATTAATAAAACTGATGCAGAATAAGTATCCCTGCAGTCTCCTTGCACCCTCCCTGCACCCTCCCTGCAGTCTCCCTGCAGTCTCCCTCTCCAATATTCTTCTATTAATCTCTTTCAGCAACACTGTCCCTAGCACATGAGCGCTTGCCACATCTCTACCTATACACAGCTCACAGGAAAATGGTGAATACCATGTGGCATGAGGTTTTTATAGGGCTGTGACATCACAGGGGGCTATTTGCTGATTGGCTGGCTGTACGGCATTATGGGTGCTCTTGTGTTCCAGGGCTTCTTACTTTCACTTTGTAACAGGTACAGCCGCCATTTTAGGAAAAACTAATTTGTTACCACGAAGCGTGAGGAAAGTTTTCCTAAACTTTGGACCAAATTATGCTTTGAATGCTTTACTTCGCTTAATACAAGCATTTTTTCAATAAGCCTAAATACAAAAAAAATGATTATAGCTATGGGCTACATTTAACTATGTTTTTCATGGTATAAGCCCTTTAACATAACTGCTTAAGTAGTACTGGCCACAAAGCATCATGGTGTATCTCATAGCCTAAGGCCTCATGCACACAACCGTATGTATTTTGTGGTCCACAAAAAACGGATCCGCAAAAAATGCGGACAATAATAGGACATGTTTTATTTTTTTTGTGGAATGGAAATACGGAAATGAAATGCACACGGAGTGTCTTCCGTTTTTTTGCGAACCCATTGAAATTAATGGTTCCATATACGGTCCGCAAACAAACGGAACGAACACAGAATGAAAATACGTTTGTATGCAAGAGGCCTAAGGGCTCGTTCACACAAACATGTGAAGCCCGTGCTGTGTTCCGCAATGCACGGGCACCGTCCATGGGGAAGGCGCATGGGGATCGCAGACCCATTTACTTGAATGGTTCCGCAATCCTTCCGTTCCGCAAAAAGATAGAGCAAGTTCTATCTTTTTGTGATGCAGAAGCACGGAACCCCAGAAAGCACTCTGTAGTGCTTCCGTAGTGTTCCCTTCCATTGAAATGAATGGGTCTGCATCCGTGATGCGGAATGGCCAAGGAAACGGTGCCCGTGTATTGCGGATCTGCAAATGCGGTCCGCAATACGGCAAATGGCATCACACGTTCGTGTGAACGAGCCCTAAGATGGATGTTTTGATAAAAAATATGTTTGTACTGAGCTTCAAAATGAATGCTGATACAATATGATGTTTCAGAACTTGTTACCATATGGGATCTTGGAAGAAACATGTTGACCCTGTCAAAAGTTTTCGTTGGCGTGAACAGTAACCAGCTCTATTAACAGCTTCATGCACAGTTGATCGTATGAAACAAAACTGAGGGATATAAGCCCTCTCAACTGACAACACTTCGGGCTCCGGTCAACCAACATTGACCACCATGTACTTTTATATGTGACAAGAAATGACTTCTCTGCAGAATAACTCAAGTCAGATGGTGCTTGCTTTTATAGATTTGAATTTCCACGTCATATAATGAAAAACCCTACACCCCGTAGCTTCAGAAAACATACAGAAACATCCACATGCTGTTTACCATCTGTCTTTTTGTCCCCGGTTCATCAGGACTTATAATAGGTACCGACTTGCTTGTGAGAAACTACAGTACCTTTTATCTGTTCTGCTCCAGGCTCCATACAATGTAAGTGAAGGGGAACTGTGCATGCTCTGACTCACTGTAAAAGCAGAGCAATATAGTATCTTGCTGTTTATGCTCATCTGATGAAAGCCAGTACTAGTGAAGGACATCTCCAACAGCATCCAGGTAAAAAAACAACTAAATGTTTTTTTAAAATTTTTTTGGCTACATGCACACAACCGTGGTGTGTTTTGCGGTCCGCAAATCGCGGATCCGCAAAAAACGGATGGCGTCCGTGCGCATTCCGCAATTTGCAGAACGGCACGGACAGCCTTTAATATAACTGCCTATTCTTGTCTGCAAAGCGCGGACAAGAATAGGACATGTTATTTTTTGGGGGCGGGGCGACGGAACGGAGCAATGGAGGCGGACATGTTTTGCGGCCCCATTGAAGTGAATGGGTCCGCATCCGAGCCGGCAAAACTGCGGCTCGGATGCGGACCAAAACAACGGCTGAGGCCTTTTTATGTTTTTTTTTGGAGGAGGGGGCATCATGACATCATTTAACAATTTAAAGGGGGGTCCTGACCAATAAACCATTAACATCAGTAAATTGATAATATTTTCCAACCTATTTTATTAATGGGACAATGAATCATGTTTAGCCTTTTGTGAATACCCCTTCTCACCTTTGTCAAACTTTAATTTTGAAACCTTTTTTGCTTGTTACTAATTTAATTTGTATGTGATAGTTTGTTCATCTTTCATCATCATTGATACCTAAAGAGAATTAGACAGATCTCTTTCCTAAGACCAGCCTTCTGTGTCCACAAAATATTGTCACCTGCCAAGCTCTTGATCACAGGCCCATAAGAAAGTGTAGCATTTATTGACTCTTTCACCCTGATTTATCATACCTTCACTCTGTAATTCTGGCATCATAAAGTCGCAAAATAGGGATTTTGCGACCTCTTTGCACTCGCTATGTAAGTAATTGCACAAAATTCTGTGACTTTTTAGTATGAACGTCTGACTAATGATATATATTATAGTCAGTTTGACCCAGGGACCTCCTTACACTAAATAATATAAAACTTAAATTTTACTTAATTATTTAAAACGTCTAAGGGTACTTTCACACTTGCGTTGTTGGATTCCGGCCGGCAGTTCCGTTGATGGAACTGCCTGCCGGATCTGGAAATCTGTATGCAAACGTATAGCATTTGTTTCCGGATCTGGCTGACAAATGCATTGAAACACCGGATCTGTCTCTCTGGTGTCATCCGGAAAACCGTATCCGGTATTTATTCTTGTTTGCATTTTTAAAGGTCTGCGCATGCGCAAACTGGGAAACCGGGGACGGTTTTCCCGAACACTTGGTACCGGATCTGGTATTAATACATTTCACACTTTTTAAAAAGTCACAAAAAAAGTCGCAATCTCACTCCAGGAGTAGGAAAACTGGAGTAGCTTATCTAGACAGAAGGGTTAGGTTTAAGGAAAGGCACATTTATCAAACAACCTGTGACATTTGATAAATGTGGCACAAAGTACTCCAACACAGACTCAAGCAAAACCGACTTCAGATATTCTCCTCATGATAAATCCTCCCTTTTATCTGTTAAAAACCTGTCCCTCTTGTCTGATTGAGATCAAATGACTAAAACCACCGTTGAATCATGAGTCGTAGTATGTCCATTAATCAAGGTGGTGCATTGTGTAACACTCAGCAAGAGCCTATATTGTGAAACCTCTTTGAGGCAATCACTCAAGATTGCATTGAAAAGTGGTCTTCCAGAGGGGCAGTCTTCTCAAGGTGGCCACTATGAATAATTTATAGTGGAAGTAAACATTTGTCAAGGAAATCTGTTCCAGTTAAGGGACTGGTCTTCTCAAAGAGCTGTTTTTTGGAGAGGTATCACTGTAGTTACTTGTGGGAGAGAGTTTGGGAGTCTATTCAGTAAATGCAGCTGTTCTCACTATACTTAAAGTTACTAGAGGATGTAACAGAGTCCTAATTTAAAGAGATCTGTGTGGTGACAAATTCTCTTTAAATAATATGCAAAAAATATATTATCCATGTTAAACAGTATTACCTGCTGAGCGATGTTTAGCATGTGATAATTGGTGCACATTGGTGTTGGCTGAAGCTGCCCACCCAACAGTGCTTGAGAAAGCCATCTTTCTAGTCAGGTTTTTAAAAGTGGTGAAATTGCCTGTCAAATTTATAAAGCCCATCTGTCTGTTTACAGCAGAAAAAAGTTTTGTATGAACAAGGGTAGGTGGTAACTTTCACATTTGGAAGGTGTAGGAAAAGCCAAATCTCTTTTTTGGCAAGCAGAGATAAAGGCATATAAGAAACGCACCCATACATGAGCCGCAGTGAGAAGACAGATGTCCTGTTAATATTCTCCAAGAATAAGGGCTGGGAATTTACACTAGTCATTGACTATGAGATTCTTTCCAGAAAAAAAAAACAAGTAAAACAATTGTGACTTTTATCAAGACAGCTAAGTGATGAGGCCTTGTCTGTGAAGTGCTAGTTTTATAATGGAATGTCAAAAATAATTATTCTAGCTAGACAGACACTGTGAGATGGCTAGACGGATGGATGGATAGATGATAGACAGATAATAGATAGATAATTAGTTCTTTTTAAAAAATGAAAAAAAGAAAAGAAAGTTCAGCCTCTGGTGCCAACCAGTTGAAAGGCAGCTATCCAGTAAGTCAATGTTTGACATTTTAAACCAGCCTTGAGACATAACTTATGGTTCTAGCCAAGCCAGCACCTCATCTGCAGACAGCTGTTTTGGTGTGATTGGCCCTTTGTCAGTTCAAAGGGACAATTTCAAGGTGTGTTTAAGGGGCTCTCCACAAGGGATCCTCCTGGATCCCCGACTAAAAAATACTCCAGATCCCAGAATGCACCAGTCTAAAAATTTATGTTTTATTCTGTCATTCTTTGAGTTCTAAACATATTTAAGAATATGTATAATCTGAAAGTAACATTATATTTAGTTTTTATTACAAATATTTTTAATTGTGTGTATACACTCACCTAAAGAATTATTAGGAACACCTGTTCTATTTCTCATTAATGCGATTATCTAGTCAACCAATCACATGGAAGTTGCTTCAATGCATTTAGGGGTGTGGTCCTGGTCAAGACAATCTCCTGAACTCCAAACTGAATGTCAGAATGGGAAAGAAAGGTGGGCTACAACAGCAGAAGACCCCACCGGGTACCACTCATCTGGTCTGATGAGTCTCGATTTCTGTTGAGACATTCAAATGGTAGAGTCCGAATTTGGCGTAAACAGAATGAGAACATGTATTCATCATGCCTTGTTACCACTGTGCAGGCTGGTGATGGTGGTGTAATGGTGTGGGGGATGTTTTCTGGGCACACTTTAGGCCCCTTAGTGCCAATTGGCCATCGTTTAAATGCCACGGGCTACCTGAGCATTGTTTCTGACCATGTCCATCCCTTCATGACCACCATGTACCCATCCTCTGATGGCTACTTCCAGCAGGATAATGCACCATGTCACAAAGCTCGAATCATTTCAAATTGGCTTCTTGAACATGACAATGAGTTCACTGTACTAAAATGGCCCCCACAGTCACCAGATCTCAACCCAATAGAGCATCTTTGGGATGTGGTGGAACGGGAGTTTCGTGCCCTGGATGTGCATCCCTCAAATCTCCATCAACTGCAAGATGCTATCCTATCAATATGGGCCAACATTTCTAAAGAATGCTATCAGCACCTTGTTGAATCAATCCCCTGTAGAATTAAGGCAGTTCTGAAGGCAAAAGGGGGTCCAACACCGTATTAGTATGGTGTTCCTAATAATTCTTTAGGTGAGTGTATATATATATATATATATATGAATATATGAATATATTTTATATTTGTTTGTGCTTTTTTTATGTGAACTGGTGCATTTCAAAAATAATACACTGATATTTTCTTTTTTCTGCAGCTCACTTTTTTATTTTGCTGTAAAGGCCGGAGCAGAAGCGGCAGAGTTATCTAATTTTGGGGGATTTAATGACAGATGATACCAAATAGAGTCAGCAAAACAAGAACTGATACTGAGAATTATTATATCTGGAGCACAGGACAAGGCGAATTGCAGTTTCCATATAGTCTAAACAACAACTTCATTACATGTCTGGGGGCCTAAGATAAGTCAGGATATACTATATACAGAATATTATCTCTACTGCATAATATTAATTTATGGAGCAAAAAAAAATCAAGTGTCCATTCCTCAAGTTGTTCTGTTACAAAATAACCAATACATTACTTTGAAATAAAACCAATTATTGTGAGATATAGTGAGATGTGTATTGAATACGTCCATTGTGGTTGCTATGGTTACGTCCTGTATTGCGTAGAGTGTGTTTCACTACTGTAGGCTGTTAACTGAGGCTAAATAAATGCAGTTGTATGAGTTTAGTCAGGATCCAAGCAAGTCATTGAAAAATATATTCATATTTTTTCTATCATTTTCTAATCTAGGGTAGGGGGTTGGGTTGGCAGAAGGAAAAATTAAATATTAAAAATGAAACTCTGTCCATCAATTTATATCAGTTACATCGAAAGAAAAATAAACATCAAAACCCCAACAGCATAGACAAACATTGATTGGTAAATATTAGTGTTGGGCGCGAATATTCAAAACGTGAATATTAATTGCGAATATCGGCGCTTCGAGAATTTGCAAATATTTAGAATATAGTGATATATATTAGTAATTTTGAATATTCTAGATTTTTTTAAATCAGTAACCTCCCTTCTTGCTTGTGGGCCAATGAGAAGGCTGCAATGTCTGAGCTTAGCAACATCCCTAGCAACCAATAGGAAAGTTGCCTGCCCCTTACTATATAAGAACCTCCCCAGCAGCCCTTGTATGCAGTATTTTGTAGATCTGAGAGAGACAGCAGTGTTATTACTGTGCTCTGTGCTTTCCTGTGTCATTAGATAGATAGTTATTTAGTTAGTTAGTTAGCTTATATAATACAGACAGTTAGTGGAAGATAGTCAGTGTAGGTTAGATAGTGATATAGTGTAGCTGATAGATTCTGCTGTCCATACATACATGCTACAGACATAGGCCCCTTTCACACGGGTGAGTATTCTGCGCGGATGCGATGCGTGAGTGAACGCATTGCCCCCTCACTGAATACCGACCCATTCATTTCTATGGGGCCGTTCACATGAGCGGTGATTTTCACGCATCACTTGAAAATCGCAGCATGCTCTATATTCTGCGTTTTTCACGCAACGCAGGCCCCATAGAAGTGACTGGTGCTGCGTGAAAATCGCAAGCATCCGCAAGCAAGTGCGGATGCGGTGCGACTTTCACGCACGGTTGCTAGGAGACGATCGGGATGGAGACCTGATCATTATTATTCTGAATACAGAATGCATAGTAAAACAGCGCTGGAGGGGTTAAAAAATAATAATAATTTAACTCACCTTAGTCCACTTGATCGCGCTGTCGGCATCTCCTTCTGTCTCCTTTGTTGAATAGGACCTGTGGTGAGCATTAATTACAGGAACAGGACCTTTGATGACGTCACTCCGGTCATCACATGGTACGTCACATAATCTTTTACCATGGTGAATCACCATGGTACATGTGATGACCGGAGTGACGTCATCAAAGGTCCTGTTCCTGTAATTAATGCTCACCACAGGTCCTATTCAACAAAGGAGACAGAAGGAGATGCCGGGTCACGATCAAGTGGACTAAGGTGAGTTAAATTTTTATTTTTATTTTTGAACCCCTCCAGAGCTGTTTTACTATGCATTCTGTATTCAGAATGCTATTATTTTCCCTTATAACCATGTTATAAGGGAAAATAATACAATCTACAGAACACCGATCCCAAACCCGAATTTCTGTAAAGAAGTTCGGGTTTGGGTACCAAACATGCACGATTTTTCTCACGCGAGTGCAAAACGCATTACAATGTTTTGCACTCATGCGGAAAAATCGCGGGTGTTCCCGCAAAGCACCCGCACATTTTCCCGCAACGCCCGTGTGAAAGAGACCATAGTGCTGTGATGTCACAAGTTCACAACAATACTTAGTGCACCAATCACTAATAAGTAGTCAGATAAAATGTGAAGTTGCACGTATTGGAGCACTCTCTCTGGATATAAAGCTATTGTAATGTTCTGCCGTGCCAACCATTTTCTCCAGTCTCAGGAAACTTCTAGCAGCTTGAAAAATGTAGCTATAGTGACCCACGCCTGTATTTTGCGAGCATTACGCGGATATTACATTGCCTATTTTTCGCGATCAAGAAAATATTCTCAAATTTGCGAATATATGACGATTATTCTACCAAATATTCACAAAATATTGCAAATTCGAATATTGCCGCTGCCGCTCATCACTAGTAAATAGGCCTAAAAGACTTAGGCCTCTTTCACAACAGTGATACGGATTGTGTCAGGATCTGTTCAGGAAAACACTGATGGTTTTGCGCACAAGTGCAGTCAGTTTTGTCTGCGATTGCGTTCAGTGTTTCATTTTTTCCACACAGGTGCAATCAGTTTTTGATGAAACCAGTTTTTGAAGAATTACAAACTACATCTCCTAGCAATCATCAGTGAAAAATACATTACATTCGGAATGCATCTGGATGCAATCCGTTTTTCACACAAGCCCTATTCACTTCTATGGAAACAGGGCTGTGTGCAAAACGCTGAATATAGAACATGCTGCGATGTTTCCTGAACACAGAAATGATGCGTGAAAAATGATGCTCGTGTACACAGACCCATTGAAATGAATGGGTCAGGATTCAGTCCGGATGCTATGCGTTTACTTCACACATCGCGCCGTGACGGAAAACTCACTTGTGTGAAAGGGGCCTAATTCTCTGCTCCATATTATTTCTTCCCCTTGCCTTTAATAGGAAACAAAAAGGCACTGCAATTGTTTTACAAAATATTGATAATTGACTGATTCATTTCATGTGAAAAGTACACCCCACAGATGTGCAAGGGTTAATGTTGCCTAAATCTCAATACTTACTGTTAAAGATAAGCTAAATGTATAATAATTAGTGTAGTAATTATAGCAACATTTATAGAAAACCTGCTCAGTGATTAATATGTTATATGTTACATTTACCATCCCTTGCTCCCCCAATTGCGCTATTCCTGCTGCGCTCACACACTGCTAACTCTTCCACCCGGGTTCCGACGGATGTGGCCACTTCTTTTCCTGTTGATCTCTGTAAATCGCAGGTTAGTACCAAGGGCTAATTAGAGAAAAGTAGAACTTCTTTAAGTATCTTCACTGAACTTAGAGCTCAAGCACATGAACATGTGCGGCACGTGCCCATGCTGTGGACCACAAAAAGAAGTCCACATTGCACGGGCATCGACCGTGTGCCTGCCGTTTGCAGATGCGGACCCATTCACTTGAATAGGTCCACAATCCGCAACATTCAGTCCACAGCGCAAAATAATAAAAAGTGTTCTATTTTTTTGCGGTGCAGAAGAACGGACCAAAATCCCACTTCTAGCGCTCCATAGTGTTTTAGCTCTGTGCCTCCACTTCGCACTGCTCCATATCTTGAGGATTTCATCTGTGATATGGAGCACACATGGTCGGGGCCTGTATATTCCAGACACGCTGTTTGCGGTACGGGCCCCACACGTTTGTGTGCATGAGCCCTTAAGGTGGATTTTCACAGGACTATTCTGCAGCCAATTGTCAGGAGGAAAGCATTCCTTCCCTCGCTCAGTGAAGGAGACCTCTTTATTTATATGCAGCCAGGGGTGCACCTAGCCTTTCTGCTGCCTGAGGCGAAAACTGAAACGGCACTCCCCCCCATGTCAATTTCTAAACCTAACCTCTTAGCCACAATGAAAACGTTCATTGGCCATGGCCCTTCTGCTGCCTTCCTCTTGCCCCTACCTGGTGCTGCCTCAGGCGATCGCCTCACCTTGCCTCATTGGTGGTGCACCCCTGCGTGCATCGATCTCTTTCACATTATAAGGACGATAGGATCGCTATTGCAATCCCTCATCCTCATACAGAATCATGGTATCTGAGCAGCAAATTGCTGTTTAGACCACACAATCTGCTGCCCAGAAACTATGATCGGTGGTGTCTGCATGAACGACAGGATCATCTGATGAACGACCGTTTTGCTCGGTCAATGGGCGAACAGTGGCGCATTTACATGGGCGGATTGTCTGGAACGACCATTCACAGGAACAGTCATTCCCGATAATCTGGACGATTTTTTGGCTTGTGTAAATGCAGCTTTAGACGGTGATTAGATAATGTTATTTGATTGTATTGTAAGTCTGAGAAGAGAACCTGACCATCATCTCCAAGTGTCTACCAGGAAATGTGAATACATTCTGATGACCATAAAACTATGGAAATGTTATGGATTACTGTACTGTAGCTTCAATCAATGAGCATCTCCTACTGTGATTATTGGTGGACTGATGGGTATCCTGACTCTAATTCACAAACTGGAGTAACAAGAGAGAAATAAAGGGACATCAGTGTCAGGGACCATTCATCTTTAGTTCCATTGTGGAGCAAAATGCCAAGTAATGTATTCAATTGCAATGCCACTATTCTGTAATAACATATTGACCCCCATGAATTGAGGCCGTCCAGTGATTGGAGTTGAGTTCCAGGGATGCCGGGTGAATTATGGAGAAGATCTGGAGTGCAATCAGCAGTGATACTGTTATCCTTTTTTTTTGTACTGATCAACACTATCTTACACCTTGAGAGGTCAGACATGCCACATTTGCTGCTGCATCCATGATAAGTTATGTGTAGAGTGTTCGTTAAATAATAATCTGAAAAAAAAAAAAACAATGACCATTTCACCTGAAACCGGAAATACAATGCAGATAGGGGATCTTATATGTGTAAGGCAGTGCAATATGCAGATATGAGGGAGATGACTCTTGCACAGTCGCTCATCAAAGGCTGGCATGTGTGAGACCTGGTGACTTGAGGGCTTATCGATAGTTGTGTGACTTCAGCATTTCAGTGCTTTTTCCACCTTCTATATAATTCAGCTTCTGCTCATGAAGCCAATAGGAAATCAGCTTTCATCTTCACATTACTATCATTTTAGTTAATTAATTGAGCCCCTGGAAGAGTCTCAGTGTAAATATCATTTTAGCAGTTTAATAACAGCGCTGACTCACTTTGGACTCCCTCTGAAGCCTCACAGTGTGGACTTCTTGTTGGCAAGTCTGCCACCTACTGGTCTTATGCAGTAGGTGGCAAGGGATATCTTGATTTTCAGCATGTGTGACAACTGGATCAGCTTCACTGTTGCCCATTGATATTGCAGGGGTTTAATTTTCTCTGGTGAAATATCATGAAGTGCAAGATGTAACTGTGACATTAAGTCACAGTAAGAGTCATCGGATATAGAAACAATACATAGCAGTGATAATTTCTGTACATTGAGAAGACGGGAGTTTATGGGATTTCTTTAGTTATTTTTATTATAACATTTAGTAAATGTGTTCCTTTGTTGTCATGCGATTTTATACATTCAGAATCCAAAAAATAAAAAAGGAACTATATGAAAAATATTGTACATTCCTCTAATGATAGAAATCATTCTACCTATTTCACGCTACATTAATAGAAATAATAATTTCATATTATAAGTTTTTTTTACAATGCATTGTACCTGTCACATCAGCGACTGTCACATATTGGCAATTGTACCAAAGCACAATGGCCTAGATTTACTTTTGTATTTGGGACTCAAAAAATAAAAATAAATATGGCTCTCAGACTATGGAGACACTAAAATAGGATTTTTTTTTGTTTAAAAAATGCTGTTATTGTGTAAAACTTAAATAAATAAAAAAAGTATACATATTATGTATTGCCACGTCCGTAACGACCTGCTCTAGAAAAATATCACATGACCTAGCCCCCTCAGGTGAACACCGTAAAAAAATTATAATAATGGTATCAAAAAGCCATTTACATCACAAAAAGTGTAATAGCAAGCGATCAGTCATACACACCCCAAAATAGTACCAATCGAATCGTCATCTCATACTGAAAAAAATAAGCCCTAAATAAGACAGTCACCCAAAAAACTATGGCTTTCAGAATATGGAGACACTAAAACATATTTTTTTCCAAAAATGCTTTATTATGGAAAACTGAAACAGACAACCAAAAAGTAGTCATATTTGGTATTGTCGCATCCGTAACAACCGGCTCTATAAAAATAGCTCATGATCTAACCTGTCAGATGAACGTTGTAAATAACAAAAAATAAAAACTGTGCCAAAACAGATATGTTTTTGTTACCTTGCCTCACAAAAATTGTAATATAGAGCAACCAAAAATCATCTGTACCCTAAAATATTACCAACAAAACTGCCACCTTATCCCGTAGTTTCCAAAATGTGGTATGAGTTTCTATTCTAGGTGTGCATCAGGGGGTCTTCAAATGTGACATGGCAAGTTAAAATTATCCCAGTGAAATCTGCCCTCCAAAAGCCATATGGAGCTCCTTTCCTTCTGTGCCCTGCTGTGTGCCTGTACAGCAGTTTACGACCATTTTCAATTAATTCTTGTGGAACACCTAAAGGGTTAACAAAGTTTGAAAAATCAGTTTTGAATACCTTGAGGGGTGTAGTTTCTAAAATGGGGTCACTTTATTTGAGTTTCTACTCTAGGGGTGCAACAGGGAGGCTTCAAAAAAACAGTCCATCAAAATCTGCCTTCCAAAAGCCATATGGCGTTCCTTTCCTTCTGCGCCCTGCCGTGTGGCCATACAGCAGTTTACGACCACATATGGGGTGTTTCTGTAAACTACAGAATCGGGGCAATAAATATTGAGTTTTGTCTGGCTGTTAACCTTTGCTTTGTTAGCAGGAAAAAAAAAATTTAAAACGGAAAATCTGCCCAAAAAAATGAAATTCTGAAATTTCCTCTCTTTTTTCTATTAATTCTTGTGGAACACCTAAAGGGTTAACAACATTTGTAAAATCAGTTTTTAATACCTTGAGGGGTTTAGTTTCTAAAATGGGGTCATTTCTATTATGTAAGCCTCACAAAGTGACTTCAGACCTGAACTGCTCCTTAAAAAGTGGGTTTTAGATTTGCTTCTAAACTTCTAAGCCTTCTAACGTCCCCAAAAAATAAAATACAATGGGGAGAGTTTTGTGTACTATAACAGTACACCAATTGATACCTTCTGACGCAATGACACGACCTCAGTAGATAGATAAAGGATCTTTTATTGATGAGTGACAACGCGTTTCGGAGTCAATATACTTCTTTTTTCAAGTCTGTGGGGGTCCGTGCTGATGCTTGTAGGCCGCGCTAGAAGCCTCAGCATGGACCCCACAGACTTGAAAAAGGAGTATATTGACTCTGAAACGCGTTGATCAGGTACTGTTATAGTACACAAAACTCTCCCCATTGTGTTCCATATCATTCCTCACCATAAGGTGAGCACAACCCTTGATGTCTAACTTTCATGCATTTTTTATCGAACTTACTACCCTATGAGCGCCTTCCTATCTTTTTTCGCCATAATTGCCCAAAAAATAAAATGGCATTCCCAAAATGATCCAAACATGAAGTAGACATATGGGAAATATAAAGTAATAACTATTATATGAGGTATAACTATCTGTTTTAAAAGCAGAGAAATTGAAATGTGGAAAGTTGCAAATTTTTCTATTTTTTTGTAAATTTGGTATTTTTTTTATAAATAAAAATGAAATATTTTGATTCAAATTTGCCACTGTCATGAAGTACAATATGTGACGAGAAAACAATCAGAATGTCTTGGATAAGTAAAAGCGTTTTAAAGTTATCACCACATAAAGTGACAGATGTCAGATTTGCAAAAATCTGTCTGGTCCTTAAGGGTTAAAGAACAAAAGTTTTAGGCAGTACCTGATCTGCTTAAAGGGGTTGTCTGCATTTTTTTGATTGATGACCTATCCTCAATGGGGGGCCGACTCCTTGGTAGAGGTGCTGAGGTGCTTGTCCCCCAAGTCTTAAAGGGATTGTTGTTTTTTTTATTGATGATGTGTCCTCAGAATAGGTCATCAATATCAGACCAGCGGGGGGCCAGCTCTCCGCACCCCTGTCTATCAGCTGTTTGAAGAGAGAGCAGCTCTCATGCAAGCACTGCATTCTCTTCTCTGTTTACCTGCTCACCGTCGCAACTGAAGCACCTTCCTATTCACTTGAATAGATGGGAGCTGCCCCACTGAAGTGAATAGGGACGCCGTTGTTGTAATTATACTGCTCACAGCTGCAGTTGCGACGTTGAGCAGGTAAACAGAGAAGAGAAGGTACTGTATCTTTCTCTTCAAACAGCTGATCTGGTCGGCGGGGGTGCCAGGAGTTAGCCCCCCCGCTGATATGATATTAATCACCTATCCTGAGTATACGTTATTAATATAAATAAAGCGGAGAACCTCTTTAAGCCTTAGGGGACAAGAAGCCTCAACACATCTATCAACTTAAAGGGTTGTCCAGGACCTAAATATTGATGTCTTAACTCCAGACAGTCCCTCAATATATGATCTGTAAGGGTCCGACTCCCGATCACCTTTTTGATCAGCTGCTTAAAGAGGACACAGCGGTCAGACACATGTTGTGGACTCTTCTTAGTGTACCAAGCACAGCGCCATACATTTTATATTGGCTATGTTTGATACTGCAGTTCAATTCCATTCACTTGAACGCAGCTGAGTTGTAGAAAGGCCATATGATCGATGTGGCATCAAAGGCCGAGGAAGAGGTAGCAGGGCTCGCTCTAGCACCACAGCCCTGGTGAACAGCTTTAAGCTATATTTACACATAGCAAATTTTTAAACAACCTATGATTAGTGGTTTGAAACCAAGTTTAATTAGATGATTTTCACCAGTATAATCAAACATAGATTTCCATTTGCACATTCAGTCATGTGTAACATAATGGCTCAGAAAACCATATGAAAAAATACCATCATACAGTGCCCAGATAACAGATACATACATGATCAAATACCAGTGCTATGTTGTCACGGATGGTGTACAGGAAACAAGATGATACAAATACAAACGATGACTCACTGGATCCACAACTAAGGAACAAAAAGGGAGACCCCTGCAATCGACCTGCCGCTCTCCCTTATTGCTCAGCCTATGCGACCACTCCAAAGGTGAATGGGCGCATATCCACGTACCTCGGCTATCTTAACCTAAAGGCCCTACAATAGTGAGGGGACACGACCACCGGCTCCCTACACAGACACGGAGGGAGTCAGGGTCACCTGAATCCAGACAACAGAAAATCATAAATACATAAACAGAACTTATCTGCAGACGACTGGGAACTGGGAGCTGGGAGCTGAGGACAGCATGCACACACATTCCAGGAAGTTGTATCAGCCGCACCCTACTACCTTATGGGGAAGAATTTAAAGGGAGGTAATGAGTCTGACTGCATGACAGCTGAGATAGCCTAACGAGGTGAGGAACAGAAACCAAAACAAAGAAACTCAAGGGGGAGGATCTGAACGGCTCCTGTCAGAGCTTCTCAGCTGTCTGGTTGTGACAGTACCCCTCCCTCTAGGAGTGGACTCCGGACACTCAGGGCCCACCTTCTCAGGATGGGACCTATGGAAAGCCCTGATGAGGCGAGAGGCCTTAATGTCCGTCACTGGGACCCACATCCTCTCCTCAGGACCATAACCCTCCCAATGAACGAGGTACTGGAGGGAACCGCGGACAAGACGAGAATCCACAATCCTAGAGACCTGAAATTCAAGATTTCCATCAACAATAATCGGAGGAGGAGGCAAAGGCGAGGGTACAATAGGTTGAACATAAGGTTTCAATAAGGACTTATGAAAAACATTATGGATCTTCCAAGTCTGAGGAAGATCAAGACGGTAGGCAACAGGATTGATGACAGAGAGGATCTTGTAAGGCCCAATAAACCTAGGACCCAACTTCCAGGAGGGAACCTTCAATTTGATATTCTTGGTAGACAGCCACACCAAATCATCAACATTCAGGTCCGGACCAGGCACACGTCTCTTATCCGCCACACGCTTATATCTCTCACTCATGTTCTTTAGATTATCCTGAATCTTTTGCCAAATAGATGACAACGACGAGGAGAATCTGTCCTCATCAGGCAAACCAGAAGAGCCCTCTCCAGAGAAAGTCCCAAACTGCGGATGAAACCCATATGCACCAAAAAATGGTGACTTATCAGAGGACTCCTGACGACGGTTATTTAAAGCAAACTCAGCAAGGGACAAAAAAGAACACCAATCCTCCTGATTCTCCGCCACAAAACAGCGCAGATATGTCTCCAGATTCTGATTGACACGCTCTGTCTGGCCATTCGACTGCGGATGGAAAGCAGAAGAGAATGACAAGCGAACCCCCAAGCGAGAACAGAAAGCCTTCCAGAATCTGGAAACAAACTGCGTGCCCCTATCAGAGACTATGTCTGAAGGAATCCCATGCAATTTGACAATGTGGTCAACAAATGCCTGCGCCAGCGTCTTAGCATTGGGCAAACCAGGAAAAGGGATAAAATGCACCATTTTGCTAAAACGGTCCACCACCACCAGAATCACAGACTTCCCCGAGGAACGAGGCAAGTCCGTTATGAAGTCCATGGACAGATGTGTCCAAGGACGGGAAGGAATGGGCAAAGGAAGGAGAGGACCTGATGGCCGTGAATGAGGGACCTTGGCACGAGCGCAAGTCTCGCAAGCTGCCACAAAACCCTCAACCGACTTACGAAGCGCAGGCCACCAGAATCTCCGAGCAATGAGATCCAGTGTGGCTCTTGTCCCCGGGTGCCCAGCAAGGACCGTATCGTGGTGTTCTTTAAAAATCTTGTGTCTCAAAGCGAGAGGCACAAACAACCTCCCAGGAGGACAAAGATCAGGAGCTTCTGACTGGGCTGCCTGCACCTCTGCCTCCAATTCAGGAAAAAGAGCAGAGACCACCACACCTTCAGCTAAAATGGGACCCGGGTCTTCAAAATTCCCACCTCCCGGGAAACAACGTGACAGGGCATCTGCCTTCACATTCTTAACCCCAGGGCGGAACGTAACAACAAAATTAAACCTTGAAAAGAACAAAGACCATCTGGCCTGTCTCGGGTTCAGACGCTTGGCTGACTCCAAGTAGGCCAGATTTTTATGGTCAGTAAACACGGTAATAGGGTGTCTGGCTCCCTCTAGCCAATGGCGCCATTCCTCAAAAGCCAACTTGATGGCCAACAATTCCCTATCTCCCACATCATAATTTCTCTCTGCGGAGGAGAGCTTCTTTGAGAAAAAGGCACACGGTTGCCATTTGGCAGGAGAGGAACCCTGAGACAAGACCGCACCCACCCCTACCTCAGAAGCATCAACCTCAACTATGAAGGGTAACGAAACATCAGGTTGTACTAGGATGGGAGCGGAAGCAAAACTCTCCTTGATATTAGAAAAGGCCTTACGCGCCTCTACCGACCAGGAAGAAAAATCTACCCCCTTTCTGGTCATATCCGTAAGTGGTTTAACAACAGAGGAATAATTCAAAATAAATTTCCTGTAATAATTAGCAAAGCCCAAAAAACGCATCAGCGCCTTCTGATTCTCAGGAAGCTCCCACTCAAGCACAGCGCGAACCTTCTCGGGGTCCATGCGAAAACCAGAAGCGGAGACAAGAAACCCCAGAAATTGGATCTCTGGAACCGCAAAAACACATTTTTCCAGTTTCGCATATAATTTATTCTCCCGCAGGATGAGTAAGACCTGACATAAGTGTTCCTTATGAGTCTTGAAATCAGGAGAAAAAATCAAAATGTCATCCAAATACACTAATACAAATTTTCCCATTAAATGATAAAAAATGCTGTTGACGAAATGCTGAAAAACGGCTGGGGCATTCATCAAACCAAAAGGCATAACTAAATTCTCAAAATGGCCCTCAGGGGTATTGAAAGCCGTCTTCCATTCGTCTCCTTCTCTGACCCTAACCAGGTTGTATGCCCCTCTTAGGTCTAATTTGGAAAAGACTTTCGCCCCAACAACCTGGTTAAACAAATCCGGGATTAGAGGAAGCGGATACGGATCACGAATAGTGATACTGTTCAGCTCCCTGAAATCCAGACAAGGTCTTAAAGAACCATCTTTTTTCTTAACAAAGAAAAAACCAGCGGCAACAGGTGACTTTGAGGGTCGTATGTGTCCTTTTCTCAGACTCTCAGAGATATAAGCACGCATCGCGACCCTCTCAGGTTGGGAAAGATTGTATAAACGAGATTTAGGCAGCTTGGCACCTGGGATGAGATCAATAGGGCAATCATACTCCCTGTGCGGAGGTAAACCCTGAACTCCACTCTCAGAGAAAACATCCAAAAATTCAGAGAGGAAAGGTGGTACAGTTTTAGTAGAAACCTCAGAAATAGATGTTATGAGGCAATTCTCTCTGCAAAAGTTACTCCAACCATTTATTTGCCTCGCTTGCCAATCAATGGTGGGGTTATGTTTAGTGAGCCAGGGTAGCCCCAACACTAGAGGAGTAGGCAAACCGCTAAGGACGAAACATGACACATCCTCAACATGAGCATCATTCACAATTAAACGGATATTGTGAACTATGCCCTTTAATGATTTCTGAGAAAGTGGAGCTGAATCAATAGAAAAAACAGGAATATCTTTTCCCAAAGTGCATACCTGGAAACCATGAGTTATTGCAAATTGGTTATCAATGAGGTTGACAGCTGCTCCACTATCCACAAAAATCTCACAAAAAATGCTCTTGCTCTCTAGCGCCACCCTAGCAGGCAGGACAAAACGGGAACTACAAGCAAAAGAAAAATCTTCAATTTCCGCCTCAACCCTGCCAATAGTAACAGACGGAATATTCTTAAAAGATTTCTTCCTTTTTGTCTCTTTATTACTCCCAGAAAACTGCCTGAATCTCCTAGAGGGACAAACATTTGCCAGATGATTTATACCTCCACAACAAAAACAAACCCTCCCCTGCGGGCTGAATCTTCTATTGTCAGAGGCAATCAACCCCAGCTGCATGGGCTCCTGCTCAGAAGGGGCTGATAGCGACTGAGACCCCTGTGCACAGAATGACACCGCTGCACTGTCCCGGGACTGAGCATGACAAGAAGGAGAGATCTCTGCTCTTTCTCTAAGACGCCTGTCAATACGAACAGCCTGAGACATAGCAGAATTCAAGGAGGTAGGTCTTTCATGAAAGGCAAATGCATCTCTCAATCCCTCAGAAAGACCATAGCAAAATTGACTTCGGAGTGCAGCATCATTCCAACCCGTATCTGCTGCCCATCTCCGAAATTCTGAGCAGTATATCTCTGCGGATTGTTTACCCTGGCATAACAGACGTAGTCTAGACTCAGCCAGAGCAATACGATCCGGATCATCATATATCTGACCCAGAGCTAAAAAGAATTCATCCACTGAACGGAGGGGCCGTGCCCCCTCCGGCAGCGAAAAGGCCCAGGACTGAGCATTACCTCTGAGCAGCGATATAATGATGCCCACCCTTCGTTCTTCATCACCGGAAGAATGGGGAAGAAGGCGAAAATGGAGTTTGCAAGCCTCTCTAAAACGTACAAAATTCTCACTACCCCCGGAAAACGTATCCGGGAGCGAAATCTTAGGCTCAGCACAAACTCCATGAACGCAAGCTGAACCGGTCACTTGAAACTGAGAAAAAGTCTTACGGAGATCAGCTACCTCCAAAGAAAGACCCTGAAAGCGTTCAGCCAAAAGTGTAACCGGATCCATGCTTGAGACGGTTTTGGCGGCTGATAATGTCACGGATGGTGTACAGGAAACAAGATGATACAAATACAAACGATGACTCACTGGATCCACAACTAAGGAACAAAAAGGGAGACCCCTGCAATCGACCTGCCGCTCTCCCTTATTGCTCAGCCTATGCGACCACTCCAAAGGTGAATGGGCGCATATCCACGTACCTCGGCTATCTTAACCTAAAGGCCCTACAATAGTGAGGGGACACGACCACCGGCTCCCTACACAGACACGGAGGGAGTCAGGGTCACCTGAATCCAGACAACAGAAAATCATAAATACATAAACAGAACTTATCTGCAGACGACTGGGAACTGGGAGCTGGGAGCTGAGGACAGCATGCACACACATTCCAGGAAGTTGTATCAGCCGCACCCTACTACCTTATGGGGAAGAATTTAAAGGGAGGTAATGAGTCTGACTGCATGACAGCTGAGATAGCCTAACGAGGTGAGGAACAGAAACCAAAACAAAGAAACTCAAGGGGGAGGATCTGAACGGCTCCTGTCAGAGCTTCTCAGCTGTCTGGTTGTGACATATGTCTAAGTAATACTGCTGCTACACTAACCTTATGTGCTAGATTATGTGATCTGTCCCTATCAGCTGAAATAGAGCTGGTGCTCCCTGTGTAACCACTTCATTTGCACACCCCTTAGGCCGGACCTGACTTTTTCACCCACAATGGGATTTTCATAAAAATTGTCTTTTACATTCCACAAATATTGAGTAATTGTCATTGACAGGACTAGGAACATTGTTTAACTTGTCCAATAAGGACCAATAGATTAGTGTTGAACGAGCATACTCAGCTGAACTGCTGTTCGGCTCTAGCATTGCTATGCTTGGCACATGCCGGTACTTGACCGAGTACCGCATGTGCTTGAGCGCCATGCTTAAGTCTCCTCCACGCACGTTTCTTGGCTGCTATGCAGCCAATAAACGTGCAGGTAAGTACTGCCATCACTGTAATGCTGTAGCCTTGTTGGTTACTGGCATTACAGTGATTAGCTGGACGGAACATGTGATCGGGTGCTATATAGCACCCGATGGCGCGTGTTCGGCTCATTATTAGTCAAGGAGAACTGTGCTGAGGAAGGGACAGACAGTGTAGGGAGTGTGATCGCAATCTATTTAGTTCACAAAAATGTTTCAAAGGCCCAAAATTCCTTTTAAGGACTATTGTGTGTGGTGGCAGCAATATAATATAGCCATCAAATTTTTTTTTTCATACATTTCAGAACTTTTTCTATAGAGGGAGTCTGCAGTGACTTGTGACATCTGAGCAATACCTTCTGTGTGTCAGGGCCAGAGATAGGAAAAATATAAGTGAAAACTAGTATATTTTTTCCATACTTTTCCATACTTTTTCTATAGAGGGTGTCTGCAGTGACTTGTGACATCTGTGCAATACCTTCTGTGTGTCAGGGCCAGAGATAGAAAAAATATAAGTGAAATCTATTTTCCTTTTTCCATACTTTTACGTACTTTTTCCATATACTGTGCTTGCTGTGAACTGTGACATCTGTGCCACATCTTGTGTGTCAAGCGTGCATATAACATTTAATATGAAGAAGGTGAGCATTAAGGGACAGGTAAGTGGCTGTGATGCTGATGATGCACACAGAGGCCGCAGCCCTGGGTGCGTTGAAACTGTGCCTGCTGCCAGAGAACAAGAAAAACAATCATCCACGATACCTAGCTTCATGTCCCAGTTTGCAGGGTGTTGCAGGACAAAACTCTTGAAGTTAGACTAGGGCGACCAGGTGGTCGGTTATATTGCAGCAGATAATGCTTCCAGTCGGTTAAGCACCACCCTGTATTCCACCAAGTCCAGTCTCAGTAGCCAAGAGTCTGGTCAACAGAATCCTCACCCTGATCCTCCTTCCTCCCACCATGGAGAGTCTGGCCAAACAAGTGATCCCACACTCGGATATTCCGAGGAGCTCTTTTCATCGCCATTACTGGATTTGGCCCTCTCGCCAAGCACGGTTAAAGAGGGATATGAGAACTTGTGCCATGATTCCCAACCTCATGAGCATCCACAGTCACAAGAACATGACGGTGAGGAACGGCAATTAGTGTTTAACTGAGACACAGTTGCCAATGAATCAATCGCAATTACTGTCTCAAGAGTTTGATGAAGAGGATGAGACACAGTTGTAAATCACTGAGGCTGTGGTTAGGTCAACAAATCAAGAGGATGATCAGAGTGAGGAAGTGGAAGAGGAGGTGGTGGACGATGAGGTCACTGACCCAACCTTGGAAGGTGGAAAGCCGAGCGAGGACAGCAGTACGGGAGTGGGTAATTGCTGGTCGCCTGCTGCCTTCCTTGGACGCTTGTGCTTTAAAAACTTGACCCACCCTCTCTGGGTGGTTTACAATTAGGAAAAAAAAGGGGCAAGGCAACAACAGGTGATGAACCATGTGATGGACCATGTGATGAGCGCAGTGACATCACCAAAGGTTCTTTTCCTCCCAGGTCCTCAAAGAAGAAGAAAGAAGGCGAGCTGGGCTGTGCGAACAAGTGGATGAGGTGAGTTTCATTATTTTTTATTTTACTTTTTAACCCCTTCATCCCTAATTTACTTTATTAATTATTATTATTTTCCCTTATAACCATGTTATAATGGAAAATAATAAAATCTACACAACACCGATCCCAAACCCGAAATTCTGTGAAGAAGTCTGGGTTTGGGTCTGGGTACCAAACATGCCGATTTTTCTCACGCGAGTGCAAAGCATATTAAAATGATCTGCACTCGCGCAGAAAAATCGCGCATTGTCCCGCAACGCACCCGCAACGCCCGTGTGAAAGAGGCCTAAGTCCTTTTCCATGTCAGTGTTACCCAGTGTTTTATCAATTAGTATGTACGGGTGACTTGTATTGTTCCTTCCCATACATTTACAGAAATGATGTTAGAGGAGGAAAGATGTAAAATATGACAGACATGTATCGTTGCACTTCATCTAATACACGTGTACAGTTGCCTTAGGGTGGTTAGTAACAAGTCTGTGGATAATTCTCACCAAAGATGAATTGCATTTTGATAGTTTATGGTTTACTCTTCTACACATTCACACTATTCAGTCATAATAATTTTGATCTTTGATAATTTTGATATTTTTCATCATTCATAATTCATACATGTAAAAAGGCCTTCACTGCCTGGTACAAGGTGCAGCCGGGAATGGTATCTAATACTTACGATCTGCCACTGAAGTAGAAAAAGAAGACGCTTAGGGTGAGCTGTAAACAGTCATAATTTATTAACCTTGGCATCGCTTAAACATGATAAAGAGAGTAAAATGCTTTAAATGCCTTTGCCTCAACACCTAGAGGAGGTCAGACCTTGCTCACTGCAGGTCATGCAGCACAGGTAGACAGAACGGATTTTTGTATATGGATTTTGATACGTTTTAACAGTACCCTATGGTAGTTATGTGAAGACCTTATTAAATGTGCCTGGCAGGGGTTTCACTTACAGTGGTAAGAAGAAATAAAGCAGATAACTACAACCTGTGGCTGTCCAGCTGCTGTGAAACCACAACCCCCAGCATACCATGTCACAGATGTGCAAGTACGCTTGTTATAAAATACTATTAAGGGTCCATTCACACATCTGCAACTGTTTTGCGGTCCACAAATTGCGGATCCTCAAAACACGGACATCAGCCATGTGCGTTCCGCATTTTGGAGACCGCACATGGCCGGGCACTGTTATAGAAATGCTTTTTCTTGTCCGTGGCTGGAGACAAGAATAGGACATGTTCTATTTATTTGCAGGGCCGCGGAACGGAAGTGCGGATGCGGACAGCACACTACTTTGATCTCTCGTACCCATACACATTGATGGTTCCTGGGCAGAAGATTGCCGCTGACACAGGATGATATGCTGCCTAAAAATTATGATTTTGAGTGCCACATCACCAATGCTTTCACCTGATGAAGAGCGTTTGCTCATTTATCAGGTGATGGGCACCACCCTTGCACAGGCCAACTTGGCTAGTTTTAAGGGTCCTTAACCCCTTAAGGACTCAGCCTTATTTCACCTTAAGGACCAGGCCATTTCAAATCTGACCAGTGTCACTTTAAGTGCTGATAACTTTAAAACGCTTTCACTTATCCAGGCCATTCTGAGATTGTTTTTTCGTCACATATTGTACTTTATGACACTGGTAAAATGAAGTAAAAAAAATTCATTTTTACTTATAAAAAAAATACCAAATTTACAAAAAATTTGAAAAAATTGCAAATTTCCAAGTTTCAATTTCTCTACTTCTATAATACATAGTAATACCTCCAAAAATAGTTATTACTTTACATTCCCCATATGTCTACTTCATGTTTGGATCATTTTGGGAATGATATTTAATTTTTTGGGGATGTTACAAGGCTTAGAAGTTTAGAAGCAAATCTTGAAATTTTTCAGAAATTTTCAAAAACCCAATCTTTAGGGACCAGTTCAGGTCTGAAGTCACTTTGCGAGGCTTACATAATAGAAACCACCCAAAAATGACCCCATTCTATAAACTGCACCCCTCAAGGTATTCAAAACTGATTTTACAAACTTTGTTAACCCTTTAGGTGTTCCACAAGAATTAATGGAAAATAGAGATACAATTTCAAAATTTTACTTTTTTGGCAGATTTTCCATTTTAATAATTATTTCTTCCAGTTACAAAGCAAGGGTTAACAGCCAAACCAAACTCAATATTTATGGCCCTGATTCTGTAGTTTACAGAAACACCCCATATGTGAACGTAAACCGCTGTACGGGCACACGGCAGGGCGCAGAAGGAAAGGAATGCCATACGGTTTTTGGAAGGCAGGTTTTGCTGGACTGTTGTTTTTTACACCATGTCCCATTTGAAGCCCCCTGATGCAACCCTAGAGTAGAAACTCCATAAAAGTGACCCTTATCTAAGAAACTACACCCCTTAAAGTATTAAAAACAGATTTTACAAACGTCGTTAACCCTTTAGGTGTTCCACAAGAGTTATTGGCAAATGGAGATTAAATTTCAGAATTTCAATTTTTTAGCAAATTTTCCATTTTAATCCAATTTTCCCAGTAACAAAGCAAGGGTTAACAGCCAAACAAAACTCAATATTTATGGCCCTGATTCTGTAGTTTACAGAAACACCCCATATGTGGTCGTAAACAGCTGTACGGGCACACAGCAGGGCTCAGAAGGAAAGTAATGGCATACGGTTTTTGGAAGGCAGATTTTACTGGACTGGTTTTACATATGATTACATATGCACTATATTACACTTTTTTGTGAGGCAAGATAACAAGAAATAGCTGTTTTGGCACCGTTTTTATTTTTTGTTATTTACAACATTCATCTGACAGGTTAGATCATGTGATATTTTTATAGACCAGGTTGTCACGGATACCTAATATGTATACTTTTTTATTTATTTATGTAAGTTTTACACAATGATTTCATTTTTGAAGCAAAAAAAAATCATGTTTTAGTGTTTCCATAGTCTGAGAGCCATAATTTTCTCAGTTTTTGGGCGATTACCTTGGGTAGGGTATGATTTTTGCGGGATGAGATGACAGTTTTATTGGCACTATTTTGAGGTGCGTGTGACTTTTCGATCGCTTGCTATTACACTTTTTGTGATGTAAGGTGACAAAAAACTGTTTATTTAGCACAGTTATTTATTTTATTTTTTTTTTACGGTGTTTATCTCAGGGGTTAGGTCATGTGATATTTTTATAGAGCCGGTCAATACGGACGCGGCGATACCTAATATGTATACTTTTTTTTATTTATCTAAGTTTTACACAATAATATGATTTTTGAAACAAACAAAAAATCATGTTTTAGTGTCTCCATATTCTGAGAGCCATAGTTTTTGGGCGATTATCTTAGGTAGGGTCTCATTTTTTGCGGGATGAGATGACGGTTTGATTGGCACTATTTTGGGGTGCATATGACTTTTTGATCGCTTGCTATTACACTTTTTGTGATGTAAGGTGACAAAAAATCATTTATTTAGCAATTTTTTTTACGGTGTTCAGCTGAAAGGTTAGGTCATGTGATATTTTTATATGAGACCCTACCTAAGATAATCGCCCAAAAACTTTCACACGAGCAAGTTTTCTCACTGAATCCTGACCTATTCATTTCAATGGGTCTGTGTACATGAGCGTTGTTTTTCACGCATCAGTTCTGCGTTGCGTGAAAATCGCAGCATGTTCTATATTCCGCATTTTTCACGCAGCCCTGGCTCCATAGAAGTGAATAGGGCTGCGTGAAAAACGCATTGCATCCGCAAGCAAGTGCGGGTGCGATGCGTTTTTCACTGATGGTTGCTAAGAGATGTTGTTTGTAAACCTTCAGTTTTTTATGACACGCGTGAAAAACGCATCAAAACGCATCGCACCCGCGCGGAAAAAACTGAACAACTGAACGCAATCGCAGACAAAACTGACTGAACTTTCTTGCAAAATAGTGCGAGTTTTACTGAACTAACCCTGAACGCATCTGGACCCGGTACGTCATGTGTCCTTAAGGACTCGGGAAACATGCCGTACCGGTAAGTCATGTGTCCGTAAGGGGTTAAGAGCAAAACAATACAGTAGTTTTATCTGTTTAAGGCCTCATGCACACGACCGTGCCGTTTTTTGCGGTCCGCAAACCGTGGATCTGCAAAAAACAGAAGCCGTCCATGTGCCTTCCACAATTTACAGAACAGAACAGGCGACCCATTGTAACATAGTAACATAGTAACATAGTACATAAGGCCGAAAAAAGACATTTGTCCATCCAGTTCGGCCTGTTATCCTGCAAGTTGATCCAGAGGAAGGCCAAAAACCCTGTGAGGTAGAAGCCAATTTTCTCCACTTTAGGGGAATAAAAAATTCCTTCCCGACTCCAATCAGGCAATCAGACTAACTCCCTGGATCAACGACCCCTCTCTAGTAGCTATAGCCTGTAATATTATTACACTCCAGAAATACATCCAGGCCCCTCTTGAATTCCTTTATTGTACTCACCATCACCACCTCCTCAGGCAGAGAGCTCCATAGTCTCACTGCTCTTACCGTAAAGAATCCTTTTCTATGTTTGTGTACAAACCTTCTTTCCTCCAAACGCAGAGGATGTCCCCTCGTCACAGTCACAGTCCTGGGGATAAATAGCTGATGGGATAGATCTCTGTACTGACCCCTGATATATTTATACATATTAATTAGATCTCCCCTCAGTCGTCTTTTTTCTAAAGTGAATAACCCTAATTTTGATAATCTTTCAGGGTACTGTAGTTGCCCCATTCCAGTTATTACTTTAGTTGCCCTCCTCTGAACCCTCTCCAGCTCTGCTATGTCTGCCTTGTTTACAGGAGCCCAGAACTGTACACAGTACTCCATGTGTGGTCTGACTAGCGATTTGTAAAGTGGTAGGACTATGTTCCTATCACGGGAATCTATGCCCCTTCTGATGCAACCCATTATCTTATTGGCCTTGGCAGCAGCTGCCTGACACTGGTTTTTGCTGCTTAGTTTGCTGTTTATTAAAATTCCTAGATCCTTTTCCATGTCAGTGTTACCGAGTGTTTTACCATTTAGTATGTACGGGTGACTTGCATTTTTCCTTCCCATGTGCATAACTTTACATTTATCAGTGTTAAACCTCATCTGCCACTTATCTGCCCAAGCCTCCAATCTATCCAGATCCCTCTGTAGTAGTATACTGTCCTTATCAGTGTAAATTACTTTACACAGTTTAGTGTCATCTGCAAAAATTTATATTTTACTGTGCAAGCCTTCTACAAGATCATTAATAAATATATTGAAGAGAATAGGGCCCAATACTGACCCCTGAGGTACCCCACTAGTGACAGTGACCCAATCTGAGTGTGTACCGTTAATAACCACCCTCTGTTTTCTATCACTCAGCCAGTTACTTACCCACATACAGATGTTTTCTCCCTTGTAGAAATGCCTATTCTTGTCTGCAAAACGGACAAGAATAGGACATGCTATATTTTATCACGGGGCCACAGAATGGTGCAACGGATGCGGACAGCACACGGAGTGCTGTCTGCATCTTTTGCGGCCCCATTGAAGTAAATGGGTCCGCATCCGAGCCGCAAAAAATGCGACTCAGATGCGGACCACAACAACGGTCATGTGCATGAGGCCTAACAAGTATGTTTTCATTTATTATTAATAAACATAAATCAATATTATAATGTAGGCACATTGTCTCCTGCTTTATTATTAAGAGGACCTTTGAAATAATACATTATTTTTATTAGGCCTCATGCACACGACCGTTGTGTGCATCCGTGTCCGTTGTTCAGTTTTGCACCGTTTTTTATCCGCGTCCGTGATCCGTGTTTCCTGTCCGTCAAAAAATATGACCTGTCCTATTTTTTTGACGGACAACAGTTCACGGACCCATTCAAGTCAATGGGTCCGTGAAAAAACACGGATGCACACAAGATTGTCATCCGCGTCCGTGATCCGTGTCCGTAGGCTACTTTCACACAGACGGATCCGCAGATCCTTCTGCATTAAAGCTTTTTTAGATCTGAGTTTTCACTTCGTGAAAACTCAGATCCGACAGTATATTCTAACACAGAGGCGTTCCCATAGTGATGGGGACGCTTGAAGTTAGAATATACTAAGAACTGTGTACATAACTGCCCCCTGCTGCCTGGCAGCACCCGATCTCTTACAGGGGGCTGTGATCCGCACAATTAACCCCTTAGGTGCCGCACCTGAGGGGTTAATTGTGCGTATCATAGCCCCCTGTAAGAGATCAGGTGCTGCCAGGCAGGAGGGGGCAGACCCCCCTTCCTCCCCAGTTTTAAATTCATTGGTGGCCAGTGCAGCTCCCCCTCCCTCCCTCCCTCCCCTGTATTAACTTCATTGGTGGCCAGTGCGGCCCCCCCTCCCTCCCCTGTATTACATTCATTGGTGGCCAGTGCGGCCCTCCCTCCCTCCCCTGTATTACATTCATTGGTGGCCAGTGCGGCCCCCCTCTCCCCCCCTCTCCCCCCCTCATAATTAAACTACTGCAGTCCTGGCTGCCATGGTTACTTAGCAATTTTAGAAGCATTATACTTACCTGCGCTGTCTGTGACCGGCCGGGCGCTCCTCCTACTGGTAAGTGAAAGTTCTGTGCTATAAGCAATGCGCCGCACAGACCTGTCACTTACCAGTAGGAGGAGCGCCCGGCCGGCCACAGACAGCGAAGGTAAGTATAATGCTTCTAAAATTGCTAAGTAACCATGGCAGCCAGGACTGCAGTAGCGTCCTGGTTGCCATGGTTACCGATCGGAGCCCCAGCGATTAAACTGGGACTCCGATTGGAACTCTCCGCTGCCACCAATGATGGGTGGGATTTTAATTAGGAGGTGGAGGAGAGGGGGGGCCGCACTGGCCACTAATGAATGTAATACAGGGGAGGGAGGGGGGCCGCACTGGCCACCAATGAATTTAAAACTGGGGAGGGAGGGGGGTCTGCCCCCTCCTGCCTGGCAGCACCTGATCTCTTACAGGGGGCTATGATACGCACAATTAACCCCTCAGTTGCGGCACTGGAGGGGTTAATTGTGCGGATCACAGCCCCCTGTAAGAGATCGGGTGCTGCCAGGCAGCAGGGGGCAGTCATGTACACAGTTCTTAGTATATTCTAACTTGAAGCGTCCCCATCACTATGGGAACGCCTCTGTGTTAGAATATACTGTCGGATCTGAGTTTTCACGATATAACTCAAATCCGATGGTATATTTTAACATACAGGCGTTCCCATGGTGATAGGGACACTTCAAGTTAAAATATACCATCGGATTGGAGAAAACTCTGATCCGATGGTATAATAGGGACTCCTGACTTTACATTGAAAGTCAATGGGGGGCGGATCCGTTTGCAATTGCACCATATTGTGTCAACGTCAAACGGATCCGTCCCCATTGACTTGCATTGTAAGTCAGGACGGATCCGTTTGGCTCCGCACAGCCAGGCGGACACCAAAACGACTTTCCTTCATGTCCGTGGATCCTCCAAAAATCAAGGAAGACCCACGGAAGAAGAAAAAACTGACACGGATCACGGAACTACGGAACCCGCTTTTGCAGACCGCAAAAAAAAACGGTCGTGTGCATGAGGCCTTACACACATTTTTCTGCATTTTTCATTATGTTTTTTTACAGTGCTTTTCTCTGTCCAAAGTCCAAAATGTCACAACCCAAATATTCAGCATGTAGTCCTTTTTATATTGACTATAACATCTGGTCACAGCATTTCTGCTAAAAATTTCAGACAGTAAAGCAATACATGCCATTTCTGGTATTGCAGCTTAGCCTCATGGATAAGAGTGATGTTATTTTGCATTATTTATTGTCATTAGGTTAGTGTAACCATTGGATTATAACGAGTAACATTTATATAAATCGCAGTATCACTATTTCTGTAACTCCCATAGACTTTGACATAATAGGCCATTCAAATATGTGGATTAATTTCCATTTTCTCTTTTTCTTTACAGCTGGATGGAATAAAGCAAACAGGGGGTAGGAGATAGTGGTAACTGCACCAATCTACCATTTATCCTTTCAATAATAACCAGGTTTTTCTGACATTTTAATAATGATGACCTATCCGCTGTATAGGTCATTAGTATCTGATTGGTGGGAGTCCGACACCGAGGACCACCGCCGATCATGGTTGTCAACCATCCAGAAATTCTAAACTGTTCATAAAAATAAGTGACTTTTTTCCTGTGTCGGTGAAAAAAAATTGATGTGTCCGTGAATTTTTTGAGGCTGGTGGTACTTGACTAGATTATTTTGATTCTTTTTATTAACATCATTTTATAGCTCATAGTAAATGCTGGTAATTAGTTATTATCAGTATATTTACCTATCAACATTTATTACTTATAATCTTCATTATTCATTATGGTTTTCCATAATGTTGGCTGTGATTTTGGCATAAGTAGTCCAGAGAAAAGAAAAATTCTGGTTGGCAACTCTGCCGCTGATCAACTGTTTGATAAGGCAGGGGCGATCCTTTGAGTGCCCCTGTCTTTTCACAGCTTGCCAAGCACAAAACCATACATAGTATAGTGGCTATGCTTGGTATTGCAGCCCAGCCCCATTTACTTGAATGGGGATGAGCTTCTACTAGACCACGTGAACGGTGAATGTGACGTCACTGGCCTAAGAAAAGTAGTGAGAGGGCCGTGGCACTCACAGGAGCGCTTCTGCCTTTTCAAATATCTGATCTGTGGGGGTCCCGAGTGTCAGACCCCACTGATCAGATACTGATGACCTATCCATAAGATAAGTCATCAGTAAAAAATCTCTGAAAACCCGTTTAAGATCTATTGCAAAAGCATATCATTTTTCATATTAGATTTATTAATACAATAAAAAATTAGTTGCACACATAGCCTTTAATTAAGCAAATCAATTTTATACATACAGTACTTCCTTGTCTACATGATTTCACATTCACAAACAATATTTCCATGTGCATGACACTAAATTGTTTATTATTTGGATATGAGATACAAGATTTGTTGCTTCCTGCCAGTAACTATAAACTATTGTTTATGGTCCACTTTAGATGAGTGAATTTCTTGAAATTCGTTCTGAGTCTGATTCATTGAATTTTTCAAACAATTCAATTTGTGACTGAATCGACTCACAAGTGCTCCAACTGGCCTGAAATTGGTATATGACTTTCAGAGGTTTCCTAGGACTCAGATTTTGTTATATCTTGTCATTCAGTCTTTTTTAAAATGTTTGCTCTCCTATTTTAAGCTTTTTAACACAATGAATGCAATAGCAAATAATATCAGAGTAACAATGTCATATGTAGCTATAGGTAAATGCATGATTGACTGTGTTAACAACCAGCATGTTGCACATTGCACTGTTTTGTTTGTCATACTTTTTTAAATCAAAAAATAATCCAAAAATTAAGCCTTAGCAAGGACAGATGACTGTCCGTATTTATTTATGGTAGTGCTGGAAGAAACAGTGGCTTGTTCTGTACAAGCTTCTAAATGTTATGCCTAAACAGGGCAGATGCTTGCCTATTTCTATATACAAACATGCTGGTACCAAAAGAAACAAAGACTTCTTCTGAACAAAACTTTCCCTTTTTTGAGAGTAGCAGCAATACGGTGTGGATGTGGAAAGAGTAAGGTAATAGTGGTTTGTAGCAGCAATAGTAGCAGCTGCAGTAACAGCTCAGCATGGAAAGGACATGGCAGTAGATGTGTGTGTCGCTGTCTAGTTGTGGCAGCAATAGTTGCAGTAGCAGCACATCATGGAAAACACAAGGCAGTAAAATAGATGTGTGTGTGTGTGCAGGGGTAATAATAGTAGTGGTAGTGGCAGCTGGGTAGGGCTAATGGTAGTGACATTGGGGGAAGTAGCAGCTACAGCAGTAGCAGCAGCAGCAGCAGCCATACAATACATGGAACATGTTGGTAGGCAGGCAGACAGTGGCAGTGGGGCGATGGGGCCTGAAATCATAAGCCTCCATCAGCAATTACAGTCTATTCATCGGCCTTACCATGATCTGTGTGAAAATCCTCATGGATCCATGCTTCATTCATTTTGAGAAATGTGATTTACACTGGAGGAGGACAGGTTTGTCCATTTGGGTGTGATGACCTGTTGCTCTTAAAACCCTCCCTGTGATGACACTGGAAGCTGGACTACAGGGAGTGCAGAATTATTAGGCAAGTTGTATTTTTGAGGATTAATTTTATTATTGAACAACAACCATGTTCTCAATGAACCCAAAAAACTCATTAATATCAAAGCTGAATATTTTTGTAAGTAGTTTTTAGTTTGTTTTTAGTTTTAGCTATTTTAGGGGGATATCTGTGTGTGCAGGTGACTATTACTGTGCATAATTATTAGGCAACTTAACAAAAAACAAATATATACCCATTTCAATTATTTATTTTTACCAGTGAAACCAATATAACATCTCAACATTCACAAATATACATTTCTGACATTCAAAAACAAAACAAAAACAAATCAGTGACCAATATAGCCACCTTTCTTTGCAAGGACACTCAAAAGCCTGCCATCCATGGATTCTGTCAGTGTTTTGATCTGTTCACCATCAACATTGCGTGCAGCAGCAACCACAGCCTCCCAGACACTGTTCAGAGAGGTGTACTGTTTTCCCTCCTTGTAAATCTCACATTTGATGAAGGACCACAGGTTCTCAATGGGGTTCAGATCAGGTGAACAAGGAGGCCATGTCATTAGATTTTCTTCTTTTATACCCTTTCTTGCCAGCCACGCTGTGGAGTACTTGGACGCGTGTGATGGAGCATTGTCCTGCATGAAAATCATGTTTTTCTTGAAGGATGCAGACTTCTTCCTGTACCACTGCTTGAAGAAGGTGTCTTCCAGAAACTGGCAGTAGGACTGGGAGTTGAGCTTGACTCCATCCTCAACCCGAAAAGGCCCCACAAGCTCATCTTTGATGATACCAGCCCAAACCAGTACTCCACCTCCACCTTGCTGGCGTCTGAGTCGGACTGGAGCTCTCTGCCCTTTACCAATCCAGCCACGGGCCCATCCATCTGGCCCATCAAGACTCACTCTCATTTCATCAGTCCATAAAACCTTAGAAAAATCAGTCTTGAGATATTTCTTGGCCCAGTCTTGACGTTTCAGCTTGTGTGTCTTGTTCAGTGGTGGTCGTCTTTCAGTCTTTCTTACCTTGGCCATGTCTCTGAGTATTGCACACCTTGTGCTTTTGGGCACTCCAGTGATGTTGCAGCTCTAAAATATGGCCAAACTGGTGGCAAGTGGCATCTTGGCAGCTGCACGCTTGACTTTTCTCAGTTCATGGGCAGTTATTTTGCGCCTTGGTTTTTCCACACGCTTCTTGCGACCCTGTTGACTATTTTGAATGAAACGCTTGATTGTTCGATGATCACGCTTCAGAAGCTTTGCAATTTTAAGAGTGCTGCATCCCTCTGCAAGATATCTCACTATTTTTGACTTTTCTGAGCCTGTCAAGTCCTTCTTTTGACCCATTTTGCCAAAGGAAAGGATAATAATTAATGCACACCTGATATAGGGTGTTGATGTCATTAGACCACACCCCTTCTCATTACAGAGATGCACATCACCTAATATGCTTAATTGGTAGTAGGCTTTCGAGCCTATACAGCTTGGAGTAAGACAACATGCATAAAGAGGATGATGTGGTCAAAATACTCATTTGCCTAATAATTCTGCACTCCCTGTAGACAATGAGACCACTATTACAATCTGCCTGCCCGTAAGTCAATGGGGTGGGTTTAGAAAACAAGACAATTTTTAACTTTTTTTTAAATAGACACTTGTCCAAAAATACAACTGATGGCATAGGGAACAATTTTGGTGAAAAAAAATCTTTTTATATGGATCAGTAAGGGTTAACAACTGTGACTTTGTCCCTGTAGGAAGCTAGGATTTGGACTTAGTTCTGCCCCTTGTTCAATTAATCAGTTTCTAGCTGAGGAAGTGAAAGAAGCTTCATATGCTCACTCCTCAGAGTACTAGGCCTACATCCCAGAGAATAACTATTACTTATTTTCTACAACTGGCTCGGTTACTAAATCCAAAACCATTCACTTTGCACATGTAATACCAGGGGATTTACCAATTTTGAACCTGCAGCCAAACTATCAGGAGCATTACCAGTTCCCAAGCAGACCACAATAGAAGAAGATTAAGCACTGCCGATTCTTTTGTAAGTTTTAGCCTTACATTGCCTCCAATATTTATTGCCACTGCAACTACTGACCTAGTGGCAAGGTAACAGTGTGGATATGGCAGCAGCAGGAGGAGACCACAGAGTGGCAAGGTGACATATGTTGGGGATGCTGTTCTGCCGCTGCAGCTCAAGGAGGGTGTGCTTTGCGGTATACGAGTGAGTGAAGTGCATGCAAAGTTTCCTGCCCATTTTTAGGATGTCTTGCAGATGGGTGGAAGACTTCAGGAACCACTTGACAACCAGATTGAACACGTGTGCCATGCAGGGGCGCCTGGCTCAGCCTTCCTTGACGCAGCGCCGACACCATGTTCTTCCCGTTGTCGGTCAGCATGGTTCCGATTATGAGTTGTCGCGGAGAAAGCCAGGATTTGATTTCTTGATGCATCACAGAGCAGTTCCTCTCCTGTGTGACTCTGTTCGCCAAGGCAAACCAAGTGCAGAACAGACTGACACCGCCTAGCCCTGCACATGTGGTATGCTGGAGGAGGACTGTGACTTGTCCCTGCAGTGGAGGCTAAGGACATGGTGGAAGATGAGGAGGCAGAGGCGGACATTGTCGCAGGACCAATGGTGTGACAACGTGAAGGCAGAAGCGGCATGACCTGTCCAAGTTGCTGGTGTGGCTGTGCAGGAACCACATTCACCCAGTGGGCCTTAAAGGACATGTATTGTCCTTGACCGTACTTACAGCTCCACACGTTGGCGATGCCGTGCACTTTGGCAGTCACCGACTGGCTCAAGGACTGGCCCACCTTCTGTTCTACATGTGTGTGCAGGGCTGGTACTGCTTTTTTCGCAAAGAAATGACGGCTTGGGACTCCACTTGGAAAGGGAGGGACTAAAGCACCAGCAACTTGGAAAGGAGAACATTCAGCTTCTGCATCGTTGGATGCGTGCACGCATACTGTTGTCTCTTGCCAATCGCTTCGGTGATCGATTGCTGATGGAATGACTGATGAGGAGCAGGAGCATCTGGACCAGCAGAAGATGGGATTGACAGACAGCTCCCTTCAGCTGAGGTGGTGGAGCCTTGACTGGCTGTAACTGGGTGCGTGCCACTGGGTGATGTAGTGGTAGCTGCGGCAGGCTGGACCACCACATCAGAGCCACTGTTCTCCCAGGCCACTTTAAGGTGACGCTGCCTATGTTGATGCAGGGCCGTGGTGCCAACATTGGCACCCTGCCCACACTTCACCTTCTGCCCACATATTAGACATATGGCCATGTTGACCTCCACTGGCGCCTTCACCAAAAACTGCCACACCACGAGTACCTGATTTTCCCCCCAACACTACTCACTGGCTGACTGCTACCGCCGCTGCTTCCGTGAACCCGTGCACCACTCCTTTCCGGGCAGGTAGGCTGCTGCAAAGCGGGTGATCCACCCCGTACCCGTTTGGCTCTGGAACTCCCACTGCTGCCACCCTGCTGACTCCTAGCCACGTTAGCGACTTGCTGGCTCCCTATTCTCCTCATGATGACGAACCCCCTTCTTCACCCAGCTCCCAAATGTTATCGGCTTCATCATCATCAAGTAGTATCTTCGCATCACTGATGTCCTCCTCAACGGTCTCTGGGTCAGGGGCCTGACCACTCGCAACACAAGCTCCCATGCTACTCTCCTCATCACTACTTGCCCGCCTAGCAGAGGAAGGGGGCGGATGTCTCTTCCACATCTTGGCTGGGCAGTAGCTGCTGACTGTCTTCTAGTAGCTCATCCTCGCTGAAAAGAGAAGCAGAGCCCACTGCATGTAGCACTTCTTGCGGTGATGGAACAGAAAAGGCCAGAGGCAGGTTGAGGACTGGTGAGGGCACTGCTCCCGGGCCATGCCAACTAAGGGATGCTTCTGACGAACCCACTGACTGTTGGATGGGGGTGTCTGATGTCACTTGGGATGACGTGAATGATCAAGTTAACCAATCAATAACCGCAGGGTTGTTGGTCAAGACACGACCGCAAGATGACACCGGGAGCTCAGGCCTCTCGCTGCAACTACTGCTGCCACGACCCCTTACTCTGCTGCGACCTCTGCTTGCACCAGAAACATTCAGGCCTCTGCCACTCCTCTGTGCATGGCCTGGCACTTCTCTGCCTCACATACTTGTAGCTGAACTAAACCAATGAAACGGAAATTAACATACCCCTAAAAGCGACGAATATATTTTTATTTTTGTACTGAAATAGGCCACTAATAGGTGAATAGGCTTTCACCACAATTAACTGCGGAAATGCACTGAGAATATATTTTTCTTGTTGTACTAAAATACGACCAGAAAAAAAGTAAAGATTGAAGTGCCCCTATACGCTTTCACCAAAAATCACTGCAGCAGTGCACTGAGAATATATATATTTCTTGTTGGACTGAATTAGGCCACAATACGCTTTTGACGAGAAAAAAATTAAAGAGTGAAGTGCTTATATATATTTCTTGCAGTAATGAAATATGCCACTATATGCTTTCACCAGAAATAACTGCAGAAGTGACCTGAGAATATATCTTTCTTGTTGGACTGAAATAGGCCACTATACGCTCTGACCACAAAAAAATTTAAGAGGGAAGTGCTTATATATATTTCTTGAAGTACTGAAATACGTGACTATACACTTTCAACAGATATAACTGCAACAGTGCAGTTCATATATTTTTTTCTTATTTTACTGAAATCCCCCCTAAACGCTTTCACCAGAACTAACTGCAGAAATGCACTGAGAATATATTTTTCTTATTTTACTGAAATACGCCCCTATACGCTTTCACCAGAAATAACAGCAACAGTGCAGTGCGTATATATTTTTCATTTTTTACTGTAATATGCCCCTATACTCTTTCAACAGAAATAACTGCAGAAGTGAAATGTGTATACATATTTTTCTTATCGTACTGAATAAGATACTAAGATATCAGCCACTAAAGGCTTTCCAACATAACACTTGCAGCGCAATAACAAAAAGCTGGAATGACAGAGCTGTCTAATGATTCCCAAATAATCGTTTCCTGCACCTGTAAATCACTTTCCTATCAATGTCCCTAGCGCCTTCTGACGTCTCTCCCTGCCCTAAGATGCTGTGAAATGATTCCTCCCTACCCTTTCCCTTCACTTATAAATCCTTTTTTCCGTTTTTTCTTAAACATAGAGGTTTTTCCAATAGCTGTCCTTAGCGCCTTCACACATCTGTCCCTGCACTCTGAACGCTGGAAAATGGCAGAATCTAAAATGGCTGCCATATTTATAGGGCTGTGACATCATAGGGCTGGCTGGCTGCTGATTGGCTGCATGCAGGCATGTCAATCTGGGTGATCCTGCCTTTCTAGAGTTCCATGCCCCATGTCCTCAGTCCTCACACGTGTAGCCACCATTTTAGGAAAATTGAGATTCGCTACCACAAAGCGCGAGGAAATTCGCATTCGTTGCTAACCAAATTTTTCGTCAGCTTTGATTCGCTCATCTCTAATCATCATCATAGTCCATTTCTATCAGACTGTGGTATGTCACAGTGGCCTCTCTCCTGATTCCCTGCTCTGTATTTGCCCTAAATGTCACTATCACAACCACTACACCTACTATCATTACCGTGGCTACAAGTGACACTACTACCACCACCACAGCTATGCATGGGTTCCCTCTCCTCTAAACTTCCTCCTCATGGCAGTCCAAATGCTGAAGCTGACAGATCTCACACAACTTATCAACAAGGAGACCATGTTCAGTGTCTTCCATAGCACGCAGGGATTTGTGGAATCTTCTTAAGAAAAATTAAGGCTCACACTGCACACTGGCATTGACAAGATTTAATGGTAATGCATTTTTTTTCAGTAAAATGCTTTTGCAGTGACTACCTGATATCTTGAAGCAATCAGCACGGTCACTAAAATGGGTATACTATTACTAATGCAGTTTTTGCAATGAATGGCATTCATTAAAACGGATACACAAATGCAGTTTGGGTATAGTAATGCTGTTTTTGTATTAAAATGATTTTGATGTAGCTACATGGTATCTTGAAGTAATGCAACACACTCAATAAAATGAGTATATTAATGCAGGTTTTGCAGTAAAACATTGTTCACTGGTATAGTAGTATAGTTTTTGGAGTAAAATGCTTTTGCTGCCACTACACAGTATCTTTAAGTAATACAACACATTCACTAACGGGTATAGTAATGCAGTTTTGTAGTAAAATTATTTTGCTCTAATTACACAGTATCTCAAAGTAATAGAACCCATTCACTAACATGGGAATACTGATTGTATACTAAGGCCTCTTTCACACTTGTTGGGATCCGGCATGCACTTCCGTTGCCGGAGGTGCCCGCCGGATCCGGAAAAACGCAAGTGTACTGAAAGCATTTGAAGACGGAACCGTCTTCCAAATGCTTTCAGTGTTACTATGGCACCCAGGACGCTATTAAAGTCCTGGTTGCCATAGTAGGAGCGGGGAGCAGGGGAGCGGTATACTTACAGTCCGTGCGGCTCCCGGGGCGCTCCAGAATGACGTCAGAGCGCCCCATGCGCATGGATGACGTGATCCATGCGATCACGTGATCCATGCGCTTGGGGCGCTCTGACGTCACTCTGGAGCGCCCGGGGAGCCGCACGGACGGTAAGTATACTGCTCCCCCGCTCCCCGCTACACTTTACCATGGCTGTCAGGACTTTAGCGTCCCGGCAGCCATGGTAACCATTCAGAAAAAGCTAAATGTCGGCTCCGGCAATGCGCCGAAACGACGTTTAGCTTAAGGCCGGATCCGGATCAATGCCTTCCAATGGGCATTAATTCCGGATCCGGCCTTGCGGCAAGTCTTCAGGATTTTTGGCCGGAGCAAAAAGCGCAGCATGCTGCGGTATTTTCTCCGGCCAAAAAACGTTCCGTTCCGGAACTGAAGACATCCTGATGCATCCTGAACGGATTTCTCTCCATTCAGAATGCATTAAGATAAAACTGATCAGGATTCTTCCGGCATAGAGCCCCGACGACGGAACTCTATGCCGGAAGACAATAACGCAAGTGTGAAAGAGCCCTTATGTGTTCAATAACACGGGTATATAAATGCTGTTTTTGCAGTGAAACATGTTCACTAACATGGGTAAAGTAATGCAGTTATTGCAGTAGTAAAATATTTTAGCTGTAACTACACTGTATCTTAGTAATACAAAGGTTCCCTATAGGGGGTAGGCTAATGAAGTTACTGCAGTAAATTGCATTTGCAACTTTGCTGTAATTGAACTTTATCTTGTAGTAATGCAATGCGTTCAATAACACAGGTATATTAATTACAAAAATGCACTGAAAATAACAAATTACAAACAGTGAATTAAGGTTTTTAGAAAAAAAAAAGGGGGATTTGCTCACCATTTGCAGCACAATGTATACTATTAGGCCCCTTTCACACGAACGAGTATTCCGCGCGGATGCGATGCGGGAGGTGAACGCATTGCACCCGCTCTGAATACCGACCCATTCATTTCTATGGGGCTGTTCACATGAGCAGTGATTTTCACGCATCACTTATGCGTTGCGTGAAAATCGCAGCATGTTCTATATTCTGCGTTTTTCACGCAACGCAGGCCCCATAGAAGTGAATGGGGTTGCGTGAAAATCGCAAGCATCCGCAAGCAAGTGCCGATGCGGTGCGATTTTCACGCACGGTTGCTAGGAGACGATCGGGATGGAGACCCGATCATTATTATTTTCCCTTATAACATGGTTATAAGGGAAAATAATAGCATTCTGAATACAGAATGCAAAGTAAAATAGCACTGGAGGGGTTAAAAAAAAATAAAACATTTTTTAACTCACCTTAATCCACTTGCTCGCGTAGCCCGGCATCTCCTTGTGTCTCCTTTGTTGAACGACCTGTGGTGAGCATTAATTATAGTTCAAGGACCTGTGATGACGTCACTCCGGTCATCACATGGTACGTCACATGATCTTTTACCATGGTGATGGATCATGTGATGACCGGAGTGACGTCTCCACAGGTCCTGTTCCTACAATCAGCAAAGAAGGAGACAGAAGGAGATGCCGGCAGCGCGATCAAGTGGACTAAGGTGAGTTAAATTATTTATTTATTTATATTAACCCCTCCAGCGCTATTTTACTATGCATTCTGTATTCAGAATGCTATTATTTTCCCTTATAACCATGTTATAAGGGAAAATAATACAATCTACAGAACACCGATCCCAAGCCCGAACTTCTGTGAAGAAGTTCGGGTTTGGGTACCAAACATGCACGATTTTTCTCACGCGAGTGCAAAACGCATTACAATGTTTTGCACTCGTGCGGAAAAATCGTGCATGTTCCTGCAACGCACCCGCACATTTTCCCGCAACGCCCGTCTGAAAGAGGCCTAAATGTACCCAATTATATCTGCCTGTATTCTCTATATTGTGTCCCTAATACAGTTAGATTACTGGTTTGATGCAAACGCAGTCACAACACATCCTATCAGAATGGTATGTAAGATTGTTTTCAGTAGAAGAACCTGCCTGAATTCTACCCCTTATTGGATAATCAGTCTGTCAGTCTTTCAGCCAATCAGGTCAAGCCCTCCCCACCCTCCTTCCCAGCGTCATTTGATCCTCCATCTTATTCCTTCCTTTCTTCCATCTTTTCCCCATCAATTTTGACAGTAAAATTATTCTGGACGCTGTTTTTGCGTGATTCATCTAAAGCAAATTGACAAAACTTTCATTTTGCAGATGAATTTATGTGAAATTTATAATGAACCCTATTCAAATAGATGCAAATGGTGGTGAATGCTATTGATCAATCAGCACAGCACCTCAGGGCCTAGATAAGGACAGACAGAGGTACAACAATATCTGCAGCAGAAGGATAGACTGATGTAAGGATAGCTGACTTCCTAGCTCCCCCATACTGAAGCAGCAGAGGACTTGTAGACAATCTAGATCAGGACCTCAAAGACCATATAGCCTTCTGCCATATAAGCCACAATATGGTGGTAACTAGAGATGATCAAAGTATTGGAAAATTCAATTCGGCTGCCTCGGCAAATTTTACAAAAATTTATTTTTCCTTTTAAGTAGCGGGTGCAATGACAGGGAGTGGCGATAGCACAGCACCTCATCATTGTACCCCTTAGATGCTGCATTCATACATGACCGCGGCATCTGATAACAATAATCCAGTGTAAAATAAAATAAAAATTATAAAACCCTACTTACCCTCATCCATTGGATCACGAAAAGCCAGCCACCTCCATCTTGATTGAAGATCTAGCACGAAATCTCATGTGGCTAGGGATTTCATGCAAGATCTTCAATCAGGATGGTGGCAGCCGGCTCTTCGCTCTCAAAAGGATAAGGAAAGTGTGATTTTTTTGTTGTTGTTTTTACACCATTTCAGGTAAAATCAATTTATTACCACCAAGCATGAGGAAATTCGGCATCACAGTCAATCAATCAAATTTTCGAGGAGTTCAATTCGCTCAACACTAGTGGTAACATCCAGTCACTTTGTGTTGGTGTTTACAGTTTGGTTGGCAATATTCAGTCTTTACAAGGTGGTATTATATGGTCATTTTCCAGTGGTATTTATTAATAGAGATGGCCTTGCGGTTCGCCCGGTGGTTGTTTCGCGGTGAACTTTGCTCGTTCACGATTCGCCAAACATGCGATTTTCGCATGCGCCATATTCTTTTGCATTGCGCCGAACTTTGACCCATGACGCATCCATCAGGTGGGACAGGACAGCCAATTGAGACGTTTCAGCACATAGACACACCCCCATCCTATAACAGAACCTGATCTGGCAGCCATTTTACATTCTGTGTTTTGCCAGTGTAGGGAGAGTTTGCTTTGTGGAGCAGGGACAGACTGTTAGGGACACCAAACGCTATCTAATAGGGCCACAAAAGTCCATTTAAGGACTGGTATAGGTGTGCTATTGATAGGTGTGATATACAGAGAAGTGTGATATATACTTATAATATACTTTCTAACATAGAAAGTATATAGTGCATTTGTATTGTGCAGCAGTTGTGTGCGGTTTTGCTGCGATACTCCAGGTATATAGAGAGACAAGCGCTATTGGAACAACTATTTGCAACGGGTGTGATATACCTGTTGCTCCAAAAAAAAAACTGATTGAGTGGTGCAATATACCTGCTTCCACAAAATACTGATTAAGGGGTTTGATATACCTGTTTCCACAAAATACTGATTGAGGGGTGCAATATACTTGCTTCCACCAAATATTGATAGAGGCCTGCGATATACTTGCTTCCACAAAATACTGATTGAGGGGTGCGATATACCTGCTTCCACCAAATATTGAGCAATGGGTTATATTTATCTGCTTCCACAAAATACAGATTGAGAGGTGTGATATACCTGCTTCCACAAAATACTGATTAAGTGGATTGATATACCCCCTTCCACCAAATATTTATGGAGGCCTGCGATACACCTGCTTCCACAAAATACTGATTAAGGGGTTTGAAAAACATGCTTCCACAAAATACTAATTGAGTGATGCAATCTATCTGCTTCCACCAAATATTGATTAAGGGGTTCTATATGCCTGATTCTAAAAAAATTCTGATTAAGGGGATTGAAATAAATGCTTCCACAAAATACTGATTAAGGGGTGCGATATACCTGCTTCCACAAAATACTGAATAAATAGTTTGATATACCTGCTACCACAAAATATAGATTGAGGGGTGCGATATACCTGCTTCCACAAAATACTGATTGAGGGGTGCGATAAACCTGCTTCCACCAAATAATGAATAAGGCCTGCGATACACCTGCTTCCACAAAATACTGATTAAGGGGATTGATATACCTGCTTCCACCAAGTATTGATTGAGGCCTGCGATACACCAGCTTCCACAAACTACTGATTGAGGGGTGCGATATACCGGCTTCCACCAAATACTAATTGAGGCCTGAGGTATATCTGCTTCCACAAATACTGGTCTTCTCATTTTTAAAATGACAGGCAGAGGAAGAGGCAGGTCATTCCATAGGGGTGGTAGGGGTCGGGCAGGTGCACCAGGCCAGAGCCTAAGTGGGAAGTTGCAGAAGGTGCGTGCGATTACGTCAAAGGACGCACCAGAGTTGGTTGAGTGGCTCACTCAGCCTTCCGCTTCTGCACCCTCCTCACTCTCTGATGTGTGCACCCCCAAAGACACCACCACCACCATAGCCCCTGCACTCGAGTCAGAGGAATTATTTTCCCATCCATTCCCAGACCAGCCATTCTTGGCATCGGATGAGGAGGAGGAGGTAGCAACGGCCGCCACCCAGCGGTCTGATGACAGTTCCTAGATCAGCCCAAGGAGGGTGGTCCCCGCTGTTGCTGCCTACTCCGAGGTCTCTAATGTCAGTGGTGGTGAAGTTGACGATGAAAAAGTATCGATGGACATCACGAGGGTGCACACAAGAGAGGAAAAGGAGGGGCATTCAGAGGGAGAGACGAAGCAGCAGATAGGGAGGAGAAAGAGGAGAAGCAGGCAGAACTTCAGTGTTTGAAGAGGGACCCCCGTATAAATAGCATAAAGGGCAAGAGCCAGTACTGGGTGGCAATGAACTTAGACCCCCAGTACAAACACAAAATGGCGGCTTCACAGAGGGCAGGCAGAATGCAGTATTTCCAGGCCTTGCTGCGAGAGATGCTGCATTCTGCTGTTACAGGCGCTGACAGAGGAATTTCCATCCACAGCGAAACAGGTGCGAGTACCAATCCTACAGCGCCTGCAAGAAGAGGGCGGTTTGAAGATGTGTTGGTCACTTTGGATATAAGATCATTCTTGCAGCCAACCCATAGAGAGCCACCCTCCGGATCCAGCCTTAGGGAACGCCTAGACCGACAGGTGTCCGACTACATTGGGTTAACGGCCGATGTGGACGCTCTGAGAAGCGAGGAACCCCTGGACTACTGTGGCCATAGCTGGCACAATTTTCCATGGAACTCTTGGCTTGCCCCTCGTCGAGTGTCCTGTCCGAAAGGAGGTTCAGCACACAGCAGGGGGAATCGTGACCGATAAGCGCACTCGCCTAGCTCACAACAGTGTGGACTACCTCACATTTCTAAAAATGAATGATGCATGGATTTCGGAGGAATTTAACAACTGTGATGACAACATGTAATTGAATTTTCTCATGCCAGCCCACAGATATCCGCCACCACACAGAACAAAGAATGATCCTTGTCTTATGTATATACAGCTGCATAAAAGTTCTTTTCTGTCAGGTGAGTGCCTAATTTTTGGGGCCTGTACTCCACTGGCCAACAGTAAAATTGTTATTCAGTGACCACCTAATGTACCTCCAGCCACATAATCACTTGTTCTTTTCTGTCAGTTGAATGCCTAATTTTCGGGGTCTGTACTGGCCTTTAGTAAAATTGTTATCGACTGACCGTCTAATATACCTCCAGCCACATAATTCCTGTTTCTCTTCTGTCAGATGAATTCCTAATTTTTGGGGCCTTTACTGGCCTACAGTAAAATTGTTATCCACTGACCCTTTCATATACCTCCAGCCACATAATCACTTTTTTTTCTGTCAGGTAAGTGCCTAATTTTTGGGACCTGTACTGGCCTTCAGTAAAATTGTTATCCACTGACCGTCTAATATACCTCCAGCCACATAATCACTAGTTCTTTTCTGTCAGGTGAATTCCTAATTTTTGGGGCCTGTACTGGCCTACAGTAAAATTGTTATCCACTGACCCTCTAATATACCTCCAGCCACATAATAATCACTTGTTCTTTTCTGTCAGGTGAATGCCTAATTTTTGGGGCCTGTACTGGCCTACAGTTAAATTGTTATCCACTGACCGTCTAATATACCTCCAGCCACATAATCACTTGTTCTTTTCTGTCAGGTAAATGCCTAATTTTTGGGCCTGTACTCCACTGGCCTACAGTAAAATTGTTATTCAGTGACTGCCTAATATACCTCCAGGCACATAATCACTTGTTCTTTTCTGTCAGGTGAATGCCTAATTTTTGGGGCTTGTACTCCCGTGGCCTAAAATAAAATCTTTCTAGGCTCCAGCAGGGCACATTTTTAAGAGTTTCCCTTTAATCACATAAAAATGGCCTCAGATTAAAATACATAATTTTTGCCATTGATCTCCCTTTGGTATGTCACTGTTCATGTTGTGGGACTATTTGTGCATTTCTAGTAAGTATTTGGTGGCTGCAAATATGACCTGAAGCTTTTTCAGGTTTGCCTTCCATTAAATTGAATGGGGCCCGCCGCGAACGCGCGGTTCGCGAGCATTTGATCGAGAACCAGAGTTTGTGATACTTCCCAATGTTCATCCATCACTATTTATTAACACTATAGTGCAATAATAAGTCACTATATGGTAGTATTATTGAGTCATGGTATAGTAGTATAATACAGTAACTGAAAGGGTAATCCAGCCCAAAACATTTCTCACCTATGCACTGGAGCTCAGCATTCAGCCATCGTACGTTCACTTCAATAGAGTTTGACTGGAGTTGCAGTACATATATTCAACCGAGGTTTAATTCAATCTCCTCTGTGCAGTAGCCGTGTGGCTGGTGGTTTCTAGAATAGAATCCTGCCGTACAGTGTACAGTAGTGTGTTAAGTGTTAGAAATGAGCAAATTTCATATTTTAACCCCTTAAGGACTTAGGACGTACCGGTACGCCATGTTTGCCGAGTACTTAAGGACCCATGATGTACCGGTACGTCCTAACTTTAAAACTACATTGCGGTGCAGCTGGGGATAATTGGAACAGGATGTCCACTGAAAGCAGCATCGGCTTTACCTGAGGTTTGGGGCATCGATCGGCGGTGCCATCGGGTCCCCATGCGGCTGTAGGGGGGACCCGATGGCATGGAAGGCAGCGCGATGCCTTCCTTAGGCATCAGCACTGCCTTCCGGTGACAAGCCTGTGAGATCCAGCCCCCTGGATCTCACAGGCCGGAAGCTGTATGAGTAATACACACAGTATTACTCATACAGCCTATGCATTCCAATATACAATGCATTGTAAAGGGGATTAGACTCCCAAAAGTTCAAGTCCCAAAGTGGGACAAAAAATAAAGTGAAAAAAAAGTTGACGAAATAAAGTGTCCCCCCAAAAAATTAAAAATTTAAAGTAAAAATAAACAAAAACGTCATTTTCCCCAAATAAGGTTAAAAAAAATAGGGGAAAAAAAAAAAGTATACATATTAGGTATCGCCTTGTCCGTATCGACCGGCTCTATAAACATATCACATGACCTAACCCCTCAGATGAACACCTTAAAAAATAAAAAATAAAAACTGCTAAATAAACAATTTTTTTGTCACCTTACATCACAAAAAGTGCAACAGCGATCAAAAAGGCGTTTGCCCACCAAAATAGTACCAATCTAACCGTCACCTCATCCCGCAAAAATTTAGCCCCTACCTGAGACAATCGCTCAAAAAATTAAAAAACTATGGCTCAGAATATGGAGACACTAAAACATCATTTTTTTTGTTTTGAAAAAGCTGTTATTGTGTAAAACTTACATAAATAAATAGAAAGTATACATATTGGGTATCGCCGTGTCCGTATCGACCGGCTCTATAAAAATATCACATGACCTAACCCCTGAGATGAACACCGTAAGAAATAAATAATAAAAACTGTGCTAAATAAACCATTTTTTGTCACCTTACATCACAAAAAGTTTAATAGCAAGCGATCAAAAAGTCATATGCACCCCAAAATAGAGCCAATCAAATCAGAATATGGAGACACTAAAACATGATTATTTTTTTGTTTCAAAAATGATATTATTGTGCAAAACTTACATAAATAAAAAAAAAAAACATATTAGGTATCGCCGCGTCTATATCGACCGGCTCTATAAAAATATCACATGACCTAACCCCTCAGATGAACACCGTAAAAAATAAAAACTGTGATAAATAAACCATTGTTTGTCACCTTACATCACAAAAAGTGTAATAGCAAGCGATCAAAAAGTCACACGCACCCCAAAATAGTGCCAATAAAACCGTCATCTCATCCCGCAAAAATCATACCATAACCAAGGTAATCACCCAAAAACTGAAAAAATTATGGCTCTCAGACTATGGAAACACTAAAACATGATTTTTTTTTGCTTCAAAAATGAAATCATTGTGTAAAACTTACATAAATAAAAAAAAAAGTATATATATTAGTTATCGCAGCGTTCGTGACAACCTGGTCTATAAAAATATCACATTATCTAACCTGTCAGACGAATGTTGTAAAAAACAAAAAATAAAAACGGTGCCAAAACCGCTATTTCTTGTTACCTTGCCTTACAAAAAGTGTAATATAGAGCAACCAAAAATCATATGTACCCTAAACTAGTACCAACAAAACTGCCACCCTATCCCGTAGTTTGTAAAATGTGGTCACTTTTTTGGAGTTTCTACTCTAGGGGTGCATCAGGGGGGCTTCAAATGGGACATGGTGTCAAAAAAAACAGTCCAGCAAAACCTGTCTTCCAAAAACCGTATGGCATTCCTTTCCTTCTGTACCTTGCCGTGTGCCCGTACAGCGGTTTACGTCCACATATGGGGTGTTTCTGTAAACTACAGAATCAGGGCCATAAATATTGACTTTTGTTTGGCTGTTAACCCTTGCTTTGTAACTGGAAAAAAATTATTAAAATGGAAAATCTGCCAAAAAAGTGCAATTTTGAAACTGTATCTCTATTTTCCATTAATTCTTGTGGAACACCTAAAGGGTTAACGACGTTTGTAAAATCAGTTTTGAATACCTTGAGGGGTGTAGTTTCTTAGATGGGGTCACTTTTAAGGAGTTTCTACTCTAGGGGTGCATCAGGGGGGCTTCAAATGGGACATGGTGTCAAATAAAACAGTCCAGCAAAACCTGCCTTCCAAAAACCGTATGGCATTCCTTTCCTTCTGCGCCCTGCAGTGTGCCCGTACAGTGGTTTACGACCACATATGGGGTGTTTCTGTAAACTACAGAATCAGGGCCATAAATATTGACTTTTGTTTGGCTGTTAACCCTTGCTTTGTAACTGGAAAAAAATTATTAAAATGTGAAAATCTGCCAAAAGTGTGAAATTTTGAAATTGTATCTCTATTTTCCATTAATTCTTGTGGAACACCTAAAGGGTTAACAAAGTTTGTAAAGTCAGTTTTGAATACCTTGAGGGGTGTAGTTTATAGAATGGGGTCATTTTTGGGTGGTTTCTATTATGTAAGCCTCGCAAAGTGACTTCAGACCTGAACTGGTCCCTAAAAATGGGGTTTTTGAACATTTCTGAAAAATTTCAAGATTTGCTTCTAATCTTCTAAGCCTTGTAACATCCCCAAAAAACTAAATATCATTTCCAAAATGATCCAAACATGAAGTAGACATATGGGGAATGTAAAGTAATAACTATTTTTGGAGGTATTACTATGTATTATAGAAGTAGAGATATTGAAACTTGGAAATTTGCAATTTTTTACAAATTTTTTGTAAATTTGTTATTTTTTTTATAAATAAAAATTAATTTTTTTACTTCATTTTACCAGTGTCATGAAGTACAATATGTGACGAAAAAACAGTCTCAGAATGGCCTGTATAAGTCAAAGCGTTTTAAAGTTATCAGCACTTAAAGTGACACTGGTCAGATTTGCAAAAAATGGCAAAGTCCTTAAGGTGAAATAGGGCTGAGTCCTTAAAGGGTTAAAATTTGTTCACACTTTGTTTGGTGGTAAAAGGTGATTTGCATTATGGATACCATTACCACGGACCATAACGCAATTCTATGACGGAATGCTTAACGGAATGCCTTTAGAGGCATTCCATTGATCATTCCGTCATAATAGAAGTCTATGGGCTGCAAAACGGATCAGTCCTGTTTCTGTTATGCAGGGGAGTCCTCTCCTGCATAACGGAAACAGGATGCATCCGTTTCACAGCCCATAGACTTCTATGATGGAATGAATAACGGAGTGCCTCTAAAAGCATTCCGTTATGCTTTCCGTCATAGAATTGCGTTATGGTCCGTGGTAATGGAATCCATAACGCAATTCACCTTTTACAACCAAACGAAGTGTGAACGAATTTCATAAGCGGAACTTCGCTCATCTCTATTCAGTATTCCACAGTAGAGCATCAGATTTGTTGGGAACATAATCAACAGTACAGAAAGAGGACTAGCTTGCCTTTGACATGTGTAACCACATGTAACAAATGTGCAGGTCACACGAAAATATTTCTCACGTACTTTTTAAAGAGGGCACATGTTTGCCTATATTTACACTCCGATGTCTAAATGACTGGACATGAGAGAATTATAAAAAAGAAAATGTAAAAAGATTTTTCTCCATGTACTTATATTTAAGTCTAGTTTGGTTGAATATTAAATACACTTTGCTCTAATTATTATTTTCCTATATTAATAAGAGTAAGCAAAATGCAGTCCGCTATCCTGTTATTCAGTGAGGTCCTCTTCCAAAGTTCAATGCATTTCCTGTGGTGTCCCATAGGGTGAATTGCTGTAGGCACTCCCCCCATTGATACACCTGTCGTTGCATGAGTCTGTCAGAGCATGCACTCAGGCATGTTTGTCTATGTCTGTTTATAGCATCTGTCAGCCGATACACAAGAAACAAAAAGACTCATGAAAACTGATCTGCTTCTTTTTGCTGAATATTTAATGCTGGCTGCACCTAAGAAAAGGCGCACACATCTTTCCTTTTTTCCCATGCTTATCTTCTTGCCCTCTTTAATTTTCCCCTGGGAAGGATGGGTTTCAGCCTTGGTTGCTTGAAGAGCCCATTTACTCGGAAAAGATCTTTAATAACCCCCTGTTTTGGCATTCTTCCTGTCTCTGCAAGAGTACATTTATTTCATCCCAGCCACCTTCTAGCAGACTTTTGTGTATATATTTTCAGGGAAATTTGATTGCTTGTATAGATTTTTAAATCAGTTTTTCGGATCAAGTTCAGAAATATGTAAACTGTTTTCCTTGTTGCAAGCAACTCTGTAATGAGTCTCTTTCAATGGCATCAACTGATCTCCAAGCAAGGCCTAGGCAGATTAAAGCAGGCAGTAATTGGAAAGCAAGTAACCTTTCCAAGACCAATTGCAAGAAATTTAAGCCTCCTTCCAAATGTTTATTAAATTGAGGCCATATTCACACTTATTGTGGTCTGAAATATGAACCAGTATTTTCTGTCCTGGGGTGACTGACTTTATAGAACGTTAATGTACTCATAATGTACAATATTGTATGGCTGTTTTAGATGGGCAGAAGTGGTGATTACATTTGGATTGAATAAACTGCATTAAAAGACTGTTCTTCCTTTAGCAAAAACCGATGGAACAAGAAACACACTTAAAACATTAAGCTTCTTCTGGCTCACTGCATATAACCCATTCCATGCTGGGCTAACCAGCAAGTCATTGCTTCACAGAGAACGACTCATATATAGCAAATAATGGCCTTTGCAGGCTAATCTTGTGAAATAGGATAGTTATATTTAATATGCACATGCAAGGATAAGACCAGGCATCATACACAATCAGTAAATAGTATCGAACATTATCGTATTACTCATCATACAGCAAGTACAGTTTCTGAAATAGTTTTAAGCTACATTCACATGACCGTATGAATGGGTCAGCATCTGTTCTGCAATTTTGCGGAACAGGTGGACCTATTCATATTCTCTGTAATAATCCTAGAGGAAGGGAAGCTTAGAAAGCAGATTCTCCTCTACTTTCTATGTGCAGTAGATGAGAGCTAATCTCCACCCTCAATCTCTCAAAAACTGCAAACTAGACTTTCAGCATGCACAGGAGAAAACTGCTAAAAGGCTGGATTCAAGTCATATAGTGTCCTGAAATGTATAAAAGATATAAAAGAAGGCACAAGGTAATGTAAGTGGGAAATCTGGTGAGTAGACTAACTTCAAATCAGTAGCTTCGTCATGAAGTTCTACTGCACCCATTAATTCATTAAAAAAATTAATGAAAGGCCCACAATATGACCCGATGGTCCTTAAGGTTCCTTTCAGGTGGAACATGTTTTTGTTAAGAGTGATATATACTGTATGTTCAGGTATTGAAGGAGGGGAAACAATGGTTCTTACAAAGGTTATGAAATCTGCATCAAGGTGCTCTTTAGGTGATTTCTCCTATTTCTCCTATCACCTTTCATTATTGTTTATTTGATTTCATTGTGGCTGTTTCCTTTTTTATATCTGGATCCAGTATAATTTCTTTGCATGGTATAAGATGCACCAGAATAATTTGCCTGAACAATTTTTTTTGTACCAAATGTATAATTTGGATTGTTAACCTTGTGCTTACTACCTCAGGACTATATATGTTGTGGGGGTAAGCTCTTATCTGTAACCTGATGTATAAAAGTGTCAGGTTACATTACGATCTGCTGGTGGCCAGTGGAGCTGCAGATCTCTGTGACCATGCTGTTATATATAGTTATTCTGTGGGGGGCTGAGTCAGCACAACCCGTATGTAGGTGCATATCACTATGGCGAAATACATATACAAACGGAAAATGCAAATGTGATCGCACACTACATCCCTGGATTTTATGTGGCTGTCATGGCCCATAAACAGGTAGGAACAAGTGTTAGGGACCACTCAAATGAGACGACCTTGACGCGGTGAGTGGCTTATTACGCTTTGGCCAAAATGTACACCAATGTCTCATCCAGCATGGAGGCAGGGCAGAATGCTGGATGTAGTGTGCGATCACATTTGCATTTTCCGTTTGTATATGTATTTCGCCATAGTGATATGCACCTACATACGAGTTGTGCTGACTCAGCCCCCCACATTTTTTCTTTGTAGTTTAAATTGGAGGCGTGGCGATCTCCTTTGAGTCATGCACACCTGACCAGTCAATCTGTCCTGGAGGCTGGTTTTAAAGTCAGTATAAAACTGAGTCTGCTTATATAGAACCTACCAGTAGCCATTTGGCTCCAGGAGAAGTATATGGTGGGCTCAGCATGCATGTTGGTACTTGCATCCCTGGATCCGATGAAAGCTGTAATGGCACCGGACGGGGTTAAAAGCAGAGTGTGCTTGGCTTGCATGCTGACCTGCATTCCCTGGATTTTATGTGGCCCATAAACAGGTAGGAACAAGTGTTAGGGACCACTCAAATGAGACGACCTTGACGCGGTGAGTGGCTTATTACGCTTTGGCCAAAATGTACACCAATGTCTCATCCATCATGGAGGCAGGGCAGAATGCTGGATGTAGTGTGCGATCACATTTGCATTTTCCGTTTGTATATGTATTTCGCCATAGTGATATGCACCTACATACGGCTTGTGCTGACTCAGCCCCCCACATTTTTTCTTTGTAGTTAATATTGGAGGCGTGGCGATCTCCTTTGAGTCATGCACACCTGACCAGTCAATCGGTCCTGGAGGCTGGTTTTAAAGTCAGTATAAAACTGAGTCTGCTTATATAGAACCTACCAGTAGCCATTTGGCTCCAGGAGAAGTATATGGTGGGCTCAGCATGCATGTTGGTACTTGCATCCCTGGATCCGATGAAAGCTGTAATGGCACCGGACGGGGTTAAAAGCAGAGTGTGCTTGGCTTGCATGCTGACCTGCATTCCCTGGATTTTATGTGGCCCATAAACAGGTAGGAACAAGTGTTAGGGACCACTCAAATGAGACGACCTTGACGCGGTGACTGGCTTATTACACTTTGGCCAAAATGTACACCAATGTCTCATCCAGCATGGAGGCAGGGCAGAATGCTGGATGTAGTGTGCGATCACATTTGCATTTTCCGTTTATATATAGTTATTCGTTTTAGCAATAGTATAGAGGACCTTGTGTATGTGAAATATTACATACACACATTTTTTTTCCATGTGGGACTGCTAATACCAGGAGCCACATGCTTCTAGGTTCAGGTTGCCTTCCCCTGGATGAGATCAGGGAAGGTGGCCTGTACTTGTAATAGGCCTAAGGACTGCATCCAGACGAGCCCGCTCCTCACATGGGCCAGATCCCTTGACAAAGGTCACTATTGACCGAAACGTTGGGACTTCTTTTGATGGCCCCATATATTGTTACATATTCTGGACGGAAATTAAACACAAAATTATGTAATTGCACAAATATGTATTAAAGCATAGTTTGAGAAATAATCCGTTGGTGTGCCATAGAGCTGCTCCCGGACATATGGCCCGCTCACGGACCATATATCTCTGAGGGCATACAGTCGTATGCAAGAGGCCTAAGTCTGTACTAGGTTTACAGGCCAATTACTAGTATATTCTTATGCTGGCTTGCCAGTGACGCACAACGTTGCAACATACGGAATCCTGTATTCTATAATGCATAAGTATGAATTCTAGAATATCCAAAATAAAATGAAGGTGTTCACGCTGCCAGAAGTTGTGAAGTCCAATCAGGAATCGGTTCTCCATGTCAAGAGTTCCTCGCCCGTGTGAACGCAGCCTTAGACTCCTGTTCGTTCGTATCCAGGAGGAACAGGTTGTCTTATCCAGCTCCTTGCTCAGGGATCTGTCCAGGGCTAGTGGGGAAGCGAGGTTCCTGAGTATGAGCCCTCCTACCATCAAGGTCGGCTCATATAGCTAGGAGTCAGGGTCAGATTAGGGATGCGATAGGAGGTGACCTGCTCCCTAAATCTGTTGTCCTGGTCAAGCAGCTTCCACTTACGTTAACATCACACGGTTTAGAGTTACCCCCACTCTAATTCGTGACACATACTGACCTGAAACATGAAGGTAGCAGGTCATTTTTACCAAATAAGGAACACCATAAAAAACAAAACCCATAAAACTGTGGTGGAATTGCATTTTTTTCCCAATTCCACCCCATTTTGTGAAATAATAAATGGTGCAATTTAGGCTACAGACACACAACCGTATGTGTTTTGCGGTCCGCAAAAAAAAAAAAGGAAGACATCCGTATGCCATCAGTTTTTTTTTTTTTGCGGATCTATTGTAACAATGCCTAAAACGGACAAGAATATGACATGTTCTATTTTATTTGCGGGGCTAAGAAACGGACATACTGATGCGGACAGCACACGGTGTGCTATCTGCATTTTTTGCAGACCTATTGAAATGAATAGGTCCGCATCCTATCCGCAAAAAAAAAAACGGAACAAACACAGAGACAAACAACGTTTGTGCGCATATAACCTAAGGGTACTTTCACACTAGCGTTTTTCTTTTCCGTCGCTGAGTTCCGTCCTAGGGGCTCAAATCCGGAAAAGAACTGATCAGTTTTAGGGTAAATTCCAGCGTCCATAACAGGATCCACGAGGCTGCGGATCAGCAACCATACACGGTGGTGCTATGCCCATAAACTCTATCTGAAATCCACAAAAAAGAAATATGAAGGATGGCACTCACCAAATGCAGAGAATCTTCCTTTAATTTCTTTACACACAGGCTCTTGGTGCAATAGGCTACACAAGTAAGTCAACGGCTGTTTTTCCTCAGATGATTCCATCATAACACACATGCATCCACCTTTAATACATTTCACTAGCATAGTCATAAAAACATATATAAACAGTCCACACATTATTGCAATCATTGAAATGGAATAAATAAAAAGAAAAAACATAGAAAAAGACTTGTCACCATTTATAAAATTACACTTTTTTATTATTCAGGTCTAATAGGCCCATAGCATGTTCAATATTGGTAAAACCGTTAGGTGTCTAGTTGAAAGGGAACATGTTAACTCAGTCACTTCCAGAAAAAACTGTCCTTGCCTAATAGTGCATGTCACAGAGGCACATGTAGACTACCCAAATTTTTTACTTTTGCAGGGAACCAATCAGTACAGAGTCTCCTGCAAGGTGGTTATAGACATAGGGCCAGATTTATCATTAGTTCAAGTCAGAATAATGGAGTGAAAAAGTCGCAAATTTTTGCGCAATCACTAAAACTGCGCAAAAATTTACGACTTTTTTCTGCTCTGCACTATTCTGAAAGTGGGCGTGTTTTCTTATGTAAATGAATCTCCAGACAGATTTACTATTGGGACTATTTAAAAAGTCGCAAAAAATTTGCAATTTCACTCCAGTGAGGACCATGCTTATGAGACTTTTTAATAGAACATGCGACTTTTCGTAAAGACGTGCGACTTTTTCGTAAAGATGTGCGACTTTTGTAAAGCTGCTTACTGACGGATAAACTGCTACCGTTAAACCACATTTATTACAGTCTTAAAGGGCCGATCATAAATCTGACTTGGCTAAAACTGACTTTAGTCATATGTGAAAATGGAGTGAGCTGTCAGAGTAATGATAAATCTGGCCCATAGACTTCTTTTATGTAAGGAAGCTGGCTGGATCAATCGTTCACATGCTACTGGCCTATTATTCCTGAATAATAAAAATTATTTAAGTGTATTTTTCATAAATGGTGACAAGTCCTTGCAGTGACTGATATAGTCTGTCATTATTTTAAGAACTAAATAAAGATTGCAGGTATTTTATAGAATTCTTCTCATCACTAGATTGTAAATCTTTTGTGAGTAGAGTTGAGCGGACACCTGGATGTTCGGGTACGGCAGGTTCGGCCGAACTTGAAAAAAAAGTTCGGGTTCGGGCCCCGAACTTGACCCGAACTTGACCCCGAACCCGAACCCCATTGAAGTCAATGGGGACCCAAACTTTTGGCCACTAAAATGGCTCTAAAATAGCCCTGGAAAGAGCTAGAGGGCTGCAAAAGGCAGGAAAATGTGCTTAAGAGCATGGCAAATGCTCTGCAAATAAATGTGGATAGGGAAATGAATTAAAAAAACATAAAAGACCATAAAAAAATAGAAATTAGGAATGATGTAGGAGGAAGAGGTTGAGGAGGCGGTGAATGGGTGGATGTGGCCGTGTAGGCTCACATGGCGGTCTAGGTGGAAGCGGTGGCGAAGGAGGAATAGGTAGCCAACACAGATGTGTGTTATTTTGCATTTATACATAGGGGTATCCCCCAAAATACTGGGACATATAAAAAAACAAAAACTGAATAAGTGCACTTGAATACAAGAATGTACACTCACCTAAAGAATTATAAGGAACACCATACTAATACGGTGTTGGACCTCTTTTGCCTTCAGAACTGCCTTAATTCTACGTGGCATTGATTCAACAAGGTGCTGATAGCATTCTTTAGAAATGTTGGCCCATATTGATAGGATAGCATCTTGCAGTTGATGGAGATTTGAGGGATGCACATCCAGGGCACGAAGCTCCCGTTCCACCACATCCCAAAGATGCTCTATTGGGTTGAGATCTGGTGAATGTGGGGGCCATTTTAGTACAGTGAACTCATTGTCATGTTCAAGAAACCAATTTGAAATGATTCGAGCTTTGTGACATGGTGCATTATCCTGCTGGAAGTAGCCATCAGAGGATGGATACATGTTCTCATTCTGTTTACGCCAAATTTGGACTCTACCATTTGAATGTCTCAACAGAAATCGAGACTCATCAGACCAGGCAACATTTTTCCAGTCTTCAATAGTCCAATTTTGGTGAGCTCGTGTAAATTGTAGCCTCTTTTTCCTATTTGTAGTGGAGATGAGTGGTACCCGGTGGGGTCTTCTGCTGTTGTAGCCCATCCGCCTCAAGGTTGTGCGTGTTGTGGCTTCACAAATGCTTTGCTGCATACCTCGGTTGTAACGAGTGGTTATTTCAGTCAACGTTGCTCTTCTATCAGTTTAAATCAGTCTGCCCATTCTCCTCTGACCTCTAGCATCCACAAGGCATTTTTGCCCACTGGACTGCCGCATACTGGATGTTTTTCCCTTTTCACACCATTCTTTGTAAACCCTAGAAATGGTTGTGCGTGAAAATCCCAGTAACGGAGCAGATTGTGAAATACTCAGACCGGCCCGTCTGGCACCAACAACCATGCCACGCTCAAAATTGCTTAAATCACCTTTCTTTCCCATTCTGACATTCAGTTTGGAGTTCAGGACATTGTCTTGACCAGGACCACCCCCCTAAATGCATTGAAGCAACTGCCATGTGATTGGTTGACTAGATAATTGCATTAATGAGAAATAGAACAGGTGTTCCTAATAATTCTTTAGGTGAGTGTATGTTTGATGGTGGTATAAATGTCTATTCTGCACAAGGTACAGACAAGTCTTGTGGGATCCAGGCCTGGTTCATTTTAATGAACGTGAGCTTGTCCACGTTGGCTGTGGACAGGCGGCTGCGTCTGTCTGTAATGACGCCTCCTGCCGTGCTAAATACACGTTCAGAGAGTACACTGGCTGCAGGGCAGGCCAGCACCTCCAAGGCATACAGGGCAAGCTCTGGCCATGTGGACAATTTGGAGACCCAGAAGTTGAATGGGGCAGAACCATCAGTCAGTACGTGTAGTCGTGTGCACAGGTACTGTTCCACCATGTTGTTCAAATGCTGCCTCCTGCTAAGACGCTCCATATGAGCAGTTGGGGTCAGTTGTTGCGGCGAGGTGACAAAGCTTTTCCACATGTCGGCCATGCTAACCCTGCCTTCTGATGTGCTGGCGCTGACACAGCTGCGTTGGCGACCTCTTCCTCCTCCCCTGCCTTCGCCTTGTGCTTCCACTTGTCCCCCGGCGTCAGTCGGGAATGCTCACAGGAGCGCATCTTCCATTAACGCTCCAGTGAGGGAATTAAGGACGGCACATTGTCTTTGTAATGGGGATCCAGCAGGGTGGCCACCCAGTAGTCAGCACACGTTAAAATGTGGGCAACTCTGCTGTCATTGCGCAGGCACTGCAGCATGTAGTCGCTCATGTGTGCCAGGCTGCCCAGAGGTAAGGACAAGCTGTCCTCTGTGGGAGGCATATCGTCTGCATCCTCCGTATCCCCCCAGCCACGCACCAGTGGTGCCTATGAGCTGCGTTGGATGCCACCCCGCTGTGAACATGCTTCATCCCCATCCTCCTCATCATCCTCCTCCTCCTCGTCCTCCAGTAGTGGCTCTTTCTGAGCCACTTCTAAAAGACTGGCCTGAAAGTGTTAGAGATGACCCCTCTTCCTCCTCCTCGTCCTGGGCCACATCCTCTTCCATCATCGCCCTAAGTGTTTTCTCAATGAGACATAGAAGTGGTATTGTAACGCTGATACCGGCGTCATCGACACTGGCCATGTTGGTGGAGTACTCGAAACAGCGCAACAGGGCATACAGGTCTCATATGGAGGCCCAGTCATTGGTGGTGAAGTGGTGCTGTTCCGCAGTGCGACTCACCTGTGTGCTGCAGCTGAAACTTCACTATGGCCTGCTGCTGCTCGCACAGTCTCTCCAGCATGTGCAAGGTAGAGTTCCACCTGGTGGGCACGTCGCATATGAGGCGGTGAGCAGAAAGGCCGAAGTTACGCTGTAGAGCAGACAGCGAGTGGCGGCAGGATGAGAACACTGACAGCGCGCACAGACGGCCCGCACTTTATGCAGCAGCTTTGACATGTCGGGTAGTTGTGAATGAATTTCTGCACGACCAAATTCAGCACATGCGCCAGGCAAGGGATGTGCGTCAAACCGGCTAATCCCAGAGCTGCAACGAGATTTTGTCCATTATCGCACACCACCAGGCCGGGCTTGAGGCTTACTGGCAGCAACCACTCGTCGGTCTGTTGTTCTATACCCCGCCACAACTCCTGCGCGGTGTGGGGCCTGTCCCCCAAACACATCAGTTTAAGAACGGCCTGCTGACGTTTACCCCGGGCTGTGCTGAAGTTGGTGGTGAAGGTCTGTCGCTGACCAGATAAGGAGGTGGTGGAAGAGGAGGAGGAAGCCGAGTAGGAAGAGAAGGCAACAGGAGGCAAAGAATAATGCCCTGTGATTCTTGGCGGCGGAAGGACGTGCGCCAAACAGCTCTCCGCCTGGGGCCCAGCCGCCACTACATTTACCCAGTGTGCAGTTAGGGAGATATAGCGTCCCTGGCCGTGCTTACTGGTCCACGTATCTGTGGTTAGGAGGACCTTGCCACAGATGGCGTTGCGCAGTGCACACTTGATTTTATCAGATACTTGGTTGTGCATGGAGGGCACGGCTCTCCTGGAGAAGTAGTGGCGGCTGGGAACGACGTACTGTGGGACAGCAAGCGACATGAGCTGTTTGAAGCTGTCCGTCTCCACCAGCCTGAATGACAGCATTTCAAAGGCCAGTAGTTTAGAAATGCTGGTATTCAGGGCCAGGGATCGAGGGTGGCTAGGTGGGAATTTAAACTTTCTCTCAAAGGTTTGTGAGATGGAGAGCTGAACGCTTCCGTGTGACATGGTGGAGATGCTTGGTGACGGAGGTGGTGTTGGTGGCACATCCTCTGTTTGCTGGGCGGCAGGTGCCAACGTTCCTCCAGAGGCGGAGGAAGAGGCCGAGGCAGCAGCAGAAGAGGGACAGGAGGGGCCTGAGCCCTTTATTGGTTTTGAAGGTGCTTACTCCACTGCAGCCCGTGTCTCGCATGTAGATGCCTGGTCATGCAGGTTGTGCTAAGGTTCAGAACGTTAATGCCTCGCTTCAGGCCCTGATGGCACAGCGTGCAAACCACTTGGGTCTTGTCGTCAGCACATTGTGTGAAGAAGTGCCATGCCAGGGAACCCCCCTGAAGCTGCCTTTGCTGTGCTCGGTCCCTGGTGACGGTGGCCAGTAGCAGGCGAACAGTTTTGGCGACGGCTGCTCTGCTTTTGCACCCTGCTCCCTCTTTTGTTACGCTGTTGGCTTGGTCTCACCACTGCCTCTTTCTTCGAACTCTGAAAGTCAGTGGCACGACCTTCATTCCATGTGGGGTCTAGGACCTCATCGTCCCCTGCATCGTCTTCCACCCAGTCTTCCTCCCTGACCTCCTTTTTGGTCTGCAAACTGCAGAAAGACGCAGCAGTTGGCGCCTGTGTTTCGTCATCATCAGAGACGTGCTGAGGTGGTATTCCCATGTCCTCATCAGGAAACATAAGTGGTTGTGCGTCAGTGCATTCTAGGTCTTCCACCCCTGGGGAAGGACTAGGTAGATGCCATTGGGAAACCCTGCCAGCAGAGTCTTCAAACAGCATAAGAGACTGCTGCATGACTTGAAGCTCAGACAGGTTCCCCGATATGCACGGGGGTGATGTGACATGGGCATGGGTTTTAGGCGCCACCTGTGCGCTTTCTGCAGAAGACTGGGTGGGAGATAATGTGAACGTGCTGGATCCACTGTCGGCCACCCAATTGACTAGCGCCTGTACTTGCTCAGGCCTTACCATCCTTAGAACGGTATTAGGCCCAACCAAATATCGCTGTAGATTCTGGCGGCTACTGGGACCTGAGGTACTAGGTTCAGTAGGACTTGTAGCTGTGGCAGAACGTCCACGTCCTCTCTCTGCACCAGAGGCTCCACCAACACCACGACCATGACCGCGTACCTTATTAGATGTTTGCCTCATAGTTAGCGTTCACCAAGCAAAGTAAAAAGTGGTTAAGTCTGTTAAAAATAATTAACCGCCAATAAAAACCCTGATGTAGGGTATTGCACTAAAAAATTTAATTTTAACTCTATATGACAGCGGTATTTGTGGCCTAAATTTCAAAGTAATTTATGCACGTCTGATCCCAGATGTGCAGTATAGCAGAGGGTTTTTTAACCCCAGTAAGCAAAAAGCCGTATTTGTGGCCTAAATGTTACACTCACTTATGCACGTCTAATCCCAGATGTGCAGTATATCAGAGGGTTTTTATAACCCCAGTAATCAAAAAGCTGTATTTGTGGCCTAAATGTGACACTCACGTATGCACGTCTAATCCCAGATGTGCAGTATATCAGAGGGTTTTTATAACCCCAGTAACCAAAAAGCCGTATTTGTAGCCTAAATGTGACACTCACTTAAGCATGTCCAATCCCAGATGTGCAGTATATCAGAGGGTTTTTATAACGCCAGTAACCAAAAAGCCGTATTTGTGGCCTAAATGTGACACTCACTTATGCACGTCTAATCCTACATGTGCACTATATGAATCAGATGGGGGGTTTTTTCACCCCAGTAAGCAAAAAGCCGTATTTCTGGCCTAAATGTGACACTCACTTATGCACGTCTAATCCTAGATGTGCACTATATGAAACAGATGGGTTTTTTTTTTACCCCAGTAAGCAAAAAGCTGTATTTCTGGCCTAAATGTGACACTCACTTATGCACGTCTAATCCTAGATGTGCACTATATGAAACAGATGGGTTTTTTCACCCTAGTAAGCAAAAAGATATGTTTCTGGCCTAAATGTGACACTCACTTATGCTCGTCTAATCCTAGATGTGCACTAAATGAAACAGATGTTTTTTTTCCACCTCAACAAGCAAAAAGCTGTATTTCTGGCCTAAATGTGACACTCACTTATGCACGTCTAATCCTAGATGTGCACTATATGAAACAGATGTTTTTTTTTCACCCCAACAAGCAAAAAGCTGTATTTCTGGCCTAAATGTGACACTCACTTATGCACGTCTAATCCTAGATGTGCACTATATGAAACAGATGGTTTTTTTTCACCCCAGTAAGCAAAAAGCTGTATTTCTGGCCTAAATGTGACACTCACTTATGCACGTCTAATCCTAGATGTGCACTATATGAAACAGATGGGTTTTTTTTCACCCCAACAAGCAAAAAGCTGTATTTCTGGCCTAAATTTGACACTCACTTATGCACGTCTAATCCTAGATGTGCACTATATGAAACAGATGTTTTTTTTTCACCCTAACAAGCAAAAAGCTGTATTTCTGGCCTAAATGTGACACTCAATTATGCATGTCTAATCCTAGATGTGCACTATATGAAACAGATCGTTTTTTTTTCACCCCAGTAAGCAAAAAGCCGTATTTCTGGACTGAATATGACTGTCATGCCCTGCTCAGGTCATGTGCGGAGGTCTGCTAGGTTAGCAGCACATGTGTAGACTTTTGTTATTTTTTTGGAGTGGAGCTGTATTCACCTCTCTTCAGGTGCACTGGGTGAGGTTATTGGTAAGAGTTTAAATTACGCCCACTCCCAGTGTCCTGGGCGGGTTATAGCTTCTGTCTGGTTCAGAGGAAGGAAGGAAGGATTGGCTGTTCCTGCTCAGCAAAACATAAGTTGGTTTTGTTTTATTGTGGTTGTCTGTCTGGGCTGTTAGAGAGACGCCTGCCCCCTCTAGGTCTGAGGGAGCAGGCTGCCTCTTTCCCCCTTTCACCATCCTAGGGATTCTAGGGAATCTTCAGCCCAGGCACGAGGACACATTCATTCCCACCTTCAGGGTCTGAATGTGGGTATAGCAGTCTAGGGAGAGCTGGTAGGGATTTATCAGGAGGTGACCCCATTCCCCAGCTTCTTGCCTAGACACTTGTTTGTTAGGTCCTGTGTATCTTGTATCCTGTCTGCCGTGACATTATAACCTGCCAATACTTTGTCTGCCATTTCTCAGCTGTTTTGAGATGGAGTCAATTGATGCTCTAGTTGATTGCATGCAGGGATTATCCCTAGAGGTTGCGGATCTGCGTAATTCGGTCACACGGTGTCAGAATGCTCTGGCATCAGGTGCAATAGGAGGAAGTCAAATTTATGGGCAGCCTAAAGTCGCTCTTCCTGATAGATTTGCAGTGGGTGTGGATGACTTTATCCG